>NC_065588.1:67060388-67706777 GCF_024542745.1 Macaca thibetana thibetana | reverse complement strand
ACATAAATTTCACATGATTGTGCTCTAAAAACCTTAAAAGGCAATAATACAAAATATTTATAAAGCAAACTTTGTTGATGAAATTCAATGAGATCCTGTGTTTCTTGTTACTCTGGTAATTTAACAATAGTTATTTTAAAGAGGTTGCACATTTCCATGGTTCCATATTTTTAATTTGTTTTGTGGCTTTTGAGGTAATTCTTCTACTGCGTTATTTTATTTTATTTATATATTTTTTGAGACAGGTCTTGCTCTGTCACCTAGGCTACAGCGTAGTGGTACAATCTTGGCTCACTGTAGCCCCAACCTCCTGGGTTCATGAAATCCTCCCACATCAGCCTCCTGAGTAGCTGGGACCACAGGCATTCACCACCATGCCAGGCTAATTTTTGTATTTTTTGTGGAGATGGGGTTTTGTCATGCTGCCCAGGCTGGTCTTGAACTCCCGAGCTCAAGTAATTCAGTCACCTCTGCCTCCCAAAGCGTTGAGATTATATAGGCGTGAGCCACCGTGCCCAGCTACTAACACAATTTTAAACTAAATGTGTGGTTAGAAATCTTAAAATATCAGGAATAGACAGGATGTATAAACTAGTTACTTATTTAATTATCTTGAGAGAAAATGTTTATTCCATTTAATTTTTCCTGTGCAAATTATTAAGCATATGCAGAACTTCTGATAAAACATTTCAATACAATTACACATTAAAGTATTATTGATTTATAGTTGGTATGGAGGGACAGTCAGAAGCCAGAATAAGGGAGAATTCTTTATGCTGGGCTGTGCAGCACATTGCAGGACAGCTTACTACATGCCAATCATCTGGACAACCAAAGATGCTCCCACAAATTTCCAAAACACTCTGTAACAGGCAGAACCAACATTGCTGAGAAAAATTGTTTTAATGCTGTTATGGTTTGAATGTTTTTGTCCCCTCCAAAAATTCATGTTGAAACTTAATTCCCAATGCAACAGTGTTGGGAGGTGGGGCCCTTTGGGAGGTGTTGGGTAGAGCCTTTGGGAGGTGTTGGGTAGAGCCTTTGGGAGATGTTTTAATTAAATTAGCAGAAAAATAAGAAATGGTGATCTCAATGAATTTCTTAAAAGTTTGCTTTATAAATATTTTGTATTATTGCCTTAAAAATGTTTGGAGTACAATCATATGAAATAGATTAATTCCATTGTAAAAAGCCTTGTTGGAAGAAGTTTATTCCCTTTTTGCCTTTCCACCTTCTGCCACAGGAGGACACAGCATTCCTACCCTCCAGAGGATTTGGCCCTCAAGATGCCATCTTGGAAGCAGAGAGCAGCCCTCACCAGATGCCAGCACCTTGATCTTGGACTTCCCAGCCTCCAGAACTATGAGAAATAAACTTCTCTTCTTTATAAATTACCCAGTTTGTGGTATGCTGTTATCATAGTACAAACAATCTAATACAAAAACCAAAATACTTTAAAAAATATTTGACAATTTGAGTCCATTCATTGAATATTAGTCTTTAGATCAGCAAAGTAAAGAGAAGAGTGAACACAATTTCTGGCAAGATTTTTTTCCTCTTGAACTCTCCTCACACTGACAGGGACCCAGCTACAGTACAAAGTCTGAACATGGCCTTTCCTCGCTTACGTACATCTTTTCCTTGACTCCTCATCATGCCTAGGATATAATAATGTCCACTTTTTTTGACTTAACATATGGGATCCCTGCAACTGGGACTCCTGTCTTTGCGAGCTCTTCTCCAAATGCTCTGTAGCATCTCCTGAATGCTCAAGTACTAACCTGCTTGGAGCTACTGTTCATCCCAGGTCTTTCTTGACTCTGTGTTGCTGTACATATTGTCCCCTCAGTCGGCTATCTTATTTGAGTGGCTAATTTCTAGTTGTGCTTCAAGATTCAGCTCCTGGGTCATCTCTGGGAAAGCCTCTCTCCCAGGAAGCCAAATCTGAGCCATCGGATGGGACGACATCAACTCCCCAACCTCTGTAGTTTCACAGTACCCTGCACAGGTATCTGGACACACTTTCCACAAAAATCAGAAGTGATCTCTGTTTTTATGTCTTTGTCCCACTATCTTGGTCCCACAGTCTGTCACTAGATTATAAACTCTTCAAGGGCATGAACAATATTTATTGATCTTTATATTTCTAGTAATAATTTGTTTAACGCTAATTTGAGCATGACATGCACTAGGCTTTGCTGAACCCTTGATTGTACAGGAGACAGGAAACATTGGTTAGTAGGAGTGGATAAAAGAGAGGGTCTAAATATCTTTTTTTTTTCTGATGGAAAGGGTACATTTTAACAGTTAGCTTGAGAAATAACCTATGCTTTTCATTTTTGAATCAGATCAATCCAGTGCTCTCTAGAGTGTTCAGGTAAAATACACCTTAAGAAGCAGCAAAGTGTGTGCAGGAGCATTCTGGGTAAAAAGACTGTTTGTAAGTAAAAGAACATATCAGACATGAAGGCACAACTTTTTTGTTTAATACACAATAGATATTCTATTAATAAACGTATAGCATTGGGTCAATATCATACAAAATGAAGAAAAGGTTGAAAAGTCCAGAACTCCCTTATTCTCTCTAGATCATCAGCCTGAGTCATTAATTCAACAAATATTTATTAAATGTCTACTATAAGTAAGGAAGTGTCATAGGAGCTGAGGATATACCAGTGACCAAGACAGATGATATCTCTAATTTCACGGATCTTTAGGGCATTGTGGGAAACAAACATTCACTAGTAATGCACTGGTGAATGCAATTAGAAATATATAATGGTATAATTATTAATATAAAATATAAAAATGTTATGATAGAAAAATTAGTATGACTTCATAGTAATTAGTATAATTCATATTTAAGAATGCAAAGATTTAAAATTATAATTATATGTAATTATAACTAGTTTATATATAATTCATATATATTCATATTAATTTATACATATTCACTTTACATATTTATAATTAAAGTATAATTATGATGTCTGGAGACACACACACTAGCTTATATATTCAATATACACTTTGTTAAGTGAATTAAAATAATTGATTCTAGTAAAATTTATTTTGAAAGTATCCCAAATACTTAGTGGTACATAGCTCGACATGGGAAAAAAAAATCACTTTAGTTCTTATCTAAACTTGACTCTCATGATACATTTTGAATGGTTCCAGATTTTTTTGGGGGTTTGTGAAACTACATACAACTCAGAATTTTACCACAAAAGGAATTACTGTTAGGGTTTGGCAACATTACAACTTAAAAACATCTCTTCTTAGTAGCAAAAAAAGAAAAAGAAAAGAAAAAAATTCAGACAGAGGAAGGGAAACCAAACCTAATCTCCTAAGGTGATCAAATAATGGTTCTGCTGTTGAATTTCACTTTTAACAAAATATTAAATTGAATTAAACTGTTTTTTTAACCTATGTGTCTTTTAGGCCACTGAAATGCAATTTTCAATAAGCAGAAATATATCAAAGTTAATAACTTTTATGTCAAAGAAAGAAAATCAGGATTTTTTTCTGAGATAAACTTTTCCTTGCATTAACTATTTTATCTACATAAGTGCCTCTTTCTTCTACACAGAACAAATTAAAAGAAAATTAAATAATGGGTACCAGAAGAAGGAAGTATTCAATAATAATGAGTTTTCTGGAAAACAAATTGAGAAATTGGACATTAAATAATGAGAAACCTCATATATTTACAATTTTCAATGAATTAACAAATAAACAACTGCTCAGTGTATCTGCTATACACTAGGTTTTGCCCTATCTATTCACAGGTGGAACACAAACTTGGTTTTTGTAGCTGATGCTTATTCACCGCCCTTTGAAACCAGTTCGAAGCTGTGGTCTCATTATGTCAGCATCACAGTGATTTATTCACCCTGTCATCAAAATGCTTTTGAAGACATGCACCCCAATTTCATAACACAAAAGGAAAGGGAAATACTCTTAAAAGTCTGAGTTGATAAGATAGTTATTTAAAGGCAAAAATTTAAGATATTAAAATTAGAAATGGAGAGATGAATTTTTTTTCACATACAAATTTAGCCAAGTATGATATGGCTCTATGGTACCAATGAAGTAAACTTGAATTTAGATGAATTATCCCATGGATTTCAATAGTTTATTAGAGACAATCAACTTTTACAAGTTAATTAGCAGCCATTTGACACTAAAATCAGAAATATATCCAACAACACTCAGTTTACTTACAGAACTTTAAGACTGTAAAGGCCGGTGAATGCTCCCTTGGGAATGTATGTCAGAGCGTTTCCCGCAAGACGTCTGTGGGTTTCAATGGAGAGGAGAGAGAGTGAGCATACCTCTTCATGTGGAAGGCATTTAATTGTTAAAAAAAAATGCAATACAACTACGTTTAAACCACAAGTATCAAAAGCAACTGTCAAGAACTTTGTTTTGTTATATTTTGCAAAAAAATCTATAAATTTCTAATTAAAATGTTGGCAGAAGTGCCTAAAAAGAAATGTAATAAATTACCTACTTCACAATAAACCATTTAATAGCTTATACCATATGTGCATATATATAAAACTGTCCTTTAAACAAATTTTTAAGCAAATGCTAACACCATATGATAATTTGCAAAAAATTGTAATGTCAAAATGTGACTGTCACATGAGTTTTACAACTATTCTTTGTAAGCATAAAATAGATTAGATAAACATTAGAATCTTTCTGTTGCAACTATACCTCAAAATACCTAACTTTCTTATTAAATTCGTCAAATAAGAGTGTAGACTATCACAATCACTTTTTTCTAAACTCCACCAGCAAAGGACAGAGTAGCTTAAATTTAACATGATTTGGTAGAGCAATACTTAAATTGAAAACAAAGAGATATTAGCATGAAGGACATTAACATGGGTTATTTAATGGAAAATTCTGACATTATTAAATGGTAAAATTTTAGAAGGTTACTTTATAATATTTTTCTACGTAGGAGATAGCCACAGTGAAAAACTGTGCAAAAGATCAACAAGATGTGGTACCTGAAACATGTGAGTCAGTATTTTTTCTGCAGCCACATCAAAGCCGTAACGTCATATGTTAAAGAACAAAATGGAAAATGCAAAAACAACAATGTGACTCCAAAGAGCACAGTATTTTGAGGAGCTGATCATACAGAATGGTGAGTAGAACTGGGACTCAAATATACCTTTGCCCTTTTTTCTTTTTTCTCTTTTTTAGAAATGGTTTATTGCCAAGGCTGGCCTTGAACTCCTAGGCTCAAGTAATCCTCCTGCCTCAGCCTCCTGAGTAGCTGGAACTATAGGGGTGTGCTATAGTACCCAGCCCCCTCCTTTTTTTGATGGAGATGGGGATTTAGGGATAAGGATTCGGTTGGTCCAATTGACCAGTGCTTATATCTGAAGGACCTAACAGCCTCAAATGTATATCTTCAATACTATCTTTAAAGGAGAGAGTATTCAGTCAGAGATCCACTGACTGAACTGAAATAAGCCATTTCTCATACAACTTTAAATATATGTCCCATTGCCACTTCACACCACTGATAATATACTATAAATGAATATTTAAAGAAATGCTACACTTATCATATGAATAGAACTTCAGAGTAGTATTTGTGGTATGTGTATTTAAAGCATTATTTATACAATGCAAATGAAATAAAATTAAAATACAACACACTTTTAAAAATTATGCTTAAAAACATTAACAACATAAGAAAGTCCTAGGATCTCTCCCAGAGGCTTTGCTTATCCTGCATCTGCAGCACTAACTTGCTTTGTGCTGTTGAATTGAAGTTAGTTAATATTGCTGAGCCTTGCTGTCCCATTAATTACAAGAAATGTTAAGATAAAATGGCTTCTTGGGTCCCTTCCAGATCCAAACCTCCATGATTTCCCTACCTGGTCTTGTGGTCATTTGTGTTTGTCCCTGTTTTTCCTTTTCTTAACAGATACAATCTTTTAAAAGACTTGGATAGCTCTTATATTGTATTCCTCCTACCTATCTCATGGTACCTAAAGAAGTGTTTTTTCAAGTGATAAATAATTTAGTGGCCCGCTCTAAAATTAAGAAAAAGAATAGAGTAGACAAACAGCAGAATGAATGGACTGAAGTATTGTTTTATAAAAGCCTTTGTTTCCAAATATATTTGTGAAAATCGATTGAGGGGAGGAAATTTGTTTCTTCCTATACATGGTCAGAAAGGTTTGAGAGCTGCTAGCCTAACCATGGTGTAGGCACTTAATAAATATGTGTTATTAACATGTAATTCAGCATAATATTTGACCAGGGTAACTTAAGAGATGTTTTATTTCTTTATTTCCTATAAAACTGTCTTATCAGAAAACCCTCTTTAGACACTAACTCTGACCTTCCATCTTGTCTCCCCATATTCAGTCTCGACCTACTCCCACCCACTCCATATTCACTGATGGTCTTTATAAAGACAACTCTGACCATATTACTGCCCTATTCAAAAACTCTCTGTCAGTTTCCATGCCAGGTAAATAGAAATGAAAAGTCCTCAGACTCTTTTCCGAGAATTCCCTGATCCCTACTGGATACTGAACCAGACCACGAGGTTTGCTTTTTTTAGACATGCCCTCCACATTCCCCCCTCTTGCCCTTTGTTCCACCTAAAATGCTCTCCTTTCACTCCCTGTTTTTCAAAGCAACCTCAGTGCTACCAAAAGACTTCAAAGTAGAGAGATTGCCCATGAGTTTGGAAAGCATTTGGAAAGCTCAGTTTCTGATGGTCCATCTCTCTATTTTGAACTCCTTTGGTAGCACTTTGTGTCTTGCTATAGATTTTATAATATACCTTGTGTTATAGTGTGTACTTGTCTTATGACACATGAAAGACTGGGAACTCCTTGAACCTGGGTATTCTCTTGGTATCCGTATAGGGCCTTGAATACTTTCTGAAAGTAGGTTGCCCCAGTAGTGCCTAACTAACCAGTTGAGTAGAGACTACTGACTGTCCCCCAGTATCCATTCTCCCCTGGTAGAATAATTCCCCCACCCAGAATTTTAGCAGATTACATGGCCACCCAGCTACAGTCTGATTTTCCAGTTTTCCTTGCATCTAAACCTGATTATGTGACTACATTCAACTGTGATCAAAAGTGATATGTGAAACACCTGTATCACCTCCTTAAATAGACATTGCTTGTTCTTAATTTCTTCAATTTCCCCTTCCTGCAGAAGGGGTACTGGTGAGACATCATCAACAATTCTGGTTTGGAGAACATTCCACGGAAGGCAAAACAAGAACAACAAAAAACCAGAAGGAACCCGGGCTCCTGGATGACCCTGTGGAACTGAGCTGTCCCAAAGCTCTGAAGTCTGTTTTGGGTGAATAATCGAATCAGGACGGACCCCTGTGGTATCCTCCGAGAGTCAAGGACTGAAGGATTATTTAGCTGTCTGGGCTGGTAAACCTCCGTTGCAGGAAAGAAAGGTATGGTATCATACTTGCCTAGATATTGGCCCCAATGCATCATGTTTGCAAAGCTGTTTCAATCTACAATATTCTCCGTCTCTCTGCTTTATTTGCCTTTCGTCTTCCTATTGTTAGCTTGCAGTTGGTGCACCTGAACTATCACAGACATCGCATGTTGCTATTTTCCTAAAAGTCAGTCTAAGTTGGGAAGAAATGTTATTCTTTCAAGCTATCTTTTTTTCTGGTCTTGGCTATGCATATTTTTATTGTGGTAAAATATATACGAAATAATATTTACCATTTTAAACATTTGTATGTGTAGATTCAGTAACATTTAAAAATTTTTCCTCCCACACTAGCTTGCCTGTCTAGAGATTTTTTAAAATTATACTTTAAGTTCTGGGGTACATGTGCACAATGTGCAGGTTTGTTACATAGGTATATATGTGCCATGTTTGTTTGCTGCACCCATCAACTCATCATTTAGGTATTTCTCCTAAAGCTGTCCCTCCCCCAGTCCCCCATCCCCCGACAGGCCCCATGTGTGATGTTCCCCTCCCTGTGTCCATGTGTTCTCATTGTTCAATTCCCACTTATGAGTGAGAACATGCGGTGTTTGGTTTTCTCTTCTTGTGTTACTTTGCTGAGAATGATGGTTTCCACTTTCATCTATGTCCCTGCAAAGGACATAAACTCATCCTTTTTCATGGCTGCATAGTATTCCAATTCAGTAGCATTATATATATTCGCAATGTTGTCTAACCATTACCACTATCTACACCCAAATTTTTGATTATCCCAAACAAAATCTCCATGCCTGATTAGCGATATCCCTCCATTCCCCTTATTTCCAGCCCCTGGTAATTTCTATTCTACATCCTGTCTCTATGAACTTGCTTTTTCTAGGTATCTCATATTAGTGAGATATATATATCTCACTAATCATATAATGTTTCTTTTTGTATCTGACTTATCATATAATGTTTTCTTTTTGTATCTGACTTATTTCACTAAGCATAATATTTTCAGTGTCCAACCGTGTTATATCATATATCAAAATTGCATTCCTTTTTGTGATAGAATAAGGTACCATTGTATGTATATACTGCATTTTGTTTATCCCTTCATCTGTTAATTGAAAGTTGTATTATTTCCATCTTTTGGCTCTTGTGAACAGTGATGCTACGAATATTAGTGTACAAATATCTGAGTCCCTGCATTCCATTCCTTTGGGTATATATCTAGTAGTGGAATTCTTGGGTCAAATGGTGGTTCTATGCATAACCATTGGAAAAATGATTACACTTTTATATATTCCTACTAATAATGCATCAGGGTTATAATTCCTCTACATCTGAAGCTATCTTTTTTATATCCCACAGTATTTATTGAGGGCCTGCTCTGTGCTGGTGCCACTTTATTATGTTTTTAAATATTTATTTATTTATTATTATTATTTTTTTGAAACAGGGTCTCACTCTGTCACCCAGGCTGGAGTGCAGTAGCTCAAACTTGGCTCACTGCAACCTTGCCTCCCAAGCTCAAGCAATCTTCCCGCCTCAGCCCCACAAGTAGCTGGCACTACAGGCATGTGACACCATGCCCAGCTAATTTTTGTATATGTTTTTTTTTTGGTAGAGACAGGGTTTTGCCATGTTGTCCAGGCTGGTCTCGAATTCCTGGACTCAAGCGATTCACTGCCTCAGCCTCCCAAAGTGTTAGGATTACAGGCGTGAGCCACAGTGCCCAGCTTTGTGTTAGTACCTCTTTAGGTGACAGTGATACAGCAGTGAATACCAGGATAAAGCCCCCGACCTCATGGAGCTGGTATTCTAATGTGACAAGATAGTTATTAAATAAAAAGTCAAGTGAATAATATAACATGAAAAATGCTCTGAAAAAAGCAAAATCAAAGCAAAGGGATAGAGAACAATGGGTGGTGGTTGTGGCGGTGATGGGCTATTATTTCAGATAAGATGGTCCGAAAAATCTCTCTGCTGAGTAGGCATTTCAGTAGACGCCTGCACCATGGAGGTATTGATATAAAGACAACAAAATTCCTGAGGTAGAGTGTGCCTGGTGTGGTCCAGAAGCTGCAAGGAGGTGATCATGGCTGGAGTGGAATGACAGCAGGAGGATGGCAGGAGGTAAGGTTGGAGAGGTGTCCAGGCCCATCCCATAAAGGTCTTTGCAAGGATTTCAAATCAGAGAGTAGTGTGATTAGATCTGTGTTTTAGAAATGTCCTTCTGATGGGACCCTTTTGTATATATATTTATTTAACTTTTAAGTCCAGGGTACATATGCAGGTTTGTTATATAGGTAAACTTGTGTCATGGGGGTTTGTTGTACAGATTATTTCATCACCCAGGTATCAAGCCTAGTACCCATTAGTTATTTTTCCTGATCCTTTGCCTCCTCCCATCCTCTGATAGGCCCCAGTGTGTGTTGTTCCTCTCTATGTGTCCATGTGTTCTCATCATTTAGCTTCCACTTGTAAGTAAGAGTATGTGGTACCTGGTTTTCTGTTCCTGTGTTAGTCTGCTAAGGATAATGGCCTCCATCCAACTCCATCCATGTTTCTGCAAAGGACGTGATCTTGTTCTTTTTTATGGCTGAATAATATTCCATGGTGTACAGGTACCACATTTTCTTTATCCAGTCTACCACTGATGGGGATTTAGGTTGATTTCATGTCTTTGGTACAGTGAATAGTGCTGCAATGAGCATATGCATTCATGTGTCTTTATAATAGAATGATTTACATTCCTTTGGGTATATACCCAGTAATGTATTGCTGGGTTGAATGGTAGTTCTGTTTTTAGGTCTTTGAGGAATAGCCACACTGTCTTCACAATGGTTGAGCTAATTTTCACTCCCACCACCACTGTATAAACATTCCTTTTTCTCCATGATCTTGCCAGCATCTGTTATTTTTTGACTTTTTAATTATAGGCATTCTGACTGGTGTGAGATGGTATCTCATTGTGGTTTTGATTTGTATTTCTCTAATTATCAGTAATGCTGAGCTTTTTTTTTTTTTCTCATATACTTGTTGGCTGCATGTATGTCTTCTTTTGAAAAGTGTCTGCCCACTTTTTACTTTCTTTGTTTTTTTCTTGTAAATATTTTTAAGTTTCTTATAGATACTGGATATTAGATCTTTGTTAGATGCATAGTTTGCCAACATTTTCTTTTTTTTTTTTTTTTTTTTTTTGAGACGGAGTCTCACGCTGTTGCCCAGGCTGGAGTGCAGTGGCGCGATCTCGGCTCACTGCAAGCTCCGCCTCCTGGGTTCACGCCATTCTCCTGCCTCAGCCTCCTGAGTAGCTAGGACTACAGGCGCCCGCCACCGCGCCCGGCTAATTTTTTGTATTTTTAGTAGAGACGGGGTTTCACTGTGGTCTCGATCTCCTGACCTTGTGATCCGCCCGCTTGCCAACATTTTCAATGGGACCCTTTTAAAGCGGAGAAGAGACCAGGGGCTCAAGAGTGGAAGCACAAGAGGGACTAAAATCTTCAGATGGGAGATGGTGGGATAGTGTAGCAGTGGCAGAGGTGGCATGAAGTGGTGGGATTTGGTGTGGAAGAAAAATCCAACCTGATGAGCCACTAGGGTCGAGGTGTAATGTAGGCAGTCAAAGGGGAGCAACGTTTTATACTTACAGTTACATTATATATAATCCACATGCATTTGATTAGTTATCCAAAGTGCTATGTATAATACTGAAGCAAATGAAATGGGCATGATGTGATATAAAAAAGTTGCTTTTTGAATTAAGACAGATTCAGGTTTGGTTGACCATCACAGACAGCTTAATTGATCAGACTCAACTGACTCATAACTTATTTTGGTCAAAATGCCCCTAACTATCCTGCTCACAGTCAGGACTTCAACAGTGCATTTGTGAGCTCTAAAACATAGCCTTCAACTAGGTGTTTATCAGCTTTCACTGCTGTGACAGTATCATCAAATAGCTGGATGGTTTTTGAAATAGTGACTTTGGAAATGAAAAGGAGAAAGTAAAAACTTTATTTTTTTTAAACTAGTTTAAATTATTGTTAGGGTGAATGCCTTTCTGTTACATTTCCTGAAACTCATTTCACACAAATAGGTTTTCATTTTTGGGCAGGGACTTTCGGTCCCCTGAGTCTATATTCGGAACTAACCTGTGGAACCACTGACCTGTGATATCAGGGCGGTCTGTCTTAAAGCAAAGGAATTTATGATCTGCTATTAGCTCTTTACTGGGCTGGTGGCAGATCTGTCTCATTGACAAAAACAGCAATTTAAGGAAATTATTCCCCTTTTATTTCTTTACCATGTGGGGTGGCTTTAGTACTTTTAAAACCAAAATGCATGCAAACATAGGAATAAAACAGGCTTTCAAATGTGTTCACAATACACAAATAGGAAGAAACACACACATCTTTCTTGTGATGATTTGAACTAACAGTTTGCTAAGCAATTATTTTCCAACCCTAGAGAGCAACATAACATTTGGTCAGAAGTTTTGTTTTTTTTTTTTTTTAAAACGCTGTCTCTAAAATTATCATTTCATGGGAATATTTTTTTCATCATCTTCACTTCTGTAATAAGATATAACTTGATTTAAAAAAAACTTGTCTTTCTACATAAAATATTTTTAAAAGTTTTTATCCCTTAAGTCATTGCTCCAAATATGACTCATATTGTCCCACCATTGTTAGTTTTACTGACTTAATTGCTATTAAAAGAAAAACGCCATTAAGTTACAATAGACAATAGACACATTCCTATTTCAATAAATCAAACAGGTAGATGTTTTGGTGCTGTAAAAACCATCTACAGTATTTTGGAGAATGTACAATTTTCTTTGAATTGCTAAAGTAATTTGAATCTTTAAAAGATTTTATTTTATATTTTGTAGCTACCTTTTGTAAAATGGAGGGATGAGAGCAAAGCAATCATACGTAGGTCTAATTTTTCCTCTCTAGACATATGGAGAGGTATGTGTACAAGATCGGGGGAGTACTGAGGATGGAAGGGGGCATTTGACCTTGCGTTTGAGACCTTTGAAATTATTGTGCAGGAAACCATGCTCCAACATGGGTCCACTTGGCTGAGTAGCATTTTCAGAGCTAAGTGAGAAGGACTGGCTAGATCTACTAGGCCTCCTGGGTCAGTTCTTGCACAAATTTCTTCTTGACTTCTAATTTAGTTATTTTTTTTTCTTTCCCTTTTTGATTTTCTTCCTTCTCACCATTAACTTGCTGTGAGACAACACAAGTTACTTAACTTCCCTGGGCCTCATTTCCCTTACATTAAAAGAAATGAAAGGGTTCTTTCATGAAGGTCTTTGTCTACCCTCAATTTTAAAAAAATTACACTTGCATTTCCTACTGTTATTTTTTCCTCCCTCATTCTCCTCTTCCTCCCTTTTTCTTCTTCCTGTTTATTGTAAGATTACTTCATTATAACATATCATTAACATTGTAAAAAGCACTTTCCCATAATTTATATAATTTAGTAGGTCAGGGATTATTATCGTCCACCTTTTGTAGACGAAGACACCAAAGCTCCGAAAGGTTTTATGTAAAGTGAAAAACATTGTCACTTTCCTTATTTATTTAAAGGTAGTCTGGTCTTCTTATGGAGCATGGAAGCTATGTAATAGCAGTGCTACTTAAATAATTGGAGTAGAATTAACTTGAACATCATAATTCTTGTGATTTAAAAGAAAACGTTTCATCAGACTACTTAGTAAATTCATGCTGGCTCCTAGAAATTGTCGCTTTATTTTCCAACTTTTACAAAGCACACGAGAGTGAAAGGGCATACACTCTATAAATGTTAAATTAATTTCTTCTAGAAATTTGATGAGGGCTATAAGGCTTAATGGTAATAATTTCCCCCCTTTTTCCATTCTAAAGAACTGGATGGTACTTGCCTATTTCTAGTTTTCTGGTACTGTTTTCCTTCTCTGTGATTTTCCAATATTGATTTCAGCAGTTCTGTGACTATTTCTGAATTTTCCCACTCTTTGGAGTTCTAATTTACCTGAATAATTAATTGCTGTTAAACTATCATTTAAATGTAAAATTTCTGAAAAGTCTTTTATTCTTTTATAAAGTATCAAAATATTCTCATTTGGAAAAAAATTGTCCTAAATAAAGTTAGCCAAAACTATGATAATATAATTAGGGACTCTCAAAAGATACATAAGTGATGAAACCAGGATAATAATAGTCAATTAAAATTGATATTCATGATTCAATTCAATTAATTGATTTGCTTTTGTTACTTTTAGGGCCAACTACATTTATAGGTTTGGCTTTGGTTTATCCATACAGGAGCCAAGTATCTGAGTCATATGAAGAATTAGAAATATGATGAAACTTATAGTAAGATGTAATTTGCCTCAACTTGCAGTAATGCATGACAGCAATAATTGACTAAGCCCACCATGGTAGGTGTTGTTTTATGAGGTGCCCCTGCTGGTCAGATGGGAACAGATACATAAGAACTTAACCTTCTTGTGTTCATCTTTGGTAAGATTTGCAGAAGCCAATTCAGTGCCTTGGATACAAGAATCATGACATTTCATCAACGAATTTTCTTCCCATTTGAGAAAAAAATGTCTTTCCCAATACTCCTTGAAAAATTGCAATTTTCAAAAACTGTATCCACCCCCTTCCATTGTTCTAGCCAATGCCTCAAGTGCTGCCGTCATTGTGTCAAGCATATCCAATTTGTGAAATCCAGCCAAAAGACTTCCTTTCTTAAACTGTGTATTCATGAACTGTGCATTTTGCTTTCATTATTTGATATAATAAAAAATATTCAGATTTCAAGGTTCAAGGGCTAAGAATTGTTAAGGACTAAGACCACTGGACTGAGTAAATGAACTCTTTCAAGTCATTAAGGAGATCCTTTAATGTGCATAGGGCCCTGTGGTTTCTTTAACCAGACTAAGAGAGTTCAATTTCAATTCCTTTATGGAATCTTCCTTAACCATCTCAGTTAACAGTCAGCTCTCCTATAAGATGCGTTCTATAAAATCTAAACCTATAAAGGTTGATTTTCTATCCTCTACCTTTTCTTTTAAAGTTTTTTTTTTTTGTTGTTGTTTTTTTTTAAGATCCTGGACTTAAGGATCCTCCCGACTCAGCCTCTCTCATAGCTGGGACTACAGCTACGCACCACAGTGCTTAGCTCATTTTCTACCCTTTTATAAGCAGTCTATCTGATCATAGACTCCTAAACTCAAGAGTCTTATTGCATGCACGGAGCAGGGAGCTCAACTGATATTTATTGATCGTTTGATCTTGTTTCCAAAGGCAGCTGGCCATACTGCTGCAGTTGCTTCAGGTCTGGCATAACTATTCCAAGATAGCTAGTCATTATAGAAGCAGATTAGAAACAGCTGAGGAATATTCATTCTTTGTTACATATCAAACTTAAATTCAGCAATTTCTTAGAGCACTTTTAATATGCCACATATAGTGCTTTTGGGCATATAAATAGTAGCTACTATTTATCAAACAGTTCATAAATGCTAGGGCACAATATTTAGTACTTTATGAGCATGGTGCTATTTGTTTATAACAATCACATTCAACAATTGGCATCATCTCCATTTACAAATAGCAGAATGAGCCAAAGAGAGGTTATTTGCTCACACTGTGTAGAAAAGTTCATAGAAGAAAATTTGGTTCAAATATAGCATTTTGACCCCAAATTTGGGGTTTGTAATTATTACTCTGGTTAAAGGAAGGTTGGTCTGAAGCTTAGGTTGGTTAGGAGCAACCCTGACCCAAAACAGGAAAATGCGGGGACACAATGGTTGTATCACTTGAGGCATTGGCTATCAGAAAACCATTGCCCATTGCTTTTTATTTAAATTCCTCTGACTGCCTTTCAGATTCAGCACAATCTTACTACTCTTACCGCTATGACTGGTCATCTCTTCTTCCTCTTCCTAGGCTCTCTTTTAGTCTTCATCTTCCAACCATAGATGTTCCTCAAGTTTCTGTCCTCACACCTTTTCTTTTTTTCTGCTCTGCTTAGTGGTACTCAAATTTTAGTGTGCATTGCCATCACCTTAGAAGCCATAAAAAATTCAGATCCCCAAGGCCCCAATCCTGACCCAGGGAACCAGACATTCTGGGAGAAGGACTTGGAAATCTGCATTTTTTAATAAGCAGTTCCAGTGATTTTATTGTAGATTGAAAAACTACACCAGGAAACACAGACCTCTCTCAAAGTTCTCTCTCAAGGTTCTCATCCACCCAGCACCTTCAACCATCACCTCTTCGTAAACTGCTCTCCAATCATTATCTCTAGAACAGACCCATCATGCTTCACACTTACATTCCAACAATGTTACTGACATTCGCATTTAGATGTCCTGCCGCCCCCTTACCCTTAGTATATCCAGAACTGGGCATCCTCTTGCCTCCAAAATCAGTTCTTCCCTTGAATTCCCTGTTTCTGTCCCTCACCAGGCTCCTGACACTTGATTTCATAACCCTATTCAGAGTCATCTCTCATCTTTAGACCTCCCCTTTAGTCCCTGTGTTCAACCAACTGATGAGTCCCTGACTGTCTTCGTCTGTTAGGGTGCTTTCATATATTCCAGTGGTTCTCAGCCCACCTGTAGAGCTTTGAAAAAATGATGTCTGGGTCCCCACTGAGATCTATTAAATCGGAATCTCTGGGGACAATCCCTGGTCATTAGTAGCTTTAAAAACTGTGCTAGGTGATTCTAATGCATATTCAAGGATGGGAAACTTTAAAGTAGTTCTCTCTGTTTAATATTTGTAAGATCACCTGAAGACCTTCATGGTCTCCATCCCCAGAAACAATGATTAATTCATTAATTGTTGAGAGAATTAGGACAGGTGATTTGTTAACAGATTTTAACAGGTACCCAGGCTAGGTGCGGTGGCTCACGCATGTAATCCCAGCAGTTTGGGAGGCCAAGGCAGGCGGATCCTTGAGGTCAGGGGTTTGAGACCAGCCTGGTCAACATGGTGAAACCTCATCTCTACTAAAATACAAAAATTAGCTGGGCACGGTGGTAGGTGCCTGTAATCCCAGCTACTCGGGAGGCTGAGGCAGGAGAATTGCTTGAACCCAGGAGGTGGAAGTAACAATGAGCTGACATTGTGCCACTGCACTGCAGCCTGGGTGACAGAGTGAGACTCCGTCTAAAAAACAAACAAACAAATAAAACAAACAAAAAACGAGTTACCCAAATGAGACAATGAGAACCCGAACTAGGTGGTGACAAAATCGACTGAACAAACGGGAAAGACACGGTGGAATTATGAGCTTTAAGACTTGAAAATTGGCTGAATATAGGAGGTAAGAGAAGAAAATGACAGAAAATGACTGACAGGGCAGGCACAAGTCTGGATACTAAGAATGCTGGTGGCAAGCAGGCAAGGTAGGAGAAAATGCTTGTGGGAGGCTGGGCAGGTGACACATGATTGAATCTGGTTCTGCACATGTTGAGTTTTGAAGTATTGGAAGATACTTGGTGGAGGTGTCACTTAAGTAGTTGGGGATTTTCAAAATGTGGTAGCTAAACCAGCAGTATTGACATCACCTGGAAGTGGCTTATAAATGCAAATTCTTGACTTTCTCCTCCCAATCCCCAGCCTGCTGAAGAAATTCTGTGGTGGGGCCCAGAGATGTGTGGTTTTACAAGCACTACAGGTGATCCTGATGTCACTAGATTTCGAGAGTCACTAGCCTGGAGTAGTGGTCCTCAAGCTTTACCATGCATCAGAATCACCTGGAGAGCTTGTTAAAGGCAGTTTTCTGAGTTTAATCCCCAGAGCTCCTGATTTACCAAGTTGGGGTGGGGGCACATGAATTTGTATTTCTCAAAAGCAAGCTCATATAAAGAGCAAGTTTAGATAAAGAATAAATAACAAGGTGGTGCCAGTGCACCACTGTCCAGGGACAATATGTTGAGAACCATTGGCCTAGCAATCAAAGGCAAAAGAGATCTGGTCTGGAAACAGATTTGGGGGTCATCTATATACAGAAAGTCATGAGTTTCTTGCCCAGACACCTATTGTAGCCTCCTACTGGGTCCTTTGGCTTCCATAATTCCCCAATCTATTTTGCAGGCAGAAATCAGAGAAATCTTTTAGGTTCATAAATCCTGTTGGTTCACTAGCTGCACACAATCCTCCAATGGCTTCCCATTGCTCTTATTTGAATTCCATACATGGCTTAACTGGCCCTGCACGATCTGGTCTTTTCCTTCCTCGCCAACTGCATCCACATCATTTCCTTCTCTCTTACTCTGCGCCAGCCATACTGATTTTTTTTACAGATCCACAAACACATCATGTTCTTCCCACCTAAGGCCTCTGCTCACACTGTTCTCCTGCTTAAAACACTGTATCTCAGCTCTAGGGTTCCAATCCCTCCTTCACCTTCTCATCTCAGTTTAGACATCACCTTCTTAGAGAGACCTTCCCTCCTTCTCACCCCTTGTTATTTGTTCGCTATCTATACCATGTTTGTGTTATTCACTGCTCTTGTCACAATTAGCAAACATCATATGCAATTGTGTCCTTGCTTATTATCTGTCTCCACCACTCAATTGACAACTTCCTGAGGGCAGGGGCTTGCTGAATGAATGAATGAAACAAACACAGCAAGTCCTATTTGCTCTTATGTTCTCAGTGGTTTCATAAATGTGTGTTGAATGGAGGAAGTATAGAGAAAGGAGACAATAAAGTTAAGTGGAAAAATATGCAGGATGTCTACATTTTATAGGGTGTGGGG
This sequence comes from Macaca thibetana thibetana, assembly GCF_024542745.1. Lineage (NCBI taxonomy): Eukaryota > Metazoa > Chordata > Mammalia > Primates > Cercopithecidae > Macaca > Macaca thibetana. Next base: position 67,688,543 of record NC_065588.1, on the reverse strand, counting down.
GAGAATGGAATGCTAAGGAGAAAAAGGAGGCAGAGAGGTAGGGCACTTTCAAAACAGTGGCTTAATTGTCATAACAAAAGATATACACTACAAACATATATATACAGCAACAGATATCTAAATGTCTATATCTAGCTGGATGGATAGCCATTTGGAAGACTACCCATACAAAATAAGTGCCATGAAATAACACTTGAGTTTCAAGGAGGCAGTGTTTATAATCAATGGTCAGATCTATGAAGACAGGAGACGATCACTGTGAGAAGGCCAAGGGCCTGAAGATTATTCATGGGCATGAAGGCGTTTTCATTTTATGAACACAACTCAATATGTGGATTATAGTTTACCAAAGTTCTTTGATCATTGTTTCATTTAATCCTCAGTAAAAAAAAAAAAAATCTCAAAAGACAGGCAGGACAGCTATACAGACGCTATTTTCAGTAACATGCTGGGGAAGTAGAAGTAACAAGCCTAGATTATGCTTTCAGAAAGTTTAGTGATCTCTCATTACAAATTTCATCTGTAATAATAGATATCTACTATTTATGTAGAGATTCTTCATGTCCAACCATAATATGAGCAAACAGTTCCAGGGAACAATAGTAACTTAAAAACAGACCTCCCTAGAGCTTCTCATGTTTCTTTTCTAAATCGAGTATTTGATTCCAATAGCACTAGAATCTGGGAAGATTTTTTTAAATGCTACTTGGAAATAAAGGCTTTTAACTTGGACAATTTTAAATGGTAACAATTCGTTCCCCCCTCCTTATTTAGTCAGACTGCCAAGCTAAGTTTAATGTAACTTGTAGATGCCAGCAATAGTCACCATCTGCTATTAGCTCCTAACATCTCTACCACATTCTGATGGATCAAATGTAGGATCTTTTATTTGTCCACATAGCAAGCGTTAACGGAAGTTCCTAGAACTGAGTAAATAGGAGGAGAGATACTGTTGGAAGGAAATACAATGATTTCTCAGGTTATTAAAATAGTAAAGAACTATCTGCAATCGTTGCCTATATCCATTAAAGCTCAGAATTGGAAACAGTTTTTCAAGTCCAGGATCCCTGAGATTCCTGCAAAATCAGGCTCATGAAATAAGAACATAGGGGGTTAAAATCTTTTGGAAGGTGTTTTCATTTTCCTAATACAACTCTATATACAGAATATAGTTTACCAACATTCTTTCATCATCCTTTCATTTGATTCTTGGAAACACCTTAAAAGGCAGGCAGCACCATTCTCTTCTGAGGCTTAGTGAGCATTAAGTGGATTATCAGCTAGTAAGTGGCAGAGCCAGGATGGGAATCCTGGGCTTCTGGATCTAGATTCTGTGCTCTTCTTTCTATGCAGCACAGCTTCCCTAATTTAGACCTGCTTTTCTTTCTTTCTTTTTTGCAAAAGACTCCCCTTCTCTATGCACGGGCACATTGCCACCAGAAGGACAACTGGCCTGTGCATATCTGGTCACCTTGTAGAGTCACAAAAACAAAACAAAACAAAGCAAAACAAAACTAAACTAAACAAATACAAAATAAAATAAGACTGAAATGTGTCAAAAACTTGTGGCGTAGGTAACAAGTTTTCTAGACTGTCAGGAAGGAGAGAGGAAGACAATTTTCTGTGATAGCTGTTCTTCTTAAATACTTTCTGTAATTCGTCATTCAATCAAGAGTTACGATGCTTTTTTTTTTTTTTTTTTTGAGACTGAGTCTCACTTTATCACCAGGCTGGAGTGCAGTGGCACCATCTTGGCTCACTGCAATCTCTGTCTCCCAGGTTCAAGCGATTCTACTGCCTCAGCCTCCTGAGTAGCTGGAACTACAGGTGTGCGCCACAACGCCCAGCTAATGTTTGTATTTTTAGTAGAGATGGGGTTTCACCATATTGCTCAGGATGGTCTCGATCTCTTGACCTCGTGATCCACCCACCTCAGTCTCCCAAAGTGCTGGGATTACAGGTGTGAGCCACCGCACCCGGCTGAGTTACGTGCATTTTTAAACATTAAGTCAGTGGATACCTCTAGCGCTTTATTGATTCTTACAGGATTTTGAACTGTGACACTTTTGTTAAGGCTTAGCCATGGATGAGAGGTGAACCAGGGCTATCTACACAGTTTATAATATAGTTAAAGGAATTAAATGAGGGAAATGATGTATCAGGTAATTAGAGCTAAGGGGAAGAGTGGTAATGTGGCTTTATTAATAGTGATTTATTTTTATTTTTTATTTTTTCAGACAGAGTCTTGCTCTGATGCCAGACTGGAGTGCAATGGCCCAATCTTGGCTCACTGCAAGCTTCGCCTCCTGGGTTCAAGCGATTCCCCTGCCTCAGCCTCCTGAGTAACTGGGACTACAGGTGCCTGCCACTACACCCAGCTAATTTTTTTTTTTTTTTGTATTTTAGTAGAGGTGGGTTTCACCATGTTGGCCAGGATGGTCTCAATCTCCTGACCTTGTGATCCGCCCGCCTCGGCCTCCCAAAGTGCTGGGATTATAGGCGTGAACCACCGCGCCTGGTTGATAGTGATTTGTAAAGACTGAGTTTTATGGTGGGGGGGTTTCTTAATATTATTGATAGTATCAGCGGCAGTTTCATATTTAATGTATAAAGAGATAAAACACAAAAATGAGCTGAATAAGCTGAATGAGAGACTTAACACTTTCATACAGTGTCCTAATTGTCATAACACACACACACACACACACACACACACACACACACACAGAAAGAGAGACAGAGAGTTAACATCTCTATCTAGCTGTATGGGTGGTTGTTTATTAGTTCAAGTAAAATATATGCTATATAAACATGGTGCTTAAGTATATGTACTTACATGTACAAAATACAATCTAAGACTCTTTTGGACCTATTGAACAATGCTAGATTGGTGAAATTCTACACCTGAAAGTTCTGATGATACTTTTTTCATAGATAGTATATAATAGTCATAGATTAATAACCTGAATATCCAATCTCTTCCTTCTGGGAAGACAGCTCTTTATTGCTTTCTTTCTCATTCCCAGACACATGCACAGACATGTATATACACACTGATCATTACACAACTCAGTTTATAGAGCATTTAAAAGTATTCCACTATGCAAACTACTGTGAAATCACAGTGCTAGGTGCTACTGGAGAAAAGAAAAGCACAAATAAACCATGCACAATTCCAAACCTCCCTCCGCTTTCTAAGCATGGCTTTGAAAGTTATTTTGAATCTTAGCTTTGACCTAGGTTTGAATCTTAGCTCTGATACATACCAACTCCATTATGTTGGGCAAGTTCCTTATTTTCTCTGTATTTAAGTTTTCTTATCTGTTAACTGGGAATAATAATATCTACCTTTATGGAGTTATAATTCACTGAAATGATGTGTGTAAAGCACTTTCAACAGTGATTGGCACAGAGTAAGCTATTATTGTTGTTATTACACTTATATTATATTTTTGAATATCATATAGCCTAAAAGAGAATATAGACTTAAGCATATGTCTACCAGAAACAATCAACAGCATAATAAAAATGTTCTGTTAAAGGATTTTTTGTTTTAAACAAAAAATCAAAGAACCTCCCCAAACCCCTAAATTTAGCTTTGGGAACAAAGGAATAAATCAAGAAGAGTTGATCATTTTTCCAGGTTTTGTAAATACTAACTTCTTTTGCCGCTAAATGAATAACGATGTCTTTAAGACATCAGTTAGGTGCAGCACAGAATTATATATGGAAAAGCAGTCTTGATTTTAAATTCAGCAAGTCAGCCGGCTTAGCAGAAAGAATTCCAGAACAGAATGAGGCAATGGAATGAATAGTCTCTAAAGTGTCTCCTTTATTTCTGAAATTCTGTGATTCTATGGTCAAGATACTTGATGAAGTTTCCAGAGAGATAAAAATAAGACAATGCAGAAAAGTATTAGTAGTAGCATTTTCAAACGGTAGTTCTCTCCCCAAACACCATTGCTTTTTTTGTGATTTTTTTTCAACTATCTTTTTAAAAGCTGGCCTTGCAACAGAATTAATATTCACCTCATGAAGAAAGAGGAGTTATTTTGAATGAGTTGGGTCACTGAAGGAGGAAATCTATTAAACAAAGTCCTTGGGGAAGTGAATTATTTATTGATTCAGCTTGTGGTCTAAAGCTGAGGTGTGTGTTGGGGGAGAAGGGAAGCATTTTGCCATAGGATATTATAAGGGAATTAAAGGGAAAAGGTTAGGAAGGGCATACCTTAGAAATATGGTGGGTAAGCAGGGCTAACTATTGTATATTAATTGTGGCAGTATAGAGAGAACAAGACAGATATAATTTTTTTAAATTCTGATGTTTGGAAATTATTTAAAATAATGTTTAAAAGTGTTGACTAATGTCAATGAAAATCTGTTACTTTTTTCTTAGGCAGTTAACATGTATAAGAAACTCCTTTTACATATTTTGCTTTCTCATTAGTTCATTCATTAAAAATTTACAGATTATTTATTATGTACCAGCCATGACTAAGACAGACATTGTTCCAGCTCCTATGAAGGTTAAATACTAGCGATGGAAATGTCCTGAGACAAAAGAGAAGATGGAAAAAAAAAAAAAGGCCTAGGACCTAGAGTGAAAATCCATTCCCTGAATGATAAAAACTTGCTGTACAATCTGGAAATCTAAGATTCCCTACCATAACCCTTGATATCAATTTGATCACATGCAACTGATTTCAGTAGTAAAACAATAGCATTTCATAAAACATAATGCCGTCAACAATAAATATAGATAAAACTCCAGAGGGGAGAAATTTCAATATGTTATCCTCTTATTCTCTTGAGAAAATGATTAATGTAGTGTCATTTGGTTATGATGAAACATTCTTTCCACCTCCCATGGTGGATTCTGGGGTGCATTAATAATTTAAATTACCCCCCAAATTAGACTCTGACTTCAGGATTTATAAAGAAAATATTTTCAGAAGAGGTTGTTACCTAAACAATTCCTTTAATCAACAGTCAGAGGACTGACTCAACTGATGGTGCCAAACGTTCTACACCAGGGCTGTGATGGGGTATCCCCTCCTTATCCCCATCATTCAAAAGTGTAAGAGGGTCAAGTGAATTTTTAAATGCAGATTTTTGATTTATACAGTTCTTTTTCATCTTGTGAAAAGTGGTTACTAGACTTAATCAAAATTCCTCTGTGCATCATTAACTAATTTTAGCTTCCTCCTTTTTTAGTTTTTATTTTTAGTGTTTGGAAGAGCCCAGTTTTAAATCTTCTGTGGATTTCACATTTTTCTACTGAAGCCTTGGGGGAAGCTACATTTAAAAGTAGGGAAATAGTAATTAAAAGTGATTAGGACAAGAAGTTTTGGTGCTATACAAATGTGGACTCAATTCTCCCCGTCACAAGCCGAACCAAGCAGCAGTTTTTGGTTTTGATTATAGCTTTACTTGCGATTTTAATAAACATGAACCAGTATTCAAACTTTTAATATCCTGCTGCTTAACTATTTCCAAAGAGCTATCCAGTTCTTTTAAACAGGCTTTGTTTTAAAATTTTAATTTGTTTGGCTCAGTCTCACCTTAGAAAGTTGTAGCCTTATGGTAAACTCTTTCATAAGTTGATTTCCAGAATCATAAGCAATTCTATTTTTGCGCCCTCCCAACTAAGTGTTTCCTCATGTTTTGAAACTGTTGGTGCTGACAGGTTTTCTGCCTTGTTTTATCTGGTTCCCACAGTAAGTATGAGAGACAAACACAAGAATGTGCCCAGTGTTGACTGGATGCATCAAGACTACAGTGATACTTACAACTCCTCCAGGAACCGGAGGCTGGGCAGGGGATTCGGGAGCAGCTGACTGATGTTGTTCATACTGAGGTCTCTGGAGGGGAAAATAGACAGCGTGTGAGGAGCAGCGAATGCCACCACAAGGAAATCCAGCTGTTCAATTCACACATTTCCAAACAATACAGTAAAATGAACTCATTCCTCTGCCTGACAAATGAATCGCTATTCTACATCTTAAATATATTCCTTTTCTCCAACATTCCCGGCAACATCATGGGCTCTCTATCAAATTAGAGACCATAGGAGGAACTTACATGAAATCCAAAATGATTTAGGCCATTCATGGGCATAGTTGTTATTCTTTATGTTTAAAATTATGTGAGTGGACAGCAAAGGAAACAGACATAACTCAACTCTAGACATAACTCAACTTTGTGTCTTGCTTTAAATTGTGTGACAAAGAGAAATGTCTTCATCACGCAACTCTAGAAGTCCTGTTTTTCTCTGGGACTTCAAGCACCTTGTAAAAACAAATGTTTTGATTCAAAGAAACTTAAAAACAACAACAACAACAACAAAACAAGACAAAAAGCCTATTCCCTCCTTCTAACATGTTCCTTTTGCAGGTTCTCAGATTGCATTAAATAAGTGAAATGAACCATAAAACGAGGGTGTAAGGTGATCCCGCTCTGTAGCACACTTCCTGCTGGGTCTGCACAGTAGTTCCTGGCACAGGAAACAACAAGCCACTTTAGGCAGAACTCAATCAATTTTTGTTTTAAACGAAACTCCGTGTAATTACATTTTATTCTTCCCCCCCCTCCTATTTCTTTACTGTCTCTTACATAGCCCCACAGCATCATGGGTATATGCCCTCTGTATCTCAGAGGCCAAAAGACTGACAGCTGGACAGATTCTAATCAAGACCAACTCAGATTTTATGTAGTCAGCTAAAGGTCACTTAAGAAATGACTTGTTGCACGAACCTGAAGATTCAGAACTTATGGCATTGTATTCTCAGACCAGGCCTGCATTAAAATTTATCTTGAGAAAAGATCATGAAGTTCTTTTCAACCTGAATTATTGCTTTTATTAAAGTGGACACATGCATTGCACCTAATCAGCTGATTCCATTCGCAACATTTTGGTTCCTTAATCAAATATTGACTTTACATCAGTGACGCTAAGAATTGAGGAATCATTCACTCTTCGCCTTTAAAAAGTCACAATAATGTGCAAAGAAGATAAAATATTTTATTAATTGTTTCAGAGTATGGTACCACCCCGAAATTGCTATTAATTTTATTATCTGTTAGTGAACAATAAATAATGAAGCCAAGTAAATGCTATGTTCTTAAGCTAAAACTAGACAATGCCATAAGTATAGACTACAAATTTTTGTATTGTCCATACTCAGAAGTCTGGATTTTTCTGGCATTGTCTAGATAAAGAAGTCAAGTAATTGATAAACAATTTCATTTTTTTCCCAAATATTCCTGTGAAATAGCACAGTCACTAAGTTCACTGAACAGGCATGTTTTAAACTGATCAATGCAGTTTCTGGATTCCTCACATTGATTATAGAATCTCTGCAAAGACTTGATATTTCTCAGGAATATTCACTTTTTAAAATTTGATATCCTACTTATTTCCCAAAAGGATCAAAGTGGTTTGATTTTGGGCCATGTCTATTGGTAACACAGATCAAACCAGTCTTGACATCAAGACATATGGTGTGGAGAGCATAGATTTTCTCTCATATTTTTCTATGTGATGTGGAAATCACTTTAGAACAAATGTTGATCTTGTCTATCTGCAGAAAGCTCTAAATAGAACATGGTCATTTACATATTAAGGTGATTCATAAGCACTCCACATTATTTTTAATATTTGTTACCCTATTTCAAGTACTTGGAAGTGAGGCTTATGTAAGCATTCACTCTCTGGTTCCCACCTGAACACTTCTTATTTGCGGAGGACACTAGGGCAGCAGAGAAAGTGCAGGCAAGCCTGAGAAGAGCCTCTTGGGTGGGAACTTAGACTTTCCCATTCACTAGCTGCATAATCTTGGGAAAACCAACCTCATTATGCAGCCTTCCTTATTTTTAAACAAGGATGTCTCTATATGAATAGCTTGAAACCCTATGATTAGCCATTTCCGATCAGAGGGGGGTGACTTAATTCTTTTTTCAAAAAGGAAAGTACTTGGCTGGGCATGGTGGCTCATGCGTATAATCCCAGCACTTTGGGAGGCTGAGGCAGATGGATCACCTGAGGTCAGGAGTTTGAGACCAGCCTGGCTAACATGGTGAGACCCCATCTCTACTAAAAATACAAAAATTAGCTGGGCATGGTGGTGGGCACCTGTAATCCTAAGCTACTTGGGAGGCTGAGGCAAGAGAATCACTTGAACCCAGGAGGCAGAGGTTGCAGTGAGCTGAGGTTGTACCATTGCACTCCAGCCTGGGCAGCAAGAGCGAAACTCCGTCTCCAACCAACCCCTTACCACCTGTTTTCTAATACAGGCTGTTTTCTTTTAAAAAGCCTCTAGCAGTTTATATAAACTTGTAGCAGAAATAACTTTTTTTTTTTTTTGAGATGGAGTCTCACTCTGTCGCCCAGGCTGGAGTGCAGTGGCCGGATCTCAGCTCACTGCAAGCTGCGCCTCCCGGGTTCATGCCATTCTCCTGCCTCAGCCTCCCGAGTAGCTGGCACTATAGGCGCCCGCCACCTCGCCTGCCTAGTTTTTTGTATTTTTTTTTAGTAGAGACGGGGTTTCACCGTGTTAGCCAGGATGGTCTCGATCTCCTGACCTTGTGATCCGCCCATCTCAGCCTCCCAAAGTGCTGGGATTACAACCTTGAGCCACCGCGCCCGGCCGAAAATAACTTTTAATAGCAATGATCTAAGACCAAATGAAATAGGCCTCTAAAATAAAATTCAAAATGGGCAAGGTAAAAATTAATTTGCCTGCATTTGCTCTTTTCCCTTCTATGTGCACTTTTGCATTGATGTTAAAATGTAATTATGGTTCTCCAGCTTAGTGTATTCCAAACATGGTGAAAGATGAAATTTTTAAAATTTCTAATTCGCTGTGGACTTACACTACTATAAACTATAATAAAAACTGATTACTAAAAAGGTGAAATAAAAATACAAAGATATACAAAATACAAGACTCAATATTTTATTATGTGATTTAACAGAAATAGTTAAATAACTACAAAAGTTTCCAGACTTTACTCTGAAATTCTTATCTGTTGTGGATCAGTAAAAACAGCAGTGGCTTGGGGTGGGTCCTTCTCTTTGGCAAGTGATGCTCCTCTTGCCTTCATATCAAGAATGGTGAGGCTTAAATTACTTTTAGCCTGCTCATCTTTGACTTAACAATGATAGAATCAGAGAATGTTTGGCTGCTAGAGAGGACTGAAACTCACCAGGTGAGAATGCTCAATATAGATGAGGAAAATGAGGCTCAGTGAGGTGAGGTGGCCTCTAAGTTTCAGTGCAATATTTAGGGGGAAAGCCCAGGCCTAGAATCTAGGTCTAGACCTTAGGGTTTTTGGTTTTGTTTTGCTTTTGCTTTCTTTATTTTTGTGTACCGCCTTTCTAATTTTTGCAAAATATCTTCATTCTGACCCTCAAATTATTTTTAAACTGTTCCTTTTATTTTTCTATAGCATTTGGTCTTTTTGACTCCTGGTACACATATAACCTTAGCAGAAAATGAGAGGTCTTAAAATAATTTCCAAGCCTGTGCATTATTTACACTTTAAGTTATTATTTTAAAATGCTCTGTTTTTTTTAAACCACATCTTGCCCATGATTCAGTTTCATAAAAATCAATGAAGCCACATAATGAATTTCTTGATGTTTTGTCAAGATGTAGAAATTAATTTTGAAGAAGTGGTCACTATGTAAAAGGATTTTGTAAGAAATGGATGATTGATTTCTGCTGTGACAAGATGGTCAAATAAGTTAAACCATTCTGCTCTGTCTCTGATCCACCTCTTATCTATGCTATACTACTGATCACATCTAGAAATCTAGAATAGAGATTGCAAATTCCATGAGAGCAGTTGTTATATATAGGAACCACCCCAGGAGCTTTAAAAAATGTTGATGTCTGGACTGGCACAGTGGCTCACACCTGTAATCCCAGCACTTTGGGAGGCTGAGGTGGGAAGATTGCTTAAGGTCAAGAGTTTGAGACCAGTCTGGGCAATATAGGGAGACCTTGTCTCTACAAAAAAGAAAAAAGAAAAAAAAAAATGAGCTAGATGTGGTGGTGTGTTCCTGTAGTCCCAGCTACTTAGGAGGCTGAGGTGGGAGGATCACCTGAGCCTGGGAGGTTGAGGCTGCAGTGAGCCATGATCCCACCACTGTATTTCAGTCTGGGCAACAGAGTGAGCCTCTGTCTTAAAAAATGCTGATATCTAGGTTCTATCCCCAGGATTTTGGAGTTAATTGATCCACTGTGGGCACTGGAGTTTTTAAAAGCTTTTCGGGTGATTCGAATGCTCAGCCAGGACTGAAAACAACTGCCTGGAGTAACCCTAAATTTTCAGGCCAGTTCTCTGACCTCTGCAACTCACTTGAAATTGAGGAAGCTTACGATGATGAAAGGTACTGTTTCTTATGAGTTCCTATGGGTTGCATCCCAGCAGACAGTATCTTTCCCTTAAAAATGTTTTTGTTACTTGCATCTCTATTTCTTTTTCATTTGACAGATGTTAAATGAGCATTAACGTGGTCAGGTTTTATTCTAGGAACACAGTGGAGAATATATCTGAGTCATCTTTAACTTTTCCCTTTCCCACCATCCTATGTCCATAAGCCCCCGGTGTTAATTGCACTACAGAGTTCGCTGGATCTGGACCCTCTTCTTTCTTCTTGGCTGCCTTTAGTTAGGCCAAAGGCAGTACTGCTGAAAACTGTTCTGCTCTCCATGTTTACTGTGTCTCCTCATTCTGGGTCATCTTCTACACCATGGCCAGAGCAGTCACCCTGAGAAGTCTGTCTGCTCATCACTCTACACAGAGCCACTGCTAGCCAAAAAGAAAGGCAGCCCCTCAGGTAGATGAATTAAAAGAGGACTCCCTCTCCTGAGGGGTTGAAGAATTAAAGAAAATATCCTCTTCCTCCTGAGGTAACAGCTACAGAGCAAGCAGGGTGAATGGCTTGGCAAGCAGAGCTCAGCCTGGAGTTTAGACCCCATGAAGGAGCCTCTGTGCAGGATACAACCTGTCCAACCGTAGCCATACAGCACAGTGCTATCTGAGAACTGCTGGCTCCTGCCTCTGGGAGGAAATGATGCCCAAACTCCATAGGCTCTTCACAATCTGGCTTAATGTGGGTTTCCATCTTGATCTCATGCCATTTTCCTCCATGCAATGTGTGATCTAGTTACATGGAAATTCTTACCGTTTCCCTTTGCATGTGTCTTTACACGTGTGGTTCTCTTCCCTGGAATGCATTATCCTCTCCATTTCCAAATTACCACTCCCCCATGTCTCTTCCGAGGCCATTCAAGATCTAGTTCAACAGACCCTTGTCATTCTGACACAACCTCTTATCTTTCCATCTTCATTGTTCTCTATTTCAACCTCCAGTCCTTTGATACTTCCTGTATCAAAACTCATCTTAGCCCCAAAACCTAGGCTGTTGATCTCCTGGATCACCATGTCACCAACACTCTCAACTCCCTAGCCCCTGTCTTTTGTTTTACTTTCCTGGAAAAACCTCAGCTCTGGAAAAACACCACAATTCCTTTATCTTCTCTGTTATTATCCCAGGATACTGAGTGCTACCAGAAAAAAAACAAAAAAACAAAAAAAAACCTCATAAATGTGCAGATCTGTGACTATAAATTCATGGTCTTTGTGTGTTTGTAACACCAGTGCCCAATTCTGTGCTTTGCTGTTGCTCAGCTTACTCCCATGGGAACTGCTGCCCTGAACCTCTTCATCAATGACCACCCCCATCATGCTCATGGGGCACCTGTCCTCTTACTTCATGGAAATAACTGGGATTCTTTGGACCACCAACGATATTCTTTGTCCCCTGCTTACCACACCTATACCTTCCTCCTTATTAGCCTTCCTTATGGATCCCTTCCCCTTTAGCATACTACAGCACATTACTGTGTGCTATGGACTGAATGTTTGTGTTCCCCCAAATTCATATGCTAAACCCTGAATCCCTAAGGTGGTGATATTTGGAGATGGTGCCTTTGGGAGGTAATTAGGTGATGAAAGGGGAGCCCCCATGATGAGATTAGTGTCCTTATAAGAGACATGAGAGAGCTCCGCTGTCTGCCATTTAAGGATACAATGTGTGTGAAGCAGACGTGCTAACAACTACACTATAGAACCATGTTAAGGATACAGTGTGAAGTTGGCCAACTGAAAACTGAGGGAGCTGACCCCCAGAGGACACTGGATCTGCTGGTACCTTAATCTTGGACTTCCCAGCCTCTAGAACTGTGAGATATATGTTTTTGTTGTTTAAACCACCCAGTTTATGCTAATTTGTTGTAGCAGCCTGGACAAATGGCTATACTGCCTCTAAGAGCATGAGGTATAGAACTGTTCTGAAATAAAATGCTCTTGGGAGCAAACTCTCTTTGTGTTTTGCTCACCTTTCACAATGTTTGTTTTTGCTTGTAATTAAGCTTCCCTCTTCAGTTGATCCTATTTGTTTCCTTTCCTAGGGATTCCTCAAAGATTCTCATTCATTGAAAAGTGCCCTTCTACCCCCATGCCCAAGTGCCACTAACTGCTGCTTCTCCTCCTCTTTTTCCTTCTGCTCCCCCCTTCTTTTCTCCTTCTTCTCGTTCTTATTCTAAAGTATCTTTCTTATCATTTCTATGGATTTGTTGTGAGGGAGATGACTAAAGTAGATACTTTGTTCATCATCTTAAAATTCAGCCTTAGTTGAGATTTGGTATTTGAATCAGTGAATAAGGAAGCCCTTTCTTATAGTGTTACTATTTTAAAAAATTAAGGAAACAAAAAAAAAAAATCGATGCTCTTTCTTTAATCTCACCACAGTGGAAGACAAATATTTACTTCTTTAGCAGCACAGTGTAATTCCTATTTCTTCTAAGTACAATCATTTTAAATTTGTCTTTGGAGATCCAGTGGCATTTAGCTCTCTGCCAGATACCTTTGATAACAATGGATCCAGGCTGGAGCCATTCCAGCACTTTTTAATCGATCACTTTTCAAATATACTTCTAGAGATAATATACTTTTTTTTTTTTTTTGAGACGGAGTCTCGCTCTGTCGCCCAGGCTGGAGTGCAGTGGCGCGATCTCGGCTCACTGCAAGCTCCGCCTCCCGGGTTCGCGCCATTCTCCTGCCTCAGCCTCCCGAGTAGCTGGGACTACAGGCGCCCACAACCGCGCCCGGCTAATTTTTTGTATTTTTAGTAGAGACGGGGTTTCACTGTATTAGCCAGGATGGTCTCTTATCTCCTGACCTCGTGATCCGCCTGCCTCGGCCTCCCAAAGTGCTGGGATTACAGGCGTGAGCCACCGCATCCGGCCCTTTATTCCTTCTTAATGCAATATAGTGTTTCATTTTATCATTACACCACAATTTATGTACCCACTCAACTGTTGATGGAGATTTGGATTGTTTTCAGTTTATGACTGTTATGAACAGTACTGCTATATTCTTAAACAAATTTATTGAACATTCATAAGTGTACGTATTAGGTACATATCTAGGAGTAGAACTGCTGGGTATTGGTATATGCATATGTCTGCTTTAATAGATACTGCCACATAGTTTTCTAAAGTGGTTATATCAATTTATACTCCCGCAAGTAGTCTATAAGAATATCAATTATTTCATATCCAATAGTTTCCATTTGTTGTCACCAAAATTGGTATCATTTTTTTTTTCTCTCTCTCTCTCTTTGTTGAGACGGAGTCTCTCTCTGTTGCCCAGACTGGAGTGCAGTGGCGTGATCTCAGCTACTGCAACCTCTGCCTCCCAGTTTCATGCCATTCTCCTGCCTCAGCCTCCCAAGTAGCTGGTACTACAGGCACGTGCCACCACGCCCAGCTAATTTTTTGTGTTTTTGATAGAGACTGGGTTTCACCATGTTAGCCAGGATGGTCTCGATCTCCTGACCTTGTGATCTGCCAGCCTCAGCCTCCCAAAATTACAGGCGTGAGCCACCGTGCCTGGCCTTTTTCTCTTTTTTATTTTAGTTATTTTGGCATGTACAGAGATATCACATTGTGGTTATAATTTGCATTTTCCTCATGTTTCATAGAGCTGAGCATCCTTTCATCTGACTTTGACCATCAGGATACCCTTTTCTGCAAAGTGCCAGCAGAACATTTTATCTTATTTGATGACCTTTGAATTAGAAGTAAAACATACTTGCTGTAACAAGTGAAACTATACACTGATTTGTAAGGAAAAGGCTGGTAAACTTTCTTTTTCTAATATTACTCTCTTTTTCTAATATTATTTCTCCTAGGGTTTCAAAGGAATTCTTTTGAAAGAGTTAATAGTGTAATAGTTAAAAGTGTGTATTCTGTAGATATTTTGCCTTGGTTTGAGTCCTGGCCTTGATATTTCTGAGCTAAGTAACCTTGAGCAAATTATTTAACATCTTTGTACCTCAGTTCCCTCATCTGCATCATCTGTGAAATAGAGATAATAGTATCTACTTCAGAAAATTGTTATGAGAAATGTTAAAGTAAAATTAAAATGGAGACAGGCCTGAAAACTTTCTGAGCAAATAAAACCAGTTAGGGCTTAAAAGTAACCTTCATCTAGCTTAAATTGCAAATATAGGTGGAACCTGACTGGGGTCACACTGCAGATATAAGCTAAACTTAACTGGGGTCATTTCTGGTAAATGCTTATGTTGAACAGAAATTAAACTTAACTCTAGTTAATCAGAAGCAGCCAACTAAGATATAATTATGTGACTAAGAACTTCCCAAAAAAGTACCCCCCCAAAAAGATAACTGTAAGTCAATAAGATTTCTTTGTTTTACTTTTGCATCTCCCATAAATGCTTGCCTCTGATGTTCTGCATTGGAATGCAAAACCTCTGTTGGTCTGGTGTTCACTAACTCATGAATTACTTCTTACGCAAATAAACTCTAAAATTTTACTGTGCTTTAGATTTTCTTTATGTTTGGTGTCAGAAGTGGGATTCAACGGAGACACCCCATCCACCCTTGGACCATGCCACTGGGTGTATCAAGAAACCAGGCAAAAGGTACCTGCTGAGTCCATGGAGCTCACTGCTTTCTCACTGCATCTGGAGGTCCTGGTTAAGTCCCTCTCATATTTCAAGCTCCACAATTTGCATCCTGAGCGCTCCAAGTTTATCTGAATCATTTTATTCCCTTTTGGACCCAGAGATCAAATCTGAGTGCTTGACATAAACTAGACTGGGTCCAGTCTAGTGCACTAGTGCACAGAATAGATCTGGAATCCAGATTGGGATCTGGAGGTTAAACTGGGTATTCAATAGGAACTAGACTGAGTTTGTAGTTGGAAGCCTCAGGTAGATAGAATTTTCAAAAGACAGGATATTATGGGTTTGTCAATATCTAAGGAGTCTGGGACTTCTTTACTGGGAACACCATCAAATTTTATATTTAGAAATTATAGACCCCAAACTTGTGCCTTTCTAGAAAAATGGGTATGCCTACAAGAAATAATTAGAAGTTGTAGTGGCCGCAATCGGGAAATTTTAATATAGACAAAATTGTTCATTTATGGGACATAATGGAAAAGAATGGATCCTAAATACCGCAGAAACAATGGTACGCAGTTTTTGATTGGTATACAGAGGCTTACAAAGAACTAGCTGATCCAAAATTGCCTCTCTAAAAGACTCTGTACTAAAGCCAGGCTCAGTGGTTCATGCCTGTAATCTCAACTCTTTGGGAGGCCTAAGTGGGAGGATTGCTTGAGCCTAGGAGTTCAAGACCAGCCTGGGCAACATAGTGAGACCTAGTCTCTCCAAAAAAAAAAAAAAAAAAAAAAAAAAAAATTAGCTGGCCCATGCCTGTGGTCTCAGCCACTCAATAGGCTGAGATGGGAGGATCACTTGAGCCTAGAAGGTCAACGCTTCAGTGAGTTGTGATGGCACCACTGTACTCCAGCTTAGGTGACAGAGCATGACCCTGTCTCCAAAAAAAAAAAAAAAAGCAAGCTTATTTACTAAAATAAATAAGACAACTGAAAAGCTTAAGCAATAAATTGAGGGCAAAAGTAAGGAAATTATGTAGTAACTGATGTGACTTTTTTTCCTGCCTTTATTCTCTACCTAATTATTCTAAATCCACAAATTCCTTTGTGAAACCATCTCTTTCTCCTAAACCTACTAATCCTTTTGCTGAATTACGTTTTTATCTGGAGAACAAAGAGAGAAAGGAAGTTAAGTAAATGCCTCATAAAGTTAGGCCCTCAGAATACCCAGGTTTGGTTCTTATAAATAATTTTACTCCTTGGTCAAAAACTGAATTCAAGAGCCATAGCAAAATATTTTCCAAATTGCAAAGAAAATCCACAAAAATGTTCTGAGGAATTGAGAATCCTCATAGGAGTCTATGACCCTGGATTTCCTGATTTATATCAGTTTATATACATAATATTAAGACACAGAGATGTACACAAATGGATAAAAAGAGCAGGATGGGATAAGCCTGAGGAAAGGACTGCTGACTCTTCAGTAGTTACTTCTAGGGATGGTAAAAATGATGCCAGAAAAACAGCTGAAAAACTGCTGGAAATAATCCCTATTGTCTTCCCACAAAAGATTGGTCCATTATTCAACTATGTATACAAAGAAAAAGAAAGAAATTAGTTTCTGATTACAAGCTAGATTTGTTAAATATTCTGGTCTTAAAATACAGCAGGGAAAATTTCCTGCTGAAACTAAAATAGCTCCTACAGCCTTATTCATCCATGGACTCTGACCAAAGCTTGGTGACCTGATTAAAAAATGAAAGATTGGATGGGAAGTTACTGATACAGCTGAATTAGTCATCATGGTTGAACATTTTTGGAGAACTTTAGAACAAGAAAAAGGTGAAACACTGAAAGAAAAAATATCAAAGGCTTCTATGTTTACAGCTGCAACAGCTACAGGGACAAAGTCCAAGAGGGCCTCTTCATTCATATCATAACTCAAAATCAAGAGGTCCTGAACAAAGAAACCGTGTACCTTAAGATGTCTGCCATCATTAGAAACAGTCAGGCCATTGGAAAAAAAGATTGTCCACTCTAGTATTAGTCTCTAACTTCCTCTGTTAGAGAAAATTCCCAACGCTTTGACTCTCAAGACAATAATTAACATGAATGGGGTTCTGAGGGATTCTCTGGTAAGTTACTTCCTATAACACCCTTATGTTTTTAAGGAAACTCAGATCAAGATCAATGGGGAGTCATGTATACACAGTGTTGGTGGATAATGGAACCACCTTATCGACTTTAAACCCCATCCTAATAAACCAACAAATATATTGGAGTAAAAATATATTTCTGTGGTGGGGGTTTCAAATCTAGTTCAGAGAATTCCTATGACTAAACCAGCTGAAATGCTGAACTAGTTTCAGAGAAGCATACCTTTTTACTATGTGACACCTCTCCAGTAAAGGTATTGGGATGAGATTTGCTTTCTAACCTGAGAAGACACATAAAGCTCTCTTCAGAAGGAGAAATAACCCTAGAAGTCTCTGATCCTCCTGAACCTAAACTGCTTTGTTCTTACAAGTGGGGGTTGATAACATTGAAAGCCAAACTTATACCAACTCCAAGCTTTCCAGAGTTCCCCAATATCTGTGGGCTGCCTCCTCCACTGACAGAAAAAATTGCAAGTCCCGAACCTATAAATATCCAACTAGACCATTCTAAGCCATTGCCTAAATTTCTCCATTTACCTCTAAAGTTAGAGGCAATCCAAGAACTTTCACCAATTGTAGAGGAGTTGATAAAACAAATACTTGTAATTTCTTGTACTAGTCTCTATAATACTCTAATTCTGTTAGCTAAAAGAGCTAATGGATGAGGTTGGAGATTTGTTCAAGACTTGTGTGCAACAAATAAAATTATAATTCCAAAATTTCCTGTAGTTCCAAATCCCAACACTTTGTTATCTAGTGTGCCTACAGCTGCCAAATGATTCACAGTGATAGATCTCTGCTCTGTCTTCTTTAGCATTCCACTTGATAAGAAGAGCCAATACTTGTTCGCCTTTATTTGGAAAAACCAGCAATACACCTGGACTGTAATGCCACAGGGGTCCACTGATGCCTCATGTTATTTTTTTCAGGCATTACACCAAGACCTGTCAATCTCACAATTTCCTAGAAATTCTACTGTATTTAACATGTAGATAATTTATAGTTATGTTCTTCTACCAAATAAAACTCCGTCATAGATTCAACTTCTTTCTTACAACCATTACCTTACAAGGGACATAAAGCCTCCATGGGAAAACTTTATTCTCTAAAGAAAAAGGTCTATTAAGACATGATTTGACTGAAAAGAGAATTTTCCTGTCACCTGAAAAAAAAGTCAATCCAAGGTTTCCCTAGACTCGTGACTAAGAGATAATTAAAAGGATTCCTTGGACTTTGGGGATACTATAAAACTTGGGTCCTCTACCTTTTTCTGTTGGCATCCCCCTTATATAAACTTACAAAAAATCTGTCTTAAAGTCTGTATTAGTTCATTTTCACACTGCTTTGAAGAAATACCCAAGACTGGGTAATTTATAAAGATAAAGAGGTTTAATGAACTCACAGTTCCATATGGCTGAGAAGGCCTCACAATCATAGCAAAAGGCAAACGAGGAGCAAAAGCATGTCTTACATGGTGGCAGGCAACAAAGCATGTGCAAGGGAACTGCCCTTTATAAAACTGTCAGATCTCTTATTCACTATCATGAGAACAGCATTGGAAAAACCAACCCCCATCATTCAATTAACCTCCTACCAGGTCCCTTTCATGACATGTGTGTGGGGATTGTGGGAGCTACAATTCAAGATGAGATTTGGGTAGGGACACAGCCAAACCATATCAAAGTCTTTGCTATGGGAAGGTAGTCATGAACAAACTTCCCATCAGATAAAACTGGCCTTACAACAGCCTTCAGCTTTAAGGTTCCTGAATTATACAAAATGTTTTACATTGTTTGTTTACAGACATGATGATCAGGCCTTGGGAGACCTGGCTCAGGAACAAGGGGAAAGACAGTGACTGCTTATTAGAGTCTCCAGTTAGATCTAGTGGCCAGAGCATATTCAAGTTGTCTGAAAATAGTGGCAGCAGCAGCTACATTAGAAGAAACCTCATCTGACCTAGTATCAGGAAATGAAACTGTACCTACGAGTCCCACATACAGTTATAAGTTCATTAGATTCCAGTCAGACCCAAGCAGACTAACATCTTATGACATCTTTCTCCTGTAACCTCCAAATCTCTATCTCGAATGTTGTAATCTCTGCTTAGCCCTGTCACTTCGCTACCTCTTCCTAATGATGGAGAAAACCATAAATGTGTGAGTGTGGTATCACAACTATTGACCCCTCACATTGATTTATGGGACATTCTGTTAGATAATCCTGAATTAATACTTTTTGTTAATGGGTCTTATGCCAAAAAATATACAAAGGAGATACCAAACAGAATATGCTGTTTGGTATATACTCAATATGAACTAACAGAAAAGGGAACTCTTTCACAGTTTAAGTTAGCACAACCTGCAACATTATATTCTCTTACTAGGGCTTGTCATGTAGCCAAAAACAAGTTACTATTTGATTTTTATGTTTTTTTTTTGTTGTTTGTTTGTTTTCAGGCTGGTTCTCAATCTGTTGCCCAGGCTGGAGGATAGTGGTGTGATCACCAGAGCCTCAATATCCTGGGCTCAAGTGATGCTCTCACCTCAGCCTAAGTAGCAGGGACAACAGGCATGTGCCACCATTCCTATAGTCCCAGCTACTTGGGAGGCTGAGGTGGGAGGATGATGACCTTTCCATGACCTGGCTAATTTTCTTCTCCTTCTCCTTCTCCTTCTCTTTCTTTTCTGTAGAGATGGGGTCTCACTATGTTGCCCAGGCTGGTCTCAAAGTCCTGGGCTCAAAGGATCCTCCTACCTCAGTATCCCAAAGCGCTGGGACTACAGGTGTGAGCCACCATGCCTGGCCTAAGTTAACATTTATACAGACAATAGATACACTTTTGTAGTGGTCCATGATTTTGGAGTGTTATTGAAACAAAGAGTATTTCTCATTTCTAGTGGAAACCCCATCAAGAAAGGTCATAGGTAGATTAATTTCTTTCAGCTATTCTACTGCCCTGATAGGTTGCTATTATTAAAACTGAAGCTCATATTCATAAAACTAAACCTAAATGTTAATGGAAGGGATTAGCAGATTTTCACACCAAGTTGACTAGCACTGAAATTGTTAAAATATGCAATCTGTATGAACTCCATAAAGTCAACTCAAATCAAATTACTTATGATCATTCGTTCAATAAACAATGCTGTGCACCTGAATTGGAACAACAAAAATGTTGTGTAAAAGGATGCAAACTTAATGCTAAATGAGGACTTGCCAAGAGCCTGGATAGCTGCCTAGTCTTTCCTGAGGCCCTGAAAATGCCACTCTTAAAAGTCCTGTACTCCATTATTCATCATTGTATGGATAAAATGGTTCAAATTGTTAAAAAGTATGGGTGGGATGGTTGTTCTAAAACAACAGAAATGGTGTATAACCATTGTGTGGCTTGTCAAACCAGTAATCCCAGAAAGACCCTTAAAGATTCACGTGGTATATTTCCATCACCTGCTGGGCCATTTAAATATCTACAAATGGATTGCATTCAATTGCCACCCTTAGTGGGATAACAATATATTCTTGTGATAGTGTGTCTGTTTTTAGAATGGATTAAGGCTTTCCCTTGTAGAAAAGCTGATGTCACAACAGTAACAAAAATTTTATTTAAAATCATTTTTCTTCTGTAGGCATCCCCGGACAGATTTCCGGAGATAGGGGAACTCACTTTACTGGACAGGTTATGAAACAATTAAATAAGATTTTACAAATCCAATGGCATTACCATTGCCCTTATCATCCTCAGTCCTTTCAAAATGTTACAAGGATGAATGGCATCTTGAAACTAAAATTAGCTAAATTAATAAAGTTTATTGGATTAATTTGGCCAAAAGTTTCACCACTGGCCTTAATGGCAATTAGATCAACCCCAATGGGAAATTACAAATTGGCCCCTTATAAAAAGGAGTCCTGTGTCTTTGAAAATAGAGCCTCATGTATCTCCTGGACTTATTTGCTAATATAACTCAATACTGCAAAACATTGATGCATTATGCCAAAGTATATTTTCACCAGGTGAAGAAAGCCTTCCATAACCCATCTGCTGATGATCAAGCCTTCCATGACCTAGAACCTGGAAACTGAGTCTTTTGAAAATTACACCCGAGAAAAACTGCCCTTGAGCCTCATTGACGGGGACCATACTATTTCTTCTTACTACTCACACTGCAGTTAAACTTCAGAGTCTTGAAACTTAGGTCATGTCTCTCAACTAAAGAAACCCTCCCTTAGACTTTTGGGCTTGTCAACCTATAGGTGACTTAAGTAGATGGCATCACACAGTAGACAGCTTCCCCAAGATCACAAAACAAGACTTCATTTGACTATTTTCCATTGGCTAAAGACTCGTTTTTGTTTTACATTTAACACAAAATGTCCAAACTTGTATTCTTACTTAGTTGGGGACTTCCACTCCTCAAACTGAACATCCTCTAAAGTCTATTGTTCAAAGTATAGTTCACTAACCAAAGCAATTGCTGCCTACATAGTCATCTGGATGAATAGGAAAAACCACAGTTAATATTAAAACTTGCTCCCACACATACCTGGGTGAGCAATTCAGGAAACTGGCTTTCTAAAAAAGCTTGGTAACCACCTCTTGGCAGGTCAGTTCATATTCATAATAGACTAATTTGGAATTAGAAGGAAGCTATTAAAGAAAAAGGGATGGTGTATAACTACTGTTGATTTTATTACTGGTAATTTATCCTTATGCATAGAAAACCTTCATGGAATTGGGTTCTATCTAGGGAGTATTCTAGACTCCCTCTGTAATCAAACTCTTTGGTTTGACACAGATTATGAAGACTGGACCTCTACGTATAATAACACAGATACAACAGCAAAACACGACCACGATATCCTTGACCATACCATTAGAAAATTCAGCCAGGTGCAGTGACTAACACAATCCCTCAGAGGCTAAGGTGGGAGGATCTCTTGAGGCCAAGAGTTAGAGATGAGCCTGGGCAACAAAGTGAGACCTCGTACAGAAATAATTTTAAAATGAGCTGGGTGTGGTGGCATGGGCCTATAGCTCCAGCCACTTGGGAGGCTGAGGTGGGAGGATTGCTTGAGCCCAGGAGTTTGAGGCTGCAGTGAGCTATGATTATGCCACTACACTCCAGCCTAAGTGACAGAGTGAGACCCTGTCTCAAAACAAAGCAAAACAAACAAAAATCACTAAAAGTAGTGTTCAGTGAAAACACCGAAGACAAATGAAATTCCTCTATGGTTTCACTGTATAAAATTAATAGTTTTGTTTATTGAATAGAGCAATATTTGAGACATGTTTGAAAAGAAAGCCAATCATCTTGTTTAGTGATGGTATGCATGGGTTACTATATCACATTTATAAAATTATTTTTGTTCCTACTCTAATTTAAACCATAACCATTCAACCTGGTAATGTACAAATGTAGATATGACAAAAAATAACCATGACATTTATATTACTCCCAACTGGTGAGTCATGGGATCCCCTTTGACTTTTTCTCTCAATAATGCTGGGCTGTTCATCTTGTGTGACAACAAAATATATAAAGGTTTTCCACCTAAGTGGTCTGGATACTGTGGTTTGGGCTATCTCTTACCCAAAATGACCAGATACGACTCTTTAAATGCTAGTGAAATCCTTAACTTAGGGTCATTTGTACATGAAGTGATCCCTCATAAAAGAGCCCTCTGTGGTCTTCCAAACCCGAGCATACAAAGGGGTTTTCAAATTTCATTCTATTGTAAGAGCCCCTCTTTTTAAATTCTCAGCTAGAAGTCTCTGAATTGAAAAAAATCACTTATTAGTATTTCAACAACTCTTTTAAGAAGTTTTAATGATACTTTAAATTCTCTTCAAGGAGTACAATCTGAGATAAATAATTTAACCTCAGTGGCACTCCAAAAGAAACAGGTTCTTGATCTTTTTAGCTGCTCAACGCAGAGCACAACATGATTGTGCCCTACATGGCAAAACAAAGTTGTTTTCATGTTGACAAATCAGATATTGTTGCCCAAAATGTAAAGAATATTAACAAACAAATCCAGGTTTTACATCAGATAAGCACTGCCTCCTCCATTGATCTACTCAGTTGGTAAAATCATGGCTCCTGGAATTTTTACTCAGAGGAATTTTTCAACCTTTGATTTTTATTTTCTTTATAGTCGTGATGTTGACTCCCCTCGTGCATTTTATCCTCTCACAGGTTTTTAATATATTTTCAACAGTCACTCACATGTCGAATGATTGCTGTCAGGCTCAGACAACTCGAGGACGCTGACTATGTACTTCCTAATGGCAGCGATGTGACTCTAATGATGATAACAACATCTACCTGACTTTATATCCCAATAACTGTGTCAACAGCAGTAACTGAGAGTAACAGTATGCTATTTGGACACACTTTCAGCTTGTTGAGAGGATGACCAAAAAGGGAGGATTATTCAAGTAAAATTAAAATAGAGATAACACCTGAAAAATTGTTGAACAAACAAAACCAGCTAGATGTTGGAAAAAAACAGCCTTAATCGGCCAGGTGTGCTGGTTCATGCCTGTAATCCCAGCACTTAGAGAGGCCAAGGCGGATGGATCATGAGGTCAGGAGTTTGAGACCAGCCTGGCCAACACAGTGAAACCCCGTCTCTACTAAAAATATAAAAAATTAGCTGAGTATGGTGGCAGACACCTATAATCCCAGCTACTCGGGAGGCTGAGGCAGGAGAATCGCTTGAACCCAGGAGGCACAGGTTGCAGTGAGCCGAGATCGCGCCACTGCACTCCAGCCTGGCAACAGAGTGACACTTCCTCTCAAGAAAAAAAATAAAAAAAAGATAATTGTGTAAACATAAGCCAATTAGATTTCTTTTTTGTTTTTGAGACAGGGTCTTGCTCTGTTGCCCAGGCTGCAGTGCAGTGGCACAATCATGCTTCACAGCAGCCTCACCCTCTCTGGATTGAGCAATCCTTCTGCCTCAGCCTCTCCAGTAGCTGGGAGTGCTGGTGAGTGCCACCACACATGGCTAATTTTTACTGTATTGTGTTTTATTTTTTTGCAGAGATGGGGGTCTCAATATGTTGCCCAGTCTAGTCTTGAACTTGTAACCTCAAGTGATCTTCCTGCTTCAGTCTCCCAAAGTCCTGGGATTACAGGCATGAGCCACTGTACCTAGCCCCAGATTTCTTTATTTTATTTCCTCATTTTTTTTTTTTTTTTTAATTAAATGCTTGCTTCTGATGTTCTGACATTAGAACACTAACTTTCTGGTGGTCTGGTATTCCTCAATTCATAAATTACTTCTTACACAAATAAACTCTTCAAAATTTTATTGTGCTTCAGATTTTTCTTTAACAGAAATAATTGAGCTAATATATGTAAAGTACTTAAAACAGTACCTGGCACATTATAAACACTATATATTTGCTATTATTATCATTATAATAACACAGACTTTCTCTCTCTTTCTCTTTTTTACGTGAGATATTTACTGTCAGTCATAGAATCCCTTAATGTTTTTACAAATTATAATTCTTGCCTATACAGCTGTATCAAGAGTACAGTAATGCTAGCATATTGATGTTCATAGTTATCTTGAAAAAATGCTT
This sequence comes from Macaca thibetana thibetana, assembly GCF_024542745.1. Lineage (NCBI taxonomy): Eukaryota > Metazoa > Chordata > Mammalia > Primates > Cercopithecidae > Macaca > Macaca thibetana. Next base: position 67,663,796 of record NC_065588.1, on the reverse strand, counting down.
TTAAATTATAGGATCATTCTAAAAAATGTTTAGAGCTAGCTGCCTTAGGTTTTACTGGTCCCTTATTAAATGGTTATATTAAAACTGTGTTAATTTTTTAGTGGGAACTTCAAAAAGAGAGACTTAAACCAAAGCTCATTTGAAAATTTTTACATTATCATTCTAATCTCCATAGACAGAAATAGTTAATGTGACTGGGCATTCCTCTGCCCTATTTATATTATGTCAACAACAAAATGATAGATGTAGATGTAGTTATTTGTGGAGAGGTCACTTTCCTAGGAACCATGTGTGCTCAGCTCACATCCCAAAATAGAGAAGGAAGCAAGCAATCAACACAACAAAACCAAAGCAAAACATACACAGAAAACAATAACAATGACAGCAAACCAAACCCTTTGTGAACATCCAGAATCAAAAGCCTGTAACCTTAGGCACAGAGGTTTATGCACTTTCCTCAAGAGGAAAAGACCCCACTCAGAGGGAAGTATTCCTTGTTCAAGCACTCTTGGTGTTTGCTTGTTTTGGTTTTAAATCCGTAGTAGTGAATTACCAATAGGAGGTGGACTCAACAAGGCTGGCAATAACGTGGGAAAACAGATTTACAAGCTAAAATAATAATAATGATATCAGCCCTGTAGCTGTTTGATCGTTTAGCATAACAGTTCTACATATCTCAAAAACTCTCAAGGGCAACCAGTTTCTTTCCCCCAAGATAGTGTAGCACTTTATAAACTCGAAAGGACTGTACTGTTATTAAAATCATCGGAAAAGCTTAAGTATCCAGGAATACCCTAAGGTTCTATTTCTCCTGCCTCTGTTTTTTCTCGCTACATGTTTTCCTTGGGAAATCTTATTTAGCCATGTGAAATCAATAATCACGAGAAATTATGAACAATTTCTAGCCTTGAACTTTCATCTGAGCTACAGATTCTTACCTGTTCCCGAAGGAACTTCTCCAGTTGGTTAACTGACCCGTTACCTAACTCATCTCAAATTAAACTCATTATTTTCTCTTTTTTCTCAAAACCAGCTTTTCCCTTTCTGTTTTCTCATTTTGATTAATACGTCCCCATTCTCTCTATTGATCAAGCCAGAAACCTCTGGTTTACATCACCCTGCCATTCATCCCCACTCTCATCTAAATGGCCATCAGTCCTATTGATTATATCTCTGAAATGTTTCCAGAGTAGTCATAACTGATGTTATTTATGCTAAGCACTTCACACACGCATGTACACACACACACACACACACACACAACCTAATTAATCTACAGACAACAGTCCATTTTACAAGTAAAGAAACAGAGGCATGTAGAACTTAAGTAGCTTTCCCAAGGTGAGATGGCAGTAGGCAGCAAAGCCAGAGTCTGAACCCAGTTAGTGCGACTCCAAGGCTTGTGAGGCCAGCTCCTTTGCTGCTATGCTGTACATTGAAATCCATGATCTAATTTCCACTTCTTTGCTGCTGCAGTTTAAAATTCAGGTTCTTATCTTTGTGTGATCATTTTCACTCTTAAGAAGTACCGCACACATGAGGAGGTACCCCAGAAAAACTCTCCTCTCCACTTTTCTGGTTTCTCGTGCCTTTGTGCCATTTCTGGCTTTCCTCTTTGACAGTCCGTTTGGAGTGACTCTTTATTCAGTCCCCTTCTCTGAAAAATCTACTCTACTTCCACCCAGCCTTTGGATCTCATTTTTTGGGTCCTTTTTGACTCCATCAGTTCATCTCTCTCCCAGCCCCAGATTCCACAACTCCAGTTGGAATCCTGAGTTTCCCACTTTTCTGAGAGAAGACACGCAATAGCAGTGGGCTCTTAATGAACTTCTCCGCCTCAGTCTTTCCCCCTTTGCAATCCATCTGGAGTTAATTTTTTTCTTTAAGGATAAAGGCATTAATATTTTATATTGTGCTTCCTTTTTTTCTTATAACAGTAACTTATTTGTCTGGAACTTTACAGTTTACAAAGCACTTTGATGCCCACAAATTTTCCCAAATTTGTCTTAGGGGTGGAGTAATGTCAGAACCCAATTTACACTATATTTCCAAGGAGCTGCTTTGAAATCTGGAGAAGAAATATTGTTTCTGTGTGTGATATATGAAGATGGATATTTGCAGAGTCCTAACGAAGACAGTGCTATAATTCATAGCACGAGTGTTCACTAGAGTAATATATTCTCCTCTTCTTTATGCATAAAAATATCAAACAACTGGTTTTGGAAGTAGGACAGAATTTCCCAACCTTGACACTATTGATATTTTGAGCTGGATGGTTCTTTGTTATGGGGCTGTCCTGTACAGTGTGGGGGGTTTAGCAGCCTCCCTGACTTTGCCCACTAAGTGCCAGTAATACCCACCCTCTTTCCAGTTGTGACAACAAATACTTTTCTAGGCTTTTATGGGGTGAATTGTGTTCCCTCAAAATTTGTATGTTGAAGTTCTAACCCCTACTAACTCAGAATGTGACTTTTATTTTTTTGTAGATAGTGTCTTTAAGTTTAAATAAGGTCATTAGTGTGGGCTCTAATTTTATATGGCTGTAGTCCTTATAAAGAGAAAATTTGGACATAGACAGGTGGAGGAAAGGCCACATGGAGACACAGAGAGAAGACAGCCATCTACAAGCCAAAGAGAGAGGCTTCTGAGGAAACCAACCCTGCCAACACCTTAATCTTGGAATTCCAGCCTTCAGAGCTGTGACAAAATAAATAAATTTTAGTTGTTTAAGCCACCCAGTCTGTGGTACTTTGTTATGGCAGTCCCAGGAAACTAATACATTGCCAAATAAATGTCCCCTAAGGTCAAATCACAGTTGGTTGAGAATCACTGGACTGGTACATATGAATTTCACACAGAAAAGTATTAGTTTTGCCTTTTTGATGAAAGAAAAAGTAAATTTCTAATGACTTTTTTTTTCCTTCAAAAGAGGGAATCTGAAGTACCTTCCCTGTCCACTTTCTTTTATACCATAAATCTCTTCTAGCAGATAATTTCGTTACTTTATAATTGGACAATGAAAAGAAAAAACAAAAAGCAGACCAAAAGGCTAAAATGATGCAGTGCATCTAGGAGATGATTCTGGTGTTGTGTCATTGAGTGTGTTATGTCTGTTAAATAATTCTGAGCTGTGGCTGCACCTAATGGTTCCATAATAATTATACAGAAAATACCCCTAAGGCAACATTTCAAAAAAAATTTTCCAAAAGTTTTAATTAAAAGAACGAGGTCTATTTCATTTCTCTCAGACAGAAACTCCCACTGTTGTCCCTACCTTGTGCAATAATCAATAAACAGAAATATCTTGCAGTTAACACGGTGTGACCCTGGGACCCTCTCATGCCAACAGGACGAAATATTCCTTTCCCCACCCACTTTTCATCTAATATCCTGAAGTACATGCAAAGGTTCTGAGTATAAATCATTTTACTATAAAGGCACATGCACACATAGGTTTATTGCCGCACTATTCACAATAGCAAAGCCTTGGAACCAACCCAAATGCCCATCAATCATAAACTAGATAAAGAAAATGTGGCACATATATACCCCCCCCCCCCCCCCCCCCCCCCCCCCCCCCCCCCCCCCCCCCCCCCCCCCCCCCCCCCCCCCCCCCCCCCCCCCCCCCCCCCCCCCCCCCCCCCCCCCCCCCCCCCCCCCCCCCCCCCCCCCCCCCCCCCCCCCCCCCCCCCCCCCCCCCCCCCCCCCCCCCCCCCCCCCCCCCCCCCCCCCCCCCCCCCCCCCCCCCCCCCCCCCCCCCCCCCCCCCCCCCCCCCCCCCCCCCCCCCCCCCCCCCCCCCCCCCCCCCCCCCCCCCCCCCCCCCCCCCCCCCCCCCCCCCCCCCCCCCCCCCCCCCCCCCCCCCCCCCCCCCCCCCCCCCCCCCCCCCCCCCCCCCCCCCCCCCCCCCCCATGGAATACTGTGCAGCCATAAAAAAGAATGAGTTCATGTCTTTTTTTTTTTTTTTAATATACTTTAAATTCTAGGGTACATGTGCACAACATGCAAGTTTGTTACAAATGTATACATGTGCCATGTTGGTGTGCTGCACCCATTAACTCGTCATTTATATTACGTATATCTCCTAATGCTATCCCTCCCTCCTCCCCCCACCCCCCGGCAGACCCTGGTGTGTGATGTTCCCCTTTCTGTGTCCAAGTGTTCTCATTGTTCAATTCCCACCTATGAGTGACAACATGTGGCATTTGGTTTTCTGTTCTTGCGATAGTTTGCTGAGAATGATGGTTTCCAGCTGCATCCATGTCCCTACAAAGGACATGAACTCATACTTTTTTATGGCTGCATAGTATTCCATGGTGTATATGTGCCACATTTTCTTAATCCAGCAGGCCTGCCCTACAAGAGCTCCTGAAGGAAGCACTAAACATGTAAAGGAACAACCAGTACCAGCCACTGCAAAAACATGCCAAAATGTAAAGATCATTGATGCTAGGAAGAAACTGCATCAACGAACGAGCAAAATAACTAGCTAACATCATAATGGCACGATCAAATTCACACATAACAATATTAACCTTAAATGTAAATGGGCTAAATGCTCCAATTAAAAGACACAGACTGGGAGACAAGACCCATCAGTGTGCTGTATTCAGGAGACCCATCTCATGTGCAGAGACACACATAGGCTCAAAATAAAGGGACAGAGGAAGATCTACCAAGCAAATGGAAATCAAGAAAAGGCAGGGGTTGCAATCCTAGTCTCTGATAAAACAGACTTTAACCCAACAAAGATCAAAAGAGACAAAGAAGGCCATTACATAATGGTAAAAGGATCAATTCAACAAGAATAGCTAACTATCCTAAATATATATGCACCCAATACAGGAGCACCCAGATTCATAAAGCAAGTCCTTAGAGACTTACAAAGAGACTTAGACTCCCACACAATAATAATGGGAGACTTTAACACTCCACTGTCAACATTAGACAGATCAATGAGACAGGGAGTTCATGTCTTTTGCAGGGACATGGATGAAGCTAGAAACCATCATTCTCAGCAAACTAATGCAGGAACAGAAAAACAAACACTGCCTGTTCTCACTTATAAGTGGGAATTGAACAAAGAGAACACATGGACACAGGGAGGGGAACATTACACACGGGGGCCTGTCAGGGGGTTGAGGGGTAACTGAGGGAGAGCATTAGGACAAATACCTAATGCATGCGGGGCTTAAAACCTAAATGATGGGTTGATAGGTGCAGCAAACCACCATGGCACATGTACACCTATGTAACAAACCTGCACGTTCTGCACATGTATCCTGGAACTTACAGTATAATAAATGAAAAAGAAAAAAGGTCAATTTGATCTTTCATCCCATTCCATTTCATGGGTTCAAAAAGCTGTTGCTGTTTGCTCATGATCTGAAGAATGGAGCCTGAATGTTGTTCTCTAGCTATCGTATGAGGAAAGATAAAATGAGTTACTGATTTAGGAAAGAGAACAGGTTCTCAAATGACAGTTTTGCCACCATATTGTTGTTAGACCTTGGTCACTTTTAGGCTTTTGTGGACTTAACACCCTAATATACTGTAACACCTATTTCATGCCACCATGTGAGGATTAAAAGAGATAATGTAGGCAAATGCCCTTAGAGCACCATCTGATACTTGGAAGGATCTCATCAGCTGTTGGTTGAAGTTTCCATGGTCCAGTCCTGATCCATTGGATTAGGCTTATTTCTCTGTAAACCCTTCCATAGAGTCTATATTCCAGTCAAACCAGACTGCCTTTTATTCTCCCAATGGGTCCGGAGGTTTCCCCCTTCGGATTGACACAAGAAGTACATTTCCAGTAAACTTTCTCTTCAAGAGAAGGGATCTGGAGAAAGATTGTCCTATGGGCTTCTGCACCCAGGCTTTGCTGGGGTTGTGCAGACTTGAGACACTACAGGTCAAGTATCTGGTACAAGGTCCTGTCCAGAGGAAGCATTCACCATCTCTCTCTAGTCACACTTCCCGGCCTGCCTGCTTACATCTCATTTGTTCCTTTTTTTTTTTTTTTTTTTTTTTTTTTTGAAACAGAGTCTCATTCTGTCATCCAGGCTGGAGTGCAGTGGCATGATGTTGGCTCACTGCAACCTCCACCTCCCGGTTCAAGCACGTCTGCCTCAGCCTCCTGAGCAGCTGGGATTACAGGCACATGCCACCACATCTGGGTAATTTTTGTATTTTAGTAGAGATGGGGTTTTGTCATGTTGGCCAGGCTGGTCTTGAACTCCTGACCTCAAGTGATCTGCCTGCCTTAGTATCCCAAAGTGCTGGGATTATAGGCATGAGCCACAGCACCCAGCCTCCTTCCTCATTCTTAAGTGCTTGGCCACTTCCTGCTTCCACTCCTGCCCCCTCCATAAGTTGTTCTATATGGCAGCCAAACAGATTTCCAAAACAGAACTAGATAATTCCCTGGCACTACCTAAAATTCTCCAATGGATTCCTGTGCTTTTAAAAAATGATATGCAAATGCCTAAGCGTGGTTGACAGGGCCCTGAATGCTTGACTAGTGCCTAACTCTCCATCGTCATCCTGAGCCACTGGTCCCTCCATTCCTCCATCTACCTTTGTTATTATACCCACCACTGTGAAATTCCTCCTACACCCCAAGCCCTTTCCTTTCTCAGGGATTTTTCTGTACATTTACTTCTGCTCATAATGCTCATCTGCATCCCACTGTCCCTTCCAATGGCTGGCTCCTCTTCATTCTTAAATATCTTTCCCCCCACAGACAAGTCCTCTTGATCTTCCAATATAGAATATATCCTTTCAAAGAATATGTCCTTTCCTTGATCATCTTCCTGCCTCTCCCTGCCTCCCTCCTCTCCATTCTTTTCACTTAGAATAGTTTGTGGTTACATCTTTCTTTACTTAGTGCCTTATTTTCTTGAATGCCATAAGGGGAAGGGGGTGCTGAATCACCAGCTTCTAACAGCATTTGGCACGTGGTTGAAACACAGTAAATACTCCTGTTGGTTGATCAGCTGAATGAATGCTGCATCCTCTGGCACTATTCCCTTCCTTTCTTACTCTAGGAGGCTTATTTTTGATAAATATGTTTTCTGTGGGTCTAGGAGGATAGTACAGCAAGCAGGTTAAGGATGTTAAAGATTAGTGTATCTACCTTGTGTTTCCTTTAAACAGTTAGCTAAAATACACTTCTAAAAATTACCATAAATGCTTATCTATTTATCAAGGAGACATTACTGAACAACTCATAGAAAAAATAAAAGGAAGTCAATAAAACGTATTAACTTTTGAGTTAATTTCCAGTTGAATGTAGAAGATGTAGAAACGTGATTGTATTTTAAAATGAAATTGAGAGGACACAGATTCTACTCTGATTTGCAACTGAATAGTATGTGAGCCTGCACAGACACATAAGCTTATTCCTAAAGTGAAAATGTCGTTCATGAAATAGAAGAATCTTCACTTTCTTACCTTAGTGATACGGAGAATGTGAATGTAATGTTTATAAAGCGTGTTCCGAGCTTCTGTGAAGTGCCCACAATATAATTAATGAGTTCTTGTTACTTTTGCAATGCTTTCAAGCATTTTAAACCCAAAACACAGGAGTAAAAACAGAAATGTAATTCTCCAAAAGAACAAAATATTACAAGATAGGCCCTGAATTGTATTTGGTGACCTATGTGTTTGTTTTAAACATTCCCTTTCTTAAACTAAAATAATCCCATAGATACTGATGTGCATTAGAGAAATGAGAGACAAAAAAATTTCCCCATGCCATACCTGGCACTTTAAAATTATGCTATGGGAATAATTTTCTAGCTAAAGTTTGTCTTTACTTCAATCTGGGACTTATTGACCAACACAGAAAAGATATCATTCAATTTCAAGTAAACAGTTTTCCCATTCAATTTAACCAAGGTTCCAGTAGAGGGAGCAGAGTCAACAATTAGAGAAGGGAGATCTTTAAAACTCAGATACCAGTGAAAAGACCAAATGCTGAATTAATTTGAGAAATACGTAAGACTTCATTTTCGCTCCCAATAATGTGGCTTATTTATTTGCCTTCCAAAAGCATAAAGTTGGTCATCTGTCTTTCCTTAACATTTACCATAGAACATTCATTCATACGCTGACAAGTGTCTCAAGAGCCAATAAGTCACCGATGCACTTTCAAAAACAACCGAAGGTATAATAATTCACTGTTATTGGTTAATAAGTTACAAAGTGTAAGAAAATATAAAAATAAGTATAAAATTTAAAGTCTTTTTAGAACAAGTCTGACTACATATACAGTCAGAAATTTAAAATGTCAATGTAAGTTATATCCAATGTAAAATCAGTTATTAACTAAGAAAAGATGCAAGAGAAAAAAATGAGGATATCTCAAAAAGAAGAAGACCTATGCTTATATCTTTATAACGAACCTGTTAAAGTAACTGAGGTATGGGTGGGAACTCAAGAAGCACATATTGATGATTACACTAAAGGAGCCACAGAGGCAAGGAGTTGTATCCACCATGAAAAAGTGAGTTTGCAAATATTACTATAAATGAAACAGTAAGAAGTGGAGAGCTAATACTCATGGAAATTTACCACTAGTTGACACACAGCCAACTCCAGCTGCCCTAGAGTTGGGGCATGCACAGCTTGTGTGGCTGTGTTAGTGCCACTTACTATGTCCCTGGAAGTTAGTGTCATGAAAGGAGACCATCATTAAAAAGAAAAATTTCCAAGGCAATTAGTAGACTACATTATCAGCAGTAAGATAAGGATTTTATCAATTCATACAAAAGTGTGTAGTTTTAAATCTGTTTAATGAGTATGAAGCTTTTTATTCTTTTATTTTACTTCTTTAAAATTTTATTCTAGGTTAAAATTATATATATGTACAATATATATTACATTATTAAATATATATATATAAAATATATATATTCATGCTTTTTAGAAGAACTACAAGCCTTATAATGAAGAAAGAAAAAAGCCATTGGGTCCCTCTCCCACCCTTTCCACTCCTGATTCCCATTTCCCAGAGGCATCCATTTGCACCGTTTAGTGTGGATTCTCATAGGGGTCACTGTCTTCAGATTGTAAATCACCAGTCTTCTACCAGGGTTATTGTTTGTGGTGAGAAAACGGGTGGTGAGGAGGCAGTTGCCTGGCTGTGTGAGCTAAGGGATGTGTTTAACTGCTTATTATTAAGACTTTCAGTGGATCTTCCTATTTTTGCCAGTACTCTGACCTTCCAAAGTACCCTTTTTAGGGTTTTATGGCAGGAATTGGCTTGCTTCTTGACTTATTCCATGTCATTTTCTCCTAAGACATTTCACAAATTTGTTAATGTATTCTGTCTACTGTAATTTCTTTCCGGTTTTCTGTATCTTTGTAGGTTTATGCTTTTTAAGTTACTTTTCTGTCACTTGAGATGAACATTTGTTTAATCTGCTATATTTTTCTTAAGTTGGGGCCACATACCAGTTATGCAAATATCTGCTTCTTTAGGTATAACGTTTTATTTTTCTAATCCATGCCAACCTGATTAAAAATAGCCACAACATATTCTCTCCATAACTTTGCTTGTAGTCACACTTAGGAACTTAGTTCCCAAAAGATTTACTTCCCAAAATCATGCTGAAAGTTCCAGCCTTGGCTGGGATGACTCATCTCCCTGCCAAGAACTAGTTCTTTTGACCATAGTGTGGTGTCTGCTGTTTACCTCCTCTCCTGCCCTGACTTGGCTGTGGTGATGTGTCAAGATGCCATCAATGATCCACCAGTCAGCTATTTTAGATGCTTAACTTTGGCATTTTATATCTGAGACCAAAAAGTATTCAGAGCTCCACTGGTACCACCATCATCCATGCTACCACCATGGCAAATCCCACTGCCCTTGACCCAGACTTCTCCAGTTAGGCACAGTTCCTTTTAGATACTTTCTAGAAGTAGATGGACACTCCATATAGATGGATCATTCCTCAGTCAGGCTTGAACCCCAGTGTAGACACATGTTGGGGACAAGTTAATCAATTTACTCAGAATGATCTCACTTACAAGTTTGTATGCTTATGAAGAACATGTCCTTAACTACTGCATGTCAAGAAAACTGTCAATGCATTTTCCATTAGCTGGGAAGAGCTTCTTGAAGGAGATGGGATTTCGGGAGCTCTTTTTCAGTATCAAATGAAGAATAGTAAGGTGAGGTTGGTATTCAGAGGAAGTGGTTGGTGTTCCAGTGAACCACTGGAACTGGTGGGTTTGGGTGAATTTACTGTCCACCTATTAATCTGGCTGACTGGATAGTGTCCTAATATTCCCTCATATGTGAGCCCCATTGAACCTTCTGCTCAAAGAGGACAACCTTCCTAAACAGAGGAACCCTGTGTGCCAATCCCCAACGTATCAGTGATTTTTCTATCCTGTTAGAATCTCCAAGCTAACTCTCAAAGTTCGTCCAAGGAGGAAAGGATGTATAGAATAAAGGTCTTCATTTTCTAAGTAAGATAAAAATGGTAAAAGTTTCGTTGTCCTCTCAGATTTAATGTAAAACCTATCTTCCCGTAAAAAACTCTCCCAGATCTTAGCTGCTTAGGAATTAATCTCTTCTTCCACTAAACTCTCTGAGAATTTTCTTTTTACTTATATTGAACCGTTAATCACAACCTTTCTTTTGTCAGGGCTCCAAGAGGCCCTGACACTTAAACTGAGTCTTGAAAAGAAATATCAGCTATGATAAGGGGATGAGTGAGAGAAGGAAAAGCATTTCGGGTAGGAGAACAGCATGTACAAGAGCATCACAGCGTAAGAGAGCAGGCTGTTCTGCAGAAACTACAACAGGTTGGCATAGTTGAATGGAAGTGCCTGTGTTGCAACACGACCCATTAGGAGGCCTGAAAAGCATCAACAGCCAAGACCAGATCAAACTGGCCTCAAATGTCACGTTGAGAAGTTCAGACTATCCTGGAGGCTCTGGGAGCCACTCTAGGACTTTAAGCAGGGAAATGACATCATCTTTGGATTTAGTAAATCTCTTGGGTGGCAGTTATTTTTCTTTTGTTTTAAATTAAAGACGTATAAAGGGAACAATGTTTTAATTTTGGAGATTGTATAGTATGTTTTAGTTTATTTTCCTTCTTTCTTGACAGTGAGCATTTTTTGTCATTTTTGTGTTATTATCCCATATTAATTTTGAATTAGACACATTAACAGGCTTAAATTAGAACAATTCTTCACATGTTCTTTCATTTGTGGTCAAGCAATCTTCCTAGATGCATTTTTGGGAGACTTACACGTCTGCCAGCTTCAGACTGGCTGTGAGAATCCTCTTGAACCCTACTTGCAATTCCAATTAGTCATAGATCAAAACATTAATGTGGACAGATGAAAGCAGAAGCCCTCATGCTTTATTTCCTAATATCATCTGTCTTTGCTTTGAAAAGCACACCAACGGAATCTCTGCATCTGTATACCCTAAAGGCAATTTAATCTCCCTTGGCCAACATTAAAGCTTTAAAGTAACTCTATGCTATTATGTATTTTCCCTCCTTTTCCAAGTTCAAGATTATATAATTTACTTTTTATCAGACTCATTCTAGAAGACGATCAGTTGCCACATGTTTATAGTTTTGAACATTATCTAAAAGAAGCCCTACAAGCTTAAAATTAAGTAAACTGATTTTTCCACATACTGTCATGTGAAATTGAACACAGGCAAGGACATAATCTAGAGAGTATTAACATATGTTGCTTTGTAATATATTTACTAATGGTAGTATTTTAAAGGATTGGGGAAGTAAACCATCCGTTTATAAACTTTAATTACCAAAATAACTTCTCCCCACTTACTGGGTTGATTTTAAAATAGATTTTTCTGTAGGTGTGGGTCTCCCACCTTAAAGCTTATCCTTTAAAGTACCAAGACATTTTCAATGTTAAAAATTGGTATAGGAATATTTTAGTAATTTATTCTGTAGTTTACCATCTTAAAAAGAATTTTAATTTCTCTTATCATTCATGGTCACCATCTTATAAACACCAGTACCTGCTTGGGAGCAACTTTTGAAACTAATGAGTGAAATCTGTGGGATTCTTTGTTCACACACCAAATGGTGATAGATAGCTTTGTTTTATCTTTTGGTTCTAATTTCTGAATTCTCTTTTGCTGTTTTTTGGGTTATTAGTTGATAAGTCCTGCACTTATCAATGAAAAGCAAAAGGGATTTTTTTTGTATTTAGTTTTTAAATAATTGAAATATATATTCAACATACATTCAAAAGCCAAATAAGAAAGCTTATCTGGATTATATGTAAAAGAAAACAAATAGGATGTGAAAGAGATCCCAGGGCTAACTTTTGAAGAGATTTTAGTGTATGAGATTTGTACAGTAATATTTGACACTCAGCATCCTATTTCAACTCTTGGATCTGTTTTAAGAGGCTGAAGTTGCAAGAAGACTGACCTCTGGGAAAGCGAGGTGTTGTTACTTAGCTGCTTGGTAGGATGGTAAACTGACTCTAACTTTTCAATGATTGCAAATGAATACAGAGTGTATTACTTCAGGATCTGAGGATATATAGATAACTGTTCTGTAATTTCATTTGTTTTGTATATCATAATAAAACACTAGTAATCTGGTAAATTGAATAATCATATTCTTAAAATTAAGGATGGCTTAAATTATCACTCCAAATTTATCCTTCTTTTTAAACCAAATTCTAAATTTTGTATTTATATTTATTTACTTATTTATTTAATAAAAACATTTTGTAGACACAGGGTCTCACTATGTTGCCCAGGTTGGTCTTGAACTCCTGAGTTCAAGTGAACCTCCCACCTCGGCCTCCTGAAGTGCTGGGATTACAGGCATGAACCATTATGCCTGGACTTAAATTTTTTTTTTTTTTTATGAATAAAACAGACAGGGCTGTGGAAATTAATCAAAACTCCATTCATTTTTCAGTTTCTTTCTGAAAACTCAGCTTGTCATATTAATTCATTTAAAGTCCTGCCATTCATCATTCAACAAATTAATAAAGAACATTTTTTAAAGTGTTGAAAAGATGTTAATTTATAAACCTATGACACAATTTCCTCCCAAATCATAATTCATTCACTTATTTATTCACTCAACCAACATTTCTATAAATGTTGATTGTTAGAATCTTCTGTGTGCCAGATCCATGATGTGCCAGGAATGCAAGATCCTGTAAGACACGGCCACTGTTAAAATCTTTCAGACTAGATTGTAGTCTCTTTGAGGGTGGAGATTTAGCAAGAATCAAATACTAAAATCTGATTATGTTCATATATGAATTATTGATAGCATAGTATACGTGAACTGAAACTTCTATCACTCTATTCATTGAATACTCACTCTTGGGGAGAGAGAATTTAACCTAAAGCCATAAAGTTTGCTCCCAGATGTTCCAAGTGAATTCTGCTATCCACTTAGGATTAGGTTTGCATTGTCCTTTTTGATCATAGAATGTGCTTTATACAATCAACTTGTGCTGTGGTATGCATATGCCATGTGTAACACATATTTTGCTACTGACTAGAGTGATGGAAGTCAGATGTTAGAAACTGTTGTTTAGCCAGTATTCTTAACAGTGTTACAATGCCAGTGTTGAGAGACAAGGACCACACCCTTGTGGTACGGATCTCCCAGCCCTATCCTTTCTCAGGTTATGTTTGTTTAACAACATTCTTGAAACAAAGGTTTTGCCTATTTTTCATTTCAAAAGAATATTTCTTCTTGTAAAATCTCACACAAGATAGGAGGACATGTTGTGGTTGTTTGATGTGGAAGATATGTTTGAATAAGGACAGCTTTGTGAAACCTATTATATCCACCAGGGCAGCTCTCCCTCGGAGTGATTTCCCTATTTACTGGGTAGGTATCTGTGGGCATACTTGCTTCAGGGACTGCCTGGTGTCCTGGAAAGAACACTGACCTGGAGGTCAGACGGCTTCTGTTCTGCCATGTATGAAGCATGGAAACTTGAGCAAGTTACCTTGTGCATCAGTTTCCTTGTTTATAAAATGGAGATAATAATAGTTATCTCATAGGGCTATTCTAAGGTTTAAATGGCATTATAATGTTTGTATATGAATGCATTTTGTCATGAATTGTGCATGATATATACAATTAGTATATAAGTAGTAATAAGCATACTTATTAACTAAAAATGTTATATATGCTGCAGGCATATCACTATGTTTAAAAAAGTTTCAATAGGTTTTTGAGGAACAGGTGGTGTGTGGTTACATGAATAAATTCTTTAGTGGTGATTTCTGAGATTTTGGTGCACCCATCACCCAAGCAGTGAACACTGTACCCAATGTGTCGTCTTTTATCCCTCACCTCCCTTCCACCCTTTTCCCTGAGTCCCCAAAGTTCATTTTATCATTCTAAAGCATGTCACCTTTTTTGAGAGCACTAAGACAAAGACAAGCATATGAGAATATGTTGTTTTTCCCCTCATGATTCAGAATATACTACATACTCTTTTAGTAATAATGATAGCTAATATTTATTGAGTGCCATTATGGCACAGGCACTGTGCTTGGCACAATCAGTCTCCATAACGATCCTTTGTGGTGGGTGCTGTTATTACTCCTGTTTTATAGGAAGGAAACCGAGTCACAGAGAAGCTAAATATCCTGCCCATGATCACTAGCTGGTAAATTGTGGAGGATTCAAAACAAACTTGCTTAGAGCCCTCACTCTTAAAAACAAAACAAAACAGCTGTGTTGAGCTATAATTCATATACCATGCAACTCACCTAAAGTATTACAATTCAGTGATTTTTAGTACATCCACGTAGTTCTCCAACCATCACCAAAATCTAACTTCAGACATTTTCATCACCCAGAAATCCCATGTCCATTAGTAGTCACTAACCAGTCCAATATCCTCCTACTCCTCAGCTCTAAGCAACATAATATGCCTTCTGTCTCTAGTTCTGTCAGAATAGATTTGCCTATTCTGGACATTTTGTACAAATAGACTCACACACAAGGCTCATTCATATTATATCAAGTATCGGTACTTAATTTCTTTTAATTATTGAATAATATTCCATTGTGTAGATATACCACACTGTATTTATCCATTCAGTTGGTGGACAGTTGGGTTATTTCAATGTTTTGATAGAGCCTTCATTCTTACCCATTATGGTTGACTTCATTATTTATCAATCATTTACTATTATTAAAACGTTTTGATTATTAGGTAGCTCTGATCATTTACCTTCCTGATAAAAATAATTTTTAATTCATTAAACACTTACTGAACAAATACTGTGTACCTGAACAATATTCCTGTCCTCGTGGGGCGGGGGAGACAAACAAATAGTTATGAATGTGGTAAGCGCTCTAATAAAGATGTAACCAAAATGCTGCGGGAGCTCAGTGGAGGGGACCATACTTCAGACAAGGGGAACACGGGTAAGATGGGGCAGAAAAGCTCCATTGAGGGGTGGCCTAGAGCCAAATCTAGGGATGAAGAGGGATCATCTAGGTGGAGTAGAGTGAGGAAGACCATCTTGGCCTCATGTGCAGGGACAGCACATGTTCTGTCAGAGATGGTTTGTTATAAGGTGTCCATGAGGCAGTGCAGAAAGTTGAGCCTGCCTGGAGATGGGTTGGGAGTAAGATTATAGCAAGATTTATAGGCTGTGTTTGGATTTTATCTCATACTTTAGTGTTTCCCGAACTCACTATTTAGCTATATAAGGACAGTAACTTAAACATGATTCTATATACATTTGTGTATGTGTGTGTATACACACCCACCTACATGCATAAAGACATATATGTGTATATGTAGACATATCTATAGACCTATGGATATATATTATTGGATTCAAATTACCTAGGGAAGTTAAATAAAAGTGGAAAAGATCTATCATTACCTATAAATAGAAAACCAGTATCATTTGTCATACATGCAAGGAAACTGTTAAAGTGTATACAATGAAAACCAAACAATGTTAATAAATTCTAGTTAGATTCCTAGTTAGCTCTTGCCAAGTCAAACTGAGCCTGAAGCCTGTTCTCCCTTTGATAAAAAGGGAATTTAGTGAGAGCAACAGAGGTGTGGAAGACAAACTAACCCTCGCTAAGACTTTCTCATTGATGAAGCCAGAAGGGCTGAAGGGAAATTGAAAAGCGAGCAACTTTCCCTTCAGGTGATAAGATGTTTTAGATTTCATGACGCAGTACCAACTAAGATCATTTTGAATACCGCTGGTGGTATGGGTACCCCCAGGAGGCACCCAAGGTTTTTTAGCAGAGGTAGAAATGTCGCCCTGGTGGTGGCCTGGGAATGAATTAGAGGACAGTCAGCCCATAAGGGGCCACTTCAATAATCCAGGTGAGAAGGGAGGACAAGAATGGGCCCTGCACACTGGAATGTGTGTTGTGCGATGGTACTCTGCCTAGAGGTGAGCCTTCATTAGGTTCCGGCTTTGAAAAGAAAGAGCCCAAGGGACCACAAGACTTCCTAGGTGTTGGCGGGTGGGGCAGCGGGGAGGCAGTGGGATTTAAGGCACTTGTGTAAAAACCTTTCCTTCCTTCATGGCACTGGGCCTTTCATTGTTACCAAGGCAGTTAAGTGGGGGCATTTCTTCCAGGGTTCGGGGGAGGTGTGGCCGACTGAAGTGGGCCGAGAAGCGGCTCTAAGCCTTCATGCGTTTATCCTTTCAGCTTCCACTTCACTGGATTTTCTCAGTTTCTCCGCTTTGACCTCAACCCCATCTCCTGGCCCTCTTGGCTTCTTTGTGTCAGTGTCGCTTTCTGTCAGATCACTGTCAGCGGCCTAGGGAAATGGGCAAACAAGGCCAGAGCGTGCTGCTCCTGAACCGCACTGATTCCCACTCCCAGCGCCCACGCGGAGGCAGGCAATTGGAGTGACAGGCCCGCCCAGCACACAGTGACTCATCTCAGCCTCTAGGATCAGGCCAGGGGACGCCAGGAGTTTGCCCTGTTTATGAAATCACCTCCAGATTCCACTGAAGTTAGTAGCAGAAGGCAATGACAAAGTGTGAAGTGAGGCAATTCTAATCCACATTATGACTGGGTAATATTTTAAAATTGCATTCAGATTTTTACCCTATGAAGAAACGTTTTAAATATAATCTCTTTGAAAGTGGGTTACTTTTCAGGCTGAATAAATTTACCTGGCCAAAAACCAAAGGCAAAATGCACAGAGAATGAATGTAGAAGGAAAACGATGCCCACAGTCATTCTGGAAGTAGAAAATAATCTCCACATTAAAACTAAACGTAAATTTAAACTAAACTAAAACGTAAAAATTGAACGAAGTCTAAACACCTTTAGAAAGCATCAGTTCTCTTTTTGAACAATGTGACATCACACTTTTAATATTTAGGGGGGCTATTTACAGCTCCTATATTAATACAAAGGTAATTGAGAAAGATATTCTCTACATACATAATTGTTTTGCAAGAGTTTATTTAATTCTCACTGACAAACAAAATTATGAGTACTTTCTGAACCCAGAAATATATTACTCCTTTTCTGAGCCCCGTGTTTTAGGAATTTAGCAAAGATGTGGAAAAACAGGCAGGAAAGAGAAAACTCAACAACATGTCCACGCACCAAAAAAAAAAAAAAAAAAAAAAAAAAAAAAAAAAAAGAGGCTACCACAGAGATCCTTCAAAGTTGTCTTGTGTAGTGGGAGGATTTCCTTTAAATCCTTTTCAAAAGCATATGGCTGGCTTTGAAAGCTTAAATGGCATTTGTCAACCATCAGTAAATCTTTAAAATTGTTTCTGCAAATAGGCCAACTCAGAGTTTCGGCTTTTCCCATTAATCTTTAGGTAGGACCACTGAAGACTTTTTCAGAGCCTAGATAATGCCTTGATTAAAAGGCTCATTCAAGAGGGAAGGCTTTAGCATTCACCTTGGGTACATAGTCATTTCTCCAGAGTATTCACGGGCTGTTATTTCAACTCTGCAATTGTGCCCCAAACAAGACATTTTTTGCCACAAAGCTTTGGGTAGAGAGACATTCTTTAGTGAATTACTGAAACTTTGCCCTTCTATTTGTCACAGCTTGTTATTTTTTATCAAGAGAAATCAGTGCAAATAGGAGACTCAGACTGACAACTTTACAACTGTTGCCTTTAAAAGCAGACAACATTTTATTTTATTTTTCCAAATGCCCCGGTAGTCTTGCTAAAATTACATGTACCTGTCTGGGTACTGTCTTGCCTACCAGTTTGTCACTTACAGCACAGTTTCTGGCCATCAAAATAAATATAGAAACAAATTAAATAGATGAAGGCTAGAGCATTAAAAATATTCAATTACCCTTTTAAACTCTCACAATGTTTAGTGAAATTTAATCAGCTTATCCCACATTAATATGACATAATGTTCCTTAGCCTATGTAATATTTTTAAAAGCATTTCTCTCAACTTTGTGAGAATTAATAAGGAATCAGATAGGCTCTGTGAAATTCTTAGATGGAATGTGTTTTGCAAGTTTAGACAATAAAATACTTCGGATTTTCATGAGGTTAACATACACCCATCTCTAGAACTTATAGCATTCCTATGGAAATGACATGAAAAGAACAAGTAGTTTCTAGGCAGAATATTCAGAATTATGGCAACTAAAATTACTATTGCTTGCAACCTGCCAAATTGGAATCGTTTGTCCACTGAAAATATTAGTTTTGATCTCTACCATCATTCTAAGATATTTTTGATATTACTAATTATCACTGAAGTTACGTGTAGCTAATACTTTCCTTAGCAAACACTGCTATCTGGCAAACAAACAAACAGACAAATGAAACAACTTTGATTTCCCCAAGAAAGATAGTGATAATCAGAAACAGAGGAAATGACAACCAGCCATTCCTGATGCAGATGTTAAAAATGACAGCAAAGAGGAAGTGCCTACTATCTTCAGTACTGGGTTCCTGGCATTTATTATGCCCCCAGTTCTTCAGTCCAAATCCCCTCCAAAGGCACTTTCTCATCAGTGAAATCTTGAACAAGTCTCTCTCAAATGTACAATTATCTTCACTACCTTATAAAGTAACTTTAAAACTTCTGCCTTCTGGAAGCAAATTAGAATGGCCATGAAAGCTGAAATTCTCTTGGAGTCCTGGGGAAAGTATAGGCTTTGGAATCAGACAGATCTCTTTTCAAATCCCCTCGCTCCACTATTTATTGGGTTTGTGACCTTGGAAAATTCCTTAACTTCTCTGATTTCTTTATTTATGGAATAGAAACAAACCCCACCGGTTTGATGTCAGGAGTAAATAAGTTAACATATGGGAAGTCTGGCAGATTATAAATGATGACTATTTTTGTTAAAAAAAAAAAAAAAAAAAAAAAAAAAAAAGCCTGGTCCACATTATTTGCCTTTTTGCCTTCCTCACCTTCCAAGCATTCAGACCCTACCTTACATAACTATCTTGGTAACTCTCATTATCACTGAAGATTCACTACAACTTTAAAGTCAGATGCATTCTTCCTATTTCCAAGGAGGACATGTTACCAATTTCACAAAATAAATAACTCCCGAAAGAGCCATCGTTATGTTCCTATCTCCTCAATTTCCTTAAATTTAGGAAACCTGAAAATGACAACCAGACCTTAGATACCAAAGGAAACCATTTAATTTTTCAATTCTTTATAATTTTCCAGCTCTTCCTTAGCTACTACTCATAAAAAAAAAAGCCATGGAAGACAGAGGAAATTATTATCACATGTATTATAGGATCAATTTTTTTTTGGCAGGGAATCCAACTGCAAGATAGTATGATCGTGAAGAATCATGGATGCAGAACATTCTTTTTATCCCCCAAATAAGTGAATTTTTTATTTAGTCTGCTACATTTACTTTCCATTTCTTCATCTTCTTCCCATTCAATTTAAATAAGTCAATGCAAGGTGACTTCTTTACATGATATTCTCAACTTTACACCATCTAATATTTTACCAAGCCAGGAAAGAACTATAAGTTTAGTAAAAGCACCTTAAGTGTTTGAACTCCATTTAATAAAATAAAATCTTTACTAAAATGAAATGATGGAATGTTAAGCCCTTTCAGAGTTGATGATACAGAAGAAACATAATTTCATAATCCTCCTTGCTCCTTTGATTTGCCTCTTGATTCAGAAAGAAGGATTACGCCAGTATATTTTGTCCTTATTCTAAAAATACAAACAAACAAAAAAACCTGTTCTATTCAATGGATAATCCTCATAGCTGTCTGACCAAATGCTGTAATTCATGACTTTCTACTTCTACATAAAGGCACAGGAATCACTGAAGTACCCCAGCCATCTAGTTGGTGGCACCTTGCCAGTCCTCCCAGGTGCAGTGCTGGATAAAAAATGATCTCATTCTATTGAGTTCTAACAGTGTGCTAGACATTGTGCAATGGAAAGGAGTATGGAACAGGTGCAATTGCTGCCTTTTAAGAGTTCACAGTTGAAGACCAACAAAATACAGTGGCTGCTGTTGTTTCACTGAATTATTTTTATTTAGACTTTTCTGAGTGGTTAGGAAGTGGCCATTTGATAATTTCTGTGCTTTGGATTACCAGAGACTGCTTGTTATCTCATTTCCAGTTATGTTACCTGAAAAAGGAGTCCTGAGGTAAGTTTCTAATAGAGGAATTGAAAAACGTCCTTCTGCCAGGTGTTAAATAGCAGGAGTTTACCTGATGGACATGGAGACTATAAATGCAGGAAGAGAGGAAGTTTATGCAGCTGGATGGGAGATGGAGTTGGGCTAGTATGGTAGTATTCCGAGGCTGCTGTGTAATTCCCTGAGGAATCCTAGTACTAAGAAACTGAGTTTTGTTTAAAGCACAGAGGGAGGAAAGCCAAGGATCATAAACATTCTTTGGAGCAGTAGAAATGCACACACATACGATAAAGACAGGAAAGGAACTGACTAGAAAGTTAAAGGAGCCTATGAAACAGGAAAGCAGGAAAATGGAAAAGAAAGAGAAAGTCTGAAATAATTTTCAGGATCCCACTGAGGGTTGGCCATTTTCAGAGTAGTACCACCTTACTGTGGTGAGCCCACTTTCATGATTCTCCTAAGAATGATGGCAGTCTTGCCTGTTCACTCCCTCTTCCCAACTAAATCCTTTCAGACCAGTTTTAGGAGACGTTACGGTATGCTGCCCAGTAACCCCCGCTTCAGGACTGAGTCACTCATTCCTGCAGCTGGAGCTCCAGCTGAGCTGCCTTGGTGAATGATTAAAGAAAGCCTCCTTGCCCAAGGTCATACTTCGAGGAGGGACTAGGGAGGGGGATGCCTGCATCCAATAACTGGTCAGTCTGAAGGTATGAAGGGACATTTCTGAAGGGCCACTCCATGCCAGAGCTCCCTGTAGTATTGATGAGGATCTTGTGACCTCATCTCAGTTTAACTTCTCCCTCTGCCCAATCCTGCCTTCTTCAGTCCTCCATCTCTCTGCAGGTTTGATCCTGAAGGTATACCCCAGGAGATTCTTTACTCAAATCTCCAACCCCAAGTCTGCTTCCCAGGAAAACTTTTTTAACCTACACCCCTGTTTTCTGAACATAAAAATCTCATGCCAACTTTGAATGTTCAAAGACATTTTAAATTAAATATCACTATTAAAATCAAAACAACTATGATATTGAATGTATTTATTCAAACAACAGATGTATCCTCTAGCTGGCTGAAACTCTCTTTAATACAGACTTATGATTATTTCCCTTCTGTCTACTCTAGGGCCATAATTGTAGCTTATGTGATAAAATTCTGATTTTTCTTAACTGAGTTCATTTTTTTTGTCTCTTTCAATCCATCTTCTAGATCAGCCTGGGGCCCTATGTCCCCTCTATTTGTGTTTAACCCTTCTTGAAAGTCATCATTTTCCTAAAACACTTATTTAGTGTATTTCATGTCATGTATTTCTGAATATGTCAGATACCCCTAACCAGACTGTATACTTCACTTGTAGTTCAAAGTTGATTCTGGGCACTGCTCCTGGGTCTGTGATAAATATGTGGACATACAAAGATTCATCCCTCCCTCCCTCCTGTCTTCCTTTCTTCCTCTTATTCAACAAATATTTACTCAGCACTTACTATGTGGTAGGCATGGTATTAGGCTCAAGGGATTCAACAGTGAACAAGACAGATATAGTTCCTGTCTTTTTAGAGTCTTCCTTTGAGATATTTTTCATGGAGATAAACATTAAGCTGATCATAATGCAAGTAATTATTTAATTACATTTGTAAATATTGTGAAGGAAAATAAAAGGTATTTTGATACAACATACATGATTTAAGGAATCTTTTATAAACTGACATTTAAGTCCACCCTACAATAACATATTTTTGCAGAGGTTTCTATATTCCTTTGGCCAAAAATTAACACTTCAAAAAGTTATCAGTTAACCTCTCAGACAGTATTTTTTTGCCTATACTGACAAAGGCCTTCTTTTAAACTTTTGGTTTAAAAGTCAGGTAGGATCAAGACCTTTTACATGGTCATTTGATGTACTAGAGATTATGTATATACACACATACATATGTGTACATATACATATATTATAATTTATATGTGCTAAAATATATTCCAATAACCTGTAGATAAACAATAAATGCAAGAGAGCCATTTGTTGCAGAGATGCTAATCTTTACAAGTATACAAGTAGAATGATCAATTACCTTGTGTTAATATTTTCTTTAGTACTATCGTAAATTGGTCTCAAAGCTACTTAGTCAAGTAGGGATTTGGAGAGACGGATTTAAATAATCATCATTGTCATCATAATGGTTGACATTTATTGATTGTTTGCTATCTGCTAGGTGCTGTACTGAGTATTTTGTTGAACCAATCTCATTTTATCCTCTACAGTGCGTACTATCACTGTCACATTTTATAGATATGGACACTGAGATTTAGAGAGACTTAGTAATTTGTTCAAAGTGACACATCAAGTAAGTGACAAAGCTAAGATCTCAACCCAAATGTTTCTAATGCTAGAGCCTAGGTAAACCTCTTGACTGAAGCTAAGAGAATACACAGTCTGAGTCTACTTTGGGTCACTTCCTAAAGCTGTGGAGGTCTGCACTGCACAATTCCTTGAGTTGTGCAATCCAGCAATCTTAATCACCTGTGTCAATGTTCAAGAACAGATGCTCAGGTTTTTCTGGAGGTGGTACCCAGGAATGTGAACTTTTTTTTTTTTTGAGACAGAGTCTTACTCTGTCCCCCAGGCTGGAGTGCAGTGGCATGATCTCGGTTCAGTGCAAGCTCTGCCTCCCGGGTTCACGCCATTCTCCTACCTCAGACTCCTGAGTAGCTGGGACTACAGGCGCCCACCACCATGCCTGGCTAATTTTTTGTATTTTTAGTAGAGACAGGATTTCACCATGTTAGCCAGATGGTCTCGATCTCCTGACCTCGTGATTTGCCCGCCTTGGCCTCCCAAAGTGCTGGGATTACAGGCGTGAGCCACTGCACCCGGCCTAGGAATGTGAACTTTAAAAAAATCCTCATGAATGATTCTGATTTTTGCCCCAGTTGTAAACTACTGGGCTGGAGTATAAATGCACTCAAATATTTATAGAATTTTACTTAATCTATTGTAAAGTGACTAAATGTGCTAAAACCATAAGACTAAATTTTTAATAAAATAGAATCACAGTTGAAGTTTTTAAAGTATGACTTTGCTTTTTGCTGATTTTATACTAACTTGTGAAGGCATTAGCCTAGTTAGTGATACAATTAATATTAAAAATTCAAGCCCCTTAATGCCCTATCCATATATGATATGACTACTTTGGTTTGGGTTTTCCCTGAAGAGCAGTTGGCAGGTGAGAGAACTAAGACTATCTGGGATGTATTAATGAAGTGTTTTGAAGCCTTGGATGAAGATGTTGGATTTGAAGCACTGGACAGTGTTGCAGCATGATGGGTCCTTAAGTGAGGTGTGGCACAGTCAAAGCTGGTAAGAGAAAGATGGAATTAGTCAGAGTGCAAAGCTTACGCCAGTGGGACCATGAGAAGAGTGAGGAGAAAATTGTGGTGGTCCAAATGAGACTTGCCTGACATGAATGCACCATAAAAGATGATTGGCATCTATTGGATGAGACGATTACTCCCAGCCATTGATGAGAAGATGGTACTTGAGAAGAGCTTGCAGGAAGGACTTTTACCCATGGGAGAAACTGGTGAGAGCAGAGACGGGAGAGGAAAGTAGAAGCAGGTTAGAAAAATGGAGCCCAGTCCAATTTTCCTGAACATATAGAAAACTTGGAAAGAGAGTATGGAAAAATAAGGCCAGAAAGGTCAAATCTTAGCATTTTATAGCTAGGAGGAGCTTTAGCTTTAAATTAACCTAGGATTTCCATCTGCTAATGAAGACACTAGAGAAGGAGATATTAAATGACAGCCATTCAGAGGCCTAGTTGACAGTGGAAACTCTCTCCAGACTCGCAGTCCTGCATGAGTCTGGCTGTTGGAGCACAGCTGGGTATGATTTGAGCTGACTGTAGAGATCCTGCATGCAGGGCTACGGATTTGGAGTTTTCCCATCCCTGGGCATTGGTGGAGCTTTCTGAGCCGGGAAGTGACATGATCAGCATTCAGTTTAGAAAGACTGATTTGGCAGTGGTACATGCATGAGATGAGAGGGAGGTTAGGAGGCTGAGCAGGTATGTGCCAAGCACAGTTAACAGGGTCTATTAACCCATTTTACAGATAATGAAACTGAGCTTTGGACCATGGCCAAATTCACACCCGGCAGATTCCAAAACTTGTGCATTTAAGGCTGGATTCTTAGAGTACTCACCCCACTTCAGATGGGACAAGGGGATGGTCATCAGGGTGCAATGCTAGAGAGTGGTCCAGGATGATTAAGGACTAAGAAAAGGCCATTTGGACTAGACAGTAGGAGGTCAATGGTGGCATTTAAGAGAGAGTGATTTAAGTTGAATGGTGGAGGTGGCAGGCTGATTTCAAAAGGGATGAAAGAGTGACTGGGTGGTAATGAAATGGTGGCAATGAATATGGCCTTCTCTTTCAAGAATGTAGGTAGAGAGGGGAAGGAGACAGAATGGAAACAATTTGAGGAAATTGAAGAGCATAGGAAAGACGCTTTGATTTTTGAAGTGAGGAATCTATCATTCCCCCAATAGAAAATATGTATATAACACTTATATGTGCCAAATGCTCTGCTAGTGGGGAACATGATAATAAATAGACTAAAAGGGGGAAATAGAGGATGCTATGGTGATATCTTTATTATTTTTTTTTTTTTTTTGAGACGGAGTCTCGCTCTGTCTCCCGGGCTGGAGTTGCAGTGGCCGGATCTCAGCTCACTGCAAGCTCCGCCTCCCGGGTTCACGCCATTCTCCTGCCTCAGCCTCCCGAGTAGCTGGGACTACAGGCGCCGCCACCTCGCCCGGCTAGTTTTTTGTATTTTTTAGTAGAGACGGGGTTTCACCATGTTCACCAGGTTGGTCTTGATCTCCTGACCTCGTGATCCACCCGTCTCGGCCTCCCAAAGTGCTGGGATTACAGGCGGTGATATCTTTAAATGGAAATCCCTTATCAAGTAAAATGCCAAGTTACCAAATTTAATACAATATGGAATGATACTAGCCTTTAGATTTCAAATGTCTAGAAGAGAATTAACTGATATTATCTCCATTTGTGTCCTCCATAGCACCTTAAATAATTCATTCACAATAAAAATTTGCTGAATGAATAAACTATTGGTCCCAGGAGATAAAAGGGAATGGAATGACAGATTATAGATTCGTGATAACTTTGGAAAAGAGGCAAACATGTCCCTTCTGAGATATGAGGAAAGGGGGCAGGGCAGACACATAGGTCATCAGAAGCCTGGAGAGCTAGATAAAGCTAAACTGTGGTTTCCGGCTGCTATGCTTACTACCAGAAAAGGTGCAAGACAGATTATAACCCCCAAATGTAGATGCTGTGGCAAGGAGAGTGGATAAGGAGCAATTCCTGGGAAGATCTGTCATGGTTCTGTTCTCAGCAGAGCAATGATTTCTGAAAGCCTTTTGAAGTGGGTAGGATTGAGTTTCAAGATAACGGCCTAGTTGAGTGTTATGCAGAAACCATTCATTCATTCACTTATTTTGTAAGGGTAGGGTTGAGTAAAGATGTGGAGAAGTAAGAAAACTATCCCTGTTTTACAATAGGAAATGGAAGCGCTGTGTAAGGCAGGATGAAATGGAAGTCACTATGTAGGAGAGGAGGAAGAATGGGGATGGATGATTCCTGAGAAAATAAGCAAGTCACAGAGGAATCCCAATCTGATTCTGCCTCCACTTTTCCACCGGTTCAGGGACACATAATGCCTGTGGGTTAAACATGACATTAATTTGCAAGTTAAGCATCCCTTACTGTATATAAAGTTAATCCAGGGAGATGCATGCACTAAAATGAGCACTGGATGAATTCCATTTAGCAGAAGATATAACAGATAGCAGAAGACAAAACAGATCAGGAAGAGTTAAATGGTACCTGCCAGTCATATCGTTAATCAATGACAGAGTGAGATGAAAACCCTGCGCCTCAGACGCTTAGCGTGCTGTGAAGGAAAACTTGAAGAAGGACCTTAGGCTTTATTTGGCAAGCAGAAGTCATGATTGGAACTGAGAAGTTTACTCAACTTCTCCCCACTAAACTTTTTGTGTCTTCCCATGAGTCCTTGTGACTCTTAGGATCCGTTTTTGTATTTCTCTCTTCATCATTTTCTCATTTCCAGTCACTGTTGTCTCATGTTCAGCAAATCTGAAACTTTCCTTCCACATGCTTTCACACTCCTGTGCCTGCGCTGATGTGGGTCCTGACTTCTAGAGGGTATGCCCCATCCATATGGTGAAAACCTCCCCATTCTTCAAGAGCAGGGCAAGCATGACCCTCTCTGTGAAGTATTTTCAACTCCAAGTGGAGTGAATGATTTTCTTCTCTCTGCTTCCACAGGACATTATATCAACCTCTGTTAGTAACAATAGCTAACCTTACCTTGTCTTTACTACCTGCCAGGCACTATTCTAAGTGGTCTGCAAACAAACCCTCGGAAACAGCTCTAGCCCAAACATTCTATTTCACAGATGAGAAAAACGGAAGCCCCAGAGGAGTAATAATTATTTAGAACAATAACAATAATTATAAATTATTATAATTTATAGGAGTAATAATTACTATAAATGGTCAGTACAAATAATTTGTCCAAGCAAATAAGAGGTAGTGCCAGGATTCCAATACCAAGTGATTACCCCAGAGGAAGGCTCCTAACCACTACACTACTTTTGTTTTCTTGACTGTCTTCCTCAATTAAATTGTGAACTCCAGAGAGCAGAGGCTGTTCCTTAATTCATCTTTGTTTCTTGGGCCTAGTCTAGAACTGGCCTGATAGGAGGTGAGGAACAAATATCAGTTGAATAGTTGAATTAATAAATTTAGATTTGGCCAGCTCCCCCTTGTGAACAAAAATTGGGAGAGTTTACCGTGAATGAGAGAAGAATAGAGGGGAATCATGCTTTCTACTTCCAGTGGGGAGTACGGCTCAGTATATGGACCTGGCCCTCAGCTCCTTGCTCCTCCATCAAATGCAGGGGAAATGTACAGGCTCGTATATCATGATTACCACCTTCTCCTTATGTTATTATTAGGGGTGCAAATAAATGAGTTCATAATTGTATTTCAGAAGAATTGAAAATGAATGAGGTATGCCCAGTAAAACTATAAGCCAGTAAAGCAGAAGGTACACTTATGAAATCAGAACACAACCCCAGAGTGCCTTGCCTTACGAGAGGGCTCCTAGTAATGAGAGGTCAGATCTCACAGGAGGATTCTGCCTCTTAGGTACTGCATTCAGGCCTCCTTTGGTATAGGGTCATTACTGGTCTTACTAGGTTATGCTACATATTATAAGTGCAGAAAGCACAGAGGAGAATTCAGCCAGTGGGAAAAGTCTAGAATACTCCTTCCCTCTCCTTTCCTTGGCTAACTCTAACTCATCCTCCAAGTTTCAGATTAAATGTCATTTCCCAAGGGAAGTGTTCCCTGACCACCAAGACCAAGCAGGTTCTCTTTTAGTGCACTCCTGTTTGCCATCAGAGACCTTTCATCTGAATAATTTATATTTAAATATGCATTTAAAAAATGTCTGCTGCCATACAAAGGCAAGGATTGTGTACATTTTGTACACTGTTATACCCTCAGCATCTAGCACAAGGTGGGCAGTTGATAAATATTAATTGTGTGAATAAATGGATAAATGAACAAATAAATTTGCAGGCACACGAAGCTGACACTCTGAAAGATCTCTTCCACAGTCATAGATTGACTTCTTACTCATAGTCGCCATCTTTTCTAGACTTTATAAAAACTAGCAAGAAAGTAAAAACAGACTTATTTACATTTTTAAACACTGCTTAAGGACTTTTAAAACAGTGAAAGAAGAATTAAAATGTTTGTTGACTGCAGCTTTCCAAAAAATAGAAAAAATCAGAAAACTAAATCCAATTATTTTAAGTAATTTTAAAAATAAGGTAGAATATTGGTCTTTAAATCATATTTTCTAGTTTCCTTTAGAATTATTCCACAATAATAGTTTCTCTATAACCTTGAAGCTTGTTGAGCTCCAACCTCACAGAGGCCCTTTTAAAAGATCTACTCATTTTATAAGGAACATTAAATCTGACTGGAAATACACACTTTGGTATCTAAGAACCCTAGCACAGGAGATTAGTAGCCAAAAAAGCAATTAAGTTTACAGTAGGGTTACAGATATCGTATCTACTACAAGAGTTTGAAAAGGGAAGTAATGCAAAGGTCATATCAACAAGAAAAAAAGTAACACTAAATAGTAGATTTTATTTAAGAAACAAAATCCCATATTCCAAAATCTTTCCTTCTCATCTAATGACTACATATGTTTGGGAGCTTAGAAAAAAACAAGACAGGAGGAGGCGGCACTACTGAAGTTGGTAACTGGCACAAAAACCATGAACCAGGCTGTGAAACTGAAGCATCTGTGGTGTCAGGTTCCTGATTAACTTTTTCAATTTGATCTTAGATCCCATTCTAGTATGTCAAGGATTGTAGGATCCCAAGTTGGCTGGGTCTGTGTGCATGAGAGAAGCAGCAACAGCTTAGGGTTCAAATAAACGCAGGCAACTGCCTCCAACAACTCACGTGTGAAAGACTGAGCTTCAGGGAAAAACCAACAACGCTTTAGGACCAGACAATAATTGCACCTTTTTACATGAAGGTAAAGGTGTTCCCACAAAACAGCGGGACTATATGACACAGACACCAGTTATAAGTCACTTTTGGTAACCTTGTTTAGTTACATAGCACTATGTAAATCCCTGGATTTACAATGGTTGTGTAGCCCATGAAACTATCTTTAGCTGAAGTTCCTCTTCTGTGTCAGTATCCTATTTTGAATGAACAATGCTCTTAGATGAGCAGAAAAGATGTATTTAGCTCCCACCATTACACTTTCTGATCCCCTTTACTTTAGCTCTTTTGAAATAACATGAAAGCTTTGGCTTGCTAATTACTTCTAACCAGCTCATAGAAAAATTAGTTTATCTTCCTGATCAAAGCAAATTAGGCAGATCATGGTTGATTAGAATGCAACAGTAAAATCTCCATACTTTCTCTTCCATCCCCTTTCTCTCAGAAATAGGGTCTGTGTCAAATATGTAGGTATTTCCCACGGCCAGGCCGGACTCTGTTTCCAACAGGGACTGCAGCTTGGACAATGGTTCTTACACAGA
Source organism: Macaca thibetana thibetana (assembly GCF_024542745.1). Taxonomy (NCBI): domain Eukaryota; kingdom Metazoa; phylum Chordata; class Mammalia; order Primates; family Cercopithecidae; genus Macaca; species Macaca thibetana. The sequence continues at coordinate 67,634,010 of NC_065588.1, read as the reverse complement.
CACTAAAGTTCTTTAGTTCAGTCATTGTGTTCGAAAAGAACTAGTAACCCCTTAGCTAGCATTTGATGAAACATCTAGATTTACATATTTCCTTAATTGCATTTTTGAATGTGAGTGAGATTTATCTGACCAAAGTTAAATGCCTCCTTTATTCCCCTACCATAGGCAAAATTCAACTCCACGCTCTTAAAAAAAAAGTGAAATGGGGGTGTATGGAATCTTATTCAATTTCCATCTGAACAAATTTTAGGGTTTCAATAAAGTGGGACGAGGGAGTTACGTTACCCAAGACAGGAAAGATATATCTTTACCTTTCAAAGTGGAAATGTCAGCTTCTAAAGCTTTGGCTTGCTCAGCTCTTTCAAAAAGGCTGTTTTGATTTTAAATGAATGCTATTCCTTGTTGCCGAATTCCCCAAATTGGTTGCTAAAAAGCTCTGAAATGATGGTCCTTAATAATTTCCAGCTAAAATGTCTGTTATGTGATTGTAAAAACCGGAAAGCTAGGTTTTATTTTCTTTATTTATTTACTATAAATTAACAGTAAATCTTGCATTTAGCTCCATTTAAACCTCCCTCTGCAGCTGCCCATTTGAAAAATAAAATGGTTGCCTTCTTTCACTTCAGTGGGTACAATACAAAACATCCATTGAGCTTTCCCTTTATTGCAGCTGCCAATGCCCAGCCGACTTTTAACAAACCAACCAAGCGGAATCACAATGCAGCTGCAACATTTTATGGTATTTCTGTTGGTTCTCTTTTGAGACTGAAGGTGTTAATTAGGAATCAAAGAACACAACCCTGCCAGCTTTCTTTCACAAACCATACCCTGGTCACTGCAGTTTTCAGAAGAAAAATAAATCTAATAAAGGGATAAAAATGTTGTTTGTCACACCAGTAAAGTGTACTTAAGACCCTTTGATCAAAAGCTTTTTATGTAGTCTTGTCAGATGGGCTGGAAATATTGTATTTTTTCCTTTTCTCCCCCGTCTTCATGTGGACTTATCTAAATTTTGAATTTAATGTAAGACTGGAATATAAAAGTATAAGCAGTCATGTGTGGGAATGCTTTGTAGGTGATAACTGGTCTCATAGAGTAGAATAATTTTGCTTCTTAGAAAATTTCTCATAGTCAATGTTCCATCATGTGAAACTAGGTCTTCTATCAGTATATTATAATATTCTAACCATAAATTTTTATGCTTACAGTTTACAAATACATCTGTCAATACTCTATTTACTGCGATTATTTATTACATAAATCTCTCAGTGTTTTAGGGGATCTTTTTATACACAGAATTGAGTAGTTTCATAAGCATAAAAACCATATCTATATGCACATATATACACAATTTATCAAATGGTTTGTCATTTTTGTATAATTTTTTGTGTATGTTGAGTATCATACACCTAAACAACAGCGTGAAGTCATTACCTTTAATCTTTAGTCAAAGTTAAAAGCTTAAAGTAAGTTTATGAAGTTAGCACTACTGGGAATTAGTCAAGCCTGCTAGCTTTCTCAGCACGAGGTTTTGCTGCTAGGTGCACAAATCATGCCAAAATCCATTAATCCTTCTAGAGAGAGGCAGAAAGAAGGTCTGCTTGTTGATTTAATGTTAATGAAATGAATGGGCTCCTGAGGCTACCTACAGAGGCTCTCTAAACTGTAAAACAAATAAAGTCATTTTAAGTAATGCTCGTGGCAGGAGAGTAAACAATGCTTCCAGATTTGCTGCACAAAATGGGAGTGGGTGTGGGTCTGTGGAAACCTCCCATTTTCTACAATCCTGCTACACCTGCCCTATTGGAAAACACACAAATGTCAAGCTGATAGACTCCTAGAATGACTGAATTAGGAGAGACCTCAGAACATGTGTTCACCTCTCTTATTTTACAGATGCAAAAATTGAGACAGGGAGGATATGCATCTTGCCAGAGATTCTGTGGCCGACTAGTGGGGTAGCTGGGCCCAGATCAGTGGTTCTCAAACTTGGTCGCATTTTGAATTTGCCTTGGGGAGTTAAAGTACATTCTGATGCCTAGCTCCTTCCCTCAGAAACTGTGATTTAGTTAGTTTGGTGTGGGATCTGGGCTTTGAGATGGTTAAATTAGCTCCCAGTTGGAACTAATGTGCTGGCAAGTTTCAGAACTACAGACCTGGACTTCTAATCTAGTGTACTACTTTCCTGCACTTTTTTGTTGTTTTGTTTTTTGTTTGCTTTTTTTCCCCTGCACCGTAGTGATACTCCCAGTTCCCAGGAGTATTCCAGTTGCTTTATCCTGTAGATTAGATATATATTTTGAGATTTTGAGGGTATTTCCACAATGAGTGGTTTTTTTTTCTTATTCCTTTGTGTATATGCACAGATGTGGCCGTGGGGTATGTGTGTGTGTGTGTGCGTGTGCATGTGTGTGTGTGCCTTGTGGATATCTCGAAGGATTGTACTCTACCCATGGGGTGAGCCAGCTCCACAGTGGAGCCAGTAGCCAAGCTCTGTGCTATGCTTGGCAGGTTGTCCTCTTGCCTCACTCTTCTCTCTGTCTTGCGCTTCACCTCTCCTTTGAGTTCCTTTGGGTATTGTTTTATTTCTTTCTAATTTGCCACAGTCTCGTCTCCTCTGGGCTGCCACTTTCCTCCTACCCTCTCCTCTCCACTTGAAGGATTTCCCTTTGAGAGAGATGCTCTGACTCTTCACTGAAAATTGTTTGACTTTTGCTGCCTTCTGCTTCCCTTGGTTTGGTGATTATTTACGCTTGTTTGATAAAGGTGGGCTGACAGAGTCTACTTCTCCAATCTGTACTGCTGGATGATATGTAGTAGATGTCTGACAATTTCTTCCATGTTGGATTTAGAGTGGTGAAATAAATCAGCTTCCTGGTTTATTAATTCAGTAGGCACTCGGGAATTCCAGAATCATCTTTCTACATGTAGTAAGATATAAGGAAATTTCCCTTGTTTTTTCAGAACTGCTCTCTTGATTTCATCAGTTATGGGAAGAGTCAGCTTTCCCCTTTTGCAGAAGGGTACAGAACATCCGCAGAGACAGTAATACAGGCTCATCCAATAGGATTAAAAGACTCTCTGCTCCAAGAACTGCTCACCTATCTCTCTTCTCCCCTGAGGATCATGGGCCTTATTCCAGAGGCTTCCTGCTTGAAACACAAGTCCAAGTGGTACTTTGACCCCCTATTTAACTTTGAATCCCCTCTCCTACACAAGTTCACATCATTGATTCCTATTATTCTCAGGGAATGATATTAGCCTCATCACCATCACTGACTGAAAGATCCTTCCCGCAATTATGTTGAACCAACTGCTTCTTTGTCAAAGATGAGTACTGAAGTTCCTCATGAAAATTACATTATTTCGAATGTATTTTCAGGTAGACACAAGCCCGTTCCTTAAATCAGTTTTTGTTCTTAAAGTAGAACTATTTTTTCAGTTAATATAAAAAAAAAAAGAAACACATTTTTGTTGTGTTGAAATCTTGGGTTTTCCTGAATGTATTTTTGGCTCTGAAGGAAGGTTGAATTCCCAACTTTCTCTCAGTCCCCTCAAATCCATCATCTCTTGCCTGCCACTGTAGCGAATCAACGGCTGATACTGGAGCTTCTAAGGCAGAAGAAGCTAGCAAGCTGAATTTTTCTTTCACAGTCAGGAAAAGTCATGAGGGTGGATGAGATTTTTAAAAAAAAAAAAAAAGGAAAGGATAAAAGCACTTCAAGCCCAGGACTACAAATTCTGGGTCATTCATTAAATTGTATCTGAGGAGTAGAGTCCTAACATTGTGCCATCAGCCTACTCTCTGTGACAAAGTGTTCACTCAGCCCTCATCTATCCAGGGGATTTGTGCAGTGTCTTCAAAATGCTACACACTCATGTGCAAATATGAAACTTCATTTAAAACACATAATCTTTTGTCTATTTGATACCAAGGATCAGAAACAAAAGTTAGAATATTTTTATTTATAACAGTTGCTGGGTGATGCCAAATTCATTTGAAGATGCCCTTTCTTTCTCCTCTAGTTCTTTACCTAGTAGGTGCCTTTCTGCTGTTCTTTTCTTGTTTTTAACATTAAGAAATCTTATTTAATGAAAATTACATTTAAACTTTTAAACATTCAGGACAATTAATTTAGCTAATTTAGGGAATAACAGTAAGAGACAGCATGGTATACTTGAAAAGCATGGGTTTAGTAACTGTAACTGGGTTTAGTAACTGTACCATCATCAACAGAAATAATTGCACCTAACATTTAATGCATCCTACACAAGTGAGGTGCCATGTAAAGTGCTTTATGTGCATTATCTCACCAGTCTTCACAACAACTTAGTCAGGTAGATGTCATTATTATTGCCATCTTACAAATGAGAAAACTGAGGCATTGGGTAACTTGTCAAGGTCACTGAAGATAAGGCTGCGATAGTCATCAAGAAATGTTCTCATTTCTAACATCAAGAGATGTTCTCATATTGATAGTGATAACTATTTTACTGTTTGTTATGAGGGTCAAATGAGGAACTATGGGTAAAAGCATCAACAGCACTTTTTGAATTTTTTTCCCTCTGTCTTGGGATATTCCAAACAATCAGTCTGCCAAATTTAGAGGAAATAATCTCTCTGTCATCACATTATAAGATTATATCAGAAATTATATCAAGTAGTCTCACTCCGTTGCACGTTTGGCAGCTAGAAAATGGCATCTTATGTCTTAGGCATGTGGACAGCTTGAGTTTTACATAGAGTTTAGGGGAACAGAAGAGTACCCTCCAGAGAGAAAACTGTGCTGACTGTCCTTTAAGTGTGCCTGGGCTATGTGCCCCTTTGAAGTTGCCCAGATGCAGACATGCATGGACACCAGGTGTTTTAAAATGTAGGTGTTAATATTATTCAGGTGTGACGAGGCCAACAGATCAGGAGATGACTGCCATTGAAAAGGGAGTTTGTTACTCACAGTTCCCAAGAGGAGAGGACTCACCATTCCATGCAGAGCCACACAGGAAAGCTCTGGGCTCAGTCTGGAGATAGAAGGAGCAGAAGAAAAGCATGGGCAGGTCCTTTATTGTGGTTTCCATGGGAAGGAATGGACAAGGCAGGGTAAGCAGGTTTAGGATCGGCTAGTTGAATAATTTCAGTGTGCTGTGGGATGTAGGGGCTATCTCAATTTATTGAAACCTGAGCTTGGGGTGAGTAGACCAGGAGAATATTGACCTAGAGTGTAAGAGCCCTGAAAGAGCCTGGGAAAGGGAGTGGTTGGGGGTGGGGTGTGGCCTTTGGATTGGTTGGTTTGCATATGAAAGGTGCACTCCAGAGAAAATCATTTGCTATCTCCAGGAATTCCTTAGCCCTAGGAGGGGCAGTCTCTCTAGGAACAGCAAGGCTCCAAGATGTCGAAGCACCATAAAATAGAGAAAATGAAAAACGTGATAAATGTACAAGAATTCTGTGTTCTGATCCAATTTTCAAGGGGTATATAGTCCAGTACTGGAAACGGACAAGTAGATGAAATATGGTGATCAAGTGTGGTGAGCGCTGTGATCAAAATGGGCTCAGAATGGTGTGGGAGCATCAAAGACAGGTTTCTAAAATGTGGGGTTACAGAAAGCTTCCCAGAGGAGGTAACATTTGAGCTGAGTATGGGAAGACTAACAGAGGTTAACAAAAGAAGAAAGGCAATCCCAGCACAGGGCAACACATGTGAACACCTGGAGGCATGAAATAGGGAAATTGTAAGATGCAGTTTGAAATGGCTGGAGAGAAGAGAGTTTGGGGTATTAAATTCAGACTAAAGCTACCCCTTTACATATTCTAAGTTTGGCCTAAAGGTTTCTCCATACATAGTAAGCTGCAACCTGACTGGATGTGAAAACAGACTGTAACCTGCTCTTGACCCAAGCACCAAGTTTTGTTCAATCAAAGATGGCTAATTATTCAATCTCTGTTCAAATAAGGCCAACACCAAGCTGTAATCAATCCATCTGTTTCTGCACCTCACTTCCATTCACTGTTCTTCACTTTCCCTCTTCTGTCCATAAATCTTCTTCAAACCACATGGCAGCGCCAGATTCTCTCTGAACCTATTCTGGTTTGGGGGCTGCCCAATTTGTTCTTTGCTCAATTAAACTCTGTTAAGTTTAATTTGTCTAAGGTTTTTCTTTTAACAGGGAGCTAGCGAGGGGGAATTGGCAGCAGGGGTTGCAGGTTAGGGATGAGGCAAAAAAAAGTTGAGTTTGTGGGCTAAACTGAGGTGTTAAAAGTTATTATGAAATCACAGGACACCATTGAAGGATTGAATATAGGTAAGACATGACCAGAGGTGCATCTTGAAGAGACTAGCAAGATAGTAGGGAGTGTGTGTGTGTGTGTGGGGGGTCTATGTAGACCATGACAGGAAACTGCTACAGTTATCCAGGAAAAAAGTGAGTAGACCCTGGACTAGTGCAATTTCACTGCTAGAAGAGAAAGAGAACAGTTACAAGGGACATTAAGGCAACCAAAATTTGATAAAATTAAGGTCATAAATGAAATTTTAATTACAATAATCAGAGATTTAACTACTATGAACAGAGGCTGGACCTGGTGGCTACTGCCTATAATCCCAACACTTTGGAAGGCTGAGGTGGGTAATTACTTGAGGCCAGGAGTTCGAGACCAGCCTGGGCAACATAGCCATACTCCCATCTTTACCAAAAACAGAAAAAAGAAGTAAATGACAACTATGAACAGACATTTGGGGGATTAATTATGCTTAATTATTTTTCAAGCTAAATCTGAGTGTTCCTTTTTGCTCTGCAGATTTTTAGGTGATATGGAGATACTGCATCTGTATTTACAATGTACCAAAATAAGATGATACTGTTAAAATTCAGGTACACATCTAGATATGGACATACATAATATGTGTGAACAACAGGATATTTGGCAACATCTGGAAAAAGTAACTGGGAGTTTTTGAGTTCATTGGAGTATTTGACATTGAAATATAAAGGTGACCAAGAAGTAGTACTGGGCCAGGGTTTTCAGGAGATCTGGAGTGTAATTCTGTCTTTGCTAGCTGTGTGATTTTTGGAATGTCATTAACCCCTTATGAACATAAATTTCATCATCTGTGAAATAAAGACGTTGGATTAGGTAAATTCCAAGGTTCTTTCCATTCTAAATTCCCTGGGTAGCCATGGCTTTTGACTCACTGAAATCCTTTGTAACCCTTCTAAGTGATTTTAATTCTGTTTATTTGGGCAATTCGGGTAATGTTCTAGCAATCACGATTAAATTTCAGTCTTGCATTGTGTAATGTGATCTTAGATATACAGCTTAGTCATTCTGGTAATTTGTGGATAAAAGATTATCCTTTTAGTTCTTCACAGTAGAACTTACTCTAAATGTAGTTAGGTATTAGTTCAAACTCTAAATTAGGTTTATTATAATTAACATAAATCTCCCCAAATTTGCTTTCCTTCACGATATACAATTAATTATATTCTGAGATGTTCCTACAGCTAAGGCAAAGAGGGTTTCAAGTTACTATGTAGTAGTCATTCAGGACCAGAACATATCTACCTAACACTTATGACTATAAGACTCTGGGGAAGTAGATGTTTTCCTACAAGGCCAGCAGCTGGAAGGTGGAAGGTGGACACTTGCTGTCAGTTAATCATGCTGCTAAACCTTTTGAGATCTTCAAATAAGATATGCTCACAACATGGGAGAATCTGGTTTAACTAGGATTTCCTTTTGCTACCCGAGCTTGAAGACTCAATAAAAAAAGATCTTGAACTTCCTCCTGTACTATATTGCACTGAGTCCCAGAGAACAACAGCTGCTGAAGAATAGGGACTGTGCATGAGCTAAGATCTTCCACCATAGGAACAGTAATGTAGCTTTTCCAAGTTAAAATCAGAGACCCCAATTTTGGTGACTGGAGTTGATACTTAAATCACAAGGACTCTTCTTTCTAAACTTCCCTTCATCTTCTAGTTTGAAGCCCTTGGTGGGGAAAGTGTCTGAGATAAGGACAAGGCATCCTTTCAGTTCTCTGATACTATCTTGAAGCGAGGGATGAAGAAAGGTAAAGAGAGACACAGGAGAAGTGTATCCCCTGGGAACAGGTGTCTAGTGGAGTCCAGTAACTCACAGTCTTTGAGTTCTGTCAGCACTGTCCCTTGGGTAGCCAATTTCTTCCGTTAGCCCTTCTACCTCTCTTGCCATTGTTTTTCTAGGCTTTTCTCTATGGTACAGTTAACACTGTAACAATGATAGAGTAGGCTTATTGCCAAATGCAGGCATGTCTGCTAAGGGTCCCTTCAGGACAGAAAGTACAAAGACAAAGAGGAAGATTCTTTATTCTCCGTCTTTACTAGAAGACTCCAAATTCACTTTGTAGATTCACTCAACAAATACTGTGAAATAAATGTTTATTGTGAAAACGTCAATATATATACAAAATAGTTCATTAAGGAATATAACATCTTCTATGGAAATTTTTATTTGGTTTTCATAATCAAATAATAATCACCACATATGTAAAAAACTGAAAGGTTATATTTTGTGCTGATAGATTTAAAGACCAATTGATTATGTAACAGAGTTCCTTCAAGTAAGTGCCTCACGAGAAAATTTATAACCTAAAACCTTCAAGCACCATGTGGTGTTTTGTGCATCGAACCAATAAACTCATTAAAATAACATTGCATAAACCCAAACACAACACATTGAAAGTTCTAACACAGCCCACATTAACCAACCAACTTTAAAATAATATCCTTGTTATGTACTAAGGTTAAAAATTCAGCAAATTCTTTATATTTTTTCCACTTGAGATCATGTGTGGTTTTCTACTTTCCTGAGAAGTACACTTTTGTGGCTTTTTTGATCAAAGAAAGGTTATTTTTACAAATCGACATCTTTTGTAGAGGTCTCTGCTCCACTTAATCAAGGTTTCAAGAAAAAAGGAGAACAAAAGTATTTACCAGTGTTTTAGTGAAACTTAAAAATTCTAAGGTTATTTTCTCAGTGTAGGCTTTGAAAAGAAGGCACGCATGTAAGCTTAGTCACCACAGTTGTGTGTGTGTGTGTGTGTGTGTTTGTGTGTGTGAGGGAGACAAGGAGGAGGAAGGGGGAAATAAAGGAATTTGGCTGCACATTGAGGAACAGTTTGAAACACTTGGCTTCTAGTTGTGAAAGATGAGCAACATGGAAAAAAGGACGGGCTAACAAGGGACCACTTGAGGAAAGCTTAATCTCGCCTGGCAGGCTGAGGAGGGAGGTCAGCTCCATGCACGCGTTCTCAGCTGGAGTTGGGCTCCCTTTGCCAGGACGATTGTCTTCTGCATTTCAGTTTCTGAACTGAACTGAAGGTGCCTTCAAGCAGCCAGTTCCACAGTCTCTCCCTTGTAAAGGGTCGGCCCTCCACGGCTATGCCCTGCCAACGTTTGTATCATTTCTGCCAAGCAAGTGCACAAAGGGAATTGTTTCTTGTTGGTGTGTGTATTAGTGTGTGCACGAGACACTTTCTTCCCCCTTGGCCATCACAATCCTTGTTTGAAGAAGAAGCAAACACTCCTTCTGAAGGCAAGAAGGATAAAACAAGTATGTGGAAAATGTGCATATATAAAAAATAGGATATTTGAAAATTAGAGATTGTTGAATAATTTTAAATTATTAAGTCAGTAAAAAGCTGGAGTATGAGAGTACTATTTTAAAACATTCTAGATACTGTACCCCAAACATATCCTAATTTTTCTAAACATCAGTACTGTTTTTTCTGTTGACTTTGTAATACAATAAATGATTAATGTATATCAGGTTAATAAGCTGAATTAAAGGACTGAGGAAATTAGATGCATAGTTCCGAAAAGGTTTTTCATTGTTTGAAGGAGGGAACTTTTCTATGACTTATCCAGATTTCTAATTGACACATAAGTCTGTATCACTAATTGTCTAATGGTTAAACCATGCATAGTTTAAAAATATGTTGGGGAATTTGATAAAACTTTGAAACAATTTTCTATTCTGAATCAAATGAATAACATTATGATACCTTTGAGACAACAATTTATCTCATTTCATCCATTTTAAAGGTGAATACAAGCTCAAATAGAATTTGTCTGTTAAGAAAGTTCATGTCCATTTGAACTGAGAAATAGTTCCAAAGAAGGCAGCTACTTCATTTGATACATAGATCTGGTTATAGGAAAAAAGTTTCATTCTTGCCTAGGTGGTTACTAATCTATTGATCACTCTTCACAATACTCTGGCAGCTACCACAACTTATCTCTGATTTGGAGACAAGAAAAATTGTTTCTGTGGTAGTAAGAAAATGGATATATAAAATTATGTCTACTAAACTTATAATATTGGCCCTAAACTATGTAACGTAATGCTAACATTATTGGAAAATTGAAAACTGCATTTTGCTCTGGAATTCCCTGAAAAAATATTTCTGGTATTAGGGCTTCATACATTGTGTTCCTGAAAAGAAAAATGGGCTGAAATATTTCAGCACCAATTAAAATGATTACAAGGCATAAGTATAAATTGGAAAGCTGGTTTTCTTGGGTTGCTGTAAATTGGCCCTGAAGATAACTTCAAAGGAAGTCCAAAAATATTTTGAGCAATGGAAATACTTGAAATAAGCTTACAGTAAGCTTACCTATTAAGAGGTACTATTATCACTCCTAAGTTGTCACAAGTTGCCCCACCACAAGAAGGACATTGACTGAGCAAAGCATGTAGTACCTTTGTGGGGTCTATGACTCAGTAAAGTATTTAGTGCCAGATACTTAGGAAACACAATACAACTATCAGTTATTATGACTATTGCTATTAAAAAAATAAAGTAATTTCTACATGTAAATCTTGGCATGTGTTAAAATAAACAACTCATTGCATCATTTAAACTGAACACAATTCAGCTGTATTTCAAATGGGGCTGGACAGTAATTGTGGCCAGCGGCCTTGTGTTATTTGTACTTGCAGACTAGTAGTTCTCACCTGTCTTTCTCTGACTCCTATTAGCCACTGGGATTTCAGCAGCTGGTTCAGCCAATTCTACTCAATTCAACATTACCGGTATTTACTGAACTCCCTTAAGAGCCAGGCGTTGGAATGGGCGCTTGGGATATAAAATGGAAAATGTCCTACCCTGGAGGAGCTCACTGCCAAATAAGAAGAATAAACCCTGATGGAGAGAGCCTATCATGAAACCCTGGGGTGTTATTCCATCTGACTTTCAGGAAGTTGTTTATACGGTCAGGTCAGGAGTTGGTTCCTTTGCGTACTCTCCAAGTAAATCTCAGCGTCTCCAATTCCAGACTTAAACATTAAAAAGAGAAGTAATACTTGAGGGTATACAGAAGCACTTCTGCTTAGGAAACATCTTTTAAATAGTTTTCCACTAATGCTAATGCCCTGTTGAGAGCCTTTTAGCATTACCACTAGATATATTATTCCATTTCTTGAAATCAAATGACTGATGTTTTTCTCCCTTCCAATTTCAAGCCAGGCATTCCCATTGGGCTTAATCCATTTAACAGAAAAATGCCACAGATTTTAAGAACGGACCTGCTTCCCACCATATAGCTTATGGAGAACAAAATCAATTTTGAATTATGAGAATTTAATCAAAAATTCCACATTATAGACTGTGAAATGTCTCCTTTTGTCATAGATAGAGATCCACAGGTGAAACTGGGCATATAGTTGGTTATTTACAATGGTTAAATAAAAGCGTGGATTAAAGCTGACAGATCTGGGAATAAAAGAGTTGTAGTGGGCTAGAACTCATGGGCAGATTTAACAAGTGAAATTCCACCAAGATACATAAAAAATAGCAACAGGACTAGATATTCAGCTCATTTTGCTTTATATGTAATATACCAGTTGTGGCTTTAGTGCCAGTCTGATTCATCTCTCTACTACAAACTGAGACTCTATAAAGGAAAATATTGCAACTGGAGTAAGGAAGTTGAATCTTATAGGAAGGAATTTGTCTTCTCATGAAGACTTCAATTTGCCAGAAGTATCTATTGGGGAAGTGTTTACAAGAAAATGTGCCATTTAGCCTTATTCTAAATTTGCGTAATAACTGAACCAAACAAAAACATTACTTCACAAAATTGCTCATTGGACAACCCACTACTGTTTTTCATTTCTATCTTATGGCATGTGATTTAGATTATTCAGAAACATACTTAAATTTGTAGCTAAAATGACTTAAATGCATGAATTTGATAGAAGAAATATAAAAAAATGCTTTGCTGTAAAATTATAAATATTCTATAATGTCTTTAATTTTGATAGCTTTATTGGGTTGTTTGGTCTGATATTTCTATGCCTTTGACAGATACATATTTTGAAAACTGAAAACAATAAAATAGTTCAGATATAATACTTAACTCTCAGAAATCATAGACCAGTTTTGTGTTTCTGAACTTCTTTAAACACATCCAAGTGTGACTGGTCTATTATCAAAACATGATGTTATTTACACAGGCTATTTCTTGATTCCGATCTTCTAACTCATTTATGATTGCTACCTTTTGTTGCCACATCAGAACTCCTTTACTTCAAGGAAAATGCATAACGAAGAAAGAAAAAACCTGAAGATCATGTTTATTATATGTAAAAATTCATTCTTGTCACACCAACTCTGCCATGCATATGTTAAATACATTCAGTAAAATATTTATTTTAAATTTATGCTACAAAATTGTTTGAATGAGCTCACTACTTTAAAAAATTACTTAGGCTAATTATCAATTAGTTTTAATAATTCATCCCATAACAAAAACATTATGGAAAAAATCCCCAGGAATCCTGGAGAAAAAGAAAGAACTTCATTAAAATGAAGAAAATTTACTGGCATCATTATGTTTTAAACAATTCTAAAAGTACATTTTAGAGCAAACTGTATAATGTTTGTAATTGATCTAAACGTTAAGGCTGTTATAAGAGTTACTATTTTTGTAATCATTTCTAAAGTACATTTTCTTTTATTTAAGATAAGAAGAGAAGCAGAACTATATTAAATCATTTTCAGAGAAGATTCTAAAAAGGATCTTTCATTTTGAAACTGCATCTTAAATACTTAAAACACATTTATGATATTAAGGTAGTGCCTAATTAACTAATTGTGACTTTTGTTCTGTTCTTATTAACCTCAGTTTTACTAGTTATGTGTAAAATTAAATTTTGTTTCAAAGTTACATATGAAAAAGTAACCAAACTACATAATTAAAAAAAAATCTTTTCTCTTGGTTCCTTTGGTTTATATAACATAAATTTGCTTATGGATGAAATGTGAATGCCTTTAAGCAACAGCAAAGAAAAACTCAGTTTCCTTTTTAAAATAAAATAGCTGTTCTGGACCAATAAAGAAAAGTATATTTATTATGTTAGGATATTCATTAGGATTTAGTTTTCTATCTGAATGTCACACTAACTAGATGACAGACACATCAAAGTAGCAGAGAGGAGTTTACTTTTAAGATCCTATTAACAAAAATGTCCACATTTGATGCATTAAAGTAGCTTACCTATACTAAGATTAGATGTTAGAACTACTTTATTTAGAACAGATCACAACTGGTAGATAGAGATGTATTAAATGTTGTAAACAACTTTGTCTGCTTTTATATCTCAACCTTGGTGTGTTCCTTATTTTCTGCTAAATAAACTTTGTTAGCCCCTGTTAGTAAAATTAGAGCCCATAACCACTTTCTGGGGGGCAGGGGGAGAGAAAAGATGAAGATCGAGATTTTTCCAGTGTTTCCACTCTGTTCACTGGTCGAGTTAAAGACCTACTGTAGAAGGCAGCTCAGTAAGAAAAGAGAGTCAATATTAATATTTGGACTGGCTTAAAATTTTGCTTTTCTGGGAAAAAAAAAGATGACAAAATGGCACATAAATAATGCTTGCATTCTATGAAGATATGTAGGAAACTTTCTTTATCTACAAGTCTGACTAGCTGGCTATCAGATTGTGGTAAATGTGTACAGCTACTTGCCAAATGTGTACAGCTGGAACTTGCCATCGTCAATCTGTTCGAAGAAAAGTAAATGCTTGCTCTTTTTTTGAGGGGGATTAGGAGATAACATTTTGACTAAATAAATGATGATAACCTCTTACAAATAATAAAAGATAGGAGTTCTGGCTTTTCACCACATCAGTCTTTGTACACTGCAACTTTCTCATTAAGGATTAATTTCTACTGGGCCCCAGTGGAGTGGAGCTATAACTTCATGTTCCCTTTCAACATCAAAGGGAAGTTATTCTTTCAAATAAGAAAATCAGTAGAACACACACTCGTTTATTTGAATATGAGTAAATAAAAATTCCTCTTTTATGTTTTGGCTGCACAAGTGAAGACAGAAATGGTCAGAGAATACTAGGTGTAACCAAAACAGGGCATCATCTACTCTTAAGGTCTGCACAGCATTCCTGTGGTTGTAAAAAACCAAAAAACCCCCCAAACCCTCAACACCTGCTCAAAGGGCATCCCATGGGCCCTGGCATTTTTTAGTACATAAGGACACCAAATTATGAAATCACACATCATAAAGAACACCACATTGGTTATTTACTTCAGGACTGACTTCTATATTCAGCACTCATATTCCTTGAACTGTGTTGCATTAGAAATAAGTATTTAACATGTACTGTATCACTTTTTACAGACACTCTGACTTTAATATTTCATAGGGCACTGGGAAAATGTCTTCTTAGGCCACTGTACAGGCTGTCATCAAATAACATGATAATAATATGGCACTTAATTTCCTAATAGTATCTTAACTTCAAGAGGTTATCTATAATATAGATAGATGGTTCTATCTATAGATACATAGGGAACATTGGCAGTAGGTGGCAGCAAGTTCTCCTGAGCGCATGGAGGACACAGTCAAATGCATTTGAGGTATGTGGGAAATGGTTTAAAGCAGAATTTTATGCCAACTTTTAGTAACGGAAGCCTAACAAATGTTTGTTCTTTCAAGTGAGAGAAGAAAGCAATCTGGAACTATTCATAAGCTTATTTTCTGTATTCTTAAACATATTTTATAATGAATATATGATTTAAATAGTAGGTTAAGTGTTTGGGGGTACTGCACACCTCCCTTGCATACAGTCAAACTTCAGCGTGATGGGAAAGAAGAGTTATAGACTGCTAGGCAAAATTGCCAAACTGGTCTCAGAAATTCAGTGCATTGGAGAGCGCGGAATCCTTGCAACACTGACTTCAGCAGTTAAACCAGAGAGGCTGGGGATGAGTATTCTGCTTTGTAGTAGAGACAGCTGTTCAGGAGGAGGAAATGTGAATTCTGAGAGCATGATCATTTAGGAGAGCAGATTTCCATTCCTGGAACAATATCACTACCAAATGTATGAGTGCAATTGAGGGGAAACCTGGTGGGGAAAATAGTTTTAACATTCTTTCAGGTAAAAAAGAAAAAGCAGTCAAAATAGTTTCATGGTAGAGGAGGAGGCGACCTGCCATCTACCAATCCTAAAATCTAGCAGGATGGCACCTTTCTTTAAAGACAATATTAAAGCAAGTAAGAGACTTTTTTTCTTCCTCACTGTCTCCAGAAAAAGAATCACTACCTAGTGGAAAATGTTGTGCAAGCCTCTTCATGTTTCTTCTCTCCAGAAAACAACTAAACAGATGGAAGAACTGGTTCACAAACATCCCAGCTCTCCCCTGCCAAGGTACATCAGAGACGCCGAAAACTGGGATTGCCTGGGCTTGGGGTGGGCTCGCTGCAGTGTCTGGAATTAAAACCTAGATGTTTCACCTTGTGGTAAGAGCACCTGTTTCCCAGAGTGGCCTAGATCCTGGTCTCTGCTGGAAGGAATGAAGCCCCAGATGCTTTGCACGGGGGTAGGGAGAGTGGTCGCCTTGGTCTCCGAGTATAGGGTTCCTCCTGGGTCACCGCGTTCACCCAACCACCTGTTACCTTCGGGCCTGCGTTTTCCACAGACAAAATTATGCTATGAGCCGCTGCCTCAGGGCTTTGGAAGTTGCAGTGGGGGAGAGAAGGGGTGGGAGAAAACCCCAGGGATGATAGAGAGCCTCAGGTCTCCCTTTGGGTGTCGGAGCCGCTGTTTACCAGCCCAACAGCCTTCAGCCCACTTCCCCTTTCCTCCCCCGGGGGAAGAGATAGTTAAAGATTACACAGCAGCCGCGGGTACTTCAAAGGGCGGCGCGGGCAGCCAAAGGTAAAGATAACGTTCTGGCAGCTCTAATCGGGGTTTGTGGTTGCCACATTTTAATCACGCCGTTAAAAAAAGAAAGAAAATAAAAAGAAAGGAGGGAGGGAAGGAAGGAAGAAGGGAGGAAGAAAGGGAGGAAAAGAGGAAAAAAAGAAAAAGGTTACATCACGTCACCGTGCAAGGGATGCAGACTAAAAACCCTTTGGAGTTGGGCAAGTTGTTTCTCCTTTGGGGCAACTTTCTACAGACTATCTTTTCGTGGAATGCGACTAGACGCAGAGAGGCGGTTGGGACGGTAACCAGATGGCAGCCTGCCTTTGGGTACCAGGTTCTGGGTCACAAATGCCCACTCCACACGCAAATGCCTGCATTTGCAGGAATTCACCCAGCGATGTTTCTAGAGCTGTACTGGGAAGCTGCGGCGTAGCAGCGCTTTCCCGGGTTGCACTTGAAGCCATTTCTCTGCGGGCCCAGAAAGTGCCGGCACGCTACTCCCCGAGACACGTGCATTTCTCTGGGGGCCCTAACAGTCCTGGCCAGGATGCCTTTGACAAACTCGCCCGCCCCCGCCCCCACCCCCAGAACAGGCTGGCGCCGAGGAGACTCCAGCCTCGCCTTGGACGAATCTTCCTTCTCCTCTTAGCCTGTCTCCCGGAGTGACGTGGGGAAGCACTTACAGGTAGGAGGTGAAGACGCTGAGGTTGGAAGGCAGCTCCGAGAGCCCCAGGTCGGAGCAGTCCACTCTGAGCAACATCCTGCCGTCTGGCTCGCAATGACAGTGTGTGGGGCAGCCCCGCAGCAGCGCACCAGACCTGGGCGAGCTGCTCCCGGCCGCCAGCTGCAGCAGCACAGGCAAGGACAGGAGCACACCGAGCCGGGAGGTGTCCATGGTGCCCGAAGTAGGGGGCCACGAGCCGGACGCGGGCGGAGGGCAGCACCGGACTGCTACGGGCCGTGGCGCGCCGGGCGCCACTCGGTGGGCTTCTGCAACTCAGCGGGAGTCTGCAGCACCAAACGCAGCGTTCCTGCCCCGCCGGCGTGGGCGGCTAGGAGAAGCGCGGCGGGGACTGAGGTGCCGGTTGCCGCCACGCCGGCCTTCGGAGCAGCCCTGGCTGCAGCGGCGACAGTGGCGGTGCGCCTTGCTGCTGCTCGCGGCCTGAGCGGTGTGGAGCAGCATCTCTGCTTGCACGCTCGTTTTTTAAAGCGCTCCAGCCCGAATTGCGCGCCCAGTGACGTCAGCGCAGCCTAGCTTCCCAGGCACCCCCTGCCCGGCCCCACTTTCCCTCCACTTGTCCCCTCCCTTCTTTCCCAAGTCCTGGGCTGGGAGGCAGCAGGCAGCCCGCGGTGCTGGCGAGTTCTCGGCGCTCCCACTGAGCCTCCGCGGGGAGGATTCAGCGCTCAGCGCCGCGCGCCCGAATAAGGGATCCCCACCTTTACCCCTTCATGAGTCTTGGAGACCCAGATCTGAGAGTCGAGAGGGACCTGCTTCGGAGAGACCTAAACGGACGAACAAGGACTGGAGGATACAGCACGTTTCCCCCGAGCCCGCTTCAAATAATGGATGAGATACTTGGAGTGATTAAACAGAACAAAACAAAAACACAAAAACTGAAATTCGATGCAGAGAAATAGTTACGTTATCAGGGTAAGGAGGCAGGCGTCCCCGGCGAATGATAGGTGGCCTTTTTGATCCTTACGTCTGCCGCACGGTCTGGCTCGCTTTTGCCCTAAAATCAAAGTGCTAGGCTAATCGCTAAATAAATACAGCTCCTGCGCGAGCACTCCACTGCTGCCTTCCTTACTCTTGCGGGGTGAGGAAGTCGAAGTGACTAATTGTTTTTAAAAGTGGTTTAGAATACCTTAGAAGTCACTTTTAGTAAATCGATGCCAGACAGACAGATGGCTGTTTGCTAACTTCCGGGGACTTTTCATCTTAAGTGTCAAAGGATTCTCTGAACTGAGAGCAGTCCCACCTACGTGAGTGACACTGGGCTCTGAGAACCGCTGCGGAGCGCCAGGGGGAAAATGCATGTTCTTGCTTCAAAAAGTGTCCTATAGTGAATCTGCAGGAGAAAGGAGGAAAAGGATTCAGGGCTTTCTTGGAGAGAAGCCCTCAGTGAGGTACAAAATAGCCCTCGCCAGACCTGAGTGAGTTGCTGAAAGAGGTGTATTCCAAGCCTGCCACACCAATTCACAAAAATACAATTTTCACTCTGGGGCACAATGCCTCATAGCATCATGAAGGCAGGAAACCCTTTTGATTTTCCAAGTCCTTTTAAATCTTCCTCCACTTAGACTGCCCAACCAAATTTCCCATATAAACGTCTAAATTTTAGAGTTGGGAAGATTTGTTTCTCTGTGCAGTGTATGTGCCTTCCTTCATTTACGTCCAAAGCTCGCTGTTTGTTCACCTAAAATATCTAATTTCTTGACTACAATCTGTAGTCTAAACATCTTCCTTTCTTGAGTGAAAAAACAAACAAACAAACAAACAAACAAAAAACTTGACAATGCTAAGTGCCACTGAAAATTGTGAGTTAACTCTGGTTTCTGCACAGTCAGTACAGAGAGCCGGCGTCTCTGGGCATCCTGTTCCTTCACTTTTCCCTATGTATACCACATTCATTGCTATTTTGTGCTTATTCTCACGTTATTCTTGCTTCCCTTAGCCACTCTTTCCACATTTAAAGAATGCCTACCCTGTGTCTTTCTTCCTTTTTTAAAGATTTTTAAAAAATTTCAATAGCTTTTGGAGTAAAAGTGGGTTTTGGTTACATGGATGAATTATATAGTGGTGAATTTTGAGATTTTAGTGCGCTCATCACCCAAGTAGTGTATGTTGTACACAATATGTAGTTTTTAATATCACACCCTTCTCCTACCTTCCCGTTTTGGGGTCTCCAAAGTCCATTATAACACTCTGTATGCTTTTGCATATTCATAGCTTGGCTCACACTTATAAGTGGGAAAATATGGTATTTGGTTTTCCATTCTTGAGTTACTTTACTTAGAATAATGACCTTCAGCTCCCTTCAAGTTGCTACAAAAGACTTTATTTTATGCCTTTTTATGGCTGAGTACTATTCCATGCTGTTTGTATACCACATTTTCTTTATCCACTCACTGGTTGATGGGCACTTATGTTAGTTCCGTATCTTTGCAATTGTGAACTGAGACACAATAAACTTACGTGTGCATGTGTTTTCTTCATGTAATAATGTCTTTTCCTTTCAATAGTGATATGATTTGGCTCTGTGTCCCCGCCCAAATCTCATGTCGAATTGTAATCTCCAGCGTTGGAGGAGGGGCCTGGTGGGAGGTGATTGAATCATGGGGGTGGATTTCTCCCTTGCCATTCTCCTGATAGTGAGTTATCATGAGATCTGGTTGTTTAAAAATGTGTTGCATTCCACCTTTGCCCTCTCTCTCTCCTGCTTTCCCATGTGAAGACATGCCTGCTTCTCCTTCTTCTTCCACCATGATTGTAAGTTTCCTGAGGCCTCCCTAGCCTTGCTTCCTGTACAACCTGTGGAACCATGAGCCATTTAAACCTCTGTTCTTTATAAATTACCCATTCTCAGGGAGTTCTTTATAGTAATGTGAGAATGGACTAATACAGAAAATTGGTACCAGGAGTGGGGCATTGCTATAAAGATATCTGAAAATGTGGAAGCAATTTTGGAACTTGGTAATAGGCAGAGTTTGGAACAGTTTGAAGGGCTCATAAGAAGACAGGAAGAAGAGAGAAAGTTTGAAACTTCTTAGAGACTTGTTAAATTGTTGTGACCAAAATGCTGATAGTGACATGGACACTGAAGTCCAGGCTGAAGTGGTCTCAGATGGAGATGAAGAACTTATTGGGAACTGGAGCAAAGGTCACTTTTGTTATTCATTAGCAAAGAGGTTGTAGGCATTGTGCCCCTGCCCTAGAGATCTTGGAACTTTGAACTTGAGAGGGGTGATTTAGGATATCTGGCAGAAGAAATTTCTAAGCAGCAAAGCATTCAACATGTGACCTGGGTGCTTCTAACAGCATAAGCTTATATTTGTGAATAAAGAGATGATCTGAAACTGAAACTTATATTTAAAAGGAAAACAGAGTGTAAAAGTTTGGAAAATTTGCAGCCCTGTCAAGTGGTAGAAAAGAAAAACCCATTTTCTCAGGAGGAATTCAAGCTGGGCCTAGGAAGGAAGAATGATTTTGCAGGCTGGGCCCAGCGTCTGGGTGTCCCACTTCCCTGAGGCCCACTGCCCTGAACAACCTCAAGACACTGCTCCCTGCATCCCAGCCAGTCCGGTTCTAGCCATGACTAAAAGGGCCCCAGATATATCTGAGGCAGGCTGCTCCAGAGGGTGTAAACCATGAGCCTTGGCAGCTTTCACTTGGTGATAAGCCTGTGGATGTGAAGAGGGCAAGAGTTGAGGCTTGGGAGCTTCCACCTAGATTTCAGAGGATATATGGAAATGCCTGGATGTCCAGGCAGTTGTCTGCCTCAGGGGTGGAGCCCTCATGAAGAACCTCTACTAGGGAAGTGCAGAGGGGAAATGTGGGACTGGAGCCCCCACATAGAGTCCCCACTAGGGCACTGCTTGGTGGAGCTGTGAGAAGAGGGCCACCATCCTCCAGACCCCAGAATGGTAGATCCACTGACAGCTTGCACCATGTGTCTGGAAAAGCCTCAGGCACTCAAAACCAGCCCATGAAAGCAGTCACCACAGAAACTGTTACCTGCAGAGCCACAGGGGCAGTGCTGTCTGAGGCCTTGGGAGCCCACCCCTTGCATCAGTGTTGCCTGGATGTGAGACATGGAGTCAAAGGAAATTATTTTGGAGCTTTAAGATTTAATGACTGCCCTGTTGGGTTTTGGACTTTCATGGGGCATACATCCCTTTTGTTTTGGGAAATTTCTCCCTTTTAGAATGTGAACATTTACCCAATGCCTGTACTCCCATTGTATCTTGGAAGTAACTAAGTTGTTTTTGATTTTATAGGCTCATACACCAAAGGGTACAGGTGCAGGGCTCTTTCGGACTGTGGACATTTGAGTTAATGCTGAAATGAGTTAAGACTTTGGGGGACTGTTGACAAAGCATGATTGTGTTTTGAAATGTGAAAAGGACATGAGATTTAGGAGGGGTGAGGGATGGAATGATATGGTTTAGTTCTGTGTCCCTACCCAAATCTCCTGTTGAATTGTAATCCCCAGTGTTGCAGGAGGAACCTGGTGGGATGTGATTCAATCATGGGGCAGACTTCTCCCTTACTGTTCTCATGATAGTTCTCATAAGATCTGGTTGTTTAAAAGTGTGTAACACTTCCCCCTTCACCCTCTCTCTCTCCTGCTCCCCCATGTGAAGAGGTATCTGCTTCCTCTTCACCCTCTGCCATGATTATAAGGTTTCTGAGGTCTCCCCCACTATGCTTCCTGAATAGCCTGTGGAACCATGAGCCAAGTAAACTTCTTTTTTAAAAAAATAAATTACGCAGTGTCAGGTAGTTCTTAATAGCAATGAAAGAACAGAGTAATACAGGTAGATACCAAATATTGGGATTGCTGAACTGAATGGTAGATCTACTTTTAGCTCTTTAAGGAATCTCCATACTGTTTTCCGGAGGCTGTACTAGTCTACATTCTCATCAGCAGTGTATAAGTATTCCCCCTTTACCACATCCATGCCAATGTCTATTGTTTTGTGACTTTTTAATAATGGTGATTCTTGCAGGAAAATGCAAGTTGAAACCACAATGATGTTTAACTTTTTTTTCATGTGTTTGTTGGCCATTTGTTTATTTTCTTTTGAGAAATGTCTATTCATGTCTTTAGCTCACCTTTTGATGGGATTATTTTTTTTTTCTTGCTGATTTGTTTGAGTTTTTTTTTTGTCAATTCTGGATACTAGTCCTTTGTCAAATGTATAGTTTGCAAAATATTTTCTCCCATTCTGTGGGTTGTCTGTTTACTTTGCTGATTATTTCTTTTGCTGTGCAGAAGTCTTTTTTTTTTTTTTTTTTTTTTTTTTTTTTTTTTTTTGAGATGGAGTCTGGCTCTGTCACCCAGGCTGGACTGCAGTGGTGTGATCTCAGCTCACTACAAGCTCCGCCTTCTGGGTTCACGCCATTCTCCTGCCTCAGCCTCCCGAGTAGCTGGGACTACAGGTGCCTACAACCACGCCCGGCTAATTTTTTGTATTTTTAGTAGAGACGGGGTTTCACTGTGTTATCCAGGATGGTCTTGATCTCCTGATCTCGTGATCCACCCGCCTCAGCCTCCCAAAGTGCTGAGATTACAGGTGTGAACCACTGCGCCCGGCCGAAGCTTTTTAATTTGATTAGGTCCCATTATTTGTTTTTGTTTTGTTGCATTTGCTTTTGGAGTTTTAGTCATGAATTCTTTGTCTAGGCCAATGTCCAGAAGAGTTTTCCCAATGTTATCATCTAGAAGTTTTATGGTTTTTTGTCCTAGATTTAAGTCTTTGATCCATCTTGAGTTGATTTTTGTACGAGGTTAGAGATAGAGATCCAGTTTTATTCTTCTACATGTGGCTTGCCAGTTTTCCCAGCACCATTTATTAAATAGAATGTCCTTTTCATTTCTGTTTTTGTATGTTTTGTTGAAGATCAACTGGCTTTAGGTATTTGGCTTTATTTCCGGGTTCTCTATTGTTTCCCATTGAGCTAGGTGCCTACTTTTATAGTAATACATGCTGTTTTGGTAACTACAGCATTGTAATATAACGAAGTCCAGTAATGTGATGTCTCCAGATTTGTTCTTTTTGCTTAGGATTGCTTTAGCTAGTTGGGTTCATTTTTGGTTTCCCGTGAATTTTAGGATTATTTTTTCTAATTCTTTGAAAAATGATGTTGGTATTTTGATAGGAATTGCATTCAATCTGTAGATTGCTTTGTGCAGTATGGTCATTTTCACAATATTGATTCTTCCAATCCATGAGCATGGGATATGTTTCCATTAATTTGTGTCACCTATGATTTCTTTCAATAGTGTTTTGTAGTTTTCCTTGTAGAGATCTTCACCCCCTTGGTAAAGTATATTCCTAGGGATTTTGTTTTTGTTTCTGTTTGCAGCTTCTGTAAAAGAGATTGTGTTTTTGATTTGTTTGTTGGCTTGGTCATTGTTGGTATATAGCGGGGCTACTGATTTGTGTACATTGATTTTGTAACCTGAGACTTTACCGAATTTGTTGATTAAATCTAGGATTATTTTAGAGGAGTCTTTAGGGTTTTCTAGGTATACCAACATATCATCAGTGAACAGTGATAGTTTGACTTTCTCTTTTCCCATTTAGAGGTCCTTGATTTCTTTTTCTTGCATTATTGCTCTGGCTAGGACTCCCAGTACTGTGTTGAATGAAAGCGGACATCTTTGTCTTATTCTAGTTCTTGGGGGAATGCTTTCAACATTTCCTATTCAGTATGATGTTGCCTGTGGGTTTGTCATATATGGCTTTTATTAATTTGAGGTAAGTCCCTTCAATGCTTGTTTGTTGAAGTTTTTTTTTTTTAATTTTTTTTATTTATCAAAAAGGGATGCTGGGTTTTACCAAATGCTTTTTTTGTATCTATTGAGGTGATCATATGGTTTTTGTTTTTAATTCTGTTTATGTGGTGTATCACATTTATTGACTCAAGTATGTTAAACCAGTGATCCCAGCCTTTCGGGGAAAGTGGGGGATGGGGGAATAGTTTCATGATGAAACTTTTCCACCTCATAAGGAGTGTGCAATTTAGATCTCTTGCCATGCACAGTTCACAATATGATTCACGCTCCTATGAAAACCTAATGTTGTTGCTGACCTGACAGGAGGTGGAGCTCAGTGGTAATGCTCACTTGCCCACCACACACCTCCTGCTGTGTGACTCAGTTCCTAATAGATCATGGACCAGTACCAGGGCATGGCCCAGTAGTTCATACTGCATCCCTAGTATGAAACCCACTTGATCATGGTGTGTTTTATTTTTGATGTGCCATTGAATTTGGTTAGTTAGTATTTTGTTGAGGATTATTTGCATGTTGGTTCATCAGGGATATTGGTCTGTAATTTTCTTTTTTTGTTATGTCCTTTCCTGGTTATGTATTTCTCTAAGTGTGTCTTTTACCTCCAGAAACTGTGATTGTTTTTTCTTTATGATATCTACGTCTCTGGAGAATTTTTCATCCATATCCTGCATGTAAAAATAGTTCTTTAAGTTGGCTTTCACCTTTCCCTGGTATCTCCTTGAGTAGCATAATAATCAACCTTCTGAATTCCTTATCTGGTAATTCAGAGATTTCTTCTTGGTTTGGATCCACTGCTAGGGAGCTAGTGTGATCTTTTGGGGCTGTTATAGAACCTTGTTTTGTCATATTACCAGAATTACTTTTCTGGTTCCTTCTCATTTGTGTAGACTATTTCTTCTAATTATGTTTGAATTTGTGATTTCACTGTGTATTTTTAAAAATTCTTTTTTTTCCTCCTTAAGGATGTGACTTTAATGTTTATAGTTTATTGCAGCTTAATTTGGCTCTTCGTGCTTTTAGGAGTGAAGCCTCTGTATGAGTTCCTTGGTTATAGAAAATCTTGGTATGATGACTTTCTCAGTTTCTGGTTGTAGTAGCAATATGCTTAATGTGTGAGCAAGTTCACAGTCTGATATAGGATTGGAATGGTGGACGTTTCTTGAAGCTTATCTCATTCCCCTGTGGCATACACTTTTTTATTTATTTACTTTCCCTATTATTTTATTTACTAGATTGAATAGTTCAGGCGTCATGCCAATAGGGGTATGGTGTCCATGGGTGATAACAGGATATGGCTAAAGCACGTGGTTAAATACAATACCAAATGGTGGGCAGGGGTGGCTGGGGAAGCTCTCAGTGAAATGCACTGAGGCCTTATCAGAGGGAAGGACGGCACCCACCCCTACCCTTGCCAGGCCAGCAGGAAAG
The DNA here is from genome assembly GCF_024542745.1 of Macaca thibetana thibetana. Taxonomy (NCBI): domain Eukaryota; kingdom Metazoa; phylum Chordata; class Mammalia; order Primates; family Cercopithecidae; genus Macaca; species Macaca thibetana. Next base: position 67,608,855 of record NC_065588.1, on the reverse strand, counting down.
CCATCTACCTCTCAAACACCCCTGAGCCAGTCTTCTGGCTATTCTGATCAGATAGACACCTCTTTTTATGTACAAGCCTGTTGATGTTCCAAGTAGAGAGGAATTGTGACTTTACTTCTCACGCAAGCCTGTACCTGGGGAGTGCCCCTCCTGTGGGGAAGGAGTCACCCTGAAGTGTTCCAGAGAGGCTTCCTATGGGTATGCACATGCTGAGCTCCCATGGGAAAAGCCCTAGCTGTGTCTGCAGTGATGGATGAGAGGGAGAAGACGTCCCCTACTCTAAGACCCTTCATAAGCATCGGAGTTGCCTGACTTTTGGAGTAGGGCCTAAGACTTTGTCTGCTGAGCCTAGCACTGCAACTGTGCCTCTTCTGAAAGAGATTTCCCACCAAGGGAAAGATCGAGGACTTAAGGCCTACTCTCTGGGTTCCTTTGTCCCACTGGGTATTCCCTTGATGTGGTACATTCCCCCTTCTCCTATGAGAAGGAATCCCTGAGAGCCAGACTATTTGTAAATGCTACTGCTCCTCTGGGTCTAGCCACCCAGTGTGACTGTGATGTTCCAGGCTGGTGCTGGGGAATATCTGCAAGAGATCCAGAGATGTCACCTGTCCTCAAGTCTTCCAGCAGCAGATACCAGCTCTAGCTCTGATGGGGGTGCCAGCGGAGTGATGTAGACTCTGTAAGATTCCTTGGCTATGGATAATCTTAGTGTGTTGGCTTTTCCAATGCTGACTATAGTACCAATGAACAGGTCATATGGACAGACGCAGGGCCTCCTGGTTAACCAGGGTGATGCAGACAATGGTGATAGCTGAGGTCACACACAAGTTTTCTCCTTCCTGGGTAAAGAGTTATTCTTTCTACCTGCCTTCCTTTTTAAATAATAAAAACAACCCCATCCCAACCATACCCCTACATTATTTATGTTGTGAAGGCAGCTCAAGACTTATTCTTTCTGTGACACATCCCATGAGCATAGTCTGCATTAATCACCAATCAGCAGATATTTAAACAACTACAACTGCGATGCAGCAGTGTCCTGGTGGAGCTTGCAGTCTATAGGGCATGACACTCTAAACAGGAATCCCAAGGCTGATGAGTCTCATGGAAATGTATTTATAAGTATCACATGGTTTAAAGCTAAAGTTTTTTTGAATGCATATTTATTTTGTTTTTCCAACTTAACCACTTTGGAGGCAGGGTCTAGACAATTTGTCTCTTTACCTGTAGGACTCATATTATGGACTCACAGTAGTGACTACTTAACAAACATTTGTTGACTGATTGACTCATCCACATAGGCATCCAAATATGGTTGTGCCCACCATCTGTTTAAGGACATTAAACAACACTTTCTTTGATTTCAAAGTTCCCCCCAGAAGCATAACACTTTGGTTGTGGAATGAATCAGGCAGAACTGTGTTTGAATCCAGGTTTTGCCAGTTTCAGATTGTTTGATCACAGGTACAGAATGAGCTTAAGTGTCAGTTACCTTTTCTGTAAATGGGGAATATTATTAAAACAACCTAGGTTGTTGTTAATGTTAAAATATCTAGAAATTGGCCTAGACCAGAGTAGATTTTCAATGTGTGTCAGTGTCTTCTCTCTTCTTTTCAGTAATTTAAGTTCGTTAACAAATTTATGTACAGCAGAGAGATTTTTAACTCAATAAGTAGGGAAGACAGTTCTGCTGGATGAGGTTAGGCATAGTAAAAATCTGTTGCTTTTCTTTCTTTCTTTTTTTTTGGATACCCAACATTTCTCTCCTCTCCTTTTGGCAAAAGCGCCCTTTGGGAAACTTTCCCCCACACCTTAGGACTCTAAGTCATATGACCCATCTCCCTGTCTCTGGTGTAGGAATATAACCGAAGCAGAAAAAAATCTGAATTTGGCTGGGGGATTGTCCTAGACCCTGGGATGAGAGGGTTTTCTCTGGCTTCATGAGCTCTAAGGACAAGCAAACCTGAAGCTTATGGGGACTGCTGTCCTGCTTCGTGAAGAAAGTTCACTGGAAATGGAATATTAGCATTAAAAAGGAGAGAAGCAAAATCCTGAGGCCATCTTCTAAACAACTAAATCTAAAGCCACTTCTGCTCCATCACCTCTTCATTGGATAAACCAATTAATTTTGTTTTATTTTGTTCTTGGAACTGGTGAGTGAAAATTCATCTGTGATCACTTACAATCAAGCATATTAAGTAAAAACTCAAAGCACAAGAAACGTGAACATTTGAGAGTGGCCTGATGAATCTTCAAGGTCTTGTAAACCTTATTTCATAGAAAATCATATGGATGGAAACTAGGAATGGTTCAGCTGCTGCTGATTTTGTGGCCTGAATGAATGCATGTTAATCACTTTATCTTAGCTAATAAAGAAATAAGTATAAAAATACAGCAAACCAAATTCCTTTCACATGAAAATTAAGTTTCAGCAAGGCTGTTGAGCAGTGGTCTCTGTTTGGTGACAAATGCCATTTAATTGATAAGATCAGGTTCTTAAATTGCATGACAATGACCAACAACATTGACTCAGCCCTTTACACAGACACGTGTTCTTCTTGTTGGGTCTTCATAAGAGGTAGGTACGATTCTTACCCTACATTTAAGGATAAAAAATGCAAGTGGTTTTCCTAATGATGGGCAGAAAGTTTGTGATGGACACCAAATTCTAACCAAGCCTTTTGACTTTAAGTCCTGGATCCTTTTCCAAATCCCTGGGGAATTCTAGTCACATAGAGACTTAAACTGGATAGAATATGGGTTTATTATTATTTTATTGAGAAAGAAATTCACTTGTTTTTATAAAGAAAAATGTGATCTTTGTGAACAGCAGTAGAACCAGTTGGAACAAAGAATGGCAGTTTATTATGTCAACAGTAGGGCCAAGTTATATCTTAAGCCTTCTTTCACCTGAAACATGTATATTTCTGGCTTCTTTCAATCAGTTACTCACAGGAATGCATCCTGGTGAGACATCAGAGAAAAAGCATCACGACTCTTACATGTAAGGCGAGTAGGCTAATGTGATATTTATTTAGTATTTTGTTTGGGAGAGATGTTCTTATTTATAATTTTGGAATGTATTTCTGTGTTATTAAGCTGTGGTATAATGGACTATCTCTAGCCAGGATAGAAACCACTCTTTATTCTTTTGACTCTTATATTGTAAGTTCTTAAAATTGACTCTGGTGAAGTGTATTCTGCTACGTGTCTACTTTCTGGGCTTGCTAAACGGATGTTTTCCTAATTCTTTAATCTTTGATAAAAGTCCACAACTAAAAACATTCACATACACCACAAGAATTATTAATAAGCTTAGTTGAAGCATGCCAGGGTAATTTTAGTTAACAGGTAAGTCAATATTTTTTTTTACAAGTATAGTGAAATAGTGTTTACACAACTGGTGGGCTATTATGGACTTATTTAACTTGTTTGAAAGAGTATACAGCCCATTATTTGCCCTGCTCATTTTACATTCATGATATAATCAGGCTTATGTGGAATTTCTTAACTTCCTTTCACCAACAAAATCTAATTAATTGAGAAGGGAGGAGGGGGATTGAGGAATAAAGATGTATTTTCTTTCAGGATTATTTATTTTGCGAGAAAGCATTAGTTCAGCTAATTCATTACTTTGAAATAGCCAATTATGTAAAATCAATCGGATCTGTCCTTGATTTTATCCAACATAAAGGAAACCTTTAAATATATCCACATGTTCACAACATTCGAAAAGAAAGGACAGTGGTATATGATATTATCAATTCTTTAACTTGGTTTGATCCCTTGTCTAATTCCATGTATGATAATGAACATGCTCCTACTGGTATGCAGCCTGCTTCCTGAGAACATGTGTCCAATCAAACTCATATGTAAACCAGGGGTAGGTTTTCTTTTCAAACCAGGAATAAAATTAATGAGAAAAAATAACAAAATATTTGAAATTGCATGATCTTCCTGCTCATCTGTGTACTTTATTTAATTCTGCCAAATATTGCCTTCATTTCCAGAAGTGGATACTTCCATATGCCCAATCTGATGGATCTTTTTCTGGTCTTGTTAGAACTTCACTTTTAGGATTTTTAATCATCTATCATGTCCATGTGTTCATTTTTAAATGGCAGGGCACAGAGAAAGCTTGGGCTGTGCTCCAAAATGATGAAGTGCTAACAGGTTCCTTTTTTGCAAAGCTGCTTCCCCCAAATCCTGCAACTAGAGTATGTATAGACCCATAATCCTTCATCTGCAGTTTTGAAATCCTAAGAGTTCTGAAGGGAAAGGTTTTTTGGAAACATATTTGGTGGCATCATTTAAACTGAACTGATGTGAATCTATTTATAAGCTTTCTCTCATGTCATGTAAATATTCATTGAAGTTGCCGCAGAAATATAGATGTGTTTGATTGTAGGGTATTTCCCCAAACCCCACTGAAGATTTTATGTAATATATAGGATATCACTCTTAAAATATTCTATTTCTAAAATCCTCCAAAATTCTGAATTCTGTAACATCTGTCACCCTGATGTTTTTGGCTAAGGAATTATAGATCTGTAAACATCACCCAACCATGGAATATCTATCCAATAAACTATTTTTTGAAGAAAAAGAAGACAGAAAAGCAATAGAACTCATTGTATGACGAAAAGGTGGAAAGTGTCATTGAGAGGAAAACCTAGAGAGGGAAGAAAGGAAGTAGCCAGCTCAGGTGAGATGAGCAGCCATTACTGGGCACAGTCCCCTTTGCAGAGTACAGGGCAGAACTTCCTGTATTCCCACTCTTGACAAATATTTGTGAAAAGGCTAGTATAAAGCATTCTGTATGTTAGGACTTAATTCTCTCAAACACTAGGGAATAAATAACAGTGGGTAAGCATATTTCAGAATAGAGAAAATCAGAGGTATTGAGCAGAAATAGTAAAAGGAGATGGAATGACAAAGCTCACCTAGAAGAACAAATTTTGTGGATTTTATTCCAAGGACATGCAGGATTTATAAAGTAAAGTAAACATGTAAAAAGCATGCTATTTACCAAAATATGTTTTATTTTGATAAGTGTGGTGTATTTTAATTGAGTATGTATAGTAGCATTTCACTTGCAATTACGATCTCATAAAGCAGGGTAAAATATATTGCACAAACATTGTGGCTCTAGTCAATGAATCATAGTAAAACATTGTCCAGATTATTGCAATTAAAATTTATAGAAACCTTTTGTTGAGTGTTACTAGGTTTGTGGATTAATAAAATGACCCTGCTTGTTTTCATTGTTCTTTAATAAGAAATAATATTTTGATTTTAAGTTTCATTGATTATTTTTCTTTTGCATAGATTTTAGATGGGCACTTTGCCAAAGTAAATCTCATTGCTGTTTTTAAAAAAGTTGAAATACATTTTTAAATAGATGATCCCTTTTGTTTTCTTACCAAGCTTTATTTGTTTTTGCTCATATCTTTTCTGTTTTTCTCACTCATATTTTCTCCCTATCTTACCCTCAGGATTGCTGGAAATGGGTGGGATGGGGTATGGGTCATTGGCTCAGTCACCTAGTAGAAGGGGAGTTTGGCATAATAACACAATATAGCCTTTGGATTCCCACAAGCCAGGATTCAAATCTCTACTCAGTCATTTATAAGCTATGATACTTGGACAAACTTATCTCTGAGTTTCTTCATCTGCAAGATGAGGATAATTGTACCAAGTTTGCAGAACTGTTTGTAGAATGAAAGCTAATGTGTGTTACAGGGCTTTGCATGAAGTAACACTTATTATATAATAGCAATAAGGGACTTTTCATTCTTTTCCTAAGGGCTTTTCCCCTTAAGAAAGTCTTTTCAGCTCTTTAGAAATGGGAGGACAGAAACAGGCAAATAGATCATTTCTCCTTCCTCTCTTCCTTCCTTGCTTCCTTTCTTCTTTCCTAATGACATGAGTACTTTGACCATTTATCATGATTTCATGAAAGCAGAGTATGTCACACAAAATTTTGGGGCCAACTCTCTTGGGAACATTTGTTAGTGAAACATTCTTACTGAGTTACATTTAACAGGCCACAATTTCCAGTTTTAGTGAAGCCTCATTTCCCAATCTTAACCAGAATGAGTTTATTCAAAGACATTGATTGCCCATCCAAATAGATGCCAAGCACTGGGAATGTGGGAATAAATACATATGGAACCTGCTTTCAAACAATTCACTGCCGAGTTGAGAAGAGACATGAAAAACAAATAATTAAAATGTTGCACAATAACCAGGATGAAAACATATCCTGTGAGGGTAAAAAGGAGGGGAAACTAACTCTGCTTCAGATAAAGGTTTCATAGAAAAGGTGCTGTTTAGAGTGAGTTCCTGAAAGATGAGCAGGAGTTTGTTAAGTGATGAGGAATAGTAATGCATTCCTAGGAGTTGGATGGAGACAAAATACAATTTTTAGATAATGATTAGCATGGCTGTAGCTTAGGGCAAACATGTGTGAGTCTTGGGAGACTGGCATGAGGTGAACCTGAAAAGATATACTAAGGCAGAGGGGTTGTTAATATGGTGCTGTATGCTGTGTTATTAAGCTTGGACTTGGTTCTGGGTGCAACAGGGGGCCAGGACATCCTTAAGCAGGGGAGTGGCATAGTCTTATTTTATCTCTGAGAAAATAGAACTCTGGTGTCCACATCGGGAATCTGTAGGAGAAGTCAGAGATGAGTGGTAGAAGCAGGAGTCAGGACATATTACTGATTTGATCAAGAGGCGAGAAATGCTGTAATCAATATGTAACAGTAGATATGAGAGGAGGCATGTGTTAGATTTCAGAGATATTTCAGGGGCAGAATTGGCAGTATTAGGTGATTATGGTACACACAGGGCACAGAATGGCTATAATGTCTCCATTGCCTTTAGCCTGGGAAGTTGGGTAGGCTGTGACTATTTCCTGCAAAATAATTACGATTTTTGAGTCCTTATTTGTGCCAGGTGCTATGTTAAGTACCTTAAATACATGTTTCCCCATTTATGTCTCTCAAGAACCCTGTAGGATGAATATAATCATCCTCTTTTTATAAAGAGAAAACGAGGCTCAGAGAAATCAAATAACTTTCCAAAGTCACTCTGCCAATAAATGGCACAGTTAACATTGAATGTGTGGTCTCTGCTTAACTCAAGCCACGTTTTTAAGCCCTGGAAGGAGAGCAGGCTTTGAAAAGAAGATAATCAATCTAGCTTTGGACATGTCAAGTTTGCAGTTGAGAAGAGTTTCTAAAATAATGAAAGGTGCTGACTATAACATGTGGCTTTGCAGCTTCAAATCTTTCTTGACATGGATTCTTAGATTTGTGCCAGACATAAATTCTTGATCACAGACTTGATGCAATTGTCTCTATATTCGTGTTTTTCTCTCCCCATGGTAGACCAGTTTTGGCTCTACAATCCCAAAACTCAGGAGCTGTGTCAGTATCCTAACAACTTGTGATGGCAAATATTTTTGGCAGGTGATTTCCAAGGTTCTTTATTCTACTTAAGCCGTTTCCAGTCACATTATGACTGAAATTTGATGCATTTTGAAGGCAGAAATGTCTTTTTTTCCTTTTTTTGGATGGTACCAAGAGCCGTATATCACCCTAGTATTTTAAAAAATTTTCTTTTTATTATTTTTATTTTTTATTTATTTATTTTTTTTTGAGACAGAGTCTCGCTTAGTCGCCCAGGCTGGAGTGCAATGGCGCGATCTCGGCTCACTGCAAGCTCCGCCTCCCGGGTTCACGCCATTCTCCTGCCTCAGCCTCCCGAGTAGCTGGGACTACAGGCGCCCGCCGCCTCGCCCGGCTAATTTTTTGCATTTTTAGTAGAGACGGGGTTTCACCGTGTTAGCCAGGATGGTCTCGATCTCCTGACCTCGTGATCCGCCCGCCTCGGCCTCCCAAAGTGCTGGTATTACAGGCGTGAGCCACCGCGCCCGGCCATGTTTCTTTTTATAAAAACCTTTTATAAACTGGCTTTTTCTTATTTTTTGTGTCATCAGATCATAGTACAGTCTCTGAAGGTATTCTATAAATGTTTGTTTGATGAGTCAGTTACAAGAGGAATACAAGCTAGTTGTAGAAACATTGGAAAGTAAGCAAGTATAGAACAAAATGAAAATCATCTGCAATATACCACTCGAAGATAATTACTGTTAACGTTTTTCTTCTGTTTTCTTTCAATCTTTTAGTGTCTTATATATTTTTACCTAATTGTGATAATTTTTCACTTATAATGGGAAAAATATTTTCCCTTATCATCAAATGTCTTTGTAAACACGTTTTTATGTCTTCGTGAGCTATTATTCTCCCCATACTATATATAAGTAAGTTGATGCTCAGAGAACTTGAGGAAATTGAGGCTCAGAGAACTTGAAAGACATTCCTGAATATATAGTAAATTTGCTCTGTCCTATACATTATGAGACTTCTCAATCTGGTGAGGAAGATTCAACGTTTAGGCAAATAACCACACTAGGGTGTAGCGTACGGGAAATTCATTAGGAACAGTTCAAAGAGTTATAGGATTTTGTAGGCAAGGGGAAGTACATCCTACTGATGGAATCAGGGAAGGTTTTATGGAGCAGGCTGCATTGAGATGGGTCTTACATGATTGGCAACAATTTGACATTGGAGAAAGACATTTAGGAGCAGGGGAGAGTGTCAGCAAGAGGATGATGGCAGAAAAGCTTAGAATCCATTGAAAATTTAAACTAATACAATGTGGTTAACTCTTGGACTTTTGGAGAAGATTGCATTAAAGTTCACATGCTTTGTAGATAAATGGGAAATTTGATCAGAACCCTGTCTTAGAAGGATTCTTCTGGCAGCAGGGTCTGGGACTGATTGAAGGGAGAAGGTGACCAAGAAACCATTGATTGTGCGCATACTTATGGATTCAGCACATGCTATTACATGCTGGCTATGCCAGCTAGAAGAATACGATAATGAAAATTTCCAAGTGGGCTGGTTAGAAGAAAGGTGGTGCTATTAAAAACGAGGATATTTCAGGAAGGAGGGTCCAGATTTGTGTGTTGAATTTGAGTGGTTTGGACTCAGCTGGGTATTCAGGTGCATTAGAAAGAGGGCAAGGATAGATGTCCTCGCATTTGGGAATTTTGGTTAGTGAAGTGGTCATGATTGGCATTGATATTGAGAGGTGATGGATGTAGTTGTGAGAACTGATGAAATATCAGAGGAAGAGGTTATAGATAAATATCCAACATTTATTGAGCACTAAATATGTATCAGGCACTGTTTGAAGCACTTTACAAGTACTAGCTCATTCAATACTCATGACCCCATGAGTGAGGTATTATTAACATCTACATTTTATAGATACCCTATCTTATACATGAGGAATATAAGGCCTAAGATCACACAGCTAGAGAGTTTTAAATTTGGGATTTAACCTCAGGCAGGCTGACTCTAAACCCATGTTGATAACGCCTATTTTATGCTGCTTCCCTGACAGAAGAGAGAAAGAACACCAACCTGAGAAATATCAATAATAAGGGGACAGACCAGGAAGAGGAGTTTGCAGGACCAAAGAGGAGTAGTTAGAAAAGGGTATTAGAAAGAAGCCCAGGGAGGCTGTGGCCAGGAGGACAGGTAGATGGTGTCAAATACTACAGGTATTTTCTCAATTGAAAGGTATATCAATGTTGGTATGAAGCAGGCATGTAACAACATAGTATCAAATTAAGCACACGCCTGAGGGAATAGTTACAAATGACTTATAATTATTGTTTCAGTAGTTTAATTAATAAACTGGTAATTCTAAAACTACCTTCCTCAAGACTATTCTCTTAATGCAATTCGTTAACAATCTATTGACCAGTACTACAGATTTAAACTATGCTAGGTACAGAGAGTGCTAGAAAAGGGACATTTATTTATTCATTGACTAAATATTTACAGAGAACTTACTCTGGGCTAGGCACTGTGTTTCATACTGAAGATACACTGACTAGGAAAACAGAAATGGTTCCTGACCTTCTGGAGCTTATGGTCTAGTGGGAGTGGCAGGCCTTCATAATACACACACACACACACACACACACACACACACACACACACACAAAGTATGTATTTACCAACTGTACTAAGTTTCACAAAGGATCTTTTTTGGAAACAAAATTTACCAATGAGAAAATAAAGTGGTAAGCATAAATGAGCCACATTCCTTAGAATGGTTTTTATTCTGCTTATCTGTTTAGCAATTCTTCTTTTCATAGATAGATAAAGTAAAGTTATTCTGAACACTAATAAAATTATTCTTTCTCAATTAGTGGGAAGCAGTTTTACTTTTCACCTGCCTTTTTTCTTTAGGCGTTTTTCTCTCCATTTTTCCTTTACTTGTGAGGTTGTATAATTGTGGCAACAGCTTGTTGGTTGAGGTTTATTCTTGTGCAAGCAAAGAAAATGAATCAAGAAATCATATTGATAAATGGGGGTGGAGCCCATCAGGGGTTTTGGCATCTTAATTTCAAGGCTGCTTTGAGTGTTGTAGAAGATGTGTGTCATCTCCAACATATAGGCAGGTTGCTATATTAATTAGCTCAACTTCCTTAAATACTTATTAAGTGGAAGCCTTTTCAGAGCAAAATCAATGTTTTCTATAGAACGTTAAAAAACAAAATCCCTTGAGTGAGCACTCCAGTGCCAAGTCACTGTGGACATTCAATCGGTAACAACACAAATGTGGATTTCTAATGTTTGTTTATACTGTTGATTTGTCCATATATGAAATTGATGGCAGTAGTGGCCCATTTGGAGCAGCCGCTGTGGGGATGCCAGCTGCAGCAGGGGGCAGCGTGGCTGAGGCTGCACACTCCACAGAGCTGGCAGGGGTCGGGAACAGGTGGGAGCCTGCCCCTTACCAAGTTAAAGTGGTGGGAGCCCTGTGTTCCTGGGCACATCTTAGGCAACCAGCTGCAGCTTTGGACCTGGTCATCCCTGAACTCTCAGGCACCTGGGAAGCCCCCCTGCCCCTGTAGGCTTGGATGTGCCTGCTCCCACTCTGTGGCCTCTCCCCACTCCTGGTGCCTGCTCTGATTTCTGGGCAAAGTTGAAGCTGAGCCTGGGTGCTGTCACGACCCAGCCAGGTGTGCACATGTTTGGGTGGCACTGACACACCAGCCCCCTGCCACGTTGGCCCCCTTCTGAAGATTTGGGCACCAATGAGCGCAGGGAGGGAGGTCAGGGCAACTGAGAACTGCTCAACATGGGCCTGCAGGTGCCCCTTGTTGTGAGTAGCTCAGGGCATGGTGGACAGCATGTAGATGAGGGCAGGCAGGCATCTGGGCAGAAAAGGGTGGGTCCCTAGTGAAACTACACCTTCAAGCCAGACTGCCTGAAGCCTGGGGCTGGGCTGCCAGTTCTTCTGGGCCTGCTCATGGCCACCCATGGACCAATCAGCATGTACTTCCTCCCTTCCGAGACCATAAAAATCCCAGACTCAGCTAGACTCAAACAGAAGTCAAGATGACTTGCCTATGGAAAGGAGCTACCCACTGTGGGTGTCCTGAGAGCTGTTCCATTGCTCAGTGAAACTCCTCTCTGCCTTCCTTGCCCTCCAGTTGTCTGTGTATCTTGTTCTTTCTGGACATGGGACAAGAACTCAGGACCTACTGCATGACAGGACTGAAATAGCTGTAACACAACAGGCCTGAAAGACACTCCCACATGCCACATGCCATATTGCAGGTGACGAGAAAAACAGAAGAATGGTGGCCTTTTGGGGATCCCAGACCTAGGGGTTCCCTGAGCCAAAGCTGTGACACCCTCTTTAGGGCTCTGTGGTTCCTGGCATCTCCAAGCTTCTGGGTGCCACAGTGTTCCACCCATCCAGACACGAGTGACCGCAGTGGATGTGTGCAGTACATCTGGTCTAGCCAGAGCCTTGCACGGAGCCAGCACCTGTGCTGGTGCCTGGAGCTGCCTGCCCCACTACAACAGCCAGTGTGACTGTCTGTGTGCAGTGGCCGGACCCTGTGTTCACTTGCCCACACACTTCTCGCCGCTCTGTGCCTGGTTTACCTTTAGCAAGTGTGGGATCTGGGCCAGTACTTTTATTTAAAAAGTTTTTAGAGACTGGGTCTCACTGTGTTTCTCAGACTGGACTCAAACTCCTGGGCTCAAGCAATCCACCTCAGCCTTCTGAATAGCTGGAACTGCAGGTGGGTGCTACTGCACCTGGCTTAGAACTGACTATTATGTGTGCTATACTAGATTTTGTTTCATAGGCACATTAAAGTATTGTTTAAATTTAAAATTTACCTGCTTAAGTACCAGAAGCCTTAAGGCTTTAACAATATTTAGAGGTCAATTAACATCTATTTTTGGCTTTCCTTCATCATTGCCACTTATTCAACAAGTAGTTATTGAGTGCCTGCTATGGCAAGATCCTCTTGGTTCTGGAGAAATAGCAAGCAAACAAAAACAGATAAAAATCTCTGCCCTTTACATTCTACAGTAAGTTTACATGCTAGAGAGGCAGATAATAAATAGAATAAAATTAATAAAATATAACATATTCTAAAATCTAAAATATATAGAATGTCAGGTGGTAATTGGCTTAGAAAAAACAGTGATGGGAAGGTAAGAAGTGTGAGGTCAGGGAGGGTGAATTTCTGTTTTAAGTAGAATGGCCAGGGGAGGGCTCACTGAGATGTGATGTCAGATAAAAGACCTAAAGAAAATCAGAGAGTGGGCTATGCAGGCATCCATGGGGAGGAGCTTTCCAGACCGAAGAAACAGCAAATACAAAGACCCTGCACTGGCTGGAGCAGGCTGTCATGTTTGATGGGCAGTTGGAGACCAGTGTGGCTGGAGTGCACTGAGAAGCAATGAGGACTTCAGGATGGTCTCTGACTGGCTATTAATAGCAAGGACTTTGGATTCCACTTTGAGCGTGATGGAGAGCCACTGGAGGGTTTGAGTAGAGGAGTGATGTGATTTAATTTATACTTAAAGGAATGTTTTTGTCAGTTGGGTGGGGAATAGATGAGTTATGAAGAGGGGTGAAGGAAAAGGCAAGGATATCTTAGCCCAGGTGACGGCTTGAACTAGGGTGATAATGGTGGAAGCGAAACCAGTGCCTGGATTAGGGGTTGGATTTGGGATATGTCCTGAAAACAGATTGGACAGAATTTGCTGATGGATTGGATTTGAAGTTTGTGAGAGGGAGAGAATAATCAAGGAAGGAAGAATTCAAGGTTTTTGGCCTGATCAACAGAAAGGATGAAGCTGTCATTAACTGAGACATGGAAGACTGTGGGAAGAAAAAGTTTGGAAGAAAAGGAGGCAGGAATTGAATGTGTTAATTTAGAGAGCATATTATGTCTGAATGCAAACACTGAATATGTAATAGAATCTATGTGTATGGTGTTCAGAGGAGGACTCCAGGATGGGTATCAAAATTTGGTAATTGTTAGAATGTACATAGTATTAAAAGCCACAACACTTGTTGAGATCACTAACGGGTACAGGTAGAATAGGGAAGAGGTCCAGGTACTGAACCTGAAGTGCTCTGAAAGCTAGCCTATAAAAGGTCAACTGCAGAGGCTGATGCATAGAACCATTACCAGCAAAGATTAGGGAGACGTGGGCACTGAGAGTAGAGGAAAATTAGAAGACAGCAGTATCTGGAAGCTATGAAATAAACTATCTCAAGCAAGAAGGAGTGATCAATAGTAAATCATACTCATAATTAATTTAAAATGAAGAGGGAGAACATCTATAGGGTTTAGCGTTGTAGAAGTCTTTAATAACCCTTAGAAAGAGTTATTTTTGAGACAAGGTCTTGCTCTGTTACCCAGACTGGAGTGCAGTGGCATGATCGTGGCTCACTGCAACCTCAACCTCCTGGTTTCAAGAGGTCCTTCCACTCAGCCTCCCACGAAGCTGGGATTACAGGTGCATTCCACCACACTTGGTTAATTGTGATGGAGACTGGGTCTACTTGGAATGAATTCACTTATTCTGTTTGAAAATACCTGAAAGAAACACCCCAAAATATTCTCTAAGCAAAAGACCTAAAACATATTTTCAGATATTGAGACAACAACAATAAAATCAATGACAACTGACATTTATTCTGTACCTATTTGTGCCAGGGGCTATGTTAAAGTGCTTTACAAGTACAATTTTATTTGACTCTTCACAATAAACCTATGAATTAGGTTCAATTATCTCCATTTCATAAATGAAGAAATTGATGTTTACAGACTTTTAAGTGTGTAAAGTCACATAATGAGTAAGTGATGGAGTTGAAATACTGGAAATATTTTCATAATGCTTTTACACTGAACGATTATTTTGTTTCCAGGGTATATTGATTGCCTTTGGAAATAAATAGTCTCATGCTTTGAAACTAAAGTGGCATTTTTCACATTCCATTTATTTCACGTCCCTTTATTTTCCTGATATCTAGCACTCCTACAATATTGAAAAGCTATAACCAGTTCCTTTATAGTTGTTTGTATGGTGTTTTTTGATGCAGAGAACTACCTAACATGTTTCAATTTATTAAATTAGATTAATTTGTTCAATCAAGTTAAATGTTATTAAGGAAAATGCCATTTTCTAGAACAATTTCTATTTTTAATAGAAATTTATTTTGAGGAACTTTATTACATTTTTGGAAATATATTCTTAAAATAATTACATTGAAAACCCATTGAACATTTAACATACTCATTTCATGTTCACAACTTTTCTGTGTGGTGGACATTATTATTATCTACATTTTACACACGGGGAACTGGAGGTTTAGAGAAGTTGAGTAAATTGCCTGAAGTCACAGAGCTTGTAGGTGGTTGCGGAAGGATTGACCCCATGTCCTCTGAAATTACATTCCATGCTTTTTCCACTACAACATGCATGTAAATTTAGTTAATTCCAATGCTCAGCCTGAAATATTATATCTTTACTCATCTGTGTTAAATTGATTACCCTCATTTGATGCACTATTGTAACTCTAACAGCTGGAGCGACAGGGGCCCAGAGTTTTAGGAAAGCACGTATATATTTTTAGATTAGGCATGTGTTCTCAGGGAAGCATGCAAGTAGTTTATTATTTTTTTCTTTTTTAGGATTGATGCTACATAACCTGAGAGAGGGAAAAGCAGCATTACTGTTGCTTGGCTATGCTCTTCATAGTTGCTGATTCTTTTTTGAGGATGTAGCTAGGATTGGTGTTAGCAGGGAAATGGAATGAACACAGACTCTGCCATGAATTCTGGAGCCTGCCCTGAAATAGGCTGGGGACTGTGTCATTGATTTTCTAGAATGACTTCCACAATTTCCCAGCCCTCCTGAATCTCACATTCAATTCACAAAAAATGTTGATTTTCTTACACTAGCATGCCCTTCTCACATTTGCTTTTGAGCCTCTGATCAAGCTTCTACTCTATGGCCAGAATGGTTTATTAGAAATGCAACTATGATAACCCAGGTTTGGGTTCAAAATTCTTCAGTGGCTCCCCATTACATTTAATATAGAATATCAATCCCTTAACATGGCCTACAGGGTCTGACCTGGTCTGGCCCCTCCCTAATCTTCAACCTCAGCCAGCACCATTTTTCATTACAGCCCCCAGGCTTTCTTGAAGTTCCTTTAGTCTTTTCCTTCCTCAAGGCTCATGGAATACTATTTCCCCTGCCTAGAATATTATCTTCTCCATTTTTGGGGGTAAGTGCTACCTCCTCAAAGACCTTCCCTGACCACCCAATCTAAATTAGGTCCCCTCAGCCCCTGTTATAATTTCTCTTATTATTTTCCACCTTTCCTTCAAAGTATTTATTACAATTTGGTATTACATTTTATTTGTACATTTACTCTATATCAAGACCCCTCCCCATATAAATGTAAGTTACACAAGGGCACTTTCTATATCTGCTTTTTTTTTTCACTACTGCCTGGTAACATAATAGACATTCAATAACATTTATAGGATAAATGGATGCCCTTTCATCAGCTGTTTTATCAACCTGGGATATAACAAAAATAGCCAATGTGTATTTTGCAGTAATATTCTACGCACTGTAATGACATCACAAATTGGTTGATTCTGGAGCAGGGACAAAGCTGGGAGATGCATGTATGTAATGATTAGGTTTTAGGGGAGGATGTTAATTCTTTGTTTTGCTGCATTTTATTGATGGCCTAAAAAGCAAGTGATAGGGAAAGAGAACAAAAGGATTTGATCAAATGTCAAAGTCTATCACATTATTTCTAGATATTCTTATGGAGAATATTGTGCAATCAAGAAGCTGTGATGTATAAGCAGATCAATATGAACTTGTTTTAAAGAGATGAATATTCACATCAACTTTTCAACCCTTTTGATAAGTAGAAATAAGTAGGGACAAAACTCAACTGTCCCTAATTTTCTTTAAATTTGAAAATAGTCTTACTGTCCTCACAGGATGCGGGATTGGGAGCAGAGATTGGTTAACAATATCATTTTAGCTCCCTCTGCTGGTGGTGAATGATGCTTTTAGCAGAGGGCTGATGAAAAGTGCAACTGTTGCTAAAGATAGGGATGAAACACCTTTGCTGTTGCTGCTAGGCTCCTGTTGGTCAAGGTAGGAAGCAAACATGCTCTTTTTAAAGCAATTTTTAACAGCTTTATTGATATATACTTTATATACGATAAGATTCACTTGTTTAAAGTGTACAATTCAATAGTTGTTACTATGTTTACAGAGTTGCACAACCATCACCATAATCTAATTTTAGAACATTTTCATTGCCCCAAAAGAAACCTTCTATCCATTGGCTACAGCTCTCTTTCTTTAGCCCTACCTCCTCTGCCACTAACTCCTGGAAACTACTAAATTACTTTCTGTCTCCATAGACTTAACTATTTTGGACCCATTTGATAAATGGGTTCATACAATATATGTTTATTTGTGTCTGCCTATTTCACTTAGCATACTGTTTCTAAGGTTTATCCATGTCATGGATCAATATTTCATTACTTTTTATTGACAAATAGTATTCAGTTATATGAACATACCGCATTTTGTTTATTCATTATTTGATGGGCAATGAGATTGTTTCTGCTTTTAGGCTATTATGAATAAAGAAGCTATAAACATTAGTGCCTAAGTTTTTAGGTAGACATATATTTCAATTATCTTGAGTAGATAGATACCTAGGAATGGAATTGCTGGGTCATATCTATATTGAACATTTAGAGGAACTGCCAATTTTTTTCTGAAGTGGTTATACTGTATTACATTCTCATACACGTGCTCTTTTGGATAGGTTTACAAAGTAGTGCCTAAGAGAAAGACAGCTTAAATTTATTGTGTCTTTTGTAATTTATTCTTTAAAATTTTTTTAAATTTTATTTCAGTAGTTTTTGGGTAACAGGTGATTTTTGGTTACATGAATACGTTATTTAGTGGTAATTTCTGAGATTTTGGTGTACCCATCACCTGAGCAGTATACACTGTACCCAATGTGTAGTCTTTTATCCCTCACCCCCTTCCACTGTTTCCTCCAAGTTTCCAAAGTCCATTATGTCATTCCTATGCCTTTGTGTCCTCATAGCTTAGCTCCAACTTGTAAGTGAGAACATATGATATTTGGTTTTCCATCCCTGAGCTACTTCACTTAGACTAATGGTCTCCAATTCCTTTCATTGCTGTGAATTCGATTATTTCATTCCTTTTTATTCCATGGTGTATATATACCACATTTTCTTCTTTCACTCATTGATTGATGGGGATTTAGGCTGATTCCATATTCTAGCAATTGTGAATTATACCGCTATAAACATGCAAGTGTCTTTTTCATGTAATGACTTCTTTTCCTCTGGGTAGATACCCAGTACTGGGACTGCTGGAACAAACGGTAGTTCTACTTTTAGTTTTTTAAGGAATCTCCATGCTGTTTTCCACAGTGGTTGTTCTAGTGTACATTCCCGCCAGCAATGTAAAAGTGTCACCACATCCATGCCAGCATCTATTATTTTTTGGTATTTAAACAATGGCCATTCTCTCAGAGGTAAGGTGGTATCTCACTGTGGTTTTAATTTGCATTTCCCTGATAATTAATGATGTTGAGTATTTTTCATATGTTGACTGTATATCTATTGTCTATTCATGTCCTTTGCCCACTTTTTGATGGGATTATTTGGTTTTTTTCTTGCATATTTGTTTGAGCTCCTTATAGATTCTGG
This sequence comes from Macaca thibetana thibetana, assembly GCF_024542745.1. Classification (NCBI taxonomy): domain Eukaryota; kingdom Metazoa; phylum Chordata; class Mammalia; order Primates; family Cercopithecidae; genus Macaca; species Macaca thibetana. The sequence continues at coordinate 67,590,653 of NC_065588.1, read as the reverse complement.
ATATTAGTTCTTTGTTGGATGCATAGTTTGTGAATATTTTCTCCCATTCTGTGGGCTGTTTACTCTGCTGATTATTTCTTTTGCTGGGCAGAAGCCTTTTAGTTTAATTAGGCCCCATCTATTTTTTTTTTTTTTTGGTGCATTTGTTTTTGGGTTCCTCGTCATAAACTCTTTGCCTAAGCAGATGTCTAGAAGAGTTTTCCCAATGTTATCTTCTTGAATTTTTATGGTTTCAGGCCTTAGATTTAAGTCTTTGATCCATCTTGAGATGATTTTTGTATAAGGTGAGAGATGAGGATCCCGTTTCATTCTTCTATGTGTGGCTTGCCAGTTATCCCAGCACCATTTGTTCAATAGGGTGTCCTTTCCCCACTTTATGTTTTTGTTTGCTTTGTTGAAGATCAGTTGGCCTTAAGTATTTGGCTTTATTTCTGGGTTCTCTATTCTGTTCCATTGGTCTAAGTGTATTTTTATACCAGTACCATGCTGTTTTGGTAATGATAGCCTTTTAATATAGTTTGAAGTTGAGTAATGTGATGCCTCCAGATTTCTTCTTTTTGCTTAGCCTTGCTTTGACCATGCAGGCTCTTTTTCGGTTCTATATGAATTTTATGTTTGTTTTTCTTCTCGTTCTGTGAAGAATGATGATGGTACTTTGATGGGAATTGCATTGAATCTGTAGCAATTTTGACCATACTGCCAAAAGCAATATACTGCTTTGTATCATCAAAGCAGTATATTGCTTTTGGCAGTATGGTCATTTTCACAATATTGATTCTACCCATCCACGAGCATGGGATGTATTCCCATTTGTTTGTGTCATCGATAATATCTTTCAGCAGTGTTTTGTAATTTTCCTTGTAGAGATTTTTCACCCGGTTCTGTATATTCCTACGCATTTTATTTTATTTTTTTTTCAAGTGTTGTAAAGGAGTTGAGTTCTTGATTTGATTCTCAGCTTGGTTCTTGTTGGTGCATAGCAGTGCCACTGATTTGTGTACATTGATTTTGTATCCTGAAATTTTACTGAATTTATCAGATTTAGGAGCTTTTTGGATGAGTCTTTAGGGTTTTCTAGGTATGTGATCATAACAACCGTGAACAGTGACAGTTTTACTTCCTCTTTACCAGTTTGATGATTTTTATTTCTTTCTCTTGTCTAATTGCTCTGGCTAGGACTTCCAGTACTATGTTGAATAGAAGTGGTGAATTGGGTCATTCTTGTCTTGTTCCAGTTCTCAGGGGCAATGCTTTCAACTTTTCCCCATTTAGTTCAGTTTTCAGTCCAGCTGTGAAACCATCTGGTCCTGGACTTTCTTTTTGTTGGCAATTTAAAAAATTACGGTTTCAGTCTTGCTACTTATTATTTGTGTGTTAAGAGTTTCTGTTTCTTCCTGATTTAATCTAGGAGGGTGATGCATTTCCAAGAATTTAGCCATCTTCTCTGTGTTTTCTAGTTTGTGTGCATAAAGGTGTTCATAGTAGCCTTGAATGATCTTTTGTATTTCTAGGGTATTGATTGTAATATCTCTCATTTTGTTTCTAATTGAGCTTATTTGGATCTTCTCTCTCTTTTCTTAATCTTGCTAATGGTCTATCAATTTTGTTTATCTTTTCAAAGAACCAGCTTTTTGTTTCATTTTTCTTTTGTATTTTTTTTAAGTGTTAATTTCATTTAGTTCTGCTCTGATCTTTTGTTATTTTTTTTCTTCTGCTGGGTTTGGGTTTGATTTGTTTTTGTTTAGTTCGTTGAGGTGTGACTTTAGATTGTCTATTTCTGCCCTTTCAGACTTTCTGTTGTAGACATTTAATGCCCTGAACTTTCCTTGTAGCACCGCTTTTGCTGTGTGCCAGAGGTTTTGATGTTATGTCACTATTATCATTCAGTTCAAAGAATTTTTAAATTTTCATCTTGATTTCATTGTTGACCCAAAGATCATTCAAGAACAGATTTAATTTCCATGTATTTGTATAATTTTGAGAGTTCTATTTGGAATTAATTTCCAGTTTTATTCCATCGTGGTCTGAGAGGATACTTGATGTAATTTTAACTTTCTTAAATTTACTGAGACTTGTGACCTATCATATGGTCTATCTTGGAGAATGTTCCATGTGCTGATGAAAGAATGTATATTCTGCAGTTGTTGGGTAGAATATTTTATAAATATCTGTTAAGTTCATTTGTTCTAGGATATAGTTTAAGTTCACTGTTTCTTTGTTGACTTTCTGTCTTGATTACCTGTCTAGTACTGTCAGTGCAGTACTGAAGTCCCCAATATTATTGTGTTCCTGTCTATCTTATTTCTTAGGTTTAGTCATAACTGTTTTTATCAAATTGGGAGCTCCAGTACTAGGTGCATGTATATGTAGGTTTGTGAAACATTTTCCTTTCGGACTAATCCTTTTATCATTAAATAATGTCCCTCATGATCTTTTTTTTTTTTTTTTTTTTTTTTTTTTTTTTTTTTTACCTGTTGTTGCTTTAAAGTCTGTCTTGTCTGAAATAAGAGTAGGTACTCTTGCTCATTTTTGGTTTCCATTTGCGTGGAATATCTTTTTCCTTAAGTTTATGAGAGTCCTTTTATGTTAGGTGAAACTCTTGAAGACAGCAGATACTTGGTGGGTGGATTTTTATTCATTCTGCCATTATGTATCTTTTCAGTGGAGCATTTAGTTCATTTACCTTCCCTCTTGGTCTTGCTGACTTCAAGAATGAAGCCATGGACCGTCACGGTATTACAGTTCTTAAAGATGGTGCGTCTAGAGTTTGTTCCTTCAGACGTTCAAATGTGTCTGGAGCTTCTTCCTTCTGGTGAGTTCGTGGTCTCGCTGACAGGAGTGAAGCTGCAGACCTTCACCGTGAGTGTTACAGCTCTTAAGGCGGCGCATCTAAAGTTGTTCATTCCTCCCCTCTGGAGTTGTTCATTCCTCCGTCTGGAGTTGTTCATTCCTCCCAGTGGGTTCGTGGTCTCGCTGACCTCAGGAGTGAAGCTACAGACCTTTGCGGTGAGCCTTATAGCTCATAAAGGTGGCGTGGACCCACAGAGTGAGCAGTAGTAAGATTTATTGCAAAGACCGAAAGAACAAAGCTTCCAGAGCATGGAACTGGACCCCACTAGGATGCCCCTAGCTGGCTTGCTTGGGCAGCCTGCTTTTATTCCCTTATCTGGCCCAACCCACATCCTGCTGATTGGTCCATTTTACAGAGAGCTGATTGGTTCATTTTATGGAGAGCTGATTGGTCCATTTTGACAGAGTGCTGATTGGTGCATTTACAATCCCTGCGCTAGACACACAGTGCTACACAGAAAAGTCCTCCAAGTCCCCAGTAGGTTACCTAGATACAGAATACCAATTGGTGTATTTACAAACCTTGAGCTAGACACGGGGTGCTGATTGGTGCATTTACAATCCTCTAGCTAGACATAACAGTTCTCCAGGTCCCCACTAGACTCAGGAGCCTAGCTAGCTTCACCTAGAGGATCCCAGGCCAGGGCCGCGGGAGGAGCTGTCTGCCAGTTCCACAGGGTGCACCTGCACTCCAAAGCCCTTGGGCGTCCATGGGACCAGGCGCCGCGGCGCGCAGGGGGCGGCGCTCCTAGGGGAGGCTGGGCCGCGCAGGAGCCCATGGGGGCGGGGAGAGGCTCAGGCCTGGCGGGTGCAGGTCCTGAGCCCTGCCCGAGGGGAGGCAGCTGAGGCCCTGCGAGAATTCGGAGTGCAGCGCTGGCCAGGCCGGCACTGCTGAGGGACCCCGCGCAACCTCTGCAGCTGCTGGCCCCTGTGCTAAGCCTCTCACTGCCCAGGGGCGGGGTGGGGGTGGGGGTGGGGGGTGTGTGTGGGTCGCCTGCCACTCTGAGTGCGGGCCCGCTGAGCCCACGCCTACCCGGAACTCCCGCTGCCCAGCGAGCCCCGCGCCAGCAGCCCCGTTCCGCTCGCGTCTCTCCCTCCACACCTTTCTGCAAGCAGAGGGAGCTGGCTCAGGCCTCAGCCCGCCCAGAGAGGGGCTCCCACAGTGCCCTGGCGAGCTGAAGGGCACCTCAAGCACTGCCAGAGTGGATGCCGAGGCAGAGGAGGTGCCGAGAGCGAGGGCTTCTAGCACGTTGTCACCTCTCATCAGGATTAGTATTGAGATGTGAGGTACTATTTTATTCGTCATGTTAGTTGTTGCCTTAATACCTCGTTTTTCTTTTTCATTGTGTTGTTTTATGGGCCCTGTGAGATTTATGCTTTAAGGAGGTTTTACTTTGGTGTATTTCAGGGTTTCATTTCACTGTTGAGAACTGTTTTATAGCATTTTTTGCAGTGCTGACTTGATCGTGGCAAATTCAGTGTTTGTCTGAAAAAGACTTTATCTCTCCTTCATTTATGAAGCTTAGTTTTGCTGTATAGAAAATTCTTGGCTGACAATTGTTTTGCTTCAGGAGGATAATCATGGAATCCCAGTGCCTTCTGACTTGTAAAGTTTCTGCTGAGAAATCTGTTAATCTGATAGGTTTTTCTTTATAGGTTATCGGATGCTTTATAGGTTATCGGATGCTTTTGTCTCACAGCTCTTAAACTTCTTTCCTTTGCATTGACTTTAGAAAAATCTGGTGACTATGTGCCTAGGTGATGATGTTTTTGCAATGAATTTCCCAGGTGTTCTTTGAGCTTCTTGTATTTGGAAGCAGGGCCAGGGAAGTTTCCCTCAATTATTGGTTCAAATAAGTTTTTCAAAGTTTTAGATTTCTCTTCTTCCTCAGGAACATCAATTATTCTTAGGTTTGGCTGTTGGACATAATTTCAAAGTTCTTGGAGGCTTGGTTCATTAAATTTTTTTTCTTTGTCTGTCTGATTGGGTTAATTTGAAAGCCTTTTCTTTAAGCTCTGAAGTTTTCCCTTCTACTTGTTATAGTCTATTGTTGAAACTTCCCAGTGCATTTTGTATTTCTCTAACTGTGTCTTTCACTTCCAGATGTTGTGATTGTTTTTTCTTTATGATATCTGTTTCTCTGGATAATTTTTCATACATATCTTGTTTTTAAAAAAAATTCTTTAAGTTGGTTTGCACTGTTCTCTAGTATCTCCTTGAGTAACTTAATAATCAAGATTTTGAATTCTTTATCTGGCAATTCAGAGATTTCTTCTTGGTTTGAATCCATTGGTGGGGAGCTAGTGTGATCTTTTTGGGGTGTTATAGAACCCCAAAATAGTATTACCATAATAGTATTACCGGAATTACTATTTTGGTTTCTTCTCATTTGGGTAGAATATTTCAATGGAAAGATCTGGAACACAAGGCCTGCTGTTCAGATTCTTTTGTCCCATGGGGTGATCCTTTGATGTGATGCTCTTCCACTTCCCTTAGGGATGGGAGTTCCTCAGAGCTGAACTGCAATGGTTGTTATTGCTTTTCTGGATCTATCACCCAGTGCGGCTACAGGCTCGGAGCTGGTGCTGGGGAATATCTGCCAAGAGTCCTGTGATGTGACCAGTCTTCAGGTTTCCCAGCCATGGATACCAGCACTTGCCAGTTTTTCAACTGTCTCATGGAATATGCAGTGGTGTTCTGCTTCTGTCAATGCATCTGTGAACTATTTTGGTTTTCCTGGTTCATTTTTGCAGTGGTTCTTGGAGCAAAAGTTAATGGTGTGAGTCTCCATGCATTGTTCTGTTTGTCCAGGTGAGAGCTGCACGTTAACCCTGTTTTCTATCTGCCATCTTGTCCCTCTACATATTCTTATCATTTATTCTTTTATATTACTTATGTATTTTCGTATTTTCTCATTTGCTTTAAAAGTTTTTGCTTGGCTTGGCGCGGTGGCTCACACCTGTAATCCCAGCACTTTGGGAGGTCGAGGCAAGTGGATCATGAGGTCAGGAGATTGAGACCATCCTGGTTAACACGGTGAAACCCCGTATCTGCTAAAAATAGTAAAAAATTAGCCAGGTGTAGTGGCGGGCGCCTGTAGTCCCAGCTACTGGGGAGGCTGAGGCAGGAGAATGCCGTGAACCTGGGAGGCAGAGCTTGCAGTGAGCCGAGATCGCGCCAGTGCACTCCCGCCTGGGCGACAGAGTGAGACACTGTCTCAGAAAACAAAAATGTTTTTGTTCAATCTATCTATTCTTCTCCATTACCACTGGGAAATCTCTCTCTCTTTCTCAGAAATGGGGTTTCACTTTGTTGTCTAGGCTTGACTCAAACTCCTACCCTCAAGGGATTCTTCCACCTCAGCCTCCTGAGTGGCTGGGACTACAGGTGTAGTCATTGTACCTGGCTCCAGTTTCTTTAGTTTTCTTCTCTGTGAAGATGTACAGTGAGATGATTTCCAGGCTCTCACTCAGCTTAAATATACTAGGGTGGGATGAAAAACCTAAGTATTGTGCTGATTTCTAGTTTCCTCAGTAAGATTGCTGTAAAACTCCTTTTGGAGAAGAATATCATCCAATTTAGAGTATTGGATCTGGAAACAGACTATTTGGGTTAAGATCCTTGACCTATCATTTTCTGATTGCATAACACTGAGAAAGGAATTAATTTTTCCAGCTTTATTGTTTATAACTGACAAGAGTTATATATAAATAAATATAGTGTACAATGTGATGTTTTATGTATACATTAGAAATGATAATCACAAGCTAATTAATGTGTCTATCACCCACGTAATTATCTTTTTTTTTGGTGGTGAGAACATTTAAGATCAACTTCTTAGCAAATTTCTAGCATGTAACACAGTACTATTGACTATAATTACCATGCTTTGTGTTAGATCTTCATAACTTATTCATCCTGCCTAACTGAAGCTTTGTACCCTTTGGTTAACACTTCCCTATTTCCCCACTTCACAGTCTCCGGCAACCACAATTCTACTGTCTGCTTCTATGAATGTCATTTTTAAAGACTGCATATAAGTTGAGATAATGCAGTATTTGTCTCTCTGTACCTGGCTTCTTTCACTTAACAAATGTGCTCCAAGTTCATCCATGTTGTCGCGAATGACAGGATTTCCTTCTTTTAAAAGGCTGAATAATATTCCATTGTGTTTATATATATATGTAATAAATATATTCACAATGACATATTATATACACATATATTTTTCATTATCCATTCATCTGTCCATGGACACCTAGATTGAGTCTATATCTTGGCTATTGAGAATAATGCTACAGTGGACATGGGAGTGCAGATATCTCTTCAAGATCCTAGTTTCAGTTATAGTGGATATATACTCAGAAGTGTGGTTGCTGGATTACTTGCTAGTTCTATTTTTAATATCTGAATATAGTTTCGTATTGTTTTCTATAATGTCTATACCAATTTACATTTTCACCAACAGTGTGCAGGGTTCCCTTTTCTCCACATCCTTGCCAATGTTTGTTATCTTTTGTCCTTTGGATATTAGTCATTGTAATAAGTATGAGGTGATATCTCAGTCTGGTTTCAATCAGCATTTCCCTGATGATTAGTGATGTTGCACATTTTTAAAAATATGTATGTTGACTATTTGTATGTCTTCTTTTAAAAAATGTCTGTTCAGGTATTTTGCTTATTTCTCAATAAGGTTTTTAATTTTTTACTATTGAGTTGTTTTGAATTCCTTAAATTTTGATATTAACCCCTTATCAGATATATAGTGTGCAAATATTTTCTCCCATTCTGTGAGTTGTCTGTTCACTCTGTTAATCATTTCCTTTGTTGCACAAAGGCTTTTTAGTTAGATGCAATACCACTTGTCTATTTTTGCATTTTGTGCCTATGTTTTTGGGATCATATAAAAATTATTGCCCACACCAGTGTCAAGAAGCTTTTCCCCTGTGTGTTCTTTCTTGTAGTTTTACAGTTTCAGGTCTTACATTTAAGTCTTTAATCCATTGGCGTTGGTTATTGTATATCGTATGAGAAACTAATTTCATTCTTCTGCATATAGATATCCAGCTTTGCCAACACCATTTATTGAAGAGATTGTCCTTTCCCTGCATGTGTTTTTCATACTTTTTATCAAAGATCAGGTAGATTTTGTGGAAACCAGGTAGTGTGATGACTCCAGCTTTCTTTACTTGTTCAAGGTTGCTATGGCTATTCAGGGTCTTTTGTAGTTCCATATGAATTTTAGAATTGTTTTTCCTATTTCTGTAAAATGCCATTGGAATTTTCATAGGAAGTGTACTAAATTTGTGAATTGCTTTGGGTAGTAAAGACATTTTAACAATATTAATTCTTCCAACCAGTGAACATGAGATATCTTTCCATTTATTTGTTTTCTTCAATTTCTTTCATCCCTGTTCTACAGTTTTCAATGTACAGATCTTTCAGCTTCTGGTTACATTTATTCCTAAGTGTTTTTAATTTTTTCTGATGCTATCATATAATTTTTATTTTATTTTTTTCCAGATCGTTTGTTCATAGTGTATAGAAATGACACTGACTTTTTAATGTTGATTTTGTATTCAGGGACTTTATTGAATTTACTTATTGGTTCTAATAGTTTTTTTTTAATGTAGTGTTAAGGGTTTTCTACATATAAGATTATGTTATCTGTAAACAGGAACAATTGAACATCTTCCTTTTTGGTGTGGATGCCTTTTTTTCTCTTGCCTAATTGCTCTGGCTAGAACTCCCAGTATGTGGAATGGAAGTGGCAAGAATGGGCATCCTTGTCTTCTTTTTTATTTATTTTATTTATTTTATTTTGAGACGGAGTCTTACTCTGTCACCCAGGCTGGAGTGTAGTGCCATGATCTTGGCTCACTGCAAGCTCTGCGTCCCAGGTTCACACCATTCTCCTGCCTCAGTCTCCTGAGTAGCTGGGACTACAGGTGCCTGCCACCACGCCCAGCTAATTTTTATTTTTATTTTTTGTATTTTTAGTAGAGATGGAGTTTCACCATGTTAGCCAGGATGGTCTCGATCTCCTGACCTCGTGATCTACCCGCCTGGGCCTCCCAAAGTACTGGGATTACAGGCGTGAGCCACCATGCCCAGCCCCTTGTTTTGTTCTTGATCACAGAAAAAAAGTTTTTAACTTTACACTGTTGAGTATTATGTTAGTTAAGGGCTTGTCATATATGTTTTTTTGTTGTGTTGAGGTACATTTCTTCTATACCTAATTTATTGAGTTTTTATCTTGAGAAAATGTTGAATTTCATTGTTTTTGTACATCTGTTGAGATGATTATATAATTTTTACTGTTCATTCTGTTCATGTGGTGTATCATATTTACTGATTTGCATGTGTCAAACCATCCTTGCATCCCAGGTATAAATCACTCATGATTATGGTGAATAATCCTTTTAATGTGCTGTTGAATTCAGTTTGTTAGTATTTTGCCATTATGTTCATCAGTGATATTGGCCTGTAATTTTTTTTTTTTCAATATCAGGGTAATGCTGACCTTGTAAAATGAGTTTGAAAGTGTTCTCTCCTCTTCAATATTCTGAGTTTGAGAAGGATCAACGTTAGTTTTCCTTCAAATGTTTGATAGAATTCACCAATAAATTCATTAGGTCCTTGGGTTTTCTTTGCTGGGAGGTCTTCAATTATTGATTTAGTCTTCTTAATTGCTATTATTATGATCATATTTCCTATTTCTTCATATTTCAGCCTTGATAGTTTGTATAGTTTTAGGAATTTATCCTTTTTTTTTTTTTTTTTTTGAGATGGAGTCTCTCTCTGTCACCCAGGTTGGAGTGCAGTGGCATGATCTCAGATCACTGCAAGCTCAAATTTATCCATTTTTTTAGTATTCAATTTGTTGGCATGTAATTGTTCATAGCAGTCTCCTTGATCCGTTGTATTTCTGGGTTATCAGTCGTAATGTTTTCTCTCTCATTTACAATTTTAATTATTCGAGTCTTTTATTTTCCTTCTTACTTATTCTAGGTAAAAATTTGTCAATTTTGTTTGTTCTTTCAAAAAAACCAAATCTTGGTTTTATTGATCTTTTTATTGTTTTTCTAGTGCCTGTTTCATTTATTTCTGCTCTGTTTTCATTATTTCCCTTCTTCTGCTAACTTTGGGCTTAGTTTGCTCTTTTTCTAGTTCCCTGAGGTATAAATTTAAGTTGTTGATTTGACGTTTTTCTTTTTTCTTACTGTAAGCATTTATTGTTGTAAACTTTCCTCTTTGAACTGCTTTGGCTGTATTCCGTAAGTTTTGTTATGTTGTGATTTCCATTTTCATTTGTATCAAGATATTTTTTTTTTAGTTTCTTTTTTGATCACTTGGTTGTTCATCAGTGTGTTGCTTGATTTCCACATATTTATGAAGATTCCATTTTTCTCCCTTTATCGATTGGTCAGAAATGGTGCTCAATATAATCTCAATCTTCTTAAATTTCCGAAGATTTGTTTTATTGCCTAACATATGATCTGGCCTGGAGAATGTTTCATGTGTGCTTGAGACTAATATATATTCTGCTGCTGTTGGAGAGAATGTTCTGTATATGTCTTTTAAGTCCATTTGGTCTACAGTGTTGTCAAAGTTTGCTGTTTCCTTATTGATTTTCTGTGTGGATCATCTATTCATCATTAAAAGTAGGATGCTGAAGTTTCCTATTATTATTGTATTGCTTTCTATGTCTTTTCTCTATTCTCTTAATATTTGCCTTATATATTTAGGTTCTCAAATACTGAGTGCATATACATATACAATCATTATATTGTCTTAATGAATTAACACCTTAATCATTTTATAATGGCTTTCTTTGTCTTTTGTGACAGTTTTTTTTTTTACTTCATCTATTTTGTCTGATATAACTACCCTGATCTCTTTTGCTTACCATTCACATTGAGTATCTTCTTTTTTCCATCTCTTCACTTTCAGACTGTGAGTCCTTAAAACTAAAATGAGTCTCTTGTAGGCAGCATATTGTTAGATCTTGATTTTGTTTATCCATTTCATTACTCGAAGTCTTTGATAGGAGAATTTAATCCATTTATATAAATAAATTATTAATAGGTATGGATTTACTATTGCCATATTATTGATTGTTATCTGACAATTTTGTTGTTCCTTTGTTCTTTTCTTCTTCTCTTGCTGTCTTCCTTTGTGATTTGATAATTTTTTAATAGTGGTATGCTTTGATTTCATTCTCTGTCTCTTTTGTATCTACTACATGTATTTATTTTTGTGGTTACCATAAGGCTTACATAAAATATCTTATAATAGTCTGTTTTAAGCTGATAATAACTTGACTGCATACAAAACCTCTACACTTTAACTTCTCACCCACATTTTATCTTTATTTATGCTAGAAATACATGATTGAATTTTGTTTATTGCTTATTCACTTACAAATTGTTGTAGCTATAGGTATTTTTAATATTTTATCTTTTAACTTTTATACTAGAGTTAACGGTGATTTATGAACCACCATTACAATATTAGAGTATCTAAATTTGATGATTTTTTACATTTACAGTGAGTTTTATACATTCATAGGTTTTCATGTTGTTTGCATTCTTTAATTTCAATTTGAAGAAATCCCTTTAGCATTTCTTTTAAACAGTTCTAGTGATGTTTCATAAATCCCTTAGACTTTCTTCAGCCTTTTTCTTTTATTTTGTACTTGTTCCTCAGACTGAATAATTTTAAATGACTTGTCTTTTAGCTTGCTAAATATTTCTATGCTTGATTGAGTTTGCTGTTGAAACTCTTTATGGCTTTTGTTTTCTTCAATTCAGTCATGGTATTCTTCAAATCCAGAATTTATGTTTGCTTCTTTTTTATTGTTTCTATCTATTTAACCTCTCATTTTCTTCATGTATTATTTTCTTAATGTTGTTCAGTTGTCTATCTGGGTTTTCTTGTAGCTCACTGAGTTTCTTTTAGATGATTATTTTGAATTCTTTGTCAGGTGATTTGTAGATCCCCATTTCTTTAAGGTCAGTTATTGGTGACTAATTTTGTTCTTTTGGTGGTGTCATGTTTTCCTGATTATTCATGATCGTTTTGGTCTTATGTTAATGTTTGAAGAAGCAGGCACCTCTTCCAGTCTTTACAGATTGGCAAGCCTTTCACCAGTAAGCTGTTTAAGAGATTCTGGGCAGGTTGGCTAGCGGGGTTTATGGAAAGCTTGCTTCTTGAATCCTTAGGCAGCGACCCTGGTACTTGGGTGAGTAGGTGGGTGAGCCTAGTGCTTGTAATGTTGGGCCTGGAATCTGAGTCCACTGGAGTGTGCCTAGATCATGGATCCACTAGAGCCTGGGGCTGTGGGCGCTGGCATGAAGCTGTGGTGGGCCTAAAGCCTGAGTCCACAGGTGCCATCTTCATTCCTGAAGCTATGGAAGCTGGTGTGGAGCTTGAGCTACATGGGATAGCTGGGTAGGCCTGAAACCTGGGACCACAGGGTTTAGCTTGGAGCCTAGGGCTGCAGGCAATAGCTGAGAGCCTGAGGTATGGTGGTTAGTCTGGTGCTGGGAAAGACCTGGAGCCTGGGGCCAGAGGGGTTGGCCTGGCCTAGCATTGGGCCTGGATACTGAGTCTGTGGGTAGGGACTGGAGATACAAGGTGTGGGGATTGGCTTGGCATGGGGGCTCATGGGGTGGGCCTTCTGCTGGCTCTGTGGTGAAGCTGTGGTATTCATTTCATAGTCCTTTTCCCGTGCAGAGGGTATCACTTTTCATCCTACCCTCTTCAATGCATATTTTTTTGTTTATGTGCCCTACTCAGGTTCTGTAGTCTCTCACTTGGATTCATTAGCTCTTATAAAGATATTTTGGTACATAGATAATTGTTCAAATTGATGTTTTTAGGAGCAGGCGTGTGCTGGAAAGCCTTATTCCACCATCTTGCTGATGTCACTCTGGTAGGGACTTAGTGTTTTAAGTCTCATATGTAAAATGAGAATAATAAAGGTAGTAATCTAATGGGATTGTTATAAAGGCTAAATGAGGCAAAGTGTTTTGCACAGTGCCAGGTGTATATATAGGGAGCTCTTTGTAAATGTTGGCTGTTGTTATGAGTCTACCTCATTCCTTGTTAGCTCTCTGAACCTGGCAGGGGAACAATGAATAATTCTGTAGTTGTTGAGATAGCTCCTGAAAGAAGATGGGTTCCTCACTAACACAGGGGCCTTTTTAGAAAGCGGAAAGAGAAAAAGAAAAGACAATCAAAATGACTGCTATTATATCTGTGTCTACATATACAGAATACTGCATCTATATCTCTATCTTCAGAAGCAAAGTGCTGAGCCCTGCTAAAAAAGTTTGTGGTATTAAAAGGCTGAATAATAAGATGAGATAAAAGTTTTGAACTTTTAAATTTATCTCCTCTAAAGCTTTTTTTTAATGCATTTTCCCTATTTAAAATATTATAAAAGCCATGATGCCTACATAAAATTCTCATATATGTATACACCCGAAGTCTCCATAAGTAGATGTATATGGACACATTCTGAGTAGGCATATACTGACACATTGATAACTTAACAATTCACGGACCCAGTGTTAAAAAGCACTACATTGGACATGAAGGATTATTTACGTAGTTCTCCCTTTATGCCTTCTGAAGTTTTTTGTTTTTACTTTAAAAAAATGCTACTTCCATTCTTCTCAGAAAGCTTGAAACAATGAATATAAATCACTATGCTGTCACCATTAAAATGGCCGATTACTTTTTCTTCACAGTTTAGAAAATATTAAACTAATAGAATTTAGGAGACAATTAGTTTTAAGATGTGGTACAACAGAAGCAGAAACTGATACTCAGAGAAAAATGCCATATATAAAGACTCTCAAGCTCAACTGTGAGCACTTTGGAACTGTGTTTATGAAAGCCCTGAGAATTTTGTACAGGGAAGGTCAGAGAGTGTGATGGTCCTTCCTCTAGCTGGAATGGGTGGGATGGACAGCACTGAGGGGAGCTCTGTGGTCTCTTCTGAAATTTTTAGGAATGGTGGGATCTGTGAATGGTCCAAAATCTTCTCCCGGATTTGGAGCTCTGTCAAACTCTTTGTGACTATGAAGACAGAGTAGGTGGAGAGAACCTAGTGCCTTGAGGTTCATTCCTTATTGGCTGAGGAGTTTCTATGTCATCTGTAGTACTTGCTGCAGTGTGGGGTGAGGTCAGATAAAGAATGATGTGGAATGAACAGAGATCTCTCCTTCTGTTCTGCCCTTCTCCTGGACTACTATTTCATTAACTGCTCTATTCCTTTCTGTTGGCTTCCCACATCCCCAAATTCTCAGCCCCGTGCTTACGATGTTGAGTCCTACTCTTCCTACACCTAGGAGCTCCAATTGGATTCAATGTCTAGTGTTTACTCCACAGATGTGAAGTTTCAGCTCTTCATTCTTTCATCCATAAATTTAAAATGAAAGTGAACTCTAAGAAGCTGAATCTCTAATATGGAAGTTGATTGAAAATGTTGTATGGTCATTTATAAATTAATTTTTTATGGCTATATTTACTCTTGGGAAATTGAAAATTATTAACTGCAAATCCAATATGCTACTGTGAATAAAATGATAACCAAAAATTGTATTTTATTATTTCATGAGGGCTATTTGGATCTGTAATGCAAGAGGCATTTCAAAGTTTGGACTGTGCTTTAAAAAAGTTGCCAAGTATGTTAAATTGTACATTTAGTTTTCAACGTGGAGGAACAAATCCCAGATTCAATAATTCAGTGAATTAACACAGTTCTTCAGAGCTTTAAGTGTTTTGCAATTAAGACACTAATTGCTGTTCATTGGCTGATTCTTTCCCCTGGAAAGCTTTGTTCCTCTGCAAAAATGTAAAGTCTTACTATTGATCTGTACTCGCAAAACCCTGTTGATTTAAGCAGGACTGTCTGAGGTGAGAACAAGAGCAAAACCAAGAGACTCAATTTACTCAGCTTGGGTTTCAGGAAACATATCTAATAGCAGACAGTTCCTGTTTTCATTGTTTTCCATTTAAGTCCCTGCAAAATCAGATTGTCTTCAAATAGAGCTGCTGCCATTGGTATAAGACTCAGTTTCACATCCCTAAAGAAATAAAGAGTTTTGTAAAAATTCACTCTACCTTGGCCTCATGTATAATGGGCCTAAGTCAAGCCGAAAGGATCAAGATGGATATCGTGCAAAAGCAGTGATAGAATGACAGCATCAAAGATGTAAAACACATACTCTTTAGACTCTTTAATGTAGCCCTCAATCACCAAGGAATAATTGCAGGTGGATGGAGGTGAAAAGGAATTTCCTTTGAGAGCAATTCCATTTTGTCTGTTTTGGAAGCATAATACGGGTTGGCGTTAAAGACTTCTGAGGAAAGAAAGCAGGGGATGTAGTTTGAGAAAACTGCTACCTATGATTGGTCTCATTGTTTGGAAAGGTCTTGGGCTTGGCTGTTTTCCTGGAGTTTTGCCTTGAAAGAGATGAACTCTGACCAATCATTAATAATGCTAATAATAATAATAATAATACTGACTAATGTTTATTGAGCACATAGTACGTGTTACAGGTAGGTTATACACTAAGCATTATATATACATATGTATATATTATATATATAATATATATGAAATCTAAGTTAGTATAGCAACAGTTCATAATGGTTTGAATTAATGCTTTCATCCTCAATGGCTGCAGAGTGTGATGGTTAAAAGAAGCTATAGGATTTTATTTCTTCTTCCAGCTCTATTTAACTATGTGACCTTAAGTAAGTTTCTCTCTGAATCCTGGTTTATTAATCTGTATAATGGCATAATAAGGCCTATCTCATTGAGTTTTGTGAGGATTAAATAATGCTATCCACTGGCAGAGACAGATGAATCACCTTGCAGTACAGTATGATTAGTAGGATATATTTTAGGGTGCTGGGAGCACTTGCAGGAGGACTTCCTGTTCTCATGGGACTTTGGGAATGCAGGACTTTCTGGAGGAGATGCCCTTTAAGTGGTAGCTTGAGTTATTGATGGGAGTAAGTCCTGAGAAAGTGAGGGAAGAGTGTTCCTATTTGAAGGAGTAGAGTATTCTTGGAGAATTGCATTTTGCTGCACAACTGTGAAGGGAGTGTGGGCAGGTTGAGAGATGATGCCAAAGAACTCAACAAACCCAGCTCATAAAGTGTTTTGGATGGCATTTTGGGATTTTGGACTTTCTCCTGAGACCAGAGAGGGGGTAATGAAGAGTTTTAAGTAGGAGAGTGACATGATTAGATTTGTTTTTTGTGACATTCACTCTCTTTGAGATTAAACGTACTAAAACAGAGACCCTTCCCTGACCCCATCTTTGAGCAAACTCATGAACCCTCTTTGGTTTGTGGACTGTCATCAAGTGAGCTAACAGGTATTTTACTCCAGCTGCACTGACTTCTGTTATAGCATTTTCTTGCTCTGAATTGTTTCCTTATCTGAGATAAATGACATTGTTCAGAGGATAGTAAAATAGCATATCTGCTCACAGACATGGCTAGACCAAATGAATAATTTTTTTTCTTCAGTTACTTTATTGTTTGTTTGTGGATTATATACTTACTATATTAAATGCAGCTAAAATTTAATTTTAGAATGACTTTCAACTGCTTTCTTCTGAATTGAAACCGTTTACTGAGAGTTGACATGTACTTAGGCAAAGCAAACCATTTTCTAATCACAGTAGAGTAAAACAATAGTAAAGAACATTTGTAGATATTCTGCCTTTTCTTGTTTCCAATCTGGAAGCTTGTTACTCGAGCAAAACACTCAATAAAATCCAATTGGTTGTGTGATTTTTTTTTGTGTGTGTGTGTGGGGATTGTCTGTGCTTCTGGTCACTTTGAATAGAAAATTGATTTTAGTTTATGATTACAATCTTATATTCCCAGAAGATTCCAAGAATATTATTTTTTAAAATAAATTGAAGAATAATGTATTTCTAGATCATGTTATATTGATTACCAATTACTGTTTTATAAAATATTTATGAAAATGTCAACCATACATAGTTAGATATAACAAAAATAAGTCACATTGGACAAAAATATTTCTGCTTTGGATTTCTGGTGAAGCAGGCATTAAACATGTTGAAATTCATTGAGAACTTGATATGTTCTATATTTGTGGTAAAATCAGAAAGTTGCTAACATAACCACAAATACTAATCTATGCATAGTATCCAAAGGGTAGATAATTATAGTTTAACATTAAGAGAAATTAACTGTCAGAGGACTATGATAAAACTTTTACTGGAAAATTTTAGAATTTCTTAAGAAAGAAAAATATGTATAATGGAAATCAAATATATTTTCTTTGAGTTGTTCACAAAGTGACTTAGCACTTTTGGAGCATTTAATGTTTTATTAACACTGTTAAATCCCATCTGGTGTTTGTAAAGTCTTTTACTATCCCCTGCTGGGACAGGCAGACATTGGTTTGCATGACTGTGTGTTCCCAAAATATTTTTTAAAAGTATCTAGTGGATTTATACCAACTGTAGCAGGATGATAGAAAACCACATTTCCATTATAATACCTTTAAGAATGGAGACAAATGTCATCAGGTCACAAAAGATCCATTAGTTTTATACTGTGTGACATTTGAGGGGAAATGTGAATGATTAGTGGTTTTAAAAAGTTGTTTGGAATTCAACATCCTGTGTCAATATTACTTGAAAAATATTTATAGGTTCTGAGTCAGTGAGACGCAATTTTTTCTCCATGGAATTCTTTCTAGAATGTGTGGAATACTGCCTTGAACCTTAGTCACTCCAATAAATTCTCTGGAATTATCTTTATTGTCAATAAACAGGTTGTTTTGCCTCCTTGAGTGATTTTTATTGTATTGTGAGAGCCTTATATCTCTGAAAATCAAAAATATCTTTGTGTAGAGAGAAAATAATTTAATTCAGCAAGAATTTATTGACTAAATTCTATGCTCAATGCCTTCTATGATGGGCATTGGGAAAAATGAAAAAGAATTGATATGATCTTTATCTTCAAAGAACTTATAGTGTAGCTGGAGAGGTAGATTTAAAAACCCAAGGAATCTAAGTTTCAAAAATAAAATATAATAAAGATTTTTATACTGATATTGAGAAAGGAGTGATCAAACTTGATTGGTGTATGAAGAGAAGTGCCATAGTGAAAGTAAAACAGGCCTTGAAGGATAAAGATAATTATAATTTAAAGGAGATAGACATCAGTATATGTAAAGTGAATAGAGATTAGTATATGTAAAGTGAATAGAGATCAGTGTATGAAAGTGAATAGTAAATTTTACAATGTATAATATTCTAAGATAAAGTCATGGAGAAGTCAAAATATAGTAGAAAGAATTTGTGGATGAATACCTGAATTTTAATCTTGATTTGGGAATTAACAGTGTATACTTAGGCATTTATCAATTACTTATAATGTCCCAGACACTGTTTTAAGTGCTGGAATCACAGTGCTATATGTGACAGGCAAGGTATCTTATAGCATACATTTTTGTGGGAGGAGACGGAAAGAAAGAAATGCAAAAACTTTTTTTTTCTCTTAAAAAAGAGAAGTTAGCAGGTAGTAATTAGTACTGTGGAGAAATAAAACTGGGTGATACTATAGGGTGTGGTGAAGGGGGACTGCTTTAGGTTGTCAAGAGAAAAGAGCCATCTAAGGGGGTGACATGGCAGCTGAGAACTGAATGACCACAAACTTCTGTGTGAAGATCTGTGTGAATATAGTTCCAGAGCGGGAGCCATAAAGTAGGAACAAGCTTAGCGTGTTCCAGGAACAGAAATAAGTTCTGATTATTGGAGAGAGGAAAGATAAGAGCATGAAGTTAGGGTTCTTGGCGGATCATCCAGAGTTTTGTATGCAGGGTAAAATAATTTGAATTATATTGTAAGTATGGCGGGGAATCATGGAAGCGTTTAAGTCAGTTTTTTTTATGATTTATGTTTTACAAAAATCATTCTGGCTGCTGGGCTTAGAGAATGGAGAGGGCAAGTATAAAAGCAGAGAGATGAATTAGGAGGCTATTGCAGTAGCCCAGGTAATAATAATAGTTGTTTGGACTGGTAGGAGCGGTGGAGATAAAGACGTGTCTAAGTGTTAAGGATGACACTTAGATTTATAGCTTGAGCATTTGAAGCGTGGTGGTGACATTAACTGAATGGGGAAGACTGGGAGATTAGGAGGTTAGGAGGGAAGGCCTCTTGAGATAATTAAATCTGTTTTCCAGTTGCAAAATGGCAGTGATGATACCTATTTTAGAGGATCAATGTTGTAAGAATTAAATGAAATGAAGTCACTGGCTTCATAAAGTGTCTGGCATATAATAAGGGCTCAGTAATTGTCAGTTACCTTTTCTGTATAAAATAACAATTCTAAATAGTTTCCAAAAAGATGGAGTTAGGAATATAGGGCCTATTTTTCATGACTCCAGACTTCAAAATGTAGTCTTTAAAAAAACTACCATTTCATATGCTTTATACAGGACGGGCTATTTTATGCCTTGTATTAGCTGTGTTTGCAGCCAGGAAATGTTCTGTTCCAGCAATGACTCCTGGAAGAAAATATGAACGGAGTCATGAGTGTGGCAGGTGAGATCCTACATTATGAAGCCCAGTGGGGGCAGATTGTGAGTTGTTTTTTGTAGACCTGCAAGAATATTCCCTTCTAAAGACATGCTTGTGATGGTTGAATTAGACCGTTTCGTGATGCCCAAAGGCCCTAATTCAACCTTAAATTACAGCAAGACACTCATGTCACCTTATTAGATGGTTCTGAGACTTGGGCCTGCAACAGAATCATTTCTTCAGTATTTTCTGTGTGCCTTTTTCTTTTCTTTTTTTTTTTTTTTGAGACTGAGTCTCGCTCTGTCGCCCAGGCTGAAGTGCGGTGGCACAATCTTGGCTCACTGCAAGCTTCGCCTCCCGGGTTCATACCATTCTCCTGCCTCAGCCACCTGAGTAGCTGGGACTACAGGTGCCTACCACCATGCCTGGCTATTTTTTTGTGTTTTTAGTAGAGACGGAGTTTCACCGTGTTAGCCAGGATGGTCTCAATCTCCTGACCTCATGATCTGCCTGCCTCGGCCTCCCAAAGGGCTGGGATTACAGGCGTGAGCCACCACGCCCGGCCCTGTGTGCCATATTTAACAGAAGATAGCAAGACAAGCTGATCACAGCTGACATCCTGGATACTCACCATCTTCTCACTTCACAGCCACACTAACTGAAAGGAAATAGTTTTACTTAGGACCATAAATTGCCTCCACCTTTCAATCCCATAAGGCAATCTCATATGTGGTGACAGCAAACAGTGAGAGCTGAAGGGATTTTTTAAAGGCTTGCTATAGAATTTCAGGCATTGTAGCCTGGTTAGAAATAACTGAGAGACAGTTTCTACCCTTAGACCACTTTAACATCCGGCAACTGATCTGTATCTTTCAGTACTTGAAGTGGAAGAGGGAGAACCACAAATTATGATGTGGCATCTAAGAATAGTTAATTAGTGCATGGATTATGTTTTCAAACTGGAAAACAGTGGGCAATACTCTGAAGTTAAGAGGTGAAATATGGAGGCATTAATTCATTTCTCTGACTATAACTTATGAGTACTTAATATGTGCTCTGCTCTGTTTTAGGAGCTGGGAAAACATCAGTAAACGAAACAAGTTTGTGCCATCACAAAGCTTATCTTCTAGTGCAAGATACAAATAATAAAAAGTTAACAAATGTGTAATATAATATAAGGTAATAATAAATGCTTTAAGAAAAAAATAAGCAGGATGAAGTGATAGAATGATAGGTGTTCTAATTTAGACAAAATTGAGACTGCTTCTTTGATAGGTGACAGATAGTTGAGCAGAGACCTGAGTGAAGCGATAGAACCACTTATTGGAATACTGGGAGGTGAAATCTGTTCAGCAGAGGAAACTGCATAGACAAAAAGCCCTAAGTTGGGAGAAAGCATGGCTTTTTCAAGTAGCAGCAAGGAGGCAAGTGTACAGTGGAATGAACAGGACATGTAATTGGAAAGTAGAGCCAAGGATCATATTAAGATGGGCTTGTAAACTAAGGTAAGGGGTTTGGATTTTATTTTGAATGTGATGAAAAGCCGCTGGAGACTTAGAACACAGAAATAACACAATGTAGCAAGTTTCGGGCTGTAACAGACAAGATTGGAAGCAGAGTATTTGTTATGAGGCAGTTGTAGTAGTTAGCAAAGTGAAGGTTTATGAAGAAAACGATCAAAGTAGTAGCTGTGTAGTTGGTGAGAAGTGATGGCATTTGGAATGTATTTTGAAGGTAAATTCAGAATTTGCTAATGATTTGGGTGTGGAATATGAAAGACATCTAAAGAGACAGCAGGTTTTGGGTCTAAGCTGTAGGGTCAATAGTATGCCATTAACTTACATATCTACAGACTCAAGAAGAGATGGCAGGAGGTAAACTGGAGGGAAGGCAGAATGACAGCCAAATAACTCTTATCAGGGCTGGACTGAAAGCAGGAAGTGGGTGAAGGTAGTCTGATGGGTTGGCTATGGAGTAAGTACATTAACCTGGTTTCATCATTTGCCTACATTTTTTTCACATATCAATATCTAATTACTGATGTTTCAGTAAGATGTGAACTCACTGATGTTTTGCTTTCACAGTGGTTCTTCCAATACCTTTTCATTATAATCTTAGCAGTCGTGTTAATCCATTAACTGCCTACAAAAAGTGGTTAATTGTTGCCATGTCTGGAAACTATGTCAAAGAAGCAGTTGGTTTCTTGGTTTCCTCTGCATTGGAGTGTGATCTGTGGTGACTTTTATGGATTGGGAAGAGAAGTGAAATAAATTATATGATGAATGAGCATTGGACTGGGAGTCAGGCTTACTGAGTTTCAGACAGCCCCAACTCTGACAACTATGTGACCCGGGATAGGGGTTAGGACATTGAACCTCTAAGGGCCTTGGTCTTCTCATCTCCCTAGTTAGTGGCTTAGATAATCTATATAATAGAATAATCCTTAGTACACTAAACTAGCCTTTGGTAAGACTGCACATTCTAATCTAAAATATTTATTTATAATAGTCAGGTTTATTAGTAGGACGGCAATGGTTGAAAATAATAGTAGAAAACATACATGGAAAGCAGCGTTAAAAGTGAGAATAATTTATTATAACAAAAAAAGATTCTGAGTTAAAGTGGCTCTAGGTTTGATTAGTATTTATTTCCTTATAGGATTATTATGAAGCTTATCCTATGAAATAATGAAGTTATCTCCACTTTACAGGTGTGTTAACTGACAAGCAAAAAGTTTAATTCATTTTTTTTCAGTCACGAAGCGAGCAAGAAGTACAGCAAGGTTTTATTTACATGGGCTGCCTTACTCCTAACCATGCTTTTAACTGCCGGGCTCTACCGCCTCTTTTGGTCACGAAATCAGGACACTTTTAATGACCTTGTTTTCTTTGTCTCCTGATATCAAGATAAGTGGGAAACCATGTATATACTTGAAAAATAATAATCACCAGATTGACTACCCAGTACCAGGCTGTGTTAAAAGAGCTGATTCATGATCTTACAAGAGAAGGGTTGCTATTTTTAACATGCAGTGATAGCCTTTGACCACTAGAGGACACTTTGTAGACAACATCTTTTAGGATGCAGCAACTGCCTTCACTAGCCTTAGCTCTTTAGTCAGTACCATGTTTTATGCCTCAGAAAAGAGGGTCCTCTGGCTATTGCTCAAAGTCTGCATCATAAGCTCCTCATGGCCATTTGGGGGTTCTAGCTTTGTCTCAGAGTGGCTCCCACGTTGAAGCTATCTTCCAAATTCTGTAAGTAATACAGGCTAGGTATTATATTTTCTACTTATGCTAAATGTACTCAACTCTCCATTGGCACATCTGTTTCAGGTAAACACCTATGTTCTAAATTAAATTAAAATAAATTATTATTTTTATTCGGTATTCCTATGATCCTGATCCTGAGTTATCATAATCATTTAACTATTAGAAAAAAATTCTAGGATTTGCTAATTTTTTTGTAAGTCTAGGCTTGTCCATGTTGATATCACCTGATAAACATTTTTTTGGGTGAGGGCACAGGGTCTTGCTCTGTCACCCAGACTGGAGTGCAGTGGCATGATCACAGCTCACTGCAGGCTTGACCTGTCTGGCTCAAGCCATCTTCCCACCTCAGCTTCCCAAGTAGCTGGGACTACAGGTGCATGCCACCATGCCCAGCTAATTAAAAAAAAATTTTTTTTTGTAGAGACAGGGTCTCACTGTGTTTCTCGCTATGGGTCAAACTCCTTGGCTTATGCAATCCTCCTGCCTTGGCCTCCCAAAGTGCTAAGATTATAGGCATGAACCACCATGCCTGGCCAAGTTGGTACACTTTCTAAAAGCAGATCTTTCTGTCTCTCTGTCCCTCTCTCTCTCTGTCTCTTTTTTTTTTCAGTGAAGTCTCCAATGCATATGGGTACTTACAATGCCACCTAATGATGAAGTTGATTAATATTTGTAGTTGTAATTAAGCAAGACAAGTGAGAAACACAAGGTTTTTCCAAGTAATAAGCTTAAGTCCATTTACAGATTCACAAATATACTAGTCATATTAATAGGGTAGTAGTGAAAGACAGAGTGACCATGAAACTCTTGGTGGTGCATTCCAGTTCATGGAGATGTGTGGTTCCCTGAGGGTTTCAGGTATTTGTACTAGTACTAACCTTAGTTTTTAAAATAAATTATCTATTTTTAAGCTCCTATTGCTAAACATTTTTAAAATCATAGTTTTGTATTAGAGTTCTTGAAGATATGGTATCTATGAAATTATTAATTGAGATTACTTGTGATAATAGCACAGTTTTTAATATATTTATAATTTATAAAATCTATAGAAACCTATTGCAGTAGTTTTTATTATTTATTTATTTATTTATTTATTTATTTATTTAAATCTTGAGACAGAGTCTCACTCTGTCACCCAGACTGGAGTGCAGTGGCATGATTTTGGCTCATAGCAACCTCTGCCTCCCGGGCTCAAGCGATCCTCCCACCTCAGTCTCCTGAGTAGCTGAGACTACAGGTTCATGCCACCATGCCCAGTTAATTTTTGTAGAAACAGGGTCTTGCTATATTGCCCAGGCTGGTCTTGAACTCCTGTGCTCAAGCGATCCACCTGCTTTGGCCTCCCAAAGTGCTGGGATCACAGGCGTGAGCAACTGGACCTGATCTGCAGTAGATCTTATATTTTTTCATTTAAATTTAGGCATTACATGGGATATTATTAGTCTCTCTCTTTTTTTTTTAACAGAAGCCCAAACCTTTGATTAAACCTATTTTTGACCTCTTATTAGTGGCTTTGCAAGTCACCTTGTGTCTTCCTTCTATCAGATTCTTTCCTTAAAGATTGTTGGTTTAAAGTAAACATGAGCATTTGGGGGAACTTCCTGTTGTAAATACTTCACTTTTGCAGTTGTTCAATAGGACAGTGGGCTTGCTATTTGTGTAAGAGCGGAGCGTACCTAGGCACAATGTAGGGTAATGTAATGTTGCCCACAGTGAGGCACAGGACCATAAAGGGATGGAAAATGATTCTTCAGTCTGTTTGACAGGCTTTTAGACTTTAAATAGCATTAAATCAGACAGTGCATAAGTCATTCTTTTGAATATATATAAAGAAGTTTGCTGCATATTTTGGAGTCAAGCCATTATAGAAGTGAGGGCATGAAACAGCAAGTATAGTGATTTTCTGCTCTGTTCACAGAGGTATACTGCTTGCATCCACCCAAAAGAAGAAATACATTTATCATTCCATGAAATACACTGAAAACTCTTTATAGAGTGGAATTAATTATAAAGTGACTTAATTAAAATGCCATTGATATGGTTTTGCTGTGTCTCCACCTAAGTCTCATCTTGAATTGTAACTTCCACAATTCCCATGTGTCATGGGAGGAACCTGGTGGGAGGTGATTGAATTCTAGGGGTGGGTTTTTCCTGTGCTTTTCTAATGATAGTGAATGAGCCTCACAAGATTGGATGGTTTTAGAAACGGGAGTTTCCCTGCACAGGCTCTCTTTTGCCTGCCACCATCTGTGTAAGACATGACTTGCTCCTCCTTGCCTTCCACCATGATTGTGAGACCTCCCCAGCCATGTGGAACTGTAAGTCTATTAAACCTCTTTCTTTTGTAAATTGCCCAGTCTCTGGTATGTCTTTATCAGCAGCATGAGAACAGACAAATACAGCCATTAAGTAGGGTGTCAAGACCATCCAGTGGGAAAAGGTCAGTCTTATTAACAAATGGTGTTGAAAAAACTGGGTATCTACATGAAAAATAATAAACACGGACTTTTACCTTACACTATAAAAAGTAACTCAGAATGGATCAGAGACTAAACATAACAGCTAAAACTATGAAATTCTTAGAAGAAAACATAGAGAAATATTTATGATATTGGGTTTGGCAATTATTTATTGGCTATGACACTAAAGTCACAGGCAATAAAAGAAAAAATTAGTTGGATTTTATTAAAATAAGAAACTTTTGAGCATCAAAGGACACTCTCAATGGAGTGAAAAGTCAACCCAAAGAATAGGAGAAAATATTTACAAATCATCCATCTAATAAGGAATGAATATCCAGAATATATTAACTCCTAAAACTTAACAACAGAAAAAAAAAAACCAGGTTAAAAAATGGGAAAAGGACTTTTCTCCAAAGAAGATATACAAAGGGTCAATAAGTACATGAAAAGATGTTTAAGATCACTGATCATTAGGTGAATGCAAGTCAAAACCACAATAATACTTCATTTCCATTAGGATGCCTATTATAAAAAAACAAACAAAAAATCACAACACAAAAATGTGCATGATCAGAATATGGAGAAATTGGAATCATTGTGCATTGTTGATAGGAATATTGAGTGGCGCAGTTGCTATTGAAAACAATATGAAAATTCTTCAAAAAATTAAACATATAATTACCATATGATCCTGAAATTTCACTTCTAGGAATTTACCCAAAAGAAATGAAAACAGGGACTGGAATAGATATTTGTACCTGCATCTTCATAGCAGCATTATTAACAATAGCCAAAAGGTGGAAGCAACCCAAGTGTCCATTCATGGATAAATGGATAAAGAAATAGTGATCTATACATCCAATAGAATATTATTCAGCCTTAAAAAGAAAGGCACTTCTGACAACACGCTACAACATGGATGGACCCTGAAGACATTGTGCTAACTGAAATAAGCCAGTTACAAAAGGACACATATTGTATGATCTTATTTATGTGAGGTTCCTAGAGTAGTCAAATTCGTAAAGACAGAAAGTAGAATAGTGACTGCCAGGGGCTGAGGAGAGTAGGGAATGGGGAGTTAGTGCTTAATGGGTACAAAATTTCAGCCTGGGAAGATGAAAAGTTCTGGAGATGATAGATAGTGGTGATGGTTATACAATAATGTGAATGTCACTGAACTGTATGCTTAAAAATGGTTAAGATGGTAAATTTGGTGTTATGCATATTTTACTACAATACAAACATTAAAAAAATGTCATAAGTATATACTTAGTGCCTGCCCCATTTTTAGTCCTGAACTAGGAGGGGAAAGACATTTTCTTTTTTTTTTTTTGAGACGGAGTCTGGCTCTGTTGCCCAGGCTGGAGTACAGTGGTGCAATCTCCACTCACTGCAAGCTCCGCCTCCCGGGTTCACGCCATTCTCCTGCCTCAGCCTCCCGAGTAGCTGGGACTACAGGCGCCCGCCACCACGCCCGGCTAATTTTTTTTTGTATTTTTTTAGTAGAGACGGGGTTTCACCGTGTTAGCCAAGATGGTCTTGATCTCGTGACCTCGTGATCCGCCCATCTCGGCCTCCCAAAGTGCTGGGATTACAGACTTGAGCCACCGCGCACAGCCAAGACATTTTCATAGGCCATGCAAGATCTGGCTCTGCCCTCGAGGAGCTTAGTGAAAGTTCCTATATCTGTGTCATAGTTGCTAAGGTAGTATGTCAGCTTTATTTATGTCACAATCATTTATGGGGTGCTTGAGTGCCTGCTATGATCCAGGTGATATTTTGACTCTTAGATAGTTTTGATTCTTGTGGGAGAAGAGAGAGAATCAACAAAATAAGAAAAATATACTATGTTGAGAGATGATTAGGGCCATGAAAAATAAAGAAAAGTAAAGTTGGAAAGGAGACTAAAGAGTGCTAGGGGCTGGAGTTGGGAACATTCAGTTCTAAATAAGAAGGCAAAAGAAAAATCTTGTTTAGAAGATAGTATTTGAGGAAAGATATGGAGGAGCTGAGAAAAACAGATAGGAATATCTGAAAGAGGCTGAGCATAGTGGCTCACGCCTATAATTCCAGCACTTTGGGAGGCTGAGATGGGCTGATCACTTGAGGTCAGGAGTTTGAGACCAGCCTGGCCAACATGGTGAAACCCTGTCTCTAGTAAAAATACAGAAATTTAGTTGAGCTTGATGGCGGGTGCCTGTAATCCCAGCTACTTGGGAGGCCAAGGCGGGAGGATTGCTTCAGGCCAGGAGTTTCAGACTAGCCTGGACAACATGGTGAAAGCTCGTCTCTACTAAAAACACAAAAATTAGCAGGATGTGATAGCCCCACCTGTAGTCCCAGATACTCGGGAGGCTGAGGTAGGAGAATCTCTTGATCCTGGGAGGTAGGGGTTGCAGTGAGCTGAGATGGTGCCACTGCCGTCCATCATGGGCAACAGAGTGAGACTCCATCTCAAAAAAAAAAAAAAAGAAATATCTGAGAGAAAAATATTTTAGACAGATGGACCCCTAAAGGGCAAAGGTCTCAAGGTGTAAAGGGTAAAGGAACCTGAAGTACACAGGCGGGCTGCAGTGAGGTAGGGGAAAGTGGAGTGCAGAGGATGAAGTGTCAGGGAGGTATTGTGTGGCGGGTGAAGAATAGACTGAGTCCTGAGCAGGGGCTATAAGGTGTTTGGTTTTTTGGTCTGAGTGGAAAGAAAGGCACCTACTGGACTGAAGTGTTTAACGAAATAACTGATGTCATCTGACTTATGTTTCAGTAGGATCCCTGCAGCTGTTAGATTGAAAATAAACTGTAGATGGGTATATTCATTTCCTGTTGCTGATGTAATAAATTACAACAAATTTACTAGTTTAAAACAGTACAAATTTATGATCTTAAAGTTCATAGCTCAGAAGTTTTTATGGGCTAAAATCAAGGTGTCTGCCGATTGCATTTCTTCTGGAGGATCTAAGGGATAATATCATTTAATGTCTTGTCTTTTCCAGCTTCCAAGGGCCAACTATATTTTTTGGCCTCTGGCTTCTTTCTCTATCTTCAAATCTCTCCCTGTCTCTGTCTCTCGCCGCTCTCTCTTTCTCTCTCTCTCTCTCTCTCTCTCTCACACACACACACACACACACACACACACACACACACACGCACACACTTATAAAGACTCTGATAATTACATTAGACCTACCAGGATGATCCAAGATAATCTCCCTATCTCAAGGTTCTTGACTCAATCACATCTGCAAAGTCCCTTTTGTCATGTAATATAACATATTCATAGGTTTCAGGGATTAGGACATAAACATCTTTGGAAGCATTATTTTGCCTACCACAGTCTACCCTCAGGCTCCCAAAGTTTCTCATCTGTCCCACATTCAAAATGCATTCACCTGGTTCCAGTATCCCCAAACATCTCAACCCATTTCAGCAGCAATTCAAAATTTAAATAAATTTATCAACTCAAAATCCCCCAATCTCATAATATAATCAGCTATGGGTGAGGCTCTAATCCATCCTGAGATATAATAATTACTCTTTATCTGTTAACCTGTAAAACTTAAGAAACAAGTTAGTTTCTCCCAAAATACAATGGTGATGGTACAGGCATAGGATAAAAGTTATAGAAGTTCCCATTTAAAAAGGGAAAATGTGGAAGGAAAAAGGAGTCACCATTTCCAAGAAAAATAGAAATCCAGGTGGGCAAACATTATGCTTTTTAGATCTGGGGATGATCCTCTGTGGTTTTTGGCTCCACCCTCTGGGTTTGTGGCTCCGTCTTTCTTTTTCAGGAAGGGTAGCATGAGCACACAACTGGATAGTTTGATCAGTTTGGTTTTCTGCCTGCAGAATTTTGGGAGTCAGCAGTGTTCTTTTATTTGGTGCTGCTCTGTTTGTTTTTTGTCCAAACTGGTCCAAATTGGTTCTGCTGGTGTAAAATTCTCGATGGATTTACTCCATTAGACAAGAGGCTTTCCATAGGTTTTTCCTAAATAACCTCATCCCAATTTTCGATTTTTGCTTAGATGGTTGGGAGGCTCTGAGTCACAGCTTAATCTTTTCAAAGAGACTTCTGTGTGACTAATTACACCACCGTTTGACCCTTCCAAGGCAATAGCAATATATATTCTACACATATTAATACTTACTTGAGGGATGACTAATATACAATAAAATTAATAATTTTTAAGTGAAAAACATAATGGATTTTAACATATGTATGCATCCCTGTAACCATCACCCAGATCAAATAATAGAACATTTTAATTCTCCCCAAATTCCTTTGTGTGTTTTTAGTCAATACCCTCAGTGACTCCCCAGAGAAAATGATTATTCTGATATCTATCACCATAGATTGGGTTGGCCAGTTCTTGAACCTCACATAAATGGAATTACACTGTATATAGTCTTTTGCCTCTGGCTTCTTTGACTCAAAGTATTTTGGACACTTTTACAAGTATCTGTGTGTGTGTATGAATGTGTGCACCCCTTTTCATTGCCAAACAGTATTCCATTGCCTATATTTTGAAGGTGGAGCCTTTGAAAGAGTTTCTAATGCATTGCATATAGGATGTTTCTAACACATTGCAATAGGATGTGATAGAGAAGAGTTAAAGATGATGCCAAGATTTTTGGCCCGAATAGCTAGAAGTTACCATTAATTGAGCTGGGGAAGACTATGAGAGAAACAGCTTGTGGGAGAGAGGGGGAGGTTAAAATACAAGGATCTTAATTTTAGACATGTAAATCTTGAGATGTAGATTAGATATCCAAATGGAGATATTGAGTAAGTAGTTAGATATATGAGTGTGGAGTTTAGGAGAGGTGTCCAGACTAAATTTGGGCATTATCAGCATTTTGATGGTCTTTCAAGTAATGACAGTTGAGGTGATGGAGCATATGTAGAAGTCCAAAGACGGAGCTCTGCAACACTTTAATGAAGTGCTGAGAGATGGGGAAGTTGAGCAGGAACCAGCAAAACAGTCTAAGAAGGAGCAATTGGTAAAGTAGGAGGAAAACCAGTTGTATATGCTATTCTGGAAACCATACTAAAGTTCTCTGTAACATTATGATAATGCTAAATATTTATTATTTATTTTAATATGAAAATCATTTTTGTGGCTCTTAAAAGATTATGAACAGCTTCTGTAATATTTTCCAAGGATACAAGTAGTGAACTGTTGGCTATTACGAAAGTGGTCACAAATTGTATCACTAATAATTTTGAAATGACCGAATATCTAGTAATCAATATTCTTTTATGATAACTGCTTATTTTGGACTTAAATTTAGTGTTTTGGGATTTGTTAGTCCTCAAAACAGAGCTTCTCTCATAAGAAAATTGGCCATGTAAGCTTCACAGGAAACAGATTATAAAACTAGAGACCCAAGAAAAATATCTCAAATCCATACAGCATCGAATGGGGTTTTTAAAAAATCTTGTATTTCCACACAAACCATCAGGTCACATCTACTTTGAGAGAGAGTAAGACATTTCTCTTTAGTTATCATCTAAAATTAGGCTTTAACAAGAATAAAAATTAGGCTTTAACAGGAATAAGCTCAAAAGATGCACTGAATAAGCCAGGGCTAGTCTAATTTCCACCCAAATATCCTCTAACAGTCAGCTAAGTGACACCACATTTGTTCTGACTTTCAAGTAGTGATTGTCAACCCTGCTCATATCCTGCATTTGTTTGCTGGCTTTGGTTTTCTAATGAGAAAAAATGACTCCTGGAACTAGGCTGCTACCATGAAAACTGTTTTTGATGTGACTATAAGCAACCATAGACCCTTATATTACTTGTGATATGTTTATGGAACTTCTGATGCTAATAATGAGAATACCATGTGTGCTAGTCTGATAGTATGAAACTGGAAATATCCTGTAAATGGAAAATAATACTCCATGTCATACTCTCCATCTTAAACGTTTTTCAGATTTCCTTGAGTTATTTAACATAATAGTCCTGTGTGACCCCCACGCATTCAGAGAGGAAATGATATAGGAAAGGACTCTCAGCAGATTGACTGATGAGTTGTTAATGATGGTAGGTTAACCTATTCTAATGGAAGATTTGTCAACAGCATCTCAAATGGCTGATCACATGGTATTGTGGTCTTAGTTACAGTTCCTGGTTGGGTTGGTTGGCAAATGCTTGTTACTTTAAACTGACTTTTGGAGGTGCGTCAAATAGGGCACTAAATTTACTGGAAGAGCTTTCCCTCCTATTTTTGAATATGATTAGAAGTCACCTTTTAATTTATTGAGGAGGGTGAAGTTGTGGCCAAATAATCAAAGATTTGAGCAGTAAACTAAGCAGCATCGAATTCAGGTATGATTTTAGGTGTCTTATTGTTTGATACATTTTTCCCTTAGTTTTCTCTGTGTGTGTGTGTGTGTGTGTGTGTGTGTGTGTGTGTGTGTGTGTGTCCTGAAGAGTAGCTCTACAGATGTGGACAGGTGTTTTCTTTCATGCAAATTTTAAATACCAAATAAAGAATTAACAATTTTTTTCTTTTAACTCTGGAGATGTGAGAAATCAAATGCATCAGAAAAAACCCACTATGAGTGCTGATTAGATGAATTGATACTATGGTGTAGGTTTTGTACTTTTATAAGTTTAAGATGCCTGGCCCAGTGTGGAGGTTCAAAAATATTTATTGAATTTAATTGGAGAATTGAATTGGGCTGGCCTAGAAATCTGACCATTATTAATTAATTTCTTTTTGCTAGTTTGTTTATTGATTAGCTAATACATACATTTGTTTTATAGTTAATGCCTGCTAGCAATAGAGTGTGCTATGTTTTCTAGGAAATATAAGTCATAAAACCTGAGACTTGATTTAAAAGGTTTTATAATTTCAAGTGGGAGGTGACATATATGCAAAGAACCAGGAAATATAGTAGAAAATTATAACAATGGGAAAATATATTCTGAGTTCCAACTTACCAGTTTATAGACTTTTGGAACCCAGAACTATGGTAAACTCAAGGTCTCCTGTGAATATTTATTTATTTTTGCATATTTACCTATTATAAGCTCTTTGGTAGTGATGTAATAGGAATTTTTAGATAATGAGATAACTTATTTTAAAATTTCACTCCTGTGATACAGAGGCTATAGTTTCTATAGTGAAATGGACATGAAATTGAGTGAAATTGACATGAAATCTGTAACAGACTGGTCAATGTTGTCTATTGTTTTGTAGTAATTGAGGGTCTCTGAATTGGCTCTGTCTACTTTCTCCTATAGGTAATTTATATTTTAAACAGTTTTTAATATTGAATAATTAAAGCATGGTAATATGGTTTTATTGTTTTTTATTTTAGAATTTTTCTTAAATTTTATGCTGTAAATGTAACTTTTCAAAATTAAAATGTACAACTAAACAGGTGGTTGCTACTGTCATCCTAACTGCCTTTGCATAATGTTCCTAAGGTTTTGATATAATAGAATCATAAAAGCAATAACGAGTTCATATTTTGTTTTAAAACATCCAATTTTGCTACAAAATATAAAAAGGATCTTATAATAAATATGGCATATGCATATTTCTATTAATGCTCAACTTTCACTATATTGAACTTTTAAAACCTGTTACTCGGATGATTTAATTCTATCAACCAGATAGCATTACTAATATTCTCTCCCCTCTTCTGGATTTTCTCCCACTTTTTGCCTAAGAGAAGCTTATACATTGAAACTATAGTCTCATGCTTTTCTCCTTATTTAGTCTACTATGTAAATTAGAACTCAAGTGACCTGTTAATCTTAGGTTTGACATTTACAAAAAACAAAGGTTATATTCAAAACACTTAATAGTTGGGAATTTGTGGTCACCAGCCAAGCTGTAGTCTATTATGTAAATTAGAACTCAAGTGACCTGTTAATCTTAGGTTTGACATTTACAAAAAACAGGGGTTATATTCAAAACACTTAATTGGGAATTTGTGGTCACCAGACAAGCGGTCCTCAAGTCCTTCTGCTAGTTGCATGTTAGCCTTTCAGTTGCTGGATCATGGAGTAGGCAATGGGTTCCAGGGGAGAAGCTGGAAAAATGGTCCTGGGGCACTGGCAGTAACTATTTACCAGCTTGTATAGAAGGATCTTAACATCCTGACATCTCATAACAATGTGTCACTGTATACCCACTGAATATAGCCCTGTCTATGAATTTAATTTCTCTTTCCTCATCTGTACAATGAGTAAAAAATAATAGTCATCATAAGCTTTACCTGGCTCAGAGTTTTTGAAGAGACTAAAAAAAAAAGTTTGTGAAACACTAACATGATAGCTTTGTTAGGCATTGTTGTAAATTTTATCATGATCAGATCATATAATTCTCACAAAACCTTTTTTTTTTTTTTTTTCTGAGACAGAGTCTCGCTTTGTCACCCAGGCTGGAGTGCAGTGGCACAATCTCGGCTCACTGCAACCTTCGCCTACTGGTTCAAGTGATTCTTCTGCTTCAGCCTCCTGAATAGCTGGGACTACAGGCGTGTGCCACCACGCCTGGCTAATTTTTTGTGTTTTTAGTAGAAACCGAGTTTCACCACGTTAACCAGGCTGGTCTCAATCTCCTGACCTCATGATCCACCTGCCTTGGCCTACCAAAGTGCTGAGATTACAGGCGTGAGCCCCTGCACCAGGCCTCTCACAGAACCTTTTAAGGTAAGTGTTATTATTCCTATTACAACAACCCTATGAATCAACATACGGTTGACTGCACATTTTACTGAAGCAGAAAGTGAACTCAGTGAGATTCAATAATTTGCCTACAATTGCTAGCTAGTTTGTTCTTAAGCAGAGATAGAATTCAAACACTGATGTTTCCTTAATATATGAATGTGAAAACTTAATCTATAATAGTAAAAACGAGCTACATTTGTTACCTTATATTGCAGTGGTACAGAACCTGTGTATCCATAGTTCAAACCATAAATTATTTTAATCTCTTGTCAGACGGCTACTAATAATACTGTTGCACTCTATTCCCTGGGCCAAAATTTGGCAAAGAGGAATGAGAAAACCCGGGAGGTAAAAGCACAATTAAAACTATTTTAAGTTGTGAAAATATGTTCAGACTTTTAGTTTAGTTTGGAGCTTAGTATTATATTGGCAAGAAATTCTGTCTCTCAAAATGAGGTTTTCAATTTCTTTATTAATAAACACACCATTAAACATTGTATTGCCTCAGTGGTAGATATGGCAATAATGTTCAAACATCATACTTAATGGAGAAACATTAGAAGTGTTCCCTTTAATGTCAGTAACAAAAAAGAATGCCTGCTATGATCCCTTCTTTTCTACAAGGACTGGATGTCCTGGCCAATGAAATATGAGAAGTAAAAGAAATAAGGGATAAAGCTATAAGGAAGGATACAAAACTGTCAGTATGTGTAGATGATTTAAGTACATAGAAAACTCAAGAGAATAAACAGACAAATGACTAAAGCTAAAAAGAGTTCAGTATGCTTGCTGAGCACAAATCAGTAAGTAGTAATAAATAGAATTATTTTACACCAACAGCCAATTAAAAATATAATAGACCTAAGATACTGTTTACAATAGCATATATATATATACACACATACATATATATGTTTGTGTGTATGTGTATGTGTGTGTGTGTGTGTGTGTATATATATATATACAGGCCTAAAATGTGAAAATTATTTTGGAAGACATTATAAAGCATTATTAAGGGACATAAAAAAAGACCTGATTACGTAGAAATACCACAGTTATGGAAGGAAGATTTAACATAAAGATATAAATTCTTCCTAAATTAAAGCATAAATTTAATGCAACTAAAATAAAAAATCCAATCGAAGTGAAATGGTCACACACAAATCCACAAATAGCTAAAATGGTTCATAGAAAGAAAAGAGAGGTTGGGAAATATCTTACCAGATATTAAGATATATTACTAAGCTCTAGTAATTCAGTGTGATACTGACACTAAAAATGCCAAATAGACAATAGAATAGAATCTAAAATAGAATAGGAGTTAAAACAAATTCATGTGTGTACAGGAACTTGGTTAATATATCATTGAGAAAATGATAGATTATTTAAAAAACATTATTGTGAAAATTGGCTAAACAGTTGGAGAAAATACAGGCCCCAAATTCATACCACATACAAAAATGATCCCCCATTGTAATGAAGATCTCAAAGTAAGAGACAAAACTATAAAGCTATGATAAAAAATGTTAGAGAATGTCTTTGTAACAATACAGTGGGAAAGCATTTCTTAAATAAGGTAAAGCCCAGAGCATACAGAAAAAAAAATTGATGAAAGTGAAGTAAAAAATAAGGACTTCTGTTTTGTGTAGGACACTATAGACATACGGGGAGAAGATATTTGGGGTGTGAACAATCAATAAAAGATTAAAATATAAAGAAATCCTACAAACTCACAATTAAAAATCCCAGCAATCACATAGAAGAATGAGCAAAGAATTTAAAGGGACAATTCAAAGGAGAAAAGTAAAATGACTAAAAGGCATAATGAAAAGAAGCTCAATTCAGATAATTGCAAACTAAAACTTTAACCTAAGAATGGCAACAATTAAAAACTTGGATAATATCAAGTATTATCAAGTCTATGGGAATTGGCAACTCTTCATTTACCGGATGGAGTATACACTGGTGCATCCAGTCTGGAGACCAGCTGGGGAGTACGTGGGGAAACTGTATATGTGCAAATGCATGGATCCAGCAGTTCTACAGCTGGGCATATTCCCCGGAGAAAATATTGCACGGGGAAGAAGAAGACATGGATGAGAATAAACCTTTCTGTATTGTTTGTGATAGAAGTTTCTAAACTTATTGAACATTAACTTCTTTTACTCTTATAATATCTAAATTGGATTGGTATTCTGTGACACATATGTTGGGAAATGGTGATTTAAAAGAATAGCTTTTAAATTAAGGACATGGCTAGGTAGGATGCCAATGCGTCCAAGTGCCTTCCTGCATCACTATCAAACAAAAGGAGCTTGTTGGCATAATATGACCTATTTCGTATGAAATATTTCACTCTTAATAAAAGTACTCAAGACTTGTGCTGCATTTAAACTATGGAAAGATACCAAACAAATTGAGACTTGAAAAAATAGAAATGGAGTGTTTGTGAAACCATTTTTGTATACGTCATTTAACATTGTGTTATGCAGGATGTTAGTTAATATACCTCTACAAATCAAGATTATGGCCAGGCATGGTGGTACATGCCTGTAGTTCCAGCTACTTGGGAGGCTGAGGTAAGAGGATCACTTAAGGCCAGGAGTTTGAGACCAGCCTGGGCAATATGGTGAGATCTTGTATTAAAAAAAAAAAGATGATGCACCAATTACATATTAGTAGTATTTCTGGAAATGAAATTGCCTATGATATTTATCTTTTCTTTACACTTTTCTGTATCATGTAATTACTTAAAAACTAGTATTTACTAATTTTTTTTTTTAGGCGGAGTTTCACTCTGTCACATAGGCTGCAGTGCAGTGGTGTGATCTCAGCTCACTGCAACCTCCGCCTCCTGGTTTTAAGCAATTCTCCTGCCTCAGCCTCCTGAGTAGCTGGGACTTACAGGTATGTGCCACCACACCCGGCTAATTTTTATTTTTTAATAGGAATAGGGTTTTACCATGTTGGCCAGGCTGGTCTCGAACTCCTGACCTCAGGTGATCCATCTGCCTCGGCCTCCCAAAGTGCTGGGATTACAGGCATGAGCCACCACAGCTGGCCGTATTTACTAATTTTTAATCAGAAACATAATGAAACTATTTTCCTTTTGAAAATAAATATGAATTTATCAATGACAAGAATGAAATAGTAACTACTTTCATATTCCATATAAGTTGAGAAATGCATTCCACTTTTAATTCCTTCTTTGTTCTCTCACTTTTGAGTTTTTGCCAGAAGAATCTGGGGTTTTAGTTCTGAAATATTGTTAACACATTTTGTTAGAATCCTTTATTTTAAGATCTATTTTTTACATTTGAACAGTTTTATTATAAAATTAATTACAATTAGGCAGTACATTGTTTTACTACATTAATTGCCATTTTGGGATCTATTTCTAGTATCTTTAAAAAACACCAATTTGTATTCTCTTTCATAGTTTTTTGAATATACTGAACTCATTTGGGTAGTTCTCACTTGGAGTATCTCAGGTGTTTACAGTCAGATAGAGGCTGAGGCTGGAGTCATTGAAGGCTCCATTGGGCTAGATGTCTGAGGTGCTCCATGCTCCTCTACGTGTCCTCTTCCTCCAGCAGAACCACTTGCCCTTCTTAAACACACCCCACAGCTCAAACGGAAGCAAAACAGAAACTACCTGGCCAATTAAGGGGTATGCCTAGTCTGAGCAGAGCTTTATGTTTGCAGGGTGGCATTGGCCAAAGCAGTCACAGCTTCAACCCAGATTCAAGAGGATGAAATAGACTTTTCATGGAGGAGTAGCAAGGCCACATGACTGAAGAGCTTGTGGGAGGGGAGGTAATGTTGCAGCTACATTTGGCAACCTGTCACAATTGTTCACTCATTTTGTTGTTGTTGTCGTTATGCTTTTTCTATCTGTTGGTTCAAATCTCAGTTGGCTATGCTACCCAAAACAGAAAGGTACTGGTATAAAAATAGATACATAGATCAATAGAACAGAATAGAGAACCCAGAAATAAAGCCATCTACTTACAACCAACTGACCTTCAGCAAAGTCAACAAAAGTACGCAACAGGGAAAGGACACCCTGTTCAATAAGTGGTGCTCGGAAAACCAGTAGTCATATGGAGAGGAATGAAACTGGACCCCATCTCTCACCATATACAAAAATTAACTCTAGATCAATCAAAGATGTAAACATAAGACCCAAAACTATAAAAAGTTTGAAGTCCTTCTTATAGTAATTATTTTACAGAAGTAACATGCTTCTTGAATCTTTAGCAGATTGTTTTGCCCTTAGATGTGAGTGATCATTTGAACGAATACAGAATCCCTGGATTGCAATCTTTGTTTCTAAAACCATTTAGAGTTGTAGAGGAGACCTCTGTTTCTGAACATTTTCTATTTGCATATTGTATTCTCTCTTCCCATCATACCCCATTTTCTCTTCTATTTTAGATATATGTAGTTTTCTTTTTCCCAACTCCTTCAAATTCAACAATTTCAGCAGTAAATGTCTAGGTTTGGGTTTTCCTTCTACATGTATTTGGCCTGGTACTGACTCAGGTGGGCTGAAAAAATAAGACTTCTCAGCTAAAAGGAAAATCTATTCTATAATTTCTAATGATTATTGCTTTATCTTTGTATGCTCTATTTATATATTGAGCTTCTACCATAAGTAAATTATATTTCTTAAATTTGTTCTTCATAGCTCCTGTTTTTTGTTTTGCATTTTTCAACAAGTACACTGATTCAGTTTTCTATATAACCTAGTATAAAATTTTATGTCTCTATAGTAATAAAGATTTTGATATAAAATAATATTTATGGTACTTTGGATTATTCTTCTTTTATAGTTTCACTGTAGTTTCAATTCTTGCCAAGAATGGAGATAAAAGATTCTGTAATCCCTCTTCCCATTTATTTCAGTAAGTCTGTTTGAAGGGAAATTTTTATCTAGTGCTTCAGATTGATCCTTATCTTTTTTCATAAGTCTTTTCATAAATTTAGTGACTTTGCCTGTGAATTTTCACACTGAGGATACAGGGGTTGATGTCTATCTAGCATTTGGAATGATCAATTTTACAAATTATGTGGGTTGTCATTCAAGCCTTTCAGATCCAAACAACAGAAAAATAAAACATTTGTTATCTTTGCCAGTTAAAAGGCTAGTGGGCTGAAGGAAGTAGGTGTGGCTCTTTCTTTCCTTCAGATCTTGGCTCAAGTGCCATTTTTTCAAGAGGCTTTCCTTGACCTTTGTATCTAAACTGACCTACCCCAACTTTTCTCTATTTTAAGGGTTGGCAAACTATGGCCCACAGGCCTAAATCTGGTCCATTGTCCTTTTTTTTTTTTTTTTTTTAAAGTGTTACTGAATCACAGCCACACCCATTCATTTATGTGTTGCCTCTAGTTGCTTTTTTTGTGTTATAACAGCAGAGTTGAGTAGTTTGCAACAGAGTCCATATGGCCCAAAAAACCCGAACTATTTTCTGTATACCTCTTTGCAGGAAAAAATTTGATGACCTCTGTTCTATCTCGTCATCCCGTTTGTTCCCTTAATGCCACATATCACACATTGTAATTATCTACTACATTTTTTTGGTTATTTCTTATTAAAACCTCACATAGATGGAAGCTTCATGAGGTCTGGTACTTAGTCTATCTGGCTCACTACTGTGTCCCAAATAGCCAGCACAGTATCTGGAATATAGTAGACACTTAATAAATGTTTGCTGAATAAATAAATGAATTAAATAAATGTTAAAATGTTATATTATTCTATTCATTTCACTGGGAATCTGGGAGCAGGATGGGGTGAATTAAATGTATTTTGGTTCAGTTAACATTTTAATGAATTAGTTAACTGTGGTAAGAACATTTAGCATGAGATCTACTCTCTTAAAAAATTTTTAAGTGCATAATGCAGTGTTAACCATAGGTGTAATGCTATACAGCAGATCGCTAGAACTTATTCATCTCTCATTACTAAAACTTCATTCCCGTTAAACAGCAGCTCCCTGTTTCCCCCTCCTCCTAGTCCCAGGCACCCACAGTTCCACTCTCTATTTCTATGAGTTTGACTATTTAGATTCCTCATATACGTGAAATCATGCAGTACTTTTTCTTATGCGACTGGCTTATTTCACTTCAGTTAATATGTTACATTGGAAGAAGGTAACAAGAATATTTAGGATATGAGTCAAACAGAAGAGTTAGAAAGGAAAGGTGAGGTGAAATTGCCTAAGGGATGTGAGGAAACCAGTAGAGTGGTGTCTTAAAATCAAGGGCAGAAGGGTTTCAAGGGCAGGGTGTGAGGAATTTTGTCAGATGTTGTAGAGAGATAACAAATTTTGAAAGTTCTGAAAAGTGTCCCCTGGATTTAGCCATGAAGGGACTATTGTGCCATTAGTAAGGGCTCTTTCAGTGGGGTGGATGGGGCTGTGTTAGTTTCCTAGAGAAGACATAACAAAGTACTACATACATGGTGGCTTAAAACAACAGAAAGTTATTCTCTCACAGTTCTGGAGGCCAGAGGTCCAGAATCGAGGTGTCAGCAGGACCATGCTCTCTGCTTTCGGGTAGATGTCCCCCTTGCCTCTCTCCTGGTTTCTGGTGTCTGCTTGCAATCTGTGATCTTTCTTGTCTTACAAATGCATCACTGCAATCTCTGCCTCCATTGCCGCATAGCATTCTCTGTGTGTGTGTGTGTGTCTCTGTGTCCCTTTTCTGTGTCACATGGCCTTCTTTTAAGGACAAAGGTTATTTGATGTAGGGCCCATTCTTATCTAGTATAGCCTCATCTTAACATGATTACATTGGCAAAGACACTATTTCCAAATAAGGTCACATTTACAGGTATGAAGGGTTAGGACTTCAACATATCTTTTTTGGGGGGACACAGTTCAACCCACAACAGGGGCATACATCAGATTTCAACAGGCTTAGGAGCAAATGCAGCAAGAAGGTGAAGACAGTGAGAACAAAGTCTTCATAAAACCTGGTGGAAAAGGGGAAAGAAGCAGAGCAGTAGCTACTACACAGGATTTAGAAAGATGTTTGAACAGATTAAAGAAAGACCCAATAGGGAGGTGGAAGTAGAAGATAGAGGGAAGAGGAAATGTGAACAGAAAGAGCATGAGAAGGCAGGAGAGGACTGTGGTAGAGACTGTTACTTGTTCACTAATGTTCATTCTTCCACTCACCACTTCTCTTAATATTTAGCTGGGCTTATCATTTTCTATAATAGAGAATGCATTATTTTGTCTCCCCTGCAGCTAGCTAGTCCTTGGGATTAGATTCTAGTCAATGGGAGGAACGTAGATGCATTATGTGTGGACTGGATTGCACACATGTTGGCTGTAACTTCAGTAGTAATCTTAAACTATGGGGTAGAAACCATATGTTCCGATTAGTGGAGACCCAAGTCAGAAGTCATACCTTTGATCATTGTGGAGTCATCATGTTAGCCCTAATTTAATTATGTAGGATCCTAATTTTTGCAAAAAAGAAACAAATTTTTATCCTGTTTAAGCCACTACCATTTTGTGTTTTCTTTCACTTTTAGTTTAACATGATTATGACAGAAACATAGGTAGATGTCAGGACACAGGACATGGTGTGGAAGGTTCAATTTAGGTGGAGGATAACCTAATTTAGTGAGGCAAGAGGGAAGAATGAAATTATGGTTGCAGCTACAGATGTACTGATAAGTAGTCAGTGAGAAGTTTAGAGAGTTGTTTTAAGGCACTGATTTTTAAAAGTAGAGTTAGTTGTTGAGAATAACAGAAGAGGTTTTAGTGGAGCATGTCTGAGGTGAGTCGTGAAGATTTAACAAAAAATTATTGTGGGGCATGAGAGAGAGCGAGCTGAAAACAAAGGGCTTGGGATTGGCGTTTTGGTTAGAAACAACACAATTATAATGGTCGAGTAAATACATCCTGTGGTGCTCTATGGAATGGAATAACATTCTCAGTTCTTAGAGGTATCCATTAATCAATTATTAGACTTCTGCATTATTGGAATAAAGAAGGGAAAAGGGAGTTTTGCAGCAATACTTTAGCCATATTTTATTAGACCTTTCCTATGTGATAGATGGGCTATGTGAATGTGCCAACATGCAGTAACACAGACTTCACTCCCACTGTAAAAGAAGCTAGTTTGGAAAGTTTGATCCTTGAAGACAGCTCTTAAACACAATGGCCATGTATGGAAAGGTTGGTGGGTACCACTTCTGAACATGTTGAGAAGTCAAAAAATTCCCTAACATTTCAGAGGTTACACCATAATTGGCATCTTTAAGACAAAAGGCAACAATTTTAATTGGGCAGCTAACTCTTCACTGTTGATGTTTGATTCTGCCTAGTGTTATTAGGGCTGTTATACAATAGCACACAGAAAGAGAGTGCAACAACCTCTACTTCAGACTTGTTTTTTTTAAACTTAAATAAGTCTTTATTAGACTAATATTTTGTTTTGAGTTTATTACTCTGGTAAAAAAATCATATCATTTAGAGATAAAATGAAACATATGAACAAATAGTATCATAATGAAATTTGTGTTACTGGTTTAATACTTAGCAGTTTTGAAGATACATTCAGAATATATGTTATCTAATTTAATCTACAAACAACCCTGTAAGGTAGGTTAACTATACCTACCTTATTTCCAAATGAGAGCATTGAGGCTCAGAGAGGTTAATGATTTTTGCAGAATACAAAACAAGCAAACAATGGAATTTAATTTTGACTCCAGGGTCCAGTGAGTGCATTATGCTGTGTTCATCTTCAATATGATGATTACTTACAATAAGTAAGTAATCTGGACAGCTCCACTGTGAAGTAGGCAAGGTTTTCATTTTCCATGAAAGTTCTCCAAGTGTCTGAGACTTTTTCAAATTATTATTTAAAACTTCAATTTGTGGTTTGTGGTTGTTAGTTCAAGGCAACATATCCACCTAAAATGGAACTTCTCTTCTCTTGCATTGGCTCCATTTTTTAATGCCTATAAATCTTAAACTCTTGAAGATTGTCTTTGGAGGCACTGTTGAATGAATAAAATATATCACGTTCCTGTTGGCCTCTAGAGGTCACAAATGCAACAGAATCTTGCTCTCTTCTCTTCAAGCATGTTTTAGACAACCCACAAACCACTATGGTTTTGATGGATGTGTGTGGTCACCATAATTCTTATGATTCTAATGATTACATTATAAAAATAAGGTTGCTTATGAATATGTCCAGAACATTACTTTCTTAACCAGAATGTTCAGAGTATCCATAGCCTTGGATAACAGGAAAAGGCAGTATAAAGATGTTTTTGTAATCTCTGGAAACTGTTCTTTAAGAATGTAGAAAGTGATGCCATATTATTCTGAGAAGCCAAGTTAGGATTATTTGCTGTTGCATTTCAAAGCTGGTTAATCAGTGTACCAATGATAAACTTAAAAATACTTACTTTATAAGTGTAAGCAATAACAAATCTTTAACAAACACTTTGTTATGTTTTTATGTATAAAAATAAGAGGGAAAAGTATTGTTACTTTGCTGTCTATGTGAAATAGTTAATTCACATTGGTTAAATATTTTCTAAGAAGTAGTAAGTTTGTGGTTAGGAGTACTTTGATTTTTTAAAAATATTTAGAGCTGTGGCATTTTCTTAATAAAAATCC
Source organism: Macaca thibetana thibetana (assembly GCF_024542745.1). Classification (NCBI taxonomy): domain Eukaryota; kingdom Metazoa; phylum Chordata; class Mammalia; order Primates; family Cercopithecidae; genus Macaca; species Macaca thibetana. Next base: position 67,547,142 of record NC_065588.1, on the reverse strand, counting down.
CTACCACTTACTGGTCATTTATAACCCACCAGGCATCATACTAAGCACTCTCTAAACATATTATCCCATTTATTTTCACAACAACTGTATGCAGACTTTTAAAAGTTTGTGCTTTTTATTTATTTTTTCTTAGTAGTATTTCCAACTCTGTGATACACACACACACACACACACACATATATATATATATATAGAGAGAGAGAGAGATCTGGAGACAATAAGCACAGCCATTTCAAATTTGAGTGACTACTTTAAATGAAAATACAGTCATATGTTGCTTAACTATAGAGATATGTTCTGAAAAATGTGTTTTTAGGTGATTTTGTCATTGTGCAAACATCTAGACTCAATCCTAGATGGCACAGCCTACTACACACCTAGGCTATATGGTAGAACCTATTGCTCCTAGTCTACACAGCAATACAGGATGTTATGTACTAAATACCATAGGCAATTGTAACACAGTAGTAATTATTCGTGAGCTACACATATCTAAACATAGAAATGATACAGTAAAAACAAGTTATAAAAGGTAAAAAATGGTACATCTGTATAGGGCACTTACCATGAATGGAGCTTGTAGGACTGGAAGTTGCTCTGGGTGAGTCCATGAGTGAGTGGTGAGTGAATGTGAGGGCCTAGGACCTTACTGTACACTACTGTAGACTTCATAAACACTGTGCATTTAGACTACACTAAATTTATAAATATTTTTCTTCAGTAATAAATTAATCTTAGCTTACAATAACTTTTCTACTTTATAAACTTCTTAATTTTAAAAAACTTTTTAACTATTTCGTAATAAAACAGCTTAAAAGACAAACATATTGGACAGCTGAACAAAAATACTTTCTTTCACATACTTATTCCATAAGTATTTTCCCATTAATTTTAAAAAAAATTTTTCTACTTTTAAAACTTTCTTGTGTTAAAAATGAAGACACAAACACACACATTACCTAAGGCCTATACAGGGTCTGGATAATCAATATCACTATCTTCCACCTCCACATCTTGTCCCACTGGAAGATCTTCAGAGACAGTAACAGGCATGGGGCTGTCATCCCCTAGGAAAACATATGCTTTCTCCTGGAATGCCTCCTGAAGGACCCGCCTGAGGCTGTTTTACAGGTAACTTAAAAAAATACATATGGCCAGCGCGGTGGCTCACACCTGTAATCCCAGCACTTTGGGAGGCCGAGGTGGGTGGATCATGAGGTCAGGAGATCGAGACCAGCCTGGACAATATGGTGAAACCCCATCTCTGCTAAAAATACAAAAAAAATTAGCTGCATGTGGTGACGCGAGCCTATAGTCCCAGCTACCCAGGAGGCTGAGGCAGGAGAATCGCTTGAACCTGGGAGGCAGAAGTTGCAGTGAGTTGAGATCATGTCACTGCACTCCAGCCTGGGCAACAGAGTGAGACTCCGTCTTAAAAAAAAAAAAAATATATATATATATATATACACACACACACACATATATATACACACATACACATATATATGTAGAAGGAGTACTCTCTAAAATAATAAGTATAATGTATTAAATACATAAACCAGTAGCATAATTATTTATTATTATTAAATATTATGTACAGTACATACTTGTAAGTGTCATACTTTTATACAAATGGCAGACAAGTAGGTTTGTTTACAACAGCATCACCACAAATACATGAGTAATGCATTGTGCTACAACATTATAACAACTTTGATGTCACCAGGCAATTGGAATGTTTCAGCTCTATTTTAATCTTATGGTAACCTTATGGGACCATCACCATATATGCAGCCTGTCGTTGACTTAAATGTCATTATGCTGTCCATGACTGTGTTTAAAATGAAAATATATGTCAATCAAATATGTTCACAATCATGTTCACAGTGATAAACACTTAAAAGATTTTCACGTCTTTCTTTTGTTACATTTGTTGGCTGCATAAACGTCTTCTTTTGAAAAGTGTCTGTTCATATCTTTCATCCACTTTTTGATGGGGTTGTTTGTTTTTTTTTTCTTGCACATTTGTTTAAGTTCCTTGTAGATTCTGGATATTAGCTCTTTGTCAGGTGGATAGATTGCAAAAACTTTCTCCCATTCTGTGGGTTGCCTGTTCACTCTGATGATAGTTTCTTCTGCTGTGCTGAAGCTCTTTAGTTTAATTAGATCCCATTTGTCAATTTTGGCTTTTGTTGCAATTGCTTTCGATGTTTTAGCCATGAAGTCTTTGCCCATGCCTATGTCCTGAATGGTATTGCCTAGGTTTTCTTCTAGGGTTTTTATGGTTTTAGGTCTTACGTTTAAGTCTTTATCAAACACAATGAGATACCATCTCACGCCAGTTAGAATGGCGATCATTAAAAAGTCAGGAAACAACAGATGCTGGAGAGGATGTGGAGAAATAGGAACGCTTTTATACTGTTGGTGGAAGTGTAAATTAGTTCAACCATTTTGAAGACAGTGTGGCAATTCCTCAAAGATCTAGAACTAGAAATACCATTTGACCCAGCCATCCCATTACTGGGTATATACCCAAAGGATTATAAATCATTCTACTGTAAAGATGCATGCACACATGTTTATTGCGGCACTATTCACAATAGCAAAGACTTGGAACCAACCCAAATGCCCATCAACAATAGACTGGATAAAGAAAATGTGGCACATATACACCATGGGATACTATGTAGCCATAAAAAAGAATGAGTTCATGTCCTTTGCAAGGACGTGGATGAAACTGGAAACCATCATTCTCAGCAAACTAACACAGGAACAGAAAACCAAAGACCACATTGTCTCACTCACAAGTGGGGGTTGAACAGTGAGAACATATGGGCACAGGGAGGGGAACATCACACACTGGGGCCTGTTGGGGAGTGGGGGGCTAGGGGAGGGATAACATTAGGAGAAATACCTAATGTAGATGATGGGTTGATGAGTGCAGCAAACCACCATGGCACACGTATACCTGTGTAATGAACCTGCACGTTTCGCACATGTATGCCAAAACTTAAAGTATATATATAAAAAAAAAAAGAATTCCAGGTCAACACAGGTGGTTAATAAAATGTATAGCTACTGCTGCTTATATCCTTATCCTATATTTTGCTGAATTTGTCTTGCCTAGAGATTACTTCATACACTTCATAATATATTGCCAACTGGGAAACAGTTACTCATGGTGTCATTTTTATAGAATGAACGAAAGTCAAGATTCAATGAGATGTACAAATATTGTCAGGGGAACTGACCTGAATTTTGGTTCTGGAAACTGGGTTTGAATAACTGGCAACGTACAGTTAAAATGAGAGTGTGAATACCAAGAGATGAAATAGAAAAGATGAATAGCACCACCATATCGATGATTTATACCAGACCCACAATAAAGCTAGGTTTGCTTTGAAACCAGCACCTTTGTTTTGTTTGGTTTGGTTTTAAAGAGTAGGTGGTCCCTAAAAGACAGTATGCCTTTGATAATTGTTTCAAAATGTTTGATGCAGCCTCAATATTTGAATAGGTATCTCATAACACCATGTTGTATGCCTTAAATACAAACAATACATTTCTTTAAGTCTATTTCATGTTCACATAAGAGTTCAACGTGCATGTTCCTGACAGGTGATTTTGATTTTTTAATAAAAAGTTGCCCTGATTTGCAAAATGCAGTTAAAGCCTCTAAAACGGAGGACTAAATCTTGCCAAGTCTAATATCCTAAAAACCGAGTGATATTATCTATCTGTCTACCTTTGTTTGCCTTTTCTTTTTTCCTTTCTTTCTTTCTTTTTTTCCCTGTATGCTAATTTATAAAAACAAGCTTGAAAAACAGAGTAAGATCTGAATATAAACTGCATTTAAGTTCTTGGGAGTAAATAACTTCTCTTACATCTAGATGAATTTTTATGTAATCTAGAGTTATCTCAAACTCACACCCTCTAATAAAATTTATGTTCTCTCTCAAATCTTTATCATTTGCTGGTCACCTCTAGTTCCATTAAAAGTATCATCACTCACTCTGTTCCCCTTCTTGGATACCTTTGAAGCACAGTTTTTATCATAAATCTACTTCATAATTATTCCACATGTAGATCTAGTGTCATATGGAATAATCTCTTTCATTCCCAGTACCAGCCTCACCCTCTGCCACCCTTGCCCTGACAGTTTATGCTTGACTATGGATAGTCCAGGCACTTTTATGGTTTGGGGGTCTCAAATAAAAAATTCTGCAGCAGATGTTTAAAGTATCTTCTTTTAATTATTCCCTAGAATCTCGGTTTATATTAATTTAAAAAAAATCAGCTTCTCCGTCCGCCCATCTCGGAAATCTTCTGTTGTCTTTGTTTCTTGAAGAGCAGTATATGTCCTGGAATGGGGTTGATGCTTCATGAATGTTTGTTGAAGCGCTAAATAAGCCACCAAGTGTGTGAACTTACTCATGTGCCAAAATGGCTTCACACAAGGTGGTTTCAACTATAAAGTAGCTCCAAAAAACATAATGTAAGAATAAGTTGTTTAAATTAATGACTATGAGAGATTCTAGCTTCACAAACATGTATCTTTGTAGGAAGTCTAAGGTTTGAGAAATATTAGTGTAGACCAAGTTTTTCTAACAATCAGAGTCACCAATTAGATCTGCAATCAGGTTATTTTTTGATATGGTAGAAAAAAAAACCTCATCAATTCCTCCACCCCTTTAAAAAAAAATCTATGCCAAGAATGATCAAGTAGATGTCTTCCAGAGATTTGTGTTCTACCCTCCACAGTGTGGAGTTGTTGCTAGGAAGCAGTTGTCCAGCTAGTCCTCCCAGTTGTAGGTGTGACTGTGTCATTAGTTATCACCAGTGGGTAAAGGAGAAAGAGCTACTTTATGTTTAAGGAGGATAAGGAGTGGCATGCCTTTTCAACTCTATCTTTGCTCATCCGCCAGTTGACATGAGGGGACTGTGGGGCTACCAATAAGTTGCATACAAGCTGGAAAGAGCCTGTATCCCTGCATCAACATACAGAGAAAAGTCATTTTCCAACCAGGAACACGCACACTGAATTATTATGTGAACATGAAATAGACTTAAAAAATTTATTGTTTGTATTTAAGGTATACAACATGATGTTATGAGATACATATATATAGTACAATGATTACTATACTGAAACAAAGTAACATATTAATAATCTCACATAGTTATCCATTTTTCCCTCCTGTGGCAAGAGCAGCTATAATCTACTCATTTAGCACAAATCCTAAATATAATATACTATTATTAACTATGGTCCACATGTTATACACTAGATTTTTAGACTTGTTCATCCTACATATCTGCTACTTTGTATTCTTTGACCTACACCTCCCTATTTTCTCTCCCTGTACAGATTCTGGTAAACATGGTTTTATTCTCTATTTCTGTATATTTGTTTTTTTCCCTTATATTCCACATATTAATGAGATCATGCAATATTTTTTCCTTCTGTGTCTGCCTTATTTTACTTAGCATAATGTCTTCTGGGTTCATTCATTCTTTGGCAAATGGCAGGATCTCCCCTTTTGTAAAGGCTGAATAATATTTAATAACACACACACACACACACATCATAGTTTCTATATCCGTTCATCTGTCTATAGACACATAGGTTATTTCCATATCTTGGTTATTGTAATGTTGTAGTGAATGTGGTAGTAGAGCTATCTTCCTGAAACAGACTTTTATTGTGTTAGGTCACAGAAATTTTGGGGTATATTTGTTACAGCTGCTAATATTTTCCTAACTAGTACACCATCTGGTTCTTATGTATCTATATTAACTCTGTAATAATATTGCATGCTCCTCACCATCTGGCAATGTATCTCATAAATTTTTGTTTCCACTATAACACTTAATATAGGGTAAGTACATTCTTCTCATTTCATAAGAATCTATGTTTATAAAATTCTGTAAATCAGATAATTGAAAGTTCTTTTGAGGGAAGCCAGTTATGAAATATCTCTTACTGTCTTCTTAACACATAGAGCAGTGGTTTGGTGATAGTCATTGGATTTTGATTTTTTAATTAATAGACTTTATTTTCTGGTCCTGGCATGGTGGCTCATGCTTATAATCCCAGCACTTTGGGAGGCCAAGGCAGGCAGATCGCTTGAGCTCAGGAGTTCGAGACTAGCCTGGGCAACATGGCAAAAACCCTGTCTCTGCAACCAAACCAAACCAAACCAAACACCCTCAAATAGTTAGCTTGCTGTGGTGGAATGCTCCTGTAGTCCCAGCTACTTGGGAGGCTGAGGTGAGAGGATCACTTGGGCCCAGGAGGTTGAAGATGCAGTTAGCTGAGATTGTGCCACTGCACTTTAGCCTGGGCAACAGAGTGAGACCATGTCTCAAAAAAACAAAAAAACAAAAAAACTTAATTTTCTTGAGTACTTTTAGATTTACAGAAAAATCAAGCAGAAAGTGCAAAGAATTCCCATGTACCCTGTCTTTCCATCCCTTTCACCTATAGTTTTCCCTATTATAACATCACACATTAGTATGACATTTGTTATGACCAATGAGCTGATATTGACACATTAGTAAGTCCAAGCTTACATTAAGTTTCACTTTTTGTGTTGCACATTCTATGGGTTTTGAGCGAATGTATAATGATGTATATCCATCATTAGAGTATCATACAGAATAGTTATATCTTCCTAAAAATTCCCTGTGCTCCACCTGTTTATCTGCCCTGTGCATGTCATTTTTAAGCAGAGCTATACTATATATACTAATTTTGCATCCTGGTTTTTCCAGTTAATATTACATAATAAGTATTTTTTCATGGCAGTACAAATTTTCTCCCTTTTTTGCTTTTATTGTTTTTAATGAACACAATAATTGGACATACTTATAGGTACAGTGTGATAGTTTGATACATATATATATGTAATAATCAAATCAGGGCAAATAGCATATCCATCACCTCAAGCATTTATTGTTTCTTCATGTTGGTAACATTCAAAATCTACTCTTCTTGTTATTTGAAAATATACGGTAAATTGTTTTTAATTATAGTCACTCTATAGTGGTACAGAATGCTAGAACTTATTCCTCTTACCTAGCTGTGCTTTTGTATATATTGACTACCTTTGGCTATTTATCTCCTCCCCTCTATACTTCCCTGCCTCTAGTAGCCATTATTCCATTTTCTAATTCTGTGAGATCAACTTTTCTTAGCTTACTCATGTGAGTGAGAATGAGGTATTTATTTTTCTGTGCCTGGTGTATTTCACTTAACATAATATCGTTCATGCTCATCCATGCTGTTACAAATGTCAGAATTTCATTTTTTTAAGACTAAATAATATTTGTGTGTGTGTGTGTGTGTGTATGTGTATGTGCATGTGGTATATTCTTCATACATTCATCTGTTTGTCAGTCACTTAGATTGATTCTGTATCTTTGCTACTGTGAATAGTGCTGCAATAAACATGGGATTGAACATATCTCTTTAACATACTGATTTCTTTTCCTTTGGATATATACCCAGTAGTGGGATTGCTGGATCATATGGTAGTTCTACTTTCAGTTTTTGAGAAACCTACGTATTGTTTTGCATAATGGGTATACTAATTAACATTCCCACTGACAGTGTATGAGTTCTTCTTTCTCTGTATTCTTGCCAGTGTTTGATATTTTTTGTCTCTTTGATAAGAGCCACTCAAATTGGGATGAGATGATATCTCATTGTAGTTTTGATTTGCATTTTCCTTATGATGACAGATACTTAGTATTTTTTCATATACATGTTTGTCATTTGTATGTCTTCTTTTGAGAGATGTCGATTTAGCTCATCTGCCCATTTTAGGAATCGGATTATTTGATTTTTTTGTTGTCGTTGAGTTGTTTCAGTCTCTTGTATATTCTTGATATTAATTCTCTGTTGGATGAATAATTTGTAAATATTTTCTGTTCAGGTTTTGTATTTCTTCCCGATTCAATAATTGTAGGTTATATGTGTCCAGGAAGTTACCCATTTCTACTAGGTTTTCTAATTTGTTGCAGTATAGTTGTTTGTAATATTCCCTAATAATCCCTCCTATTTTTGTGGTATCTGTAGAAATTTCTTCTTTTCATTTCTGATTTTATGTATTTGGATCTTTTTTTTCTTGGTTAGCCTAGCTAATGGTTTGCCAATTTTGTTTATCTTTTCAGAAAAACACAGCTTTTTATTTCATTGATTTTTTTGTCTCAATTTTGTTTCTGTACTGATATTTATTTTTTTTCCATTAATTGTAGGTCTGGTTTTTCTTTCTGTTTTTTTTTTTTTTGCTTTTCTAGTTCTTTGAGATGCATTGTTAGGTTGTTTAGTTAAAATCTGTCTAATAGAATGATTTTGAATAATTTATAATAGAATGATAATATAAACTATCATATTACAGAGATACATGAAGTTTATGTTCTTTGCAGCACTATTCACAATAGCAAAGACATGGAATCAACCCAGATGCCCATTAATGATAGACTGGATAAAGAAAAATGTGGTACATATATACCACGGAATACTATTCAGCCATAAAAAGGAATGAGATCATGTCCTTTGCAGGGACATAGATGGAGTTGGAAGCTATTATCCTCATCTGACTAGTGCAGGAACATAAAACCAAACACCACATGTTCTCATTTAGAAGTGGGAGCTGAACAATGAGAACACATGTACACAGGGAGGGAAAAACACACACTGGGGGCTATTGGGGTCATTGGGGGAAGGAGAGCATCCGGATAAATAGCTAATGCATGTGGGACTTAATACCTACGTGATAGGTTGACAGGTGCAGCAAACCACCATGGCACACGTTTACCTAAATAACAAACCTGCATGTCCTATACATGTATCCTGGAACTTAAAATAAAATAAAATTTAAAATTTAAAAAAATCTTTCTACTTTTTAAAAGTTGGTTTTTATTGCTATGTACTTCCTTCTTAAAACTGCTTTTACTGTATTCCATAGGTTTTAGTATGCTGTGTTTCTATTTTCACTTGTTTCAAATAATTTTTAATTTATTTCTTAATTTTTTTCATGACCCATTGATCCATATTGTTTTGCATAATGGCTATACTAATTAACATTCCCACCAACAGTGTATAACTGTGTATCCTTCCGGTCATTCAGTAGTACATGGTTTAATTTCCATGTATTTGTACAATTTCAGAAGTTCCTATTGTTATTGTTTTCTAATGTTATTCCATTGTGGTTAGAAAAGATACTTAGTATGATTTCAATTCTTTCAGATTTGTTGAGACTTGTTTTGTGACCTAGCTTGTGGTCTTTCCCAGAGAATGTTTCATGTGCTGATGAAAAGAATATGTGTTCTGCAGCTGTTAGATGAAATGTTCAGTAAATGTTTGATAGGTCCATTTAGTTTAAAGTGCAGTTTAAATTCAATGTTTCTCTGTTGATTTTCTGCCTAGATGATTTGTTCAATGCTGAGAGGAGGGGTATTGAAGTCCCCAACTATTATTGTGTTAGAGTCGATCTCTCTCTTTGGTTCTAATATTTGCCTTATACGTCTGTGTGCTCCAGTGTTGGGTGCATTTATATACATAATTGTTATATCCTTTGCTGAATTGATAATTTTATCATTATATAATGATCTTTTGAGCCTCTTTTTGCTATCTTTGACGTAAAATGCATTTTATCTAACATAAGTATAGCTACTCCAGCTTGCTTTGATATTCATTTGTATGGAATATCTTTTTCCATTTCTTCACTCTCCGTCTATGTGTGTCTCTACAGGTGGAATGTTTCTCTAGGCAGTATATAGTTGAGTTGTTTTTTAAATCCATTCATTCAATCCATATCTTTTAAGTGGGGAAATTTAATTCATTTTATTCAGGTTATTATTGACAAGTAAGGACCTACTCCTGTCATTTTGTTAGTAGCTTTCTGTTTTTTTTCTTTTTTTTGGTATAGCTTTTGTGTCTTTTTCCTCTTATTTTGTATCATTGCAGTTTGGTGGTTTTCTGTAGTGATAAGATTTGATTCTTTTTCTTCTTTGTGTCTGCTGTACTAGTGAATTTTATACTTTCGTGTGTTTTCATGATAGTGATTATCATCTCTTTGCTTCTAGACATAAGACTGCCTTGAACATTTTTTATAAATTGGTCTAGTGGTGATGAGAGATGATTTCTATCAGTTTTTGCTTATCTGGGAAAGACATTATTTCTCCCTCATTTCTGAAAGATAGTGTTGCTAGGTATAGTATTCTTGGCTGGATTTTTTTTTCTTTCAGCACTTTGAGTATATCACTTCATTATTTCTTGGCCTGTAAGGTTTCTGTGGAGAAATCTGGTGTTAGTCTAATGGAGATTCCCTTATATGTGACTTGATGCTTTTTGCTTACTACTTATAGAATTCTCTTTTTTTCTTTGACTTTTGACAATTTTACTGTAAGCCTTGGGAGGACCTTTTTGGGTTGAATCTGTTTGGGAATCTGTTTGAATCTATTTGAGCTTCCTGGATCTAGATACTGGTATCATTCTCCAGACTTGGGAAGGTTTCAGGTATTTCATTAAATCAGTTTTCTATGCCTTTTCACTTCTTTTCTCCTTCTGGTAATGCCATAATACAGAATTTTGTTTGCCTAATGGTGTCCCATCTGTCTTGTAGGCGTTCCTCACCCTTTCATTTTTATTTCTTGGACTGGGTAATTTCTAATGACTTATATTCAAGTTCAGAGATTGTTTATTCTGTTTAATCATGTCTGCTGTTGAAGTTCTCTATTGTTGTATTGTTTTTTAAAATTTTATTCCTATTGAATTCTTTATCTGCAGGATTTCTGTTTCATTCTTTTCTGTGATTTCTATCTCTTTGTTGAGTTTCTCATTCACATCATAAATCATCTTCCTGATTTTATTGAATTGTCTATCTGTATTTTCTTATATCTCATTTAGTTCCCTTAAGATTATTCTTTTTAATTCTGTATCTGGAAATTTACTAATTTCCTTTTTATTGGGGTTCGCTCTTCCTTATTGGGGTCTATTATGGAATTATGTTCATTTAGTGGTGTCATATTTTTTGCTTTTTCATGTTTCTTTTGTCCCTGCATTGATGTTTATATCTGACACCTCTTCCAAAATTTCTATAGTGGCTTTCATAGAGAAAGGCTTTCATCTGCAACTAGGTTTTAGTGTGATAGTTAGGAAGGGTGTAGGCACTCTTGTTTCCAAATGAGTGCAGTCTTCATGCAGCTTCTTCAGCTGTGTTCAACATTAGCAATAATTCTGGGCACCCTGATCACCTATGCTGTAGAAGTTTGTGGCAGTGGCATAGTTTGTTAATGTCCTCAGTGTGAAGGGCTTTTGAGATCCTCTTATTTTCATATTCTCCATCTCCCCTGAGGAGCCTTAGGCAAGGGGATCCCTCTTGGTGTTAGGTCTGACATGGCCTATAAGCAGCTGCATGGCATAGGTTTACAGGTACAGGAGCTCAGAGTTGCTGTGGGGCTGGGGTCCTAGTCTCAGGATCTTGTAAACCTCTTGTGGCACCTGAGTCTTGGGGTACCAAATTGCTTACTGTAGTAGAGTTGAATGTAGAATTGGGGTACAGAATTGCTTTCTGTAGCAGAGTTGCCCACAGAACCAGCATCTGTGACTCTGAGGCACTGCCTAGTAGCTTGGGCTTGTGGGGGCTGGTTGTAGCTATGATTCTACCCCTGGGGGGCCAAGGCACAGCACTGGCCCAACTTTGGGGAAGAAGGAGTGTTCTGGAGGTTTGAGCATGGGGAACAGAGTACAGGTGCAATTTGGGAACCTTAGCCTGTAGGGTTCTGTGACAACTCATGTCCTAGCAGATAAGTCACCTTATAGTAGTGACTCTAGACTCTGGGATGATGGGGCTCAGCACTATCCCAGACTCTGTTAGGCCAAGTACAGTGGCAGCAAGTATCGCGGAATGGCAGATAGCTGTTGAGAGGGTTCTGCAGGGGTTGGAGGGGAAGGACAGTACAGTGATGACTCCGCTGTCCAACGAGAGGGGTGTCTCAGCAGCTCAGACTCTAGGGAGGTAGTCCAGCTCCAGGGAAGCAGGGTAATTAGAGTTTTTTGGCCAGTAGCAATATATGGTGGGGTGTCTCATCTTAGCCATTGTCCTGTTTTCCTGGGATAAGTGTACTACATCAGCTCAGCCCTCGGATGTGCAGCTGATTAGCTCAGCAAGGGCACCAATTTTCCCAGGACAGTGTGCTGCTTTGGCTCAGGTCATGCGGTGTGACTCTTCTCAGTGATCCAAGCACCATTTACTGGGATGCAGGGCATTGCTGCAAGTAAGGTACCAGGGAGGCAAAATTGCTCTGAGCAGCCAAGGTGCTATTTTTCCAGAAGTCTGCATACCACTTCAGCTTTGGCCTGAGTAGATGGGAGTAGGAGTAGGTGAAGCAGCTCCATCTCTACTTGGCCCCACAGGGAAGTGTGTAACAGCTGCTTTCAGCTCAGGTTAGGGATGTTGGGCCACTAGGCTGGAGTGGCTCAGTGGTGGCTTAGGCTCAGGGACGAAGTGGCTACTCTCCCCTAGCACAAGACACTCCAGCTGTAGTTCCATGTCCAAAATAGCATAGCACTATAGCTGTGCTGACCATGGGGTGGGGCACAGTGTCAGCTCCTTCTCTGCGGGGAACGCAGCTATGTGAACTCCAGGCAGCTCCCTTATCTGGGCTTAGTGCTTGTGAGGACTGCAGGGGACCCCAGTGGTAATGTCTGCAGGTGTCCAGGGTGTTGACGGGAGTTGCTGAAATCCTCTTGCTTACCTCCTTGAGAGGGGGAGAAGTTCCTCCTGGTTCCCAGCTGATTCTTGTTGGGAGATGGGGTTGTGAGGTCCTGGTGTTTTCTGCTGTTTCCTGTGTGGCCATCCTGGGATTTTGTGCTCACCAGGGTTCTGTTACTCCTCTGATGCACGTGGTAGGACTTGAGGTTTCTAGTCAGCCATCTTGCTGATGTCACTCTATTGCTTTCTTCATTTTTTTTTTTTTTTTGTTAAAAAATGTAATTTTGAACTATATTGAAGAATTTTCAGCTTAATCTTTGACTTTATAAAACAGTTCTTGCAGGCCTTACTTCATATCTCCCAATGTGGAAGTAACTAGCCTCTCCTTTATGTTTGTAAAGACATTTGTTTTAGTAACTGTAGCCTTGTATTGCTCTTACTTACTTGTATATCTGTCTCCTTCCACTGTGCCATAAGCTCTTTGAAATCGGGAACCATGTCATATGCATTTTTAAAATCTCAAAAGCCAAAAAATTCAATAAGATAAGTTTTGGCCCAAAGTGTGCACTGTCTTTTACTTACTAGTAAGTAAAGAATAGATGCTTTGGTTCTTAGCTTTGTGTATTGCTCTTTCTAAACTAAAGCCTCTGAAGCAAACTATCATTTGTTATCAAGAGGAAAATGTCAAAAAAATCAAAACATTGCCATATGTGAATCTCGAAAGTAAGAATGTTTTAAAACAAAAGTGCTAAGCTTCAGAGGTACTATTTCTAGAAATGTACTCATAAATAAAAGAAGGTGAGCAAGACAGTCGTATACTAAAACAACCTGCTAGTATAGTATGTATTAACTCTCAATATTTTAATTTATTTTTCCTTTTAGGGTTTTTAGAGAGGGAGAATGTTAAAATAGAAAGAATGTGGCTAGATGGTGAGTCTTGGTTCTGACTACATATTATTGGGTAAATCAGTCATTGAATTTTTCTGGGCATGAGTCAGCTTCTTATCTGCAAAATAGGATTGCTGTATCATGCATTCTAATTTAATGATTTCATAACTCATTTTGAAAATAGGATGATTAAAAGAATCAAGTTCATTAAAAATGTTTTATTAAATAATTGTATTCAGATATATTAATTTTAAAAGGCTTATTGCATTTTAAATGTTCACAATTTTAATCTTGTGATTTACTTTCCATTCTCATTTTTCATTTACTAATATTTTAAATAATGTAATTTTAAAATTTATTTTGATTTGATTAAAAAATACATAAAAGTACAAAGAAGAAAGTATAAGTACTTAAAGCTTCCTCATCCAAAGAAAGAAACCACTGTTCATATTTTGCCATAGATCACTCCAGTGTTTATATTGTATACATTTTAAAAATCAGGATTATGCTATATGTAAATATTTTCTTTCTTTTATTCTTTTTTTGATATTAACATTATCTTCAGAGCATTTTCCTTTGTCATTGATTTGATATTCCTTTGTGTGGAATATCCAGAATTTATTTAATCGTTTTCTTTTTACAGTGTAGTTATTAGTTATTTCTACATTTCTAGTTAGAAAAAAAAAGGTGGGGGTATAGACTTCATTCTCATCATCTCTTGTTTATAAAGGCTGCTTATGGACTATAATGAAGTGCACTTCAAGTAGAAAACATAAAATTCTATACTCTTAAATTACTTTGCTATGCATGAGAAATCAGGTTGACGTTTGCCATCATCTAATAACTTACATGTACTCTCAATTTAGAGTTCCTTAATTATTAGTAAAGCAAGATAAACTAGAAAAATCAAGTAGCATGAGGAGAGCACATTTATGAATCAGAAAATGTTTCTAGAAACCTTCTTAATTAAGTGATTAGAATGGTTTATGTTCTGTTTTTAAAGTAGTTATTAATCCAAGTGCTACAGAGTCAGGCTAAGTAATGATAAATCCATTTATATAATTTTTTTTAATAGCACATAGCCATTATATTTAGTCACAAATATCTTTATATTACTTGCTAAATAATTATGGATAATGATGGATAAAAGGAGTCATCTGTAAATGTTTGTGATCATATTTCCTGCAAATGAAGATTTTACTATTTAAATTAAAAAACTATAAATTTCCAAATATTGTTTTGGAAAAAAAGTCCTCATGAGTGAAAAGTTATTAGTACACATTATTTAAAAAGGTTGAATACTCTGGGGAACCAGTGTCGTGGTTTGATGAAAGGGCGTGGATCCAGACCTTGGAAAGTCAGCTTTCTAATGTTAGGCTTATAACTATTTAGATTTTGTTCATAAGTTATTAAATCTACTTATGCTTCAGGTTCTGGCAAGCGATTTGAGAGCATAACATGAAAGTCTCATTTAGGTCTAAAATTTTACAGATCTGTAATTCTCTTTTTCTAAGTTGAATAAACAGAAACAGGTGGTTTCAGAAAAAAAATGGATTAAGAAATATGATACATTGATTGCAAAAATGGCCCTTATTCTCCTTCCCTCTCTGTATTTATGCCCATTGTATTTTGACTTTGAACTTCTTCCCATCAAGAGGCAGAGTCTGTTTCCCTACCCCTGGAATCTGAGTTGGCCTTAGAACTTGCTTTAGTCAATAGAATGCGCAGAAGTAAAGCTGTGCCCAGTTGATAGGCCTCTGGGGGCCTTTTGTGCCTTTGCTTCCTCTCACTAAACTTTGCCAGTCCCTTGAGAATCAGTCTGTTGGAGGATGAGAGACCACAATAGCAGTGCTGAGACAGCCCTTTTGTTGCAGCCAAAGCTTTAAAGCTAGCCGAGATCAGCAATGTTAACCCAACCAGGCTTGCTCCTGACCAAAGCAGCACGAGTGAGCCTAGCTGGAACCAACAGAACCATCCAATCACCAGCAGAACCTTGAACGAAATAAATGCTTATGTAGTTGTTCATTATGCAGCATCATTGTGGCAAATAGATAGCTGATACATAAACCTTTAGAGTACTTTGACATATATTGAATTTGCCCCTACCCTTTTAAAAAAGTTTTTTTTTTTTTTTTAGATTTTTAGTTGACAAGTAATAGTTGTATGTATTTACTACCCTTCCTCTTGAGTATTCAGGTGGGGTTGTTATTTTCATCTACCAGTACAATATCACAGCTGAAGGCATTTGATTCTGAGGGCATTACCTAAGCAATGTGTTTGTGACTGAAGTGGTCATTTCTTTCCATCTCTGTCACATCAGAGATGCTCCTTACATATTTCCTATCTTGTTGGATCTAGTACTACAACTCTCCCAGGTTGCCAACCAGAAAAAATCTTAGAGGCATACTTAATATTTCTTCTTCTCCATTGCCTCCCTGCCCTTTCTGCACTGTGACTGTCTTACTTGAAGTCTTAGTATCCTACTTCAGAAAAGTTACATTCATTAACTTCCTAGTTGATCTCTCAGTATAAGCTCCCCCAGAAGCTAAGTGTGGGAAACTGGTGAAAATAAGAGCATAGGGTCTCAAACGTTTCATAGAAAAAATAAATCAATCTTGTTGGAAACTTGATTTAACTATCAAAAGTACCCATTAGCTGTGGACAATATAAAGCAGAGGTCATAGTTTGTTTTTTCTTTTTCAACTTTTATTTAAGAATCAGGAGGTACATGTGCAGAATTATTACAAAGGGATATTGCATGATGCTGAGGTTTGGGGTATGACCGAACCTGTCACCCTTGTAGTGAGCATGGTACCCAATAGGTCATTTTTTAGCCCTTACCCTTCTCCCTCTCCCCCACCTCTGGTAGTCCCCAGTGTCTGTTGTTCCCATCTTTATATCTGTGTGTGCCCAATGATTAGCTCCCACTTACAAGTGAGAACATGCAGTATTTGGTTTTCTGTTCTGTGTTAGTTCACTTAACGATAATGACTTCCAGTTGCATCCATGCGGTACAAAGGACATGATTTTATTCTTTTTTATGGTTGCATGGTATTCCATTGTGTATACATATCACATTTTCTTTATGCAGTGCTCATTATTGATGGGTACCTAAGTTGATTCCATGTCTTTGCTATTGTGAATAGTGTTGTGATGAATATATGGGTGTAGATGTCGTATTAGTAGAAAGATTTCTTTTCCTTTGGATATATTCCCAGTGCTGGGATCACGGGTTCGAATGGTCGTTCAACACTTAGTTATTTGAGAAATCTCCAAACTGCTCTCCATAGTGGCTGAACTAATTTACATTCCCACCAACAGTGTATATGTCTCCCCTTTTCTCCACAGCCTTGCCAACTTCTGTTATTTTTTGACTTTGAACAAAAACCATTCTGGCTGGTATAAGATGGTATCTCATTATGGTTTTGATTTGCATTTCTCTGATGATTAGTGATCATGAGCATTTTTCATATGTTTGTTGGCTGCTGGCATGCCTTCCTTTGAGAAGAGTCCATTTATATCCTTTGCCCACTTTTTAGTGCGGTTATTTGTGTTTTGCTTGTTGATTTGTTAAAGTTCCTCACAGATTCTGTATATTAGACCTTTGTTGGATAATATTTTCTCCCATTCTGTAAATTATCTGTTTATTCTGTTGATAGCTTCTTTTGCTGTGCAGAAGCTCTTAGTTTAATTAAATCCTGCTTGTCAAGTTTTGTTTTTGTTGCAACTACTTTTGAGGTCTTAGCCATAAATTCTTTGCCAAGACCAATATTGAGAAGAATATTTCCTAGGTTTTCTTCTAGGATTTTTATAGTTGGAAGCTTTACATTTAAGTCTTTAACCCAAAAACTGGGCATGATGGCTCATGCCTGTAATCCCAGCACTTTGGGGGGCTGAAGCGGGTGGGTCACTTGAGGTCAGGAGTTCGAGACCAGCCTGGCCAACATGGTGAAACCCCGTCTCTACTAACAATACAAAAATTAGCGGGACATGGTGGCGTGTGCCTGTAATCTCAGCTACTTGGGAGGCTGAGGCAGGAGAATCGCTTGAACCTGGGTGGAGGAGGTTGCAGTGAGCTGGGGCGCCACTGCATTCCAGCCTGGGCAACAGAGTGAGACTCCATCTCAAAATAAAAATAATAATAATTAATAATAAGTCTTTAACCCATCTTGAGTTGATTTTTGTATATGGTGATGGATAGGGGTGCGGTTTCATTCTTCTGTACATGGAGAGCCAGTTATCCCAGCACCATTTGTTGAATAGGTAATCTTTTCCCTATTGCTTATTTTTGCTGAGTTTGTAAAAGATCAGATGGTTGTAGGTGTGTGCCTTTATTTCTGTGTTCTCTGTTCTGTTCCATTGGTCTATATGTCTGTTTTTGTACCAGTACCATGCTGTTTGGGTTATTGTAGTCTTGTATATAGTTT
This sequence comes from Macaca thibetana thibetana, assembly GCF_024542745.1. Lineage (NCBI taxonomy): Eukaryota > Metazoa > Chordata > Mammalia > Primates > Cercopithecidae > Macaca > Macaca thibetana. Next base: position 67,529,105 of record NC_065588.1, on the reverse strand, counting down.
GAAGTTGGGTAATGTAATGCCTTTAGTTGTTTTTGCTTAGGATTGTTTTGGCCATTCAGGCTCCTTTTATTTGAGTTTTATATGAATTTTAGAATAGTATTTTTAGTTCTATGAAAAATGACATTGGTAGCTTGATAGGAGTCTGCAGATTGTTTTGGGCAGTATGGCCATTTTAACCCTATTGATTCTTCCAATCAGTGAGCATAGAATGTTTTTCCATTTATTTGTGTCATCTCTGATTCCTTCCAGCAGTGCTTTGTAGTTGTCCTCGTAGGGATCTTTCACCTCCTTTGTTAGATATTTTATTCAGTCTGCAATAACAGAAAAATATTTAAAATCTCAGCAGTAAAGAGAAACCAGCCATTACCACATGTATACCATTTGCTTCATTAAAATATTGTTTCCTTCAGTGAACTTAACCACTTGTTGGGAAATTGTATGAACAAATTAATCAATCATGGCACTGAAATTGCCTACTAAAACTGTTTATTTAGTTTGTTTTAATTTTTTTAGAGATAGGGTCTTACTGTGTCACCTAGGCTGGAGTATAGTAGTATGATCATAGCTCTCTGAAGTCTTGAACTCCTGAGCTCAAGAGATCCTCCTGCCTTAGTGTCCTAAGTAGCTGAGATTGCAGGCACATACATGTCTGGCAAATTTTTAAATTTTTTGTAGAATGTGAACACAGTCAGATTCTGTTTCTTCATCAAAAAGCGTTGCTGGAAGTTGTCAGATATGTTTCAATACCGAACTCCCCTTCAATGGCTAGGAGATGAGAGAGCAGCAGAGATGGGAAAAAAAGCTTTATAAAATTCTTCTGAAATTCTGCCCCCTTTCTTCATAATGCTCATGTTTCTCATGCTGAGAGTAATTGTGCACTTTGGGTGTTTAGAGAGTAAATGCTTTTAGGGGAATATTTTCTGGCTGACTTGATCAATCTTATATCTAAACTGAGCTTTTTCTTAAGATCATTTTAACTTTTTTCTCTCAAAATTATCTTGCTCAGATGGAGATCTGTTTTTCTCTCCAATAATTTGGGTGTCTGTTTCAGAAGCCCTATTAGTATCCCATGGTGTCTGAATGAGGTAGGCTGTCACCGTTGAGCACTTTTGGAGCTATCTCTATCTGGACTCATGCTGGAAATGCATCTGAATTTTTTTCCATGTCGTCATTATAGTTAAAAACTGGGACTGAAACACTGGTCACATTCCCATTATTGTGAAGTTGCAATTCCACTCACAAGGCCTGCAGGCTCTCCTCCTGCAGCTCAGGCTTTCCTCTGTGATGTGACACTGGAGTGCTGCTGTGGCAATTGTGGTTCACATAAACTGAGCTGTGCTCAAGGCTGTGCCTCAGTGGCAGATGATAGAGGTCAAGAGAGGACACTAGCAACAAGGAAAAAGCAAGCAGGAGTGCTGTAGCCAGTGCCATAGAGTGCAGAGCCACTGTTCTAAAATGTAAATAGCCAAAAGGATAGAACTCTTTACAACCATTTTTGTAGCAGAATGAAAGCCTAGTACCTGGCTTCAAGCTGCTAAACTACCTCCTGTTATGAAGATGTGAAAAGTTTTTTTGTTGTTGAATATAAACAATTAGCATACACAGCCTCTTCAATCTCCATGTGAATTTAGGATGAACTATGTATGACATGGTGCTGTAAATTCTTCTACTTGTGGACTAATTTTGGTGACCATCTTTCTGTCTGCAGTCTTAAGCAGAATGACTATGATGCATGTCACATTCAAATTTGATTGTGTAATAAAGCAGTTTTCTTTCTGTTCTATGATTGTGGAGTTTTTCTGGGGCTGGAGAAAATTTTTCTTTTAATTATTTTTTCCAAAGACTGTCTATAATTACCAGACATGATATAAACACATAAGGTGCCAACCAGAATTTACTGTAGAGGGGACTTTCCCTCTCAGACTTCCAGTCAACTCACACTTGTGCAACACAGTGCATGCTGTCCCCTAAATATGCAGGCAGAGTTGTGTTTCTGCCTGTTTGGTATCTGTAGTCCTCTACAGTCACTTCTAGAGAGGCTGGACCAAATTTCTACCAACTTCACCAGGCAACAATCAATCATTTTATCTCCCTCAGTGATTCTTGTTCAGACCTGAAACTGATTCAGAGACCATGGGGACCACAAACCTAATCAGAGTAACATGTATTCATTGAGTATACATGTAGACATGAGAATCTCCACTTTCCCCTTTTTTCTCTTGGTAAAATATTCACAAATGTGCAGGTAAGACCTGCTGCTACTCCAGCCATTCAGGCCCTAAATCAGCACCTCCACATTTTGTAACCAGGTCTCGAGATTTGGGAAATAGAAAATTTTTATCTGAAAAATGCACATACTTTTGGTTATCAAACTCAGACATTGAATTGAAAGTGCAGTTATGTCGTTCCCCCCTTTAAATTATGTATTCATCTCTTGAAACTGTTCACTATTGCCACAAGTAGATATATATTAAACTAATAATGCCACACTGGACACTATCTCATACCCTAAACCGTAATGATATATATCTAATCAATAACCAGTGTTATTTATTTAAGTAAATAAAAATTTCTGACAAACAACTCCATCAGCCCACTCTCTGTCCCTTTGTTTTTGTCTTTACAACTCCTCTTGCAACTGCTATTAGTCAAAGTGTCGATTCCAGGCAACTTGAGTCTTTGCCCCCAGGTTATAATCCTTAAACTTGACCCAAATAAATTGTCTACTTATATATAAAAAAATTTGTAGAAATGGGGTCTCACTCTATTTTCCAGGCTGTTCTCAAATTCCTGGCTTCAAGTGGTCCTTCTTTCTCAGCCTTCTAGTTTTTGGGATTATAGGCATGAGCCACCACTTCTGGCCTCTAGTTGTTGTTTTTAAATAATGTGTGTGTTTATCATCTTAGTACCTGGCATATCAAGACACTCAGTAAATATTTGTTGTTGTTTAGCTTCCTTTTAATCATTATTGCTTATTGTCTGAATTTCTCAAGTATGATGGAATGACATAATGCTGCATTGAATTCCATAATTTACGTTCCATAAGTATTTTCACATACTTATGTTTGTAATCAAGGCATGAGGTGTTTACACTGATAAATGGTTTCTCTTTACATCGGAACTAGAAACAGTCACTGTATTTTATGGCTTCATGAAAAGTACACTTCTGTGTATGCACATCAGCCTTTATTTTCAAAGACTGGAAGAGCTACAGAATGAAAGGCGGTTTGTGATTGTTAAGACAGATGATGGGCTTATAGCAGGAGTAAAAAGGATTTTGTGGCTGACACCTGATTTTAGGTGAAGATCAAAAAGATGAAAAGAAAATCTACCTACTGATGAGAAAAGGCATCTGGGGCCTTTCTGATTATCATTAGAGCTTTGACCAGATGTAGCAGTCTTACTGGGAAAGAGTCCTCTGTTGTGGGATTCCAGAATCTGAAATGCCATCAGGACCAGCTGGAGAGCACCCCAATCAAAACCAACAGATTCTCCAGGCTGACCCTGTCATGGGGTCTAGTTGTCTGTAGTCTTAAAAACTGACCTGGTGATTCTAATATCTGGGGTTGAATGTAGAATACAATATATACAATCTTTTTCTTCCTTTCTTTCGCCCTTCCCCCGCCTTTTTTTCCCCTGAATACTGCTCATTTCCCTATGTATAAAGCATCTGGATAAAGATTTTTGAACTAAAGATGTTTAAATGTACATTAGAAAAAGGGGTGGAAGTCAAGTAAATTTTTATGCCCTGAAAATGGAAAAATTTTTTTTTTTTGGTTAAGAAATTATATAGGCCACTGGTTATGATAAATTTTTATTATAAACCTTTAGAACCAACACTTCTATATTTAACCAGAAAAAAATCATTTATTTTGGGTGATCATAATTTTGATTTCCTTTATTTTGGCATCTGGGCATTTTTTTTTTTTTTTTTTTTGAGACGGAGTCTCGCTCTGTTGCCCAGGCTGGAGTGCAGTGGCGCAATCTCGGCTCACTGCAAGCTCCGCCTCCCGGGTTCACGCCATTCTCCTGCCTCAGCCTCCCGAGTAGCTGGGACTACAGGCGCCCACAACCGCGCCCGGCTAATTTTTTGTATTTTTAGTAAGAGACGGGGTTTCACCGTGGTCTCGATCTTCTGACCTTGTGATCCGCCCGCCTCGGCCTCCCAAAGTGCTGGGATTACAGGCGTGAGCCACCGTGCCCGGCCTGGGCATATTTTTAATAACAATAGATGTGAAAATGCCTTTGCAAAAGTATTATGTTATCATTTCAAAAGGTTTATTTGCAGTGCCATGTTGTTTATTTTGTACTGAAAGTTAAAAACTCCCCTTTTAGCCAGCAAGCTATCAGTTGTGACAGTTGACTGAAAAGGGAGAGTTCTTGAAAGGGAAGAAAACTTATGAATCCTTTCTGGGAATACTTGGTCAGAAAACAAATTCTAAAGACTCAATAATTTCTCTAGGGATAGAGGGGTGTTTTGTTTTGTTTGACAGTGTTTTGTCAAAACATTGGCTGCCTTCATTAAAAAAAAATCAACTGCCGAAGTTCCTGCTAAAACCACTGAGAGCTGTCAAGAATCAACCAGATGGCAGCTTACCTGCCCTGATGAAACTGAAAAATTAAAACAACATGTGAGTGGGAACATGCGCTTAAGAAACAGCTTTTAAACATGCCTATTTCTACCTGACCACTTTTAAAAGGAGTAAATATATGCAGGGCCACAGCTTAAGTTTAGTGCATCTTTTAATGATGTTTTGAAACAAGAATAAATTCCCTAACGATAACCCAGTGGAAAAATTTAAGAATAAAAGATAGACTTCGATCTTTGGCATGAAGCTGAGTTTCAATTATTCAGCAAATGCTTCTCTAATGACAACCTACTTTATGCCACACTGACAGATATGGACTATTATGTAGTTGCTATTACGATTGATATAGAACAGTATTGTGTTTTGAAATTTATTTTTATTCATTTAGTTAATACATTTTAATATTCTTTGTATGATAGGTGCAAGAGGTGCAAGAACAGATAGTTTCCTGCTGTCATTAACCCTTCAGTTTAGGTCAAGGGCAGCAAACTCTGGCCCATGGGCCAAATCTGGCCTGTCACCTGTTTTAGTAAATAAAGTTTTACTGGGGCACAGCCGTGTTCACTTGTTTACATGTTGTCTAAGGTTGCTTTCACATTGCAATGACAGAGTGAGTAGTTGGGACAAAGATTGTGTGGTCCTCAAAGCCTAAAATACTTACTGTCTGATCCTTTACAGGAAAAATTCGCAGACTCTGATCTAAGTTCATTCTGAGGTTGTATGTCTAAGATGGAGAAATTAAAGAACAGACACAAAACAGCAAGCCCATACACTTAAAAAAATCACCATGTCATTCATATAGTAAATACTAAAAAATACTTGGATAGAAAATATCTCTTGCTGACTGGCTCATTTATTTACAAAATCATATTAGTAAGTCTAAGGGTATGTGCTTGATCCTCGAGTGGTACACTAGTCTTCTCTCTAGTGATTACAATGTAGTCTATAAACACAGACAGCCAACAGTACTGTGGCCTTATGCTCCAAATTCGTGGTGTTCATTATACGGGGAACAGGTTGAAGGAATGTGACATAATACAAAATTTTCAGCATGACAGAACAGTAACTTAAAGTATATCCCTTCTAATGGGCTCATAGTGTCTTTTTTGGGTTAGACTGAGAAAGAAGTGTTGGGAAAGAGTGATCACAGATAAGAAAGAGACTACAACCAAAATGGCAGCACCTCTAAGGTGGTCTTTGTGCCCAATGTGGGTGGCTGATGTCCCAGCCAGATCACTATCCCCTTGGAAGCTGTTGTAGTTGAGAAAATTCAAGATTCGCATCTTATGTGATAGAATTTAGGGACAGAGGTGAATGCCACAGTGCCAGTTCTGTGTTACTAAACTGCTAGTTTAAGAATCTCCAGAATTGTCCCTATAACTTTCGAGCCATGTGGGAAAGACTTCCTTCTGACTGTGGGCTGTGACATAGAGGGATCTCCAGGGAAAATGTGGGACTTTATGTGAATTCCTTATCTACCTAAGACGATAAATCCATCACGATCTTTATGCTACCATGTGGAAGCCCACCAACTCTGTAAGGACGTAGAGGAGGAGAGTAGGTTTTTATTATAACTTTCGACTAGCGGAAGGATGCCGGGGTTCTCCAAGCCTCCTGAAATAGGGGCTAAAGAGATTCTTGTCATCTTTACATCACCGATAGAGGCTAAGCTTACTGCATGTGCACAGTGCCTAACAATTGTTTGCAAAGTGACTGGGAAAAGTGGCCTCAGTGGCAATGCATTGGGTTGAAAGAGAAAGTGAGAATGAACAACTCTTAACTTCATTAAATTATCAAAGGATGCAATATCTCATTTTCTTCAATTAAATTAGTTTCACTTGTTCATAATTTGCTTTATAATATCATACTTGGTAAAACATACACATTATCTGGCTTTTAATATATAGGGATGACCAATTCAAGTAATAAACTTCATTTAACCCAGGAAAAATCAATACAAGTAAAAAGCAGAGAGAGAGAGAGAGAGAGAGAGAGAGAGAAATAATATCCCAGTAGTGCAAATTTATTTAAAATGATGAAGCTTAGTGGATTGGACAGACTATCTGGTTTCAAGACTTTGGCCTTCTATCTGAGCATCATGAGCTTGTTGCTGTATCACTCTAAATTAGCTTCTTGCCTTTGCTTTGTCTTGAATTTTTTTTTCTTAACTAAACCAAACATCCCACTTGACTAAATATATAGTTCTATTTTCTTCTACTTAAAAAAAGAAACTAGAGTTTTGGGAAATTCAGTTTCTTTCCTAGAAAATATCTCTATAATAATATCAGTCCTATTTAACAGATAGTTGTGAACTACAAATGTGGGCTGATGTATATAAACATGAAAAGCCGTCACCTCCCGACCCCCTCTTCTTACAATCTTATTCTTAGTGGTGGTTCCTTCTAGTTCTTATGTCCTTCAGCTGTCTAATTTGGTTGAGTAGACAACTAGGGAGGTCTCAGCTTTTCATCCCTGCTAGGATCAGGGGGAAGGACATTTTTTGTGATACTATTTTCCTTTTTTATCCTTTTTAAATAAAATAGAAATTTTTATAATACTTAACTAGGTTTCCCATGAGGATTGAATAACACCATGCATATAAAACACTTAGCGGCAAGTCATGCACTTAGTATTAAATAAATTATAGGTATTATAATTCAAAGTCTGAAATAAAATGTGGCAAACATTTTCTTACATAGTGATTGTGAAGTGAGGGGTGTGATCCTTGCCAGAAGTCAGAGTTTATGGGTTTGAATCTCAATATGAGGTTTAAAATATTTAATTCAGGGGAATCCAGACTGATTTTCCATGCAGGGATAATTTCTGTTTCTCTAAAGCGTCAGATTCTCTGGCTATGTTAGGCTGCTTTGTCCTGGGTATCAGAGACGAGTGAAAAGGAAGTGGAAAGCCATCATCTTCCTAGGAGAGTGTGGCCTCCTGTGTCGTAACTATTTAAGACGGTTTTTATGTTACATCCAGGATCAGATAAGAGGCATGATGATAAAAGACCAGGGGAAACTAAGGATTGCTATTGTAAAATGTATGTGTATTGTGAATTCAAATAAAGATCTATATAAAGGTGATATCACATAGGTTGGGGAGAGGAAAATTATTCACTTAGTCACTACCATTTTATTTGATGACAGTGGAGTTGGGTGAGTGGTACTATTAGGGAGCTTTCTATTAAAAATAAGAATGAGGATGTACAGTTGAGCATGATGGAATACTTATTGTGTTATGTGCTTCATAAGTAGGTTATCTCATGTGAACCTCACAACAGCCACATGAGACGGCTATTGTTACTCCACCTCAGAGATGAATAATTGCGAGAGGATAAGCAATTCATCTGAGACCATAGGGCAAGTAAATTGCAAGTTTGGGATTAAAATTCAGCGTTTAGACCTCTGAGGTCCATGTCCTTTTATTTATTTATTTATTTATTTATTTATTTTTAATTATAAAATATTGCCTTCCATAAAATAGGATGTTTAGACAAAAAGAAGGAAACACAGATAAAGAAAATCCAGATGCTAAATACTTGAAGTTATGAGATTGAGAAATAGCCTTGAAGAAAAACTCAAAACTTCAGGCCCCAAGAAAGTGAAAGTGGAGGCTGAGCCGTATTAACCAAAGTTGAAATGGGTGACTGGGAAGTCAGCTAGAGCCACTGTGCCTTCTACCCTTCTTCCTACTGCATTTGACATGTCTCCGCTTTAAAGTGACGTGATTGGGAGACAGCATAATGTGGTGGAAGAAGCCCAGGTTCAATAGCCTTCGGCTGAAATCTCAGCTTTGTAATTGTTGGCTCTGTGACATTAGGCAAATCACTCAGTCTTTTTAATCTGTCAAATAATCTCTGAAAAGAAAAACTATCCAAACAAACAACCTAGTATAATACTAATTACTTGTAATCTGGAAAAAACCCTGCTTCTCACAGTTAAATTAATTCCCCCCCCCCCACTTCTACCCCCAGTATTATCTTTTGTTCAGGGAAACAGACTGTGAGATGGGAATTACGGTGCAGGACATTTACTGGGGAGTGCTCTTCAGGAACACCTGTAAAGGACAAGGGAAGTGGGGTGGATGGTGGGAGAAGATGACCTGGGATGCATTTGCAATATAAGTCTCAGTTGATCCCACAGGTCATTCCGTAGCTGGAATTTGCTTTTCAGAAATGTCCTGAATTGCAGCTGTCTCTGGGGAAGGGACACGACTTTGATAGAGACACCCTCATTTTGCCAAGGGCCATTCCCTGAAAGGGATTCAGCTATGAGCTGTTAGCAGGCAGCACCCTTGGTGTCTGCGGGAATGAAGTGGGGCTCTGGACAGCACAACTCATCATCCTCCAAATCTTTATTGTCCTAGATATAGCTAGCTAAAATCATCCATTTGCATCCTCAACTGTCTCTTCCTTTCATTTCTTCCTTCTCCTATCCCAGTCCTTCAATGTAGGGGACTGAGGATTCACATTTGCTGAGGGTCTGTTGTGTACCTGGCACTGTGGTAGGTATGTCACATACATAATCTTATTTAACCCTTAAAACAGTTCTAAGAAGTAGGAGGAAAGTGAGGTTTATAGAGTAACTTGCCCAAACTGACAAGGTCCAGGACTGGGTGTGGAAGGCAAAGCAGTTTATGTACCCCTGCACATATGCTTACATCTCTTCACTGCCTCCACCAAATCTATTCTTCTTATAGTTTCTAATGTTGCTATTTCTAGTATTCCTTCAGTAGCTATCTCTAAAATATGCTATACCATAGAGCTTTTTGGAAATGTGTTTGTTTTATTTTAAAATGTCTATATTATCCCTTTAATATATTGTGTTTAATTTGCAGACTTAAAATCTGGCAATCATCAAGGATCTATAAATATTAAGGTGAAGACAAAATAATTCCATCATGTTCATAGGCAGCTTGCTAATTTAATTTTGAAAGCTTTATTAAAAATCCTTTTAGTATAATAAAAATATATCTTCAGATGGGGATCAGTTTTTCAGTACTCCACATAATGAGTCATCAAGTTCTATCCCCTCTTAACATTTTCTAGTGACTTGGTAATTCTTAAAAGCAAGAACACAATCAAAGAGGCTCATCTGATTATAGTCAATTGGGAAGAGATTTTTTGTTTTTTGTTTTAATGAGGATAACACAGTGATGTCAACTTAGTAACAGATAACAAGTATCTTCTGTGTTTGATTTTTTCCCCTGTGAGTTTTGACAATAGTTCCCAGCCCAAACTGATCACATTTTTCTTCTTCTTCTTCTTCTCCTCCTCCTCTTCCTCCCCCACCTTCTCTTCCTCCTCCTCCTCCTCCTCCTTCTGCTGCTGCTTCTGCTGCTTCCTCTTCCTCTTCCTCTCCTCCTTCTGCTTCTGCCGCTGCCTCCTCCTCCTCCTCTACCTCCTCCTTCTCCTTCTTCTTCTTCCTTCCTCCTTCCTCTCTTCCTCCTCCTCCTCCTTCTTTGTCTTCTTTTCTTTTAAAAGTGCCAAAAGAGGAAAATATTTCTTGGTCAAATTCTTTCTCTGTGTCCTACAGAGTTGTTGGCAGTTTACTGAATTTAAACCAATTTCCAGTTCTTTCCTTACTTCCACTAAAATCTGTAAGATATTTCCAAAAAATTTTTGTGTGTGAGTCCCACATATTATCTCTAAAATAATTACTGTGAATCAAATTTCCATATGAGTCACTTTTCCCCCTATTGTAAATAGTAATATAATTCATTAGTTTTTTTTTTAACCACTAAATTTCCACATCCTGGAATCTACTGATTTTCTATAGTAATCTGTCACATTGACAAATCTTGCTTATTATAAGGATACTTCTAAAGAATGTTGAAAAAATCATATTGCTTCCTTGCCTTCACAGAAGATGATTTTCCTATGTTTTATATTTCCTTAAAAAGTATGGATTTAAGAAACAAAATTCACCTCTCAAAGTCAAAGTCATGGTGTTCAACAGAGAAATGTGGTAAAGCACTGGGCAAAGTACATGACTAATATACCACTCTTTCCTTCCATTCTAGGATAAATGGTAGAAGTGAAGATTTGTTTCTGATCCTCAGTATTTGTCTTAATATTTGATTTGCTTTCTTAGGTAGTTCACCCTTGCTGCACAGACTCTGAGCTTTACTCGTGGACAGTCATTCTCATGGATCCTTCTCTACTAAAGTTTCCAAAATGTTTAATTCATACAGATTGGCCTCCTCATATTATAGCAGTATAACTTCTGGAAGGCTTTCTTGGTTTTTAAAAAGTGCCATCTCCTTCTCCATTCTTTTATTTTGTTGCTAACCTATAGTATTTTTTCAATACCTTATTGGTTAAGCATTTTCCATCAATGCCTAAAAAAGAGAAAGTGTTTTTGAGTTTTGACCACCCTGATTAAGTAAAAACATTAAAGCACAAAAGGATTCAAAGTTTGTATGCTTTAAAGATCAAGTAATTAAGAAATACGCTTTGTTCTTAGTTTTACGTGTAGGAAAATGTTGAGGTTAATTATCTGGCCATGTGGGATAATTTGACTCGTAATCAGTAAATTTAAAAGATCTTTCATAACATAAAAAAGATCCAGCCCTGCCAAGGACAAATGACTGGCACTGAAATTCCGTTGTTAGCTTAAGTCATTGATATGTAAAACAAAAGAAAATTCTTTGGCAGAAAACAGAGGAATGTCCAGATGGTTTCTATCTATTTTCCCATTGATTGTATAATTAAAATCCCCTTTAATCATCAGAAAAATTGAGATAGAATGTTTGTAATAGAACAGTACTCTGTTTTAAAGAAATACTTTTTCGGCAGTAGGTTCACTAGTAGTGAAGTGTTTTGTGAATGTGCTCTATGGAGAAAAGGTATCCAGATAGCTCATTTGGGGATGTAAGTGCCTATTTGCAGCATTATGTTGGTTGTGCCAGATGAGACTAAATGCTAGCCCATTAAAATGAGTATGAATTAGCAATGATCACCTGCCTTCAGGTGGTATTTCCCTTTATCTGAAGCAGGATTTGTACCTTCAATGGTTTCATAGGTGGGCTAGTTCATTTATGAGGTTAATTACTAAGGAAAGCATCAATAAACTAATTAATAAATTTCTAATTCATATCCTCAGTGATTATGAGACAGAATTTGTTTAGCCAGGAAACTCAGACTTAGTTTTGCTAACCTTTTCATATCCTGTGAAATGATGCATCTGTTGATGTTGGTCAGTAGTAGAAATACATTCCCATGTGTTCCTGCTAAATTCTGTCCACTGATCACTAGGCAGTTATTGCTCTATACATATAGAAAGTGCATGTAAATCCATGGTTATAGTATTTTAAGTTGAATGACTACTTAGAACCTTGCATAACATTATCTATATCTATGTGTCCATATCTATATATCTATGTCTATCTCTATCTTTACCTGTATCTCCTTAGTTTATAAATGGTGTCAGTGATGATTTTAAAATGAAAAACAGAAAAATAAACAAAAACAAAAATTCTAGTGCCTCATCTACAATCTCTGGGATATTTTTCTTATTTTTAATTCTTTTTACTTAATGGTTATTTTCTAGCACTCTAGGAGGCTGAGGTGGGCGAATCACTTGAGTCCAGGAGTTCCAGACCAGCCTAGGCAACATGGCATACCCCATCTCTACAAAAAAATACAAAAAATTAGCTGGGCGTGGTGGCACATGTCTGTGGTCCCAGCTCCCTGGGAGACTGAGGTGGGAGGATTGCTTGAGCCCAGGAGGTGGAGATTGCAGTGAACTGAAATTGAGCCAGTACACTCTGGCCTGGTGATAGAGAGAGACCTTGTGTCAAAAAAATATTATTTTCAAGGTCTTTACTTTGGGCTAAGGAGGTAATAGTGTCATGAGTTTTAGGATGCTGGTGAGACAAAAATGCAGAAACAGGGGATCTCTTTCCTAGTAATGGTGGATCCCGTACTCCTGAGAAAGAGTAACCCTTAGGGGAAAGAGTAGTGTTTAAGGAGAAAAAACAGGGAAGGATGTGGAGAGGATTTAGTTTTCTGTACCTCCTGGTAAGCCTATGTGGTTCCTGCTGGGCAGTGGCTCACAATCATGGAACCTAAAGATACAGGCAGGTAGGGCAGGAGGCGTTGGTCCTAATAATTGCTATGCTTATTAAGAACTTACTATAAATCATGTGTGGTTCTAAGGACTTCACATAGTTTTTCTTTTAACTCTTACAGCAGTACCTAGGGATGGGCACTATCATTATTCTCATCTTATGGATGAAAGACTTAGGTGAGTTAGGTAATTTGGAGGTCCAATCATTCAAATCCAGGTGATTTGACTTGAGAGGCAGCCTCTCTTGATCATTGCTTTGCTCTGTTTCTAAGTATAAATAACGGCATAATCAAGCAGAGGTGCTTGTCACCATTCAAAATAGGTCATTGGAAGATCTGTGTCAATACCAGGGAACATCCCTGAAGCAGACATTAAGGAGGAGAATTGATGTCTACCATAGCCAGCCATTTCCTTTCTGCTCTCTAAGTGTTGGTGGTTCCAGAGGGAGTGATGTTACAGAAATGATAGGAAAGGGGATAGGTGGCACTCAGGGTTTGACCTATCTTGATTCTGCTTGTCAGTTACGAGAATGTCTCAATACCTGTTCTGTATTTCCAAACCAAGCTTTGTTTTTGTATAGGTTTTGTATGGTTTTGATTGGTGTGTCACTATATTTTTGGTTGGCTGATAAGTTAGATCCTGTGGTGATCCTGCAACATGACTTATTATTTAGTCCTCCAGTAATCCAAGGGGACAGATATTATTATCATATGGCATAAAACCTGTCACATATTCCCTCCTTCCACGTACTTTAACGTCACTAAGTCAGGATGTCTCTTGCAATTGATGTGTGTCTAGTTTAATTGGCAGCATGACTTTCCTTCTTAGTGGCACATAAAGTAATAGTGCAGCTTAAATATGATGGTGATTTGCCATGGAATATTATGCAGCCATAAAAAAGAACGTGATTATGTTCTTTGCGGGGGCATGGATGGAGTTGGAAGCCATTACCCTCAGCAAACTAATGCAGAAACAGAAAACCAAATACTGAATATTCTCATTTATAAGTGTAAGCTGAACGATGAAAACACATGGACACATGGGGGTGGGGAACAACACACACTGGGGCCTGTTGGTGGGATTGGGGGAGGGAGAGCATCAGGAAGAATAGCTAATGGATGCTGGGCTTAATACCTGGGTGATGGGTTGATCTGTGCAGCAAACCACCATGACACACATTTACCTATGAAACAAACTTGCACATCCTGTACATACACATACCCCAGAACTTAAAAGTTGAAGAAAAAAATGATGGTGATTTGGATCCAATGAAATATCCTATCTATATTTCACAGAGGCAACTGAGGAGGTTAAATAATTTATTTTGTGTTACTTATCTAGAGACTTGTTGTGACATATAATGCCTAATTATTGAGAAAATCAGCTTTTATTTCATCCTAGTCACAGTTGGTCTACATTCTCCAACTTCCCCTGCAGTTAGGTTTGGCATGAGAACGAGTTCTGGACAATGGAATGCAGATGGATAACTGGACCCATAAAAATTATTGCTTTTCTCCTTTTCTCCACTCTTTCTTTTTCCCAGCCTGCCAGCTGGATACCAACTTCCATGGGAACCACATGTTGAAGATGGCTGGACTTCTGCAACGTGATTTATGAATGACTGTGTGGAACAGAGCTGCCTTTTCTTTCCTACTTTCTTTAGTCTACTGATTGACTTTACATGAGTGAGAGATAAACTTACACTGTATCAAGCCACTGAAATTTTGGGATTAATGTGTTGCAAATAGATGATGTTACTTTAATTAATACACTGGCAGAATTGAGATTCAAACTTTGTCATTCTAATTCTAAAACCTGTCTTCTTAACTAGCATTTCTCAGAGTTAACAAGTGTTATATTGAATAAAGGTTTCCATTCTATAAGAAGTTTCGGAAACAGTTAAGCAAGTTTCTTGATGTAAGTTTTCTTGGAGCCATTCCAGTATGCATTGTGAATCTCTTAAAATTGTCATATGCAGTTTTAATAGAGCTCTATGACATTGGTTATGCTTCAGACTTCCTTTAAAGATGCTGAGTCTTGTAAAAATGTGTTAGTTTGGATAGGGCCATATTATTAATCAAACCTTGTAAATACATTTGAAATTATACTTTTTTTTAATTATTATACTTTAAGTTCTAGGGTACATGTGCATAACGTGCAGGTTTGTTACATATGTATACTTGTGCCATGTTGGCGTGCTGCACCCATCAACTTGTCAGCACCCATCAACTCGTCATTTACATCAGGTATAACTCCCAGTGCAATCCCCCCTCCCCCCTCCCCCCTCCCCATGATGGGCCCCAGTGTATGATGTTAAACCTCTCTAATCCTTTTTTAAAAACAATTTCAAATTTTATTTTAGATTTGGGGGATATATATGCAGGTTTGTTACCTGAGTATATTGCGTGATGCTGAGGTTTGGGGTACTGAGCATAGTATCCAACAGTTTTTCACCCCTTTCCCTCCTCCTTCTCTCCCTGCTCTAGTAGTCCTCAGTGTCTATTCTTCCCAACTTTATGCCTGAGAACCCACTGTTTAGCTCCCACTTGTAAGTGAGAACATACAGTATTTGGTTTTCTGTTCCTGGGTTAATTCACTGCGTAGATATTATTTTCCTGCATTAATTTGCTTTTAGGATAATGGCCTCCAGCTGCATCCATGTTGTTGCAAAGGAGAGGATTTCATTCTTTTTATGGCTCCATAGTATTCCATGGTGTATGTGTACCACATTTTCTTTATTCAATCCACTGTTGATGGGTACTTGGGTTGATTTCATGTCTTTGTTATTGTGAATAGTACTGTGATTAACATTTGAGTTGATGTGTCTTTTCAGTGGAACAATTTGTTTTCTTTTGGATGTATAACCAGTAATGGGATTGCTGACCCAAATGGTAGATTCATTTTAAGTTCTTTGAGAAATCTTCAAACTGCTTTCCACAGTGGCTGAACTAATTTATATTCCCACCAACAGAGTATAAGTGTTCCTTTTCTGCCACAGCCTTGTAATCATCTATTGTTCTATGATTTTTTAATATGAGCCATTCTGACTGATGTGAGATAGTGTCTCATTGTGGTTTTGATTTGCATTTCTCTGATAATTAGTGATGTGGGGCATTTTTTCATATATTTGTTGGCTGCTTGTGTATCTTCTTTTGAGAAGTGTCTGTTCATGTCTTTTGCCCATTTTTAATGGGGTTATTTGTTTTTTGTTTGTTGATTTAAGTTCCTTATAAATGTTGGAAATTAGGCCTTTGTTGAATGCATAGTTTGTGATTTTTTCTCTATTTCCTTAGGCTGTCTGTTTACTCTCTTGATAGTTTCTTTTGCTGTGTAGAGCTCTTTAGTTTAATTAGGTCCCACTTGTCAATTTTTGTTTTTGTTGCAATTGCTTTTGAGGACTTAGTTATAAATTATGTCCCAAGGCTGATGTTCAGAGTGGGGTTTCATAACTTTTCTTCTAGAATTCTTAAAGTTTGAGGTTTTACATTTAAATCTTTAATCCATCTTGAGTTAATTTTATTATATGATAAAATATAAGGATTCAGTTTTATTCTTCTGCATATAACTAGCCAGCTATCCCAGAACCACTTACTGAATGGAGAGTTATTTTCCCATTGCTTATTTTTTGTAGAGTTTGTCAAAGATCAGTTGGTTGTAGGCATGCGGCTTTATTTCTGTGTTTTCTGTTCTGTTCCAATGATCTGTATGTCTGTTTTTGTACCAATACCATGCTGTTTTGTTTATTGTAGCCTTATATATAATTTTAAGTAAGGTAATGTGATGCCTCCAGCTTTGTTCTTTTTGTTTAGGGCTACTTTGGCTGTTCAGGCTCTTTTGGTTTATATGAATTTTAGAATAATTTTATATAGTTCTGTGAAAAATAATGTTGATAGCTTGCCAGAAATCTGTAGATTGTTTTTGGCAGTATGGCCATTTTAGCAATATTGATTCTTCTAATCCATCCATGGGCATGGAATGTTTTTCCATTTGTTTGTGTCATGTATTATGTCTTTCAGCAGTGTTTTATGGTTCTCTTTATAGAGATCTTTCACTTCCTTATCTACCTGTATTCCTAAGCATTATTTTTTTTGGAAGCTATTGTAAACAGGATTGCATTCTTGATTTGGCTCTCAACTTAAACATTATGAGTGTATGGAAATGCTACTGATTTTTATACACCGATTTTGTATCCTGAAATGTTACTGAAGAAGTTTAACAGTTCCAGAGGCCTTTTGGCAGAGTCTTTAGGGTTTTCTAAGTACAGAAACATATTATCAGTGAAGAGAGACAGTTTTGACTCTTCTTTTTCCTGTCTAAATGCCTTTTATTTCTTTCTCTTGCCTGGTTTCTTTGGCTAGCACTTGCGGTACTATGCTGAATAGGTGTGGTGAGAGCAGACATCCTTGTCTTTTTCCAGGTTTCAGGAAATGCTGCCAGTTTTTACTTAATCAGAATGATGTTTGTTGTGGGTTTGTCATAGGTGGCTCTCATTATTTTAAGGTATATTCCTTTAATGCCTAATTTCTTGAGGGTTTTTTAAAATCATGAAGCAATGTTGGATTTTACCAAAAGCTTTTTCTGCATCTATTGAGATGATCATATGGTTTTTATTTTTAATTCTGTTTATGTGGTGAATCATATTTATTGATATGCATGTGTTGAACCAGCCTTGCACCCCAGGAATGAAGCCTACTTGATCATGGTGAAGTAACTTTTTTGATGTGCTGCTGGATTTTGTTATTATTTCATTGAGGATTTTTTTGCCTATGTTAATCAAGGATATTGGTCTGTAGTTTTCTTTTATTATCGTGTCTTTGCCAGGTTTTAGTATCAAGGTGATGCTGGCTTCATAGGATGAGTTAGGGAGGAAACCCTCATCTTCAGTTTCTGGGAATAGTTTCAGAAGTATTGGTAACAATTTTTCTTTGTATGTCTGGTAGAATCTATCTGGTCCAGGGCTTTTTTTTTTTTTTTTTTTTTTTTTTTTTAGTTAGTAGGTTTTTTTATTACTTACTCAGTAGTTTTGGAACTTGATTTCAGTCTGTTTGGGGTTTCAATTTCTTCCTGATTCAATCTTGGGAGATTGTGTATTTCTAGGAATTTATTCATTTCTTCTAGACTTTTTAGTTTGTGTGCATAGAGGTGTTCATTAGAGTCTCTGAGGAGCTTTTGTATTTCTGTGGGATTGGTTGTAATGCCATCTTTGTCATTTCTGATTGTGTTTATTTGGATCTTCTCTCTTTTTCTTTGTTAATCTATCTGGTAGTCTATTGATTTTGTTTATTCTTTCAAAGAACCAACTTTTAGTTTCATTGATTGTGTGGATTTTTGGGTCTCGATTTCATTCAACTCTGCTCTGATTTTAGTTATTTCTTTCCTTCTGCTAGCTTTGGGGTTAGTTTGTTCTTGTTTTTCTAGTTCTTTTAGGTTTGATGTTAGAATGTCAATTTAAGATCTTTCCAACTTTTTGAGATTGGCATTTAGTGCTATAAACTTTCTCCATAACATTGCCTTTGCTGCATCCCAGAGTTTTTGGTATATTGTGTCTCTGTTTTCATTTATTTCAAAAAGTTTTTTGATTTCGGCCTTAATTTTACTATTTACTCATTTCCAAGTAGTTGTATTGAAACGTCTCTAATATTAATGATTTTCTGGCATTATATTTTTCAGTCTAGTTGGTAAGTTTTCTATCTAGTCAAGGAACTTAATTACCACATACTGTGCAAGTTATTAAGCAATAATTATTAGTAAAACTCTTGAGAAAAGGGTCTGAAGTTTTCTTATTCACCACTGTGTTCCCAGCTCTCTGGCGCAGTGCCTATCACATAGTAGGCACTCAATAATTATATGCTGTTCTTATTAAAGAGATAGCTTGGTGAAATAAATGTTATAGGAGCTGTGAACCTTATATCTTCAATTACAAAATAAGGCAAATGATTTTTTATTTCACAGGATTTTGTGATAATCAAATGAAATAGTGTACATATGATGTAAGATATTTACAGTACTTAGTAAACCTATAATGTAAGATATTTGTACGACTACTAGAATGAAGCAGTATTCAATAGACTGTATTTAACACATATTTTTTCACAATTGTTAGGCTTTGGCACAGACGTTGTATTATGTATAGGTGATAAAGCTGAATCATGTGTCTCTTCTCCTTAGAACACAAGGAAATTTGAAACTCAACAAATTTTTTGTGCTTAGCCTTGCTTAGCTCCCAGAGCTAGTCTGTTTTCTTGGGTATACCAGGTAGCCATATGGAAATGCATTCAGGAAATATTGAAAGGAGGATATAAAGAACTCCAGAAGTACCAGAAAAAAGATAGTTAAAAATCATGTAATGAGTAATCTCTTGGACTACCTGGGAAAAACAGAATTCAAATTTGTAAGTCCTTATTTTCCTTTCTGAATTTTGCTATGTCTGTTTGTCTTGGAATGAACAACAGATTAATAATCAAAACCAGACTAGTGTTTGAGTAAGTGTCCTTCACATCAACCCCTGATTTCCCTTTGGTTCTACACAAGAAAGCATTCATTACTTTCGTTGGTATAAGCTTCTCATTTTGAAAAGTACTTGGAGGAAATGTGTCCTGTGATACTGAGTATTCTCCCTGTTAATGTACTATGTATATTGGATGTGTTGTCAAGTTTATTTAGACCCTCTTTAAGTGTTAGTGGTGAAATTAGATTAGATTGCTTTCTTTCAAACATCTATCTTTCATCGCAGCAAGATGAGATGCTTTTATTGCCAACTGACAGGGACACATGTGTCAGTATTTTTAGGCCGCAATATATAGTGCTGTATCAAGGAAAGGAAGTAAAGCCCTTAGATTTTGGTAATGTACTGAATGGTCCAGGGAACAACTTACGCCCTTTTCCAAGAAACAATTCCAAAAACAAAATGTTTTCTCCTGAGCTTAAATGAAAAGCAGATACAACAAAGGCTTTAAACTGAAAAATAATAGATTCACTGGCATCAGGTACTGAAGGAGTTGCACATTATTTAGACTTCTCAAAAAGTTGGCTATGCCTGTTAGATGGGGGTCCAAAAATTCTCTGGAAATTATTGTCTATGTTAACCATAAAACTACTAAACAGTTTATTATTGTCAAATTCACTTAAAATGAATAACCTTGATCTCTCAGTAATTCCCTTTAGGGAATAGCCTGTGGCAAGAGTATATTTTACATGTCCATTGTTAAGCATTTCAATAAATCAACATGATGCAGGAAAATCTGATATTTCTATGGAAATCTCTATGCTTTCATTGCTCTTTTCACATTATTAAGGCTAGTGAATCTTATGCTAAAGAATTTGGGACTGACATTTTTCAGTTTAAAGTATAGTTTATTAACACTGATGGAAAGTATGTTTCTTTCTGTGGAAATTCATTTTTCTTAGTGTGCATTATCTCTCCTCTTATTCTCCAAGTTTACCTTATACTCCTGTCAATTCAAACTAGTTCTATTATTCAATCACAGATATACCCCTCATATTTTCCATAAGAATGATGCAGGCATCAAATGTTTGGCTTATTTAATTTTTTGATGGAGTCTTATAAAAGCTATTGTTGAGATCATGTTGGGATTCTGTGGTATAGGTTTTAGCTATAGATAAATAGTCATCCTTGTTTGCCCATGACTGAGGGATTTCCTGGGACACGGGATAGTTCCATGCAAACTAGAACAGTGGGTCAGTTTAGTGAAATACCTAAATTAAAATTATATGAAAAATACTCCAGTAGCATTGATTATGAAATATATATCCCCAGAAGATCTTCATTTTTAAAAGGGTTTGTAATTCATTTTAGACTCATTCTTTGAAATAATGCTTATTAGTTCCTGATCATTGTTTAAAAAAGAGATAATTAATTTTATACCTCTGGCTTTTAAAAATTATAATTTATCCATTATGTACTTGGCCTAGACTAGTAGATTTTGCTGTGTTCAAAATGCATAATTTATTGTAGCCTTCCTATAGTCTTTCTTGGTTTTGATTTAATAAGACATAAGAAATTATAGACCAAAACTTCATAAATATAACTTTAATTGCTTTATTTTCCAGTTACCCATTTTCTATGTTGAAATATTTACTTTTAGAGGTCATTACATGTATTTCTACTTCTTTGTGAATTTGATTAATTATAAAGTTTCCTACAGATTGTTTTTGATGAGAATCAGACATTCAGGTTTTATATGTCTGAAAAATAAATCTCTTATCAACACTGCTCACTCCTTTTTATTATCCCAGAACTCTAGTTTGTAAAACAGGCTTGATATGTGTTGACCTTTTCTTGTAGATGACTCTGCTGTCTCTCGTGAAATGTTATAAAACTCCAAAGAGCTTGGACTGTCCTAAATTTTGAATATTTTGAGATATATTCTAGTAAGACATAGTACATGGGGCAAAGAATACCCATATTCTTTGGAGACTTTGAGCTTGGAGGATCAATCTTAGAAAATAACCTTCCTTTCTTCAACTTTGGTCTGAAGGGTGTTCCTTTCAGATTTGCAAAGAATCACTTTTATACTACAGGAGTAAAGTGGGTCATAATATTGAACACAAAAAGTTACGTAAGCATATTAATTCACTGAGGTTATGGCTAATAACTGCAGTGTGTGAACACACCCAAGTGGCCCATTTACTCCTGCTGGTGCAACATGGAATGACAGTTGGTCAGCAAATGTGTTGAATGTCTATTTCATTCCAGAAGAAAGTGAAAGGAAATAGAAGATCTGGCTGGCCCACCTCTCTATCTCTTATGGAAATAGATATTCTAATATTATATGTCAGAAGATGCCAATGGGTGGCCATATTAAATAATAGAACTTGTACCTAGTTTTCTCCTTCTAGGTGTAGTGTGTGGGCTGTTTTGTCATACTTCATATTATCCAGGGGTTAATTAAAGACCTCTGAGGTCTTCTACTCATCTTCATTCTTTAACAATGAGCAGATCCTTATATAAAAAAGTAGTGAGTTAAACTACATGTCATGTCTAGTATTAGGTGAAATTATGCTTCCAAGAAGAGCTAAAAAAATGACTGCTGTTTCCTTTGTGCGTCTTTTGTAGAATACGTGTTTTGATATTTTAGTACTTGGTATAATTAGTATTTTTAATACTTATATAATATTATAATTCTTTTCCAATGGGAAAAGATACATTTTAATTACATCACAGATAGCTTTTCATGACATTAAATCTATAGAACTGGCTATAGATCTTCTATTCCTTGAGTCTGAAATAGATACATAGAGATAGATAGATAGATAGATAGGAAGATAGATAGATAGATAGATAGATAATCTCCTATAAGGGAGTAAAGCTGACTATTAGCTCTACCAATATGGCATGCTGCCTTTCCTTACTTTAATAATTCAGTTGTCTATTGAAGATACATACCTGATAGCTGCACAAGAAATGTTTTTTGTTTTTAACTTTTGAAGAGTAAATTTATGTTTTTTCTCTTAGGATGGTAATGGGAAAACCAGGGAATGTAAATTTTAATTCCTAATGACCACCTTATTTTAATAGTTAATAATTTCTCCTGGATCGCTAAGCAATATATATAGCAAGATTTGTATACCTTAAGAAGTGTAAATCGCACATTATCTTTATTCGGAAATAGAATATCTTCTGGGTTTATCTCTTTCTCTAGCAAATTATACTTTAACCACATGTGCCGCTAAATTATTCATTTCCATCTGTCAGCAGTTTCTTTATGGAACCACTGAGGAAGCCTGAAATGGTTAATGGTTAGTTGTTCTCTAGGCAGTCATAAATATACAACGTGTGTGGCTGAGAACCCATGACCCAATGCCAGAGAAATTAGGTGTAAGGCCTGTGCAAAAGCAGGCTGAGGTCTCAAAAGGCCATAAATGAACGCTGCCTCTCCCTCTATGGCATCTTTCGTCAAGCATATCATTTCAAAGGAAACAGTAATAGTTCTTTAAAAAATGTATTAATATTTTTATGGGCAAATCATAATTGTATACATTTATGGGGCACAATGTAATGTTTTGACATGCATACAATGTGGAATGGTTAAATTTAATTAACATATTCATCACTTCAGTCACTTATTTTTTGTGATGAAACATTTGAAATTTGCTAAGTAATTTTGAAATTATGATATATTATTATTGACTATAATCACACTGCTGTGCAATAGATATCAAAACTTATTCCTCTTGGCCGGGCGTGGTGGCTTACGCCTGTAATCCCAGAACTTTGGGAGGCCGAGACGGGCGGATCACGAGGTCAGGAGATCAAGACCATTCTGCCTAACATGGTGAAACCCCGTCTCGACTAAAAATACAAAAATTAGCCAGGCACGTGGCTGGCGCCTGTAATCCCAGCTACTTGGAAGGTTGAGGCAGGAGAATGGCGTGAACCCGGGAGGCGGAGCTTGCAGTGAGTGGAGATCGCGCCACTGTAGTCCAGCCTGGGCAACAGAGCGAGATTCCGACTCAAAAAAAAAAAAAAAAAAAAAAAAACTTATTCCTCTTGTACAAAGCGAAACTTTGTACCCTTTGATCAACGATTCTCCATTTCCCCCTCCCCACAACTCAGCCTCTGGTAACCATCATTCTACTCTACTTTCATGAGTTTGACTTTTTTTTTTTTTGGTCTCAGTCTCTGAGTAGCTGGGATTACAGGTGTAAGCCATCACAACTGGCTAATTTTTGTATTTTTAGTGGAGACAGTGTTTTGCCATGTTGGCCAGGCTGGTTTTGAACTCCTGACCTCAGGTGATCCACCTGCCTCAGTCTCCCAAAGTGCTCAATCACAGGCATGAGCCGCCATGCCTGGCCGAGTTTGACTTTTTAAGATTCTACATATAAGTGAGATCATGTGGTATTTGTCATTCTGTGTCTGCCTTATTTCATTTAACATAATGTCCTCCAGATTCATTCTTGTTATTGTAAGTGACAGAATTTCCTTCTTTTGTTAGGTTAAATAGTACTCCATTGTGTATATATACCACATTTTCTTGATATATATACACAATGTTGATGTTGATGGACACTTAAATTGGGAAATAATTCTTCACCAGACTTTAATACTGAAGCAAGTCAATCATCTGGTATCTGATGCCCAAAGAGAAGGTTTCTGGGTCTTTCCCCCTGCTTTATTCAAGTAAACAAAGTAAATACGAGAGGCCACTAAAAATCCCTGTTTTTCAGAATTTCTATTGAGGAAGAAAATCTGAGGAATCTCACATCATGTGAAAAAAAAGAACTAGTGAAATACTGGAAAGCAAAGTGTGAAGAAATGGTTTTAGTGATACACTTTGTGAATTAATATGTTGTGAGTTTTTCACATCTTTCAAGTTTATCTTTAAAGTGGTGGAGTTACCTGCTGTTCTTTCAACATGCCAGGATCCTGTGCTGAGCCTCAGGGCTTTGCATTGGTTGTTCTTTCTGCCAAGAAGGCCCCCTTCCCAGTCCCATATTAGCTTTTCCCTTTTCTTTATTTCAGTCTTAGCTCAAATATCTTCTCAGAGGCCCTGCCTTGTAGATCACACTATCTAATTTGGTGTTTTCATTAGAGCACTTAGACATAGAATTTGAGATTGAACATCTTTCATTCATTTATTATTTGTTCCTGCCAGTAGAATGTAAGCTCCGTGTAGGCAGGGAATTTGTTCAGCTTAAGACTGTACCACAATCTTGTACACATCATGAGCATGATAAATGCTTGTTAGCAAATCAGTGACTGATTTAGAGTAAAGCCAAAATGGTATATGGCTGTTTTACTATAAGAAGGAATCATTTCTTTTCCAAGTTAGAAGCACAAATAATCTGCTTCATTATAATATATGCCAAAATCAGGTGAGAAACTGAAATTGCTTTTAAGTGACACCTGATGATGAGTTGTATGGGAACAAAGACCCAACTGGGGAAAAAAGTTAATCTGTTCCCAAACTCCTGAGATAGAAATCGAAGCAGTTCCTGGATTTAATGCTTCTCATGCAGGCAATCCAGATACTTATCATCACCATATGAATACATATCTATTGCATAGCAAAACTGTACCTCTCTTCTGAGGATACCTACAGGCAACAAGGAAGAAGGAGGTGGTGCCTGCACACGAACACCAGCACAAAAAAACTGCACAAAGAATACAGGGATATTGGCTCTGAGCCTCATCTCAGTCCCATTTTTGTTAATCTCCCAAGAGCATATGGTGCTGATCACTCACTACTTCTTAAAAATACTCCCCACTCTTTCGAAAAAGTCTAATGCTTGTCTACGGCACTGTTTTCTTTAGCAGCTCTTCTTCCTTGGTCTTCTCTTTAAGAATGGATGTTCACTAGAATGCTACCATTTTTTTCTTCTTACTCACACTCTACCTGGCAGCCTCCCTTATCATCTTTATACTTATCATGATGCCTTAACATATGCCTCTAACACTGACCTTTATCCCATTTCCCAGGCTTGAATTTCCAACAGCTCCTGGACATCTTTGCCTAGGTTTTCCCCTAAGCACCTCAAGAATATTATGTCACAGACTAAATATGTTCTACCATTTCTTCTCCTGCTTTCACCATTTTAGTTTCGATTGATCTAAGAAGCTATCTTCTGCTTCTTAGGTCACATCTCACTAGCTGTCTTTTTGTTTTTCTCCTCCCTACCATTTCTCTGTCACTGCTCTGTTCAGACCCTCATTGTTTTCCATGTTGGCTGTTGTCATAACTGAAATGGTTTCTTGCCTTGTGTCTCTGGTGTCATCAATTTATTTCCCTCTTTTGCAAACTCCTCAACCTAATTATCATTTCCATAATCACTTCCAGAAGAAACATAATGATTTATTTCCAGAAAAAATTTCCAATTATTTTAATAAAGGCCTAGAAGTTCTGCTGAAATCTGGCCCCCAGATATCTTTATAGTTTCCTTTGCCTCTACAGTTTTGACACAGCCAGCCCTGTTAGACTGTTTGTTCCCATTGGACACTCCCTGGGCCTCTTCTCTGTGCCCTTAATCATGCTCTGCTGTAAGTCTGTGTTCCTTTTCTCGATTATTCCCATTAAGAAATCCCATTCGCCATTTTATTTATTTATGTGTTAATAATATTTTACTTAAGAGGAAGGGCAATGCAAATGAGGAAGTCTTTATACACTGAGGTTTGGAGTCTATTAATCTTGTCACCCAAATAGTAAACATAGTACCCAATAGGTAGTTTTTCAGCCTTTGCCCACCTGTCTCTCTCCCTTCTCTGGTAGTCATCAGTGTCTAGTATTCCCATCTTTATGTCCATGTGTACCCAATGTTTAGCTCCCACTTATAACTGAGGACATGTGATGTTTGGTTTTCTGTGTTTTACATTAATTTTCTTAGGATAATGGTCTCCAACTGCACCCATGTTGCTGCAAAGACCCCGATTTCATTCTTTTTTATGGCTGTGTAGTATTCCATGGTGTATCTGTACCACATTTTCTCTATCCAATCCACCATTGATAGGCACCTAGGTTAATTCCATGTCTTTGGTATTGTGAATAGTGCTGTGATAAATATACAAATGTGTGTATCTTTTTGGTAGTGCCAAGACCAGCTCGGTTGCTGAGACCCTAACTTAGCAGGGCTAGAGGAATTAAAGACACATACACAGAAATATAGAGGTGTAAAGTGGGAAATCAGGGGTCTCGTAGCCTTCAGAGCTGAGAGCCACAAACAGAGATTTACCCACATATTTCTTAACAGCAAACCAGTCATTAGCATTGTTTCTATAGATATTAAATTAACTAAAAGTATCCCTTATGGGAAATGAAGGGATGGGCCATATTAAGGAGTAGGTTGGGCTAGTTAACTGCAGCAGGAACTTGCCCTTAAGGCATAAATTGCTCATGCTATTGTTTGTGGCTTAAGAATGCCTTTAAGAGGTTTTCTGCCCTGGGCAGGCCGGGTATTCCTTGCCCTCATTCCCATAAACCCACAACCTTCCAGTGCGGGCCTTCGGGTCATTATGAATATGTTATGGTGCTGCAGAGATTTTGTTTATGGCCAGTCTTGGGGCCAGTTTGTGGCCAGATTTTGGGGGGACCTGCTCCCAACACATCCCCCTTCTCTGATTTGCAAATTGATAAAAGCAAAGGCAGCTTTGTCACGGTGAGCTACTTCTCACAGGAGTCAGGATCCGCATTTGCAGACTATACTAGACTAGCAACATAGATTAAAAGCACAGTCATCATTGAAATCACAGAACTTCCAAGTGTTTTTATCCATTTTAATGGGTTACTAGCTGTTAATTTGTCTGCCGCTCCTTTAAGCACTTCAGTTCCTGGCATTAAGGTCAGGTGTGCCTGGGATGCTTTAAATATTTGTTCTTTTAATTTTAAATTCTTATGTTCAGCTCCTAGAGCAGGCCATATCATTTGAGGTTGAGGTGCCACTCTACTGCCATGGTTCCAGATAATAGGAACTTTTGCCGTACTTCTTATCATTTCTACCATCTGACCATTTTGTTCAGATCAGCTGAACATAGTGTGGCCATGGCATGTAGACTGAGAGGTGCAATTCAAGCTAAACATCCCCTTAGGGGACCAAATAATAATGATTCCATAGGAATTGTTGCACAGCACCTCTGCCTGTTCTGCAAAGCAATCTTCCTAAACAAGTGTGTTCATTTTTTCTAACTGGGTCCAATCCTGTTTACAAATAGGTTTTTGAGGGTGGTATGCCTCAATTATAGGAGCAGATTTATTATGGTAAATATTGAGATCAGAAAGCGTGTGTAAATGTGTCAGAGTGATTGCATCCAGGCATTATTACCAGCCCTTATTGAAGGAATACTCACGGCAGTGGTGATAACCGCTATCATAGCTACCATTAAATTATTCATTGTGACTGGTCCCACTTTCCTCAGGTTTTCTTCCGCCATCTGTGACAACTTCTTGATCTGTCCCCAGGTGGGTGGCTGTGTTCGACGGGTGTTGCTCGTGACAGTTGGGGTCCTCCTCAGCATCAGTCTCCACATGGCTGCAACCGGTGGGGGGGGGGTGTCCTCGGGATCCTCTCAGAGTCTCTTCCTCAGCATCTGGCTCATGATAAGGTTTCAGGTATCTTGATGATATCCAAATCGGCTGTTGATTTTGGCCTGGAGAAACACAAGCATAACCTCTACCCCAAGTTATTATTTTATCTATTTCCCAACTTTTTGTTATCGGATTTCTCCACCAAAGCAGTTGTTCTGTTTTTGTCTTTGCAGCTGGTTTCTGTAGATGCTGTTCAGCTGCTGATAACATCTGGCCTTTGGGCAGGCTCAAAAACTTTAAAGTTAAAAATGCTAGGTTCAGTTGTATCTGTGGGGTTCCATATTCTCTGTCTCCCTTCTGCTTTTGCAACTGCTGTTTTAGGGAGAGATTCATTCTTTCCACTAGGGCTTGTCCTTGAGAATTGTATGGGATACGAGTAATGTGTTTAATATTACACATAGACAAAAACGTAGCTAGAGCTTGGCTAGTATAGCCTGGGGCATTATCTGTTTTAATAGAAGCTGGAATGCCCATCACCGCAAAACACTGCAAAAGGTGACGTTTAACATAGGCAGAAGACTCCTGTTTGGCCTGTAGCCCAGAAGAAGCGAGAAAAGGTATCCACACATACATGTACATAAGCTGGTCTCCTAAACGAGGGAACATGTGTGACATCCATTTGCCAAAGAGAGTTAGGCTCCAATCCTTGAGGATTAACTCCTCCTGTAAAAGATGAGGAATGTACCATTTGGCAAGTTAGGTATCGCTGGATAATAGCTTTAGCTTCTTTCCAGGTAATGCTATATCTGTGTTTGAGACCAGAGGCATTAACATGGGTTAAATTGTGAAAGTGTCTAGCATTAGATATTGCATTAGCAACTAGGTGATCAGCCATTTGATTCCCTTCAGTCAAAGGTCCTGGAAGAGGTGTATGAACTTTAACGTGAGTGATATAAAAAGGATGCATTCGACTTCTAACTGCTGTTTGCAATTGGGTAAATAAGTCATCAGTTGTTCATCTGTATAAAATTGTAACAGAGCATTTTCAATTTACTGTGTGGAATGAACCACGTATGAAGAATCAGAAATCCCATTAATAGGCATATCAAAAGCGGTCAATACCTCAATTACAGCTACAAGCTCCACTTTTTGAGCTGAAGTATAGGGCGTCTGGAAAACTTTACTTTTTGAGCCAGAATAAGAAGCTTTACCATTACTAGACCCATCTGTGAAACAATGAAAACGCTTAGCAGGCTGCAGGTTGTTTGTTGCAGGAATTGTAAATGCAAACCTTTCACAGTCTTGCTCAGCTACAGGGATAGTAGATAAACAGTCTTTTAAATCTATGACTATTAAAGGCCAATTTTTTGGAATTATAGCAGGAGAAGGCAATCCTGGCTGTAATGCTCCCATAAGTTGTATAACTGAATTGATGGCTCTTAAGTCAGTTAACATTCTCCATTTGCCTGATTTTTTCTTAATTACGAAAACTGGAGAATTCCAAGGGGAAAATGTTGGAGCTATGTGCTCATTTTCTAATTGTTCAGCAACTAATTTCTCTAAAGCCTCCAGTTTTTCTTTACCTAGCGGCCATTGTTCTATCCAAATTGGTTTATCTGTTAACCATTTTAAAGGTATAGATTCTGGAAGCTTAACAATGGCCGCCATCAAAAATTATTTCCTAATCTTTGGCAGGAACTTTGTTTTTCTGCTTGAAGCGGGTTCTTTCAAACCTTGCAAATATTTTCTAGTCCCATACCAGGGACATACTCCTTTTCATGCATTGTATGTTGACTTTGAGGGCTATATAATTATTCTGGAATTAGAACTTGTGCTCCCCATTGTTATAATAAATCTCTTCCCCATAAATTTATAGGTACAGAAGTTATAATTGGTTGAATATTCCCAGGTTGTCTGTTGGGCCCCTCACAATGCAAAATATAACTACTTTGATATACTTCAGTGGCTTTACCAACTCCGACTATGTTAAATTGAGCGGGTTGAATTGGCCACGTGGACGGCCAGTGCTGTAGAGAAATGATTGAAATGTCCACTCCTGTATCTACCAAACCTTTAAATTTCTTTCCTTGAATAGATATTTCACAGGTAGGATGTTTATCAGTAATTTCATTTACCCATTAAGCTGCTTTGCCTTGTTTGTTTGTGCTTCCCAATCCTCCTGTTTGTTTAATTTCACTTTTTCCCATTCCCACATACGGCACAATCAGGAGCTGTGCTATGTGCTCTCCTGGCTCTGCTTTCCAGGGAACAGAGGTAAATATAACAGTTTGAATTTCCCCATTGTAGTCTGAATCAATGACTCCTGTATGTATTTGTATGCCTTTTAAACTTAAACTAGGCCTTCCTAAAAGTAATCCTATTGTCCACACTGGCACGGGTCCACATACTCCTGTTGGGACCTTTTGTGGGGGTTCCCCAGGCAGAAGGTTCACAGCTTTTGTGCAGCATAAATCTACTGTGGCACTACTGGCTGTGGCAGGGGACAGACATTGTTCAGGGGTGAGGGAATGGCCTGAGCTGAAAATGCCCCGGTTTAGAACGGGGCCTGGGACAGGCCCCTCATGGCATTTCCTGAAATCAGGTTCCCTTCTTTATCAAATTTAGAGTGACACTGACTAGCCCAGTGTTTTCCTTTTTTACATTTTGGACATTTCAGGTTCAACAGTTTTCTTTTTTCCCCTATCTGGCGGCCTGACTCACTGATTTTTTTTATATTCTTTTTTAGTATGACCATGCTTCCCACAGTTAAAACAAGCTCTGGGAAATGGAGTATTTCCTTTATCCACTCTCAGTCCTGCCATTGCCTGT
The DNA here is from genome assembly GCF_024542745.1 of Macaca thibetana thibetana. Lineage (NCBI taxonomy): Eukaryota > Metazoa > Chordata > Mammalia > Primates > Cercopithecidae > Macaca > Macaca thibetana. The sequence goes on along the minus strand of NC_065588.1, from coordinate 67,498,640 downwards.
GCCAACAAGGTAGCTTTATGCAGATTACCTCCGATACCATCACAGGCCTTGATATAATCAACTAAATGTGCTTTCCCTCTGATAGGTCACAGAGCAGCCTGGCAATCGGGATTAGCATTGTCAAAAGCTAATAACTGAAGCACTATATCCTGAGCAGCCGAATCTGCAATCATCTTTTTAAGAGACTCCTGTAACTGAGCTATAAAATCAATGTATGGTTCTCTGGGTCCCTGTTTTATAGCTCTAAAGGAAGGGTATTGTTCTCCACCTGAAGTGATTTTTTCCCAAGCTCTAATGCACACTCCTCTAGGCTGTTCTATGGCATCATCCTGCATGACAAGTTGTGCATCTAAACCAACCCAGCTGCCAACCCCCAAAAGTTGGGCAGTTACATTAATTTGAGGTTGGGCCTGGGCATTGCGAGCAGCCTGAATGGAAGCTTCATCTGCCCACCAAGTTTTAAATTGTAAGAACTGAGCAGGAGTTAGACAAGCTCGAGTAAGAGCGTCCCAGTCAGTAGGAATCATCAGACTGGAAACGGTAACATTCTTTAGCAGTCCCATTTCAAAAGGAGAACCTGGTCCATACTGGCTTATTGCTTGTTTTAATTCTTTGAGTAATTTAAAAGGAAAAGGCTCAAATGTAGTTATAATATTTTCCTCTTGATCTGGGGGCTGTATACTAACAGGCAACTGCCAAGCCTCTATATCACCCTCTTGTCTAGCTTACCGAATGCCTGCCTGAATAAAATAGAGCCGTCGCTCGAGGGGCTGCTCAAACAGTCACTGGGGCAACTAATTTTCGCCCAGTGTCCTCCGGAAAAGAAAGATCTGGGGGGTCATTTTCTTCAAAATAATAAGGAGGGGGTGCAAAAGGGTAGGGATGAACCTCTCCTTCCTTTGCCACTTTAGCTTTAACTGGCAAATAAACATGCTCTGTAACCTCTTCTGTTACTTCACTATACTCTTGTTCCTCCTCATTATCAGTGTGAAAAAGTTCCAAGGTGAAACGAACCAGACCCCATACCTGTCCCATTGTTACCCTGATGCTTCCGAGCTCCCCTTCTTACTCACCAGGGGGATTGCTTTAAGAGTACTTGGGTGTCCTCCAGCTAGTTTTCTGTTCCAACTGTCGCTCTGGGGACCCTTCGACCTGGATTTGAGCCCCCACGAATGGATGCCACTTGCCGAGACCAGCTCGGTCAGGGAGACCCTAACCCAGCGGCACTAGAGGAGTTAAAGACACACACACAGAAATATAGAGGTGTGAAGTGGGAAATCAGGGGTCTCACAGCCTTCAGAGCTGAAAGCCCCGAACAGAGATTTACCCACTTATTTCTTAACAACAAACCAGTCATTAGCATTGTTTCTATAGATATTAAATTAACTAAAAGTATCCCTTATGGGAAGCAAAAGGATGGGCCAAATTAAAGGAATAGGTTGGGCTAGTAAACTGCAATAGTAACATACCCTTAAGGCATAAATCGCTCATGCTATTGTTTGTGGCTTAAGAATGCCTTTAAGGGGTTTTCTGCCCTGGGTGGGCCGGGTATTCCTTGCCCTCATTCCCGTAAACCCACAACCTTCCAATGCGGACGTTAGGGCCATTATGAACATGTTACAGTGCTGCAGAGGTTTTGTTTATGGCCAGTCTTGGGGCCAGTTTATGGCCAGAATTTGGGGGGCCTGCTTCCGACATGGTAGAATGATTTATTTTCCTTTGGGTATATACCCAGTAAATGGGATTGTTGGGTCGAATGACGGTTTTACTTTTAGTTCTTTGTGAAATCTTCAAACTTCTTTCTATGGGGGCTAAAATAATTTACATTCCCCTCACACCCCAACAGTGAATAAGCATTCCTTTTCTCTGCAACCTTTCCAACATCTGTTGCTTTTTGACTTTTTAATAGCCATTCTGTCTGGTGTGAGATGGTATCTCATTGTGGTTTTGATTTGCATCTCTGTGACCATTCGCCATATTAGATCTAGCTTAAATGTCTACTGTGAAGCCTCTGCATTCCGAGAACTCATGCTTCTTTCTCCATTTATTTAATTCTACCTGTGTTAGAATGGCTTTCTCCCTCACTGACTGCAAACTCTATTCAGATCGGCTGCTTTACCTGTCCTCTTCATAGTCTCTGTTAGCACCTCTAAGTGTACTGTCTTGAAGGAATACAATAAATATTCCTTAAAATAACTTATGTTGTATGTCTTGGGTTCAGAGAAAACTGACCATTCTGCATAATAGATGATAAACAATTGTAAGAGTCACTCTTCTCCTATTCATAGTTTGCCATTCATATGCTATTTATATTTAGAAAAGTGGTTAAGACTTAGGCTTTGATGTGAAGCAGATATAGGTTTAAGTCCTGTCTTTGCAATATACTAATTAGGAAACTTTGGGTAAGTTACAAAATTTCTCTAAGCTTCAATTTATTTGTATATCAATCGGGGAATAATACTTCTTGTGTAATGTAGGATGATTGTGAGCACTGATGAGTTATAAATGTAAAGTGCTTAGCACGGTGCCTGGCATATAGTAGGTTCTCAATTAAAGCTATCTATTATTATACTTGTCATTGTTATTCTGAGCCTCTATGTAGTCAAGTGCAGTCCTAAGATACCTTCATAACAAATATTAGGTGGAGAGCAAGCTTTCCATGTAACTCCTTTATGTCTTTGGAGATAAAGTAGATATGTCTTATGACACAAAGTCTTTGGTTATATAATTTTTCAGTATTCCTATTATCAGTCTTGCCTTTTGTCTATGGAATTTTAAAAAAGAAAGACAAATAACTATAAACATGAATTATGCTACAAAAATTTCTCCTCGTTACTGATATAAAAACAAAACAATTGTAACCTGATGTGAATTAGAAAGATAACACATCATCAATATTATCCTCTTTACTTTCCTTTTGAACAACCATTGAAAGCTAAATTAATTTAGATTGCTGAAATATAATCTTGGCTATGGTTTTTGTTATCTTAAAGCCAAGAGTAAAATTGAGATTTAATTGGCTTCTCTGATTTTGGCAATAAATGGTATAATAGATTTTACTTAGGAAATTTTGACCTTTTCAAAAGAATCAAGATTTGTTGTTTTACCACTTCTAAGAGTATTTAAAGCCCAAAAGGGGGTGAGGAGAGAAAAAAGAGAGAGGAAGAGAAAATCATAAAAAAAAATATATCGTGGCCAAGTATAATTTTTGAATAAGAAATTGGACTAAAGTGATGTTCGTGAGGTAATTTAAGCTTCATGAAAGAAAACTGGCATCACAAATACAGCATTATTATCTGCATGTGTGTTTATGTGACATCCATCAATATGCTAGAAAAATTTAGAAACAGATCTTTAGATAGATGTTATTAAACATGAGGGGTATCAGGTTAATACTCAGAAGAATACTGTATCCTGGAGTTTCTAAGGAAATCACAAAATTGTCTACCCAAAACCTTTCCTTTGCCCAGAAATATAACTAAAATATTCAAAGATTGCTTATTTGGTTTCATTTAAAGTCTTTCCACAGGTAGAACCTGTTTCTTGATCTCAGTGATCTTTTCTGGGAAAAGAGCTTCTGCTTTCTGAAGATTTTTGCTCTTTTTTGGTCATCATTGCTACGTAGTTGCTATTTTTGCACCTCCTTTATCTAAGCAGCCTGGTCTACTGTTTCTTCTTTGTATGTGCATCTAGAATTTGCTATTCTAAAAATAATGTATGTACATGAAAATAGTTAAAGCTATATATATGAAAGTAAAGTTTTTTTTTTTTTTCATCCGGATCTAGCCCCTCAGAGAAAATTTTCTGGTCTCAGGAAGCTTTATTTTACTTTATTTTTTGTTATTTTTAAATTTTATTATAATACTTTGAATTTATTTTTTGAGGTATGATTGACATACAAAAAGCTGTTATATATGTTTAATGCATAGTTCATGAATTTGGGGATGAGTATACACTTGTGACAGCATCACTATCATCAAGGCCTTAAGCATAGATATTAATATTATTTCCCAAAGTTTCTTCCACTCCCTTTATTATTACTATTGTTTTCGTTCTTCATTTTGGTAAAAACACTCACCATAAGATTTATTATCTTAGCAAATTTTAAGTATACAATACAATACAATATTGTTAGATATATAGCCACTGTGTTGTATTGATTTCCACAACTAATCATGCGTAACTGAAACTTTGTACCTTTTAACCATTACGTCCCTATTTCCCTCACCCCCAAGTCCCACACAATGACCATTCTACACTCTGCTTCTATGATTCTATTTCAGAATAGTGGCGGAATATGGAATATATATACAACAAAATATTAACCTTAGAAAAGAAGGAAATCCTGGCTTTGTGACAACATGGATGGACCTATAGGGAATTATATTAAGTGACATAAGCCAGACCAAAAAGATAAATACTGTACTTTTTCACATACATGTGAAATCTAAAATATGTTTCCATTTCTTGGCTATTGTGAATAATGCAGTAATGAACATGAGAGTGCACATATCTCATTGGGATCTTGATTTTGATTTCTCTGGATATAACACTCAAAAATGGGGTTGCTAAATCATGTAGTAGTTATACTTTAACTTTTTGAGTAACACCCATCCTATTTTCCATAATGTCTGTACCAACTTACATTCTCACCAACAGTGTACAAGGATTTCCTTTTTTTCCACATCTTTCCTAAAACTTGTTGTTTTATGTTTTTGACAGTAGCCATCCTAACAGGTGTGAGATGATATCTTACTGTGGTTTTGATTTGCATTTCCTTGATGCTTAGTGATGTTGAGCATCTTTTCATATACCTATTGCCCATTTGTATGTCTTTTTTGGAGAAATGTTTATTCAGGTCCTTTGTGAATTATAAAAACTGGGTTGTTTGGTTTTCTGCTATGGAGTTGAAGGAGTTCCTTATATATTTTGGATATTAACTCCTTCTCAGATGTATGGCTTGCAAATATCTCCCCCTTCATAGATAGCTTTTTCCTTTTGCCATTTCTTTTGCTGTGCAGAAGCTTTCTTTGCTTTCATTGCCTGTGCTTTCTTCTAATTATCCACCTTGTTGGCATTTAATTGTTCATAGTAGTCTCTTAGGAATCTTTTATTTCTGTGATATCAATTGTAATGTCTTCTGTTTTACTTGCAATTTTATGTATTTGATTTTTCTCTTTTTTTCAATTTGGCTAAAGGTGTGTCAATTTTATCTTTTCTATCAGTTAACTCTTACTTTCACTGATTTTTTTCTATTGTGTTTCTAGTTTGTATTTTATTTTTTTTTCTGCTTTATTTGCTTCTTTCTGCTAACTTTGGTCTTAGTTTGTTCTCTTTCTGGGTCCTTGAGAAGTAAAGTCTTTTTATATTAATTTTTTTTTTAAGGGAGAAGTTTATCACTATAAACTTTCCTCTTAGAACTGCTTTTGCTACCTCCCATACATTTTGGTAGGTTGCATTTCCATTTTCCTTTGCTTCAATATTCTTTTTTTGTTTCTCTTTTTTATTTCTTCTTTGACCCATTTGTTGTTCAGGAGTCTGTTGCTTAGTTTCCACATATTTGTAATATTTCCAAATTTTCTCCTGTTTTTGATTTCTAATTTCATATCTGTGTGGTCAGAAAAGATACTTGATATGATTGATATGATTTCAGTGTTCTTAAATTTGATAACACTTATTTTTTGGCCTAATGTATGGCCTATTCTGGAAAATATTTCTTGTGCACTTGAAAATAATGTGTATTCTGTTGCTGTTGGATAGAATATTCTTATGTATATGTCAGCTCCATTTGGCCTAAAATGTAGCTTATGTCCAATGTTTCTCTATTGATTTTTCTGTCTCAATGATGCATCTGTTGTTGAAAGTGGCTTATCGATGTCCTATATACAATTATTGTATTGCTGTCTATTTCTCTCTTCAGATCTGCCAGTGTTTGCTTTATATATTTATGTGCCCTGATGTTCGTGGTATATATGTGTGTGTGTGTGTGTGTATATATATATATATATTTACAATGCTATACCTCTTGATGAATTGATTTCTTTATCATTATATAGTGACTATTATTTGTCTCTTGTGACAGCTTTTGATTTCAGGTCTATTTTGTCTAATGTAAGTATAGCTACCCCCGCTCTCTTTTGGTTACCATTTGCAAGGAATATACATTTTAATCTCTTCATTTCAGCATATGGTGTCCTTAAAACTAAAGTGAGCCTTTTTTTAAGGCAGCATATAATTTGATATTTTAAAAAATGTTAACCTATTCAGTAGATTGGTCAATTTAACCTTAAAGTAATTATTGCTAGAGAGGACTTATTGTTGCCATTTAAAAAAAATTGTTTTCTGATAGTTTTATAGTTCTTTTTTTCTTTTCCTCTTCTCTTGCTGTCTATCTTTGTGATTTTACTTTTTTTTGTAGTGGTAGCTTTTATTCCTTTCTTTTAATCCTTCATGTATCTATTACAGGTTTTTGTTTCTTTGTAAGTACCACAAGGCTTACATAAAACATCTTATAGTTACAGTAATCTATTTGAAGCTGATATCAATTTAATTTTGATTACATACAAAAATTCTACATGTTTATTCCCTCCTTTGCATGTTATATTATTGCTGTCACAACTTACATCTTTTTATATTATGCACTCATTAACAAATTATTCTACCTATAGTTATTTTAATATTTATGACTTTAAACTTTTGCAGTAGAGCTAACAGTGATTTTCTTTTCTTTGTTTTTTTTTTTTTTTTTTTTTTTTTTTGAGATGGAGTCTTGCTCTGTCGCCCAGGCTGGAGTGCAGTGGCATGATCTTGGTTCACTGCAAGCTCCACCTCCCGGGTTCATGCCATTCTCCTGCCTCAGCCTCCCAAGTGGCTGGGACTACAGGCACCCATCACCATGCCAGGCTAATTTTTTTTTTTTTGTATTTTTAGTAGAGATGGGGTTTCACCGTGTTATCCAGGATAGTCTCGATCTCCTGACCTCGTGATCCACCCACCTTAGACTCCCAGAGTGCTGGGATTACGGGCGTGAGTCACTGTGCCCAGCCCACTAACAGTGATTTTCACACCACCATTTCAGTATCAGAGTATTCTGAATTTAACCACATATTTACCTATGCTGGTAATTTTCATACCTTCATATGCTTTCATGTTGTTAGCATTCCTTTGTTTCAACTTGAAGGATTCCCTTTAGCATTTTCTATAAGGCGGATCTGGTGGTGATGAACTTTGCCAGCGTTTGTTTGTCTGGGAAACTTTATCTCTCCGTTTCTGGAGGATAGATTTGCTGGGTTTATTATTCTTAGTTAGCAGGGGTTTTGTTTTGTTTTGTTTTCACTTTGAAGGTATCTACCCACTTTCTCCTGGCCTTCAAGGTTTCTCTTGAGAAATCTGCTGACAGTCTTATGTGAGTTCCCTTGTATGTGACAAGTCACTTTTTTCTTGCTTCTTTCCAAATTCTCTCTTTATCTTTGACTTTTGACAATTTAATTGTAATGTGTCTCTGTGAAGATCTCTTTATGCTCAACCTATTGAGAATTCTTTAGGCCTCTTGGATGTAGATGTTCATTTCCCTTTTCGGGCTTGGAAATTTTCTGTCCTTATTTCTTCAAATAAGATTTCTGCCTCTTTTCCTTTCCCTGCTCCTCTGGAATTCCATGATGTGTAGGTTGGTTTGCTTGATGGTATCTTACATGTCCCATAAGCTTTCTTCATTCTTTTTCATTCTTTTTTCTTTTTGTTTCCCTAACTGGATAATTTCAAATAATTTGCTTTGAGTTTCCTATTATTTCTTCTGTTGGATTGAGTCTGTTGTTGAAGCTTTCTATTTAATTTTTTATTTCAGACATATTCTTCACCTCCAGAATTTCTGTTTGTTTTTTTTTTAAAATGGTTTCTATCTCTTTGTTTAACTTCCCGTTTTGTTATTGTATTGTTTCCATAACATTGTTTCATTGTAGCTCACTGAGCTTTTTTAAGACTTTTTTTTTTTTTTAATTCTTTTTCAGGAAGTTCAGAGTCTTTATTTCTTTGGAGATAGCCACTGGAGTTTGACTTTATTTCTTTGATGGGGCTGTATTTTCTTAATTCTTTGTGTTCCTTGAAGCCTTGCCTTGCTGTCCTAACATTTGAAGAAGCATGTCTTTACTGACTGACTTCTGGATAGAAAGATCTTCCGCAGTGAACTTGGCCTGAGATTCCAGTGATCTCCCAGACTTCTATTGATGCACTCACTCCATTTCTCTTGTTCCATCTTAAGGCATATGTCTTAGGATTGTATGCCTTCTCTTAATCCTGTAAGGCCAGATTTGGTGCTGAGAGCCTCTTGTTTTCCCTAGGGCAGTGCCCTGAGGCATTCCTTAGGTCAGTGCCCTGAAGTTGTATTCTTTCTCCAAAACTAGCAGAGTCAAGCTGGTGGCTAAGATCTGCCCCTGCTGTTGATATTTGTGGGCTCTCTATGGGACTTTGCATGAGTTGCAATGAAGATGCACAGGGTGCCACCCATCGGTATTTGAAGGACATATATCACTTAGTGGGAGATATCTTTAGGTGAGGTTTCCTGCAGGGTTCATGGGCAGGCCTCTTGGTAGAAGTAGTTAGCAAGTTTGCAGGATGTGTGGCTGGATGTTAAAATCTGTGCACCAGTTGCTGTGTGCATCTGTCTCTTCTCTGGGCTCCTAGCTGTCCCTAGATGATTCAGCTGTACTGATCTCCTCACTGTTCTTGTGGGCAGCATAGAAGTGGGCCTCTTGGTCAACTACATCCCACAAGGCCAAGGAAGGTGAGTGCCCACTGCACTCTCACTTTTTCCCATAGGGAATATTGTGGGCAAAGAGGTCCTGTCTCAATACCAAGTTGTGTTGCCTTTGGAGTAGGATAACAATGGTAAAGTAAAAATGTTCTTCATGGGTGGTTGCCAACATCAGAGTTTCTGAAGAGAGGTGGTCTGCAACCTCCTATTCCAGCATCTTGCTGATGTCACTCCTATCAGGACTCTTTTAGATTCTAAGAAATTATTGAAGAACCTAAAAAGCTTTTGCTAATTTATCAATATTCATCATATGAGAAATTTAAACTAAAAATTGTAAAATATTAATAAAAATCATAATAACAAACTAATTGTGTATTAACATTGAAAACCATAATTGAATAAAATGTATTTTAAAATGTCAGTCATAATTAGAAGAGTGGCATTATTTTGTATTTTTGCAAATCTCTTTAATGCCTGAATAATAAAAGATAGTAGGCTTCAATCTGTTGAGATATCATACATCATGTATCCTATAGAATCTTGCACTGTACAATGATGTCAAAATGAGAGTTGAAAAGGCAAATATAAAAAAATTATATTATTATAAAAATAGTTTTGACCTTGTCTGGGGTCCTAGGCTGTACTTAGAGAATTGCTGCCTCAAACAAAATTATGTTTGACCATTTCTGGGTTTGACTTTTCTTTCACGTTAAATAATATGCTTAAACCTCTAGTTATTTATCTTCTAGTTAAATTTGTGTCTAATCACTCCCTTCTCTGACTATTTTTCATTCATTTCTTCTTTCCTAATTTTTGTTTTTGGTACTTGTATTGGCTATCTTTATAACTTTAAATAATACCTTTACATTGTCTCCTGGTGAATGTCAGAACATTTTCTTTCCTTCTAATTATATAAAATTGAAAACTTTATTAGACTTTAGTTTGCTTACATATTCGTCTCCATTTCTGTTTCCCTTCTTCTCTTTCAAAATCTGCCAACAGTACCCTCAATTTACATGGTCAAATTTTTCAACAGTTACATTCTTTCCCTTTACTAAAATTATGGCTTCCATGCTTTGCCTATAAATTCAACTTAAAATGGAAAATAAGAAGAAGCACTTAAATTGTGCTGATTATGTAAATATTTCTACATGTAAAAATTCAGAAAAATAAATAACATTTTACATCTTTAAATCTGTATTGTTTGGAGGAAGATGTTCCAAGCATGAAAGTCAAATAAATTCTCTTGTCTCAGATGCCTGTTGTTCTAAACAATAACATTTTAATATGTTTCTTACTTGGATCCAAATTTTCTTGTATAATTTTTGTTCTTAAGAGTTTGTAATTGCCTTTTGTGTACTGGTGTGTGTGTGTTTATAGGAGGAATGTGGGCCTTAAAAATAACTATTTTAAAATTAAAGTTCTTAATTATACTATTTGTTGGATGCACAGATATGTGTCCTAGTCTTGCTGCAGAAGCATTATTATGGATTCTCTTGGATTTTATGTCTTCCCCTTTGTGGTTTCCACTTTAGTTTAGCTGTAGCGCATCAAGTAACTTCTTTTTTTTTTTTGAAATGGAGTTTCACTCTTGTTGCCCAAGTTGGAGTACAATGGCACGATCTCAGCCCACTGCAACCTCTGCCTCCCAGGTTCTAGCAACTCTCCTGCTTCAGCCTTCTGAGTAGCTGGGATTACAGGCGTGCGCCACCATGCCCAGTTAATTTTATATTTTTAGTAGAGATGGGGTTCCACTATTTTGGTCAGGGTGGTCTTGAACTCCTGACTTTAGGTGATCTGCCCTCCTCGGCCTCCCAAAGTGCTGGGATTACAGCCGTGAGCCACTGTGACTGGCCCAAGTAACTTTTTATAGAAAGGAATATAAATTTGCTCATTACCTGTATGTACAATAATGTCTTTATAATTTTTTCATATTTTGACTGAAACTAGATACAGAATTCTAAGTTGAAAATAATTTCCTACTCTGTCCCTCACTCACCGCTGACGACTTGTCTCCCTGCCCATACGCCCCGCCACCGCCCCGCAGAAATGCTTCGGTTACCCACGGTCTTTCGCCAGATGAGACCGGTGTCCAGGGTACTGGCTCCTCATCTCACTCGGGCTTATGCCAAAGATGTAAAATTTGGTGCAGATGCCCGAGCCTTAGTGCTTCAAGGTGTAGACCTTTTAGCCGATGCTGTAGCCGTTACAATGGGGCCAAAGGGAAGAACAGTGATTATTAAGCAGAGTTGGGGAAGTCCCAAAGTAACAAAAGATGGTGTGACTGTTGCAAAGTCAATTGACTTAAAGGATAAATATAAAAACATTGGGGCTAAACTTGTTCAAGATGTTGCCAGTAACACAAATGAAGAGGCTGGGGATGGTACTACCACTGCTACTGTACTGGCACGCTCTATAGCCAAGGAAGGCTTCGAGAAGATTAGCAAAGGTGCTAATCCAGTGGAAATCAGGAGAGGTGTGATGTTAGCTGTTGATGCTGTAATTGCTGAACTTAAAAAGCAGTTTAAACCTGTGACCACCCCTGAAGAAATTGCACAGGTTGCTACGATTTCTGCAAACCGAGACAAAGAAATTGGCAATATTATCTCTGATGCAATGAAAAAGGTTGGAAGAAAGGGTGTCATCACAGTAAAGGATGGAAAAACACTGAATGATGAATTAGAAATTATCGAAGGCATGAAGTTTGATCGAGGCTATATTTCTCCATACTTTATTAATACATCAAAAGGTCAGAAATGTGAATTCCAGGATGCCTATGTTCTGCTGAGTGAAAAGAAAATTTCTAGTGTCCAGTCCATTGTACGTGCTCTTGAAATTGCCACTGCTCACCGTAAGGCTTTGGTCATAATCGCTGAAGACGTTGATGGAGAAGCTCTAAGTACACTCGTCTTGAATAGGCTAAAGATTGGTCTTCAGGTTGTGGCAATCAAGACTCCAGGGTTTGGTGACAATAGAAAGAACCAGCTTAAAGATATGGCTATTGCTACTGGTGGTGCAGTGTTTGGAGAAGAGGGGTTGACCCTAAATCTTGAAGACGTTCAGCCTCATGACTTAGGAAAAGTTGGAGAGGTCATTGTGACCAAAGACGATGCCATGCTCTGAAAAGGAAAAGGTGACAAGGCTCAAATTGAAAAATATATTCAAGAAATCATTGAGCAGTTAGATGTCATAACTAGTGAATATGAAAAGGAAATGCTGAATGAACGGCTGGCAAAACTTTCAGATGGAGTAGCTGTGCTGAAAGTTGGTGGGACAAGTGATGTTGAAGTGAATGAAAAGAAAGACAGAGTTACAGATGCCCTTAATGCTACAAGAGCTGCTGTTGAAGAAGGCATTGTTTTGGGAGGGGGTTGTGCCCTGCTGCGATGCATTCCAGCCTTGGACTCATTGACTCCAGCTAATAAAGATCAAAAAATTGGTATAGAAAATTCCAGCAATGACCATTGCTAAGAATGTAGGTGTTGAAGGATCTTTGATAGTTGAGAAAATTATGCAATGTTCCTTAGAAGTTGGTTATGATGCTATGGTCGGAGAGTTTGTGAATATGGTGGAAAAAGGAATTATTGACCCAACAAAGGTTGTGAGAACTGCTTTATTGGATGCTGCTGGTGTGGCTTGTCTGTTAACTACAGCAGAAGTTGTCATCACAGAAATTCCTAAAGAAGAGAAGGACCCTGGAATGGGTGCAATGGGTGGAATGGGAGGTGGTATGGGAGGTGGCATGTTCTAACTCCTAGACTAGTAGTGCTTTACCTTTATTAATGAACTGTGACAGGAAGCCCAAGGCAGTGTTCCTCACCAATAACTTCAGAGAAGTCAGTTGGAGAAAATGAAGAAAAAGGCTGGCTGAAAATCACTATAACCATCAGTTACTGGTTTCAGTTGACAAAATATATAATAGTTTACTGCTATCATTGTCCATGCCTACAGATAATTTATTTTGTATTTTTGAATAAAAAACATTTGTACATTCCTGATAATGGGTACAAGAGCCATGTACCAATGTACTGCTTTCAACTTAAATCACTGGGGCATTTTTACTACTATTCTGTTAAAATCAGGATTTTAGTGCTTGCCACCACCAGATGAGAAGTTAAGTAGCCTTTCTGTGGAGAGTGAGAATAATTGTGTACAAAGTAGAGGAATATCCAATTAGGTGACAACCTTTGTGTAATAAAAATTTGTTTAAAGTTAAAAAAAAAGAAAATAATTTCCTGTAATATTCATAAAGACATTGCTTCAGTAGTATACAATATTCATTGTGGCTAATGAGAAATGTGATATGAATCTGATTTTTGCTTCCCTGTAGTCAACTTCTTTGTGGATACTTTTTGGCTATTTTCTTTTCTTACTGTTCTGAATTTTGTAAGTATGAGCCAAGATGTGGGTATTATTATTATTATTGTTGTTGTTATTATTATTATTATTATTTTTTAGATGAAGTCTTGCTCTGTCACCCAGGCTGGAGTGCAGTGGTGCAGATCTCGCCTCACTGTAACCTCCAACTCCCGGATTCAAGCGATTCTCCTGCCTCAGCCTCCTGAGTAGCAGAGATTACAGGCAGGCACTGCCACGCCCAGCTAATTTTTGTATTTTTAGTAGAGACAGGGTTTTACCATATTGATCAGGCTGGTCTTGAACTCCTGACCTCGTGATCTGATCTGCCTGACTCAGCCTCCCAAAGTGCTGGGATTACAGGAGTGAGCCACCACCTATGTGAGTATTATTTTATTTATTCTGCTCTTCGAACAGCAAGACCTTTCAATTTAAATACCTGTTTTCAGTTTTCACAAAGTTTATTCTATTAACTCTTTTATTATTCCCTTTGCTTTGTTTTTTCTTTTTTTTCTGGAACTCTTATTAAGTAGATACTGGACATCCTTGATTTTTTCTTTGTGTCTTTTTGTTTTTCTCTCATTTTTAAAATAATTATGCCTTTTATATTTACTGGGAGATGGCCTTAAATGTTTTATTCCAACTTTCCTTTGCAAGTTTTATTTTGGCTGTCACATTATTATTTTCCAAGAACTTTTTCTTTCTTTCTTATTACTCCTTTATGAGATTTCTAAACATGTGTTTTAAAATCTCTTCCAATATTTTTAGTAACATTGATTTAAATGTCTGATAGTTCTGGGTTTTATATTCATATTTGTGAATGAAGAATTAGGTTCATTCATTTAGATAACTGCTTTGTTGTTTACCTGACTTTACTAGCCTATGTCATGAATGAGAGAGTTTACTGAGCTCAGTGTAGTGTGAACAGCTTGCTGGCCGTTTGACCTTACTGCAGGCTTGGGACAGGAAGGCAGAATCCTCTACTCCCACCTCCACAAGACTTGCCTAAACAATGAGGACTCTATTATGTGGCTTTAGTGCCCTACATGAAAGCCAGAGTTCCTTTGAGGCAGTGTGTCAATCTGTTTTGGGCTGCTATGACAGAATACCTAAGATTTGGTAATTTACAATGAACAAAAATTTATTTGCTCACAGTTCTAGAGTCTGGAAAGTCCAATATCAAGGCACTGGAGGGTTTGGTGATTCTGATGCCAAGATGATGCAGAGGAGAGGAAGGCTTTGTCTTCACATTGGCAGAAGGTAGAAGGGCAACAAGACAAAAGGGGACCAAACATGTCTTTTTAGAATGGCAGTAATCTCACCCATGAAGTAGGAATCCTTATGGCCTAATCACTTCTCAAAGGTCCCACCTCTTAATACTGTTGAAATAAAATTTCCACATGAGTTTTGGAGGGAACAACCACTCAAACCATAGCAGGCAGATAGTTCGATTACTTCACATAATTTTTCTGCTTTAAACTTGGGTGCACATGAGAGGGTGGAAAAGTCAGCCAGTGCAGGTTTTCTGCAAACAAATCTTCAACCAGTCACCATTTTTCTTCTTATTTACATTTTCTGTTAATTCTTACTCCTGTTCTCTCTTTAACTGCTGCCTGGGGTTGGGATGAGGCTGCAAAGAGAGCAATGAGCAACTACTTTCTCCTCTACCGATGGCTTCTCTTATGGATCCCAGTGTTGTAATGACAGCTGTTGTTTAGTAAATGTTGGCTTGAGTTAAACAAGGCATTCATTAGTTTACTCTTTAGTCTGGTGCAAATAACAGGTCTGGCCATTTCTTGTGCTTTACTTATACCCTGAGAAGACAGCTTTTGAGTCTCTTGACAATGGGAATGTCATGTAGGCAAGCTTGTTTAGTTGTTTCACTGAGGAAGTAATTGGTGAAACATCCTGCTGAAGTATTCTTAAATGGCCTGCTCTTTATGTTTCAAATATTATCTTAGGAAACCTGACCCACAGACCTGTAACTTTGGCTCAAGTTGAGAGAGGTGTGGACTCATCTGAAGGCACACGGAAGCTCCAAAAAGAGTCCTTTGGAATATAAGCTGTACTTCTGGACAGAGAGAAAAAACCCTGCAGATTAATTAAAATGAAACAGTTTGATTTGATGAATGCATGTGCTTACATTTTTATAGTAACCTTCTAACATGACCCTCCTCATGATGTACATAAGTCTTTATGAACAAAACATGAATGTTTGCCAAATGATATTTTTAGGAAGCATTTAATGAGTGCCAGTATGCCTACAGGACACTGAAAGAAGCAAAACAAATGTTGCATTTCATTGATGTCAGCAATAACTTATAAACCTCAGACATGATTTCACACCCAGAGATTGCTCCACTGCCCAGAATGAAAAATCATTTTCAGGGGAACTCCTGGCACCACTTTTAAGAGCACTTCGTGAATGGCCACACTATAGCCTTCGTGTGAAGGACAGTGAAACAGCAGCTGGTGAGTACATAAGCCTCTCGCCTCGGGAGGTCTGAGCTCATAATCAGACTTGCTTTGGCCACAAGAAAAAGTTTACTTCGTTCATTCTTGTTCCTACTTAGCCTCATTAGAAAACCACCACACCATTTAGCTTGGTTTGCTCAGTTGGCAGCGTCTGTTGAAGAGGAGGCCAGAGGTTGGGTAAACAGGGCCTGCCTGAGGTGTGTTGGCTCTGCTGAGCGGAATTCTGCCCGCCACCTGCCAGGGCTTGAGCTTTCTTTAGGCCAAGCACTATTAATCCTTCTCTGTCTTGAACACTAAATCCATATCAAACTTTTTCTGTTTTAATTTAGAACTAATTCATAAGGTATTTGCCCTTCTGAAGTTGGAATCTGTAAAGATTTAAAACATGAGACTGGTAAGTACAACTGTTGGACTGGGATGGGGTCCTAGTTTTGAAAACATTTCGCTTTCATTGCACCGGGGTATTCTTGGCCTCCCCAGCTATTAGTGTATTACTGTCACCTTTTTGTAAGTTGGAAGTGAGGAGTGAACATTTAAGGTTTTCCACATGAGACATTTGAAAATAATGGCAAAAGTAAAAATGGAAGACTTGAGGAATATTGACAAGTTTTACTCTTTCTACAATGTTAATTTTAAGGAACTTCTTTATCCGGTAACAGTAGAAATCCAGCAGATTTGAGAGTTGAGATAGAAACTTCCTACATGGGCTTTCCTGCTGCTCCACACCGGAGCACCTGCTCAAGCCAAAGCAGGCTTTTCTTTCTTTTGACTGTCATCAACCACACCATCCTCTCTTGCCTTTGCCCAATATGACTGCTGCTCTGGAACATAGCACACTTTTAGTTTTCAAAGAAACTGCAAACTAGCTTTAAACTTCCTGAGCTATTTATAAGAATTTAAAAATCTCCTGTTTACATGTGCCATGGTGGTTTGCTGCACCAATCACCCTGTCATCCAGGTTTTAAGCCCTGCATGCATTACGTATTTGTCCTAATGCTTTCCCTCTGCACATGTATCCTGGAACATAAAGTAAAATTAAAAAAAAAATTGAAAAAAGACTCCTCTGAAAACAGTGTAATAAATCAGGCATTGTCATGAATTCAGACCAAAGAACAGTGGGAAGGAATCTTTTCTAAGTTTGGTGGAAAAATATTCAAAAATAAGTAATAGGAGCTGATTATCCCTTGACAGACAAGTTGTTAGGTGAGGTGTAAATGACCCGCTGTTCACTTGATGGCTGCCCCAATTCTGCCATCTGAGGAGAGAGAGCAGAAACATTTAAGAAGCAGAGATTGTCTGAAGAAGAAAAATCTAACACTCATTCTGAGAGGGCACAGAATGTCTGAGGCTATATTCTGTCATCTATTAGAAGCAAAGAAGTAAGAGTATACAGTGCGTTTCTACTGGCAATCTAAAAGACAGGCTTTGATTATGCTTCTGAATGGTATTTTCAATATCTCACAGCAGAGTAGAGGATGCAGGGGAAAAAAATCAGAGTTCATCTCGAGTCTCACTTCCTTCATTAAGCCTTTTAACCTCAGGGAGTAGCAATTATTTAGCAGGTATTGGTGTAAGTTTTGGAGATACAGTGATAAATAAAGTAACAGGATTTTAGCTTTCAAGGAGCTTACATTTTAGTAAAAGAGACAGCCTGTATGTTCATGATGAGAACTGTGAAGAGGCTGAGTTTCACCCTACTTACAAAGCCTACCACAGTTTCATGAATGCTGTTAAAATAGATGAGACTTCTGGGTCAGAAATAAAGGACAATTATTATTAACAGCAATAGCAGTTGCCAGAGAGTCAGCATTTATGTGCAGATGCCCTTAACTCCAGTCCCACAGAGTGACCATGAAGAGGGCCAGAGGATACTCCCAAAAGCTGGAGAGGAACTTTAAGTTTAGGAACCTAAATCCTTAATGGGCAGTAAGCATGCCTCTCCTTTGATTTGATGGGAGACATTACCTTTATTATGCTGGACAGTGAGCATGCCTGCCCTTTTCACCAAAGGGGGAGGCATTATCTGTATCTTCCGAGGCTGTTCACCATACAAACTCCTTGCAAAGGCAGTTTTGAATAAAGAACAGTCAGTGACTCATTTGCAAGACGTGCAGAAACATGAGAGACCCATGGAGAATTCTTTTCCAGCAGTTCAAAGCGATGGCCTGATTTGTCAGAGTAAAGACAGCTCTGCTTATAATGTTAAGTAGTAGTTTTTCACATGCTGCCTTCTGGGATTTATGGATGTGACTACAATACCCAAAGGGGCATGTCTTCAGTTGGGACAGAGGAGGAGCAGGGCTGAGCCAAAGAAATTTGCAGTGTGATGATTCTGCTGGCAGTGCCCAGAAAACTTCACAGTCCTATGACAGCATGAAACGTTAGCTATGCACCTCATGGCCAGAAGTGTTGGGCTGCAGGTGTCAGCCAGGCCAGCTACCAGTGTGATCAGGCATCTAGCCAGGAGGGGGCTGAGGGACTTGGAGCAGATATGAGAGCCAGTCATGGAATAATTGCATTAAAAAACAAAAATACAAAACCAAAAATACCCCCATTGTTTTTGAAGTGAATTAGCCTAAGTAAGTGTCACCTGTTGGCCAGGATTTATTTTACTTTAGCCTGATACATAAGAATTTAGAAACAGCCATATGAATGTATTGAAAGTTGGTAAAAACAAAATGTGCTTCTAAGCTGTCTGCCATTTCCACCTTATTTAACTTTTATGGATGATCTTTAAACTCCTAGAAAGCAAATGTGTAATAGAAATGCTGACGTAGACACAGACTTGACTGTAAAAAGATGTAGTGGAAGCTGATATAGACATCATGGAATTTTACAGGAAGAATTTCATAACAGAGCATTTGGTTTAATAATAAAGTTGAAAATAACAAAATGAAGTAAAAATAAGAAAAATATTTATTACTGGTGGGAGGGTTTTATAAAATAAAGTATCTCTTAGTCAGAAACCCGGGAATACACAGAATATATCTCCTGAAATGTTTATTGCATGTGTGTCTGGTGTAACAAATTGACTTAAGGCAAATTGTCTTTGAATTCTTAGACCCGTGGTCTGGATTCCTCCTCACTAAGAGTGTTAACAAAAATAGTAGTTGTATAACGTATTTTCTAGGCTGCTTAGGAGAGAAGCTACTGTGCATTTTATTAGCCTTATGCAATTTTTAAATTTTAATCCCCTTCCTCTGCATACCCTTTCCCCAAACTTGCCATATGTATGATGGGAAAGAGTATTTGTTTTTGAAAGTTTCACATAAAACTTTGCATAATTGTTGCATGTGACCTCATGTAGTTCTAATGATTACACATCATAGAGTAATTATTATCTCCTTTACAGATGAAGAAACTGAGAAAGAGAGAACTTCAGGAATTGCCTAGAGTCATATAGTGGGGACAGTACAAAACAATAGATTGTCAGAAAGATACTATGATCTGGTTCCTTCTGAAATAATAGTGTTATGTAAACAGCTTGTTTACTTGATGGGACGACAGCTTCTGCCTTAAATTAGTCTTACAATTTTATAGGAGCTATGTCCATTTAATGAAGTTATCTCCGTTTAAAACTAATACAAATATGTTAGTAAACAAACCAGTAACACACACAGATATACACGCATGCAAATATAAAAAGTGTTTTCTGTGGTTTAGTTTTGTAAGAGGCCAAATTAAACCAGTTCTGCCAATGCCTCAGAAAGGAAGGAAGGGAGGAAATTAAAGGAGAGAAGAATGCCAGGCAATGCCTGAGATTCTTTTGTGGACCTTAACTTCTGGCTTATGAAAATGTCACACATTAGAGACAGAACTGCTGGAAGATTTGAGATTCAGACAGTGACTTTCCATTTAAAGGAATTACACAGTCTATTTTGTGAAAACCTTAGGGAAACATTAAAAAGTTTATTTATTCAATAAATGTAGTTTTAGAAAGCAAATGTTTTTGTTAAGGAGATAAATTTAACAATTCAAGACACATTAAATGTATCCAACGATTATATCCCATACAAATTTCATTTGTTTCCCTTTCCAGTTGGAAAAGTAATTTTTAGGGCTAATTTTGTAGTAAAGATGATGGAAACTGACATTTTCGTGGTGAAGAAAGCGTCATCATCAAATGGGTATTGTGTTCAGCAGTAACTTAGCAAATAGAATTAGGAAACTGTGTCTGTATTAAGGTGAGCATAGATATTTAAACCTTTATAGTAAAGGTCAAAAGGGATATAATGGAACAGCTATAACCCTTCTTATACACAGAGAATAATGACAGTCATAAAATGCAAAATAGTAGGAGCCCACAGAGAGCCATTCAGCTTATGCTCTGTTTCTGATAGTAATACCAAAGGATGTATCAGCCAAATTTGTTGTTTTCTGCCCTGCTTGTGGTAAACTTTTAAATAAAAGTCCCTCTCACCCTTCACTTCTCCCTTCACATGCGGACACAGAGAAATGTGAAAGGAATAATTTGCTTCCCCCTGAACTTGTTCTTGGAAAAGTTAGAAGTAGATTGAAATTGAATAAAGCTTATAGGATTTACCAAAGTTCACAAACACTATTATGGCTATTTGTGTGGTTCCCTGATCCCAGATACATACCTTGCCAGGTACACAAGAGCTTAAAATTTCACCAATAAATTTATTACTTTGAGTTTTATGTGCCTTGGGTCATTGAGAATCTGTCTGTGAGGGATAACATGCAGCATAGGATCTGACACACTGTGAGTGCATAATAAATGTTTTTGAATGGAGGCTTTATCACCTACTTATGGGGGTCAGTTGACAGTCAAGTGAGGTCACCTTAGGTCCTCAGTTAAGACAAAGAGAGCATACAGAGAGTACCACAGAGGCTGGGAGTGAGGGTATGGCAAATGGAAGAGAGGATCAAGCAACCACTGTTTAATTTATTGATTTGTTGAAGCTTTGTCTTTCCCATAAATGTTATGTTAGACTTATTTTTTCTCTTCCTTTTACCCTTTCTCCTTTATTGTCTTTCCTCATTCAGATACTACTTTCCTTCTCCCTTCTTTTCTTTCCCATCTGTCTAGTCTCAGAATGGATTTAAGGTTGTATTAGAAGTCAGCTTTATAAGAATTATAGGTAACATGAAACATAAGTAACTTGTACATATGTCAGATTAGAATTATTTTAATCAGCTATGTATCAAGTCAATAATTTCTCATCCATATATTTCTATACATTTCTCATGTCTTTACTGTATTTTAGGATATCTGGGGCCATTAAACACATTTTAAAATATTGTGCATTTTACTCTTTAAATTCACAGAGGAGCAGCCAATTTATCTCGCCATCTTTGTTTTTTAATTTCAATGGTTAGCATTAAATCTTGATTGATTGTCAAAGCAGGTGAGATTATGACTTAATATCTGAAATTAAAAGACAAAGCTGAGCTGATTGCTTATAGCAAGGGAGAACTATGCCATTCAGGCAGTCTCCTGGAGAAGAGTAGACTACTGATTATATACAGGGTTTTTGGACAGCATGGGGCTCAAGGATTAGCATATTTTAAGAGGCATAAGTAGATTGACATAATCTGTTCAAGCATGATTATTCAGCTTAGATTTTTGTAGATTGGTTGGCATTCAGAGGCATGTTTTTTAGAGTGAGTCTATTCCTTATTGGTTGACTTTCAGAAGTGAGGGATGGTTATGGATTGATTGGCTTTAAAAAGCATGTTAATTGAGGCAAAATTGCCATTAATCAATTGGATGGACTTAAAAGTTGTTCCTAGGAGTACTTGCTATCATGGCTAAAGAACAATCACACTTTTTCCAAAGATTGTATCAATATTTGTATTCTAACTCCTTATCCAGATAAAGCAGCAGGAAGATTGCAAAAATATTCACCCCTGTTGTTTATTTTCATGAAGAGGGGAGGTTTCATTTTTAGTCAGCATGATTTTATCCTGTTTTCATTTGTGAATCATTTGTTGGACCATCTATTTGGACAGCAGCTATGCAGAAGCTTTCAAGACAATGAACAACAATTATTGAATAACTGTGACAAGAACAAGTTTAAGTATTATAAGTAGGGCCTAGAAGACACCATAGAACCATGACAAAAGATTTCTCAGGCTTGATCAAGAAGATAATACTTCCCCAAGTCTGTTTTAGAAGGCCCGGATGCCTTTTCTTTTAGCTTAGATTATTCTGCCTCACCTATAATAAATAACATGAAGTGGAAACATGGTATAAATAACATGAAGTGGAAACATGGGCCAAATCCCCAGTTGGCCAAAATAATTAAATAAAATCCAAGGTTACCTGATTGGGTTAAGAAATTAAACTAGTCTATTGTGCCATCCTTGCCTGGGTTGATTTCTTAACTATGTCAGGGAAGAAAAAAAATATTTTTGAATACTATAACAAGTTATCTATCTCAAATGAATGGGATCTTTAAGGGAGTTATTATTTATCTCTTCAGTTTATTTGATATATTTTATTATTAAAAATATAACAGGTACCTTCCTGGATTTCTGATTTATGAACAAAGAAAAAAATATAATATTAGATATAATAAAGAAAATATAATTATAGATATCATTGAGATTAACAGAATTTTAAGAAATTATGTGGAACTGTCTGGTTATAAATTAGAAACAAGTTTTATTGAGCAAAATATAAATGCTAGATTTTACCATGTAAAAGAGAAAACCTAAACAGACCAATGGCTGCAGAAGAAATTAGAAATGCTGCTATAAAAGCTTGTTATAGAACTCTTAGTATTTTTAAACTTATTAGGTCCAGATGGTTTTATATCTGTGTCCTAGGTAACATTCAAAAAAAGATGAGTCATGCATAAAGCAATGACTCAAGATCACAGAAAAAGCACACACACTATTTTACTTAGCTAGCATAACCTTAGTATGGAAATAATACAGTATAAAAATTTTAGACCTAGATCCATGTGAGTAAATCAAATTTAGAGTTTGTTAAAGGAATAACAAAACAAAGCAAGTTGCACTCCAGGAATGCACGGAAGGTTCAATAAGAAAAAGGGCAGCAACATAATTCATCTCATTTTCAAATGAAAGAATAATAAAGCAATATTATTTTATTGGGTCTTAAAAATCACTTAATTAAATTTAGCTGCATTCCAAATAAAACGATAAGTAAAATGGAGACAGAGAAAATGATCCCCACACAATAAAACTATTTATTAAAAATCTCAATAGTGTGCATCATAATAAACAAGAAAATACTAGTTCTTATCAGTAAAAGTGGGACTAACAGAATGGCAATTATGAAAAAGTCAAGAAACAATAGATGCTGGCAAGGCTGTGGAGAAACAGGACTGCTTTTACACAGTTGGTGGGAATGTAAATTAGTTCAACCATTGTGGAAGACAGTATGGCGATTCTTCAAGGATCTTGAACCAGAAATACCACTTGACACAGCAATCCCATTACTAAGTAGATACCCAAAGGAATATAAATCATTCTACTATAAAGACACGGGCACATGTATGTTTATTGCAGCACTGTTTACAATTGCAGAGACATGGAACCAACCCAAATGCCCATCAATGATAGACTAGATAATGAAAATCTGGTACATATACAGCATGGAATACTATGCAGCCATAAAAAAGAATGAGATACTGTCCTTTGCAGGGACATGGATGAAGCTGGAAGCCATTATCCTCAGCAAACCAACACGGGAACAGAAAACACATCATAAGTGGGAGTTGAACAATGAAAACACATGGACACAGGGAGGGAAACAACACACACCAGGGCCTGTGGGGTGTAGGGGGTGAGGGGAGGGAAATAGAGGACAGCTCAATAGGTGCAGCAAACCACCATGGCACATGTATACCTGTGTAACAAACCTGCACATTCTGTACATGTATCCCCCAGAATTTAAAGTAAAATTGAAAAAAAAAAAGGTGAGACTAAGATACTCAGTTATCTTCATTATTAAGTGGTATTTTGGAGGTTCTAAATAAAGCAATGAGACAAGAAAACCAAAAAAGTAGCATAAATATTAAAAGAGACAAACATCTTTATTTTCATAATTTCATCCTGTTCTTGTTTGTGAATCATTTGTTGGATCATCTGTTTGGGCAGCAGCTATGCAGAAGCATTCAAGACAATAAACAACAAATACTGAATAACTGTGACATGAACAAGTTTAAATATTATAAGTAGGGCCTAGAAGATACTATAGAACCATGACAACATAGAACATTATTATTTGCATATAATCCAAGGGATATAACTAAAGGTATTATAATTTAATAAAGAAGATATAAGATTATTGGGGAAAAGCAAATAAATTGCTTGTCTTTATATTAGTAATCAATCAGAAAGGAAGGAATGTATTTAAAAGAAAGCTTCAGGATATGTGCAGACAAAATTATAAAATATTATTGAAAGCTTTAAATAAATTAAGAGACATGTCTTGTTTCAGAATTTTAAAAATTAGTATTATAAAAATATCAGTCATTCAAAAATGAATATAAAAAGCTTTTATTCAATCAGAATTTTCACATATTGTTAAAAATAGGACAAAACAAAAGTTCATCCAGAATAAATGTTGCAGAATTGCCAACAATTTTTAGAATAATATTAGTAATGGGGTCTTGGCATAACCAAATATCAAAACTTGTTTCAAAGCTGTTATCATCAAACCTGTATGATTTTGGTACAGAAGTAGATGAGTAGATCATAGAACTAACTAGAGAGTTCATGCATATAGTGGAACCTGATATGAAGATGCCATTTCAATTCAGTAAGGAAAGAATGATATATTTAGTAAATGGTGGTGGCAGAATTGATTTCCCAATCTAGTTGGAAAACACAAATTTACAAAATTATGTTCTTACATGATGTCTTGTACAAAAACCCCCGCAAATACATTAAAGGGCTAGCTACGAAAGAAAGTAAAAATGAAAAGTTCTTTAGGAAAGAAAGAACAATGGAGACCTTAAAGGAAGAGATAAATGGATGACTATGAAAGAAAATCTTTTTCTATACCTTGAACAACATCATAAAAAGTCAAATGAGAGATTCAGAGAAAATATATTTGATACTTAATGACAGAGAAGGAGTTACTATTTCAAACATGTAAAGCATTACCATACCTTGATTTAAAAAGATAACCTAATTGAAAAATAATAATAAGGTCAAGTGTCCAATAAATATTTGAAAACGTGATTCATCTCACTAGTAGTCAAAAAGTGCTTACTGAAGCAGTAAAAGATATAATTTTCCCCTCATGCTATTGAGAAACATTACAGAATTTGATAGCATCAATATTCACATATACTTGGAGTGAACGCATTTAACTTGTCAGGAAAGTTACTTGACAGCAAATTCCTCTTTGGAAATATGTCCTAGAGGATATTTGCACAGGTGCATGAAAAAACATGCATATGGATGTTTGCAGTGGAAAACATGGAAAAAAATCTGAATGTTCAAGTTAGAGAATGACTGGAAGTATCTTAATACAATCACTTTGCGGATTATTATGCAGCCATCAAAATAGAATAAGATCAATTTATTTATATACAAGCATGTCCACAATACATTTTAAAATGAAATGAAGTTATAATGAAATAATATATTTTGCTTAAATTTTGTCAAAAATCAAGTAAACAAAAATTAATACGTGGGTAAATAGATTGGTGTACACCTCAACGAATATAGAGACGGGTGAGAGAGGATAGATATCAAAAAGGCAACACTGGTAATCTTTGGATGGGATTGGTTGGGGTTTAGAAGAGATGGAAAACATGAGAAAACTATGAATGTTTATCAATTTAGAGAATGGAATATTTTAATAGATTTGTGTACTGTTATATAGTGGAATATTAATATGAAATATTAATGTCTCCATAAGAGGTTGGTTGGGGGCTAGAGAAGATGATTAATTTTTGTTTTTCTATGTTTTTATTGTTTAACTCTTTACATTGAGCAGATACTACTTCAAATAATTACAATAGTAGAAAAACTAAAATTGATTTTAATTCATAAGGCAAGTAGATAATGTAAAACATTAAGATTTTAGAACTCTTAGAAAGTTAGAAACTCTAGGGAAAATAATAAATTCTAGAAACTCAACAGGTACACTAAAAGTGTCACAAGAACCAAGAGGAGGAGGAGATAAACATTCTCTGAACTTTTGGAAGTCTTGGACGACATAGCTCTAAAAATATCATAACACTAGATAACTAGGATTATTTTAGGTATCAGTTGTGTCACATACATATATATGTATATATACACATATATCCTTGGTCAGCTTGAATTAGTATTTAAAAATGAGCAAGCAACAGGCAACAATAGCCACACAGACTGACTCTGGTGACTTATGTAACAGCAGAGATCTAGAAGTATTAGTCCTGACTCTTGGGTCAGAAATGTAACCTCCAGTCAATGGGCCTCTTTTTTTTTTCCTTGGCTTTCACCCAGCTTTGCTGCTCTTATACAGATGTGACATTATTCCCTGAATCACCAGCACATGAACAAAAGAATTTCTATGAGAAGTTAACAAAGGGGAAACTGTGACTTGGGGAGTTTTTAACTTCCCAAAGTTCAGGTGAGTCAGTGATGATGTTGAGATGGGCCCCAAACAATCATTTTAAGTAGAATTCTCCCTATCCTTCTTCTGCATTTTAGGTACTAAGATTAGCTCTTATGAGAGTATGCCTTTTCCCCCAGCAAACCATGAATAATGCTTTTTTTTTTTTTTTTAGATGAAGTCTTACTCTATCACCCAGGCTGGAGTGCAGTGGCATGATCTCAGCTGACTGCAACCTCTGCCTCCCGGTTCAAGTGATTCTCCTGCCTCAGCCTTCTGAGTGACTGGGACTACAGGTGTGTGCCACCACACCCGGCAAATTTAAAATCAAAATGAACACATGTGATAAGATTGTACTTGTTTTATTTTTTAAAATAAGTGAAGATTGTCTCATTATTTATAGTTTTGGTTTTCATTTTCCTTTTAATAGCTGATATATAAACTTACTAGATTAGGAGATATTTAAATCTCACAGATATCCTGTTCCTGTTTTTCTTGTATGACATTTTGCAGGAGACAAGGCCAGAGAGGACAGAAATGCAGCATAAATAACAATGTGGATGATTATCTGAACTTTATAAACATATATGGTTAATTCATTTAGATTATATGTATAAGTTTAAAATAAACAAAATATATATCATGAAATTTAGTTTCAGGAAGATCCTGATGCATATTTTATGAACCTTATATTTATGGAATAACCATTGATTTTCCAATAAAATATCATTTAGAGGAAGAAATGATTAAGTTCAAGGGACTAGATCCATTAACAGAGTGCCCTTTCCTAAATCATATCTGCAATAAAGACCCTCATGCTTGTATTATGATGCAGGCATATCAGGTTAACCATAGGAAGCTGAAAATAAGAATATAGTTACCATTTTGTATGTATTTTGAATTTGGTTCTATCAATTTGGTAGTTTTGGAGAAATGACTTTAGATTCAGTCTTATCAGAAATAATTGAAAGTGGCTCTGTATGGAAACATTCTCCGATGATTGTAGCATGGACTGGAACCTAGGGGGTCGACAAATTACAGCCCACTTATTTTTGTAGGAACTGATTTTTACATTTTTAAATGGTTGAAAGACATAAAAAGTATTTTATTACACATTAAAGTTATATGAAATTTAAATTTTAGTGTTCATAAGTCTCACAGACACATGCATTCATTTTTGCAGTATCTGTGGCCATTTTCTCGTTACAATGGCAAAGTTGAGTGAACATGAGAGTATATTCCCCTCAAACCCAAAAATATTTACTATCTATCCCTTTATAGAGAAAGTTTGCTGATCCCTAGATTAGGAAGTCTCTGAGTATATTTACTGGAAGGACTTGTATATGTTATGTTTCTTTTGTGGTAGGCCAAATGACATTAATTGATTAATTAATTAAGCCTTTTATTCATAAATTCAATAAAGCCTTTTTTGAGTATTGACACTGAAACAGCATTAGGAATAGAAAGATATGTAAGACAAACTCTTTGTCCAAGAGGAGATTATATGAAACGATTACATGTCATTAAGACAGTCATACTAAGAATGTTTACAAATAAATGCCTTAGTGGACAGGGAACCATGGTAATTTTAGGTCCTACAAATTCTTTCCTGAGAAGAGTTCTATCACAGGGTTTCCTGCAATGCTTGTAGACTGTGAACATTTCTCTCTACCCTCTTAAACAGTGTCCTGAGCTTCCATTTTCCTGCTCGTGTGTTTACGTGGGTTCCCTGGTATCTTGAGATAAACACTGTGTTTCCCAATCATGACAGTCTTGGAGGTTCCGATTGGCAGCCACCATCACTGAACACTTTTTGTGTGACAAGTATCGTGCTAGGGTGCCTGCATTGTTGTCATTTCACTCCTCATACTCTGTGAGGTAAACAACATCAGCCCCGTTTCTGTAAATGAGGAAACTGAATTTCAGAAAGGGCAAGTCAACTTCTAGAAAGCGGCAGAGGAAGAGCCTCAAACATAAAGATGCCAGTTTCCAAAGCCAATTCTTTCTATGCCAATTTATGACATTTGTCTTTCTTTTAGAGTCAAATTCTTCTTCTCCTCCATCATAGTGCTGCTGTCTTTGGTTACTCTTGAGGTGATGATTGTTAGATGAGTCTTTCAGGCTGTGGCTATGGGACAAAAATATAATTGGCAGGAAGTATGCTGTTTCTATGTTTGTGGATGGCAGTGTGTTTTCACAAGAACTAGTTCCAGCTTGCATTCCCCTTTTGTTCTTTCCTTTGTTTTTAAAGCATTTGTGTTTACTAGACTGAGGAGAATATTCCAGGTGGTCAGTAACTGGCCCTAGGTTATAGCCACAGGGTAGGTATTGTGAGATAGCAAAGAGAACTCCAATTTCGTGGCGGAAGAAACAAAGGTCCAAATTTTGAGTCTGTCACTTTCTTGATATGATTCTTGCCAAAATCACTTGACTTTCTAAGCCTCAGTTTTCTTATTTGTAAAATAATTCGTGGTGGAACTTTAGATAGGTATCTCTCTATTCCCCATAGGCATATGGCCATCTTTGGAATCAGTTTTCACCCAAAACTATCAATAGCGATGATCCCTTTGCCTGATACAATTATAGAATCACAGAATTAGGAGGAGCAGATAATGTATAATCTTTGGAGACAAGTGGACTGAGGTCATTACTAGGTGAAGGATCTGAGACAAACTGACTTCATTTCCTTGAGCCTCAATTTCTTTAAATGTACAATGAAGGAACTATAGTATTACCTCATAGTAATCATAATATTGAATATTTACTGTGTGCTAGGAACTGTTCTAACTACTTTACGTGAATTGACTGATTAAATCTGCATTACAACCCTATGAGGTCATTACTAATATAAGTCCCATTTTGCAGAAGGGGAAATTAAGACAGAGAGAGGTTTATGAAGTAGAAGAGTCAGGAATTGAACCTTGGCAGCCTGATTTTTGAGCCCAGGTTCTTAATAATTATGCCATAACTCCTACAGAACTCTGTTACATCTTAATTAAGAAAAATAAATAGGCCGGGCGCGGTGGCTCAAGCCGGTAATCCCAGCACTTTGGGAGGCTGAGACGGGCGGATCACGAGGTCAGGAGATTGAGACCATCCTGGCGAACATGGTGAAACCCCGTCTCTACTAAAAAATACAAAAAAGCTAGCCGGGCGAGGTGGCGGGCGCCTGTAGTCCCAGCTACTCAGGAGGCTGAGGCAGGAGAAGGGTGTAAACCCGGGAGGCGGAGCTTGCAGTGAGCTGAGATCCGGCCACTGCACTCCAGCCTACACGACAGAGTGAGACAACGTCTCAAAAAAAAAAAAAAAAAAAAAAAAAAAAAAAAGAAAAATAAATAAAGCCCTTAATACAGAGTAGGAGGAGAGTCTGGTTGCCCTTCTGTGAAGAATGTTTTAAAAAATATGACTCACATTCACATGCATTGGAATCACGTAGGGTGGAGAGGGAAAAGGAGTGGATTTGTCTTAAATGCTGATTCTTGGACTTCAATCTGGACTTACTGAATTCTGGGAATTCCACATTTTTCTAAACAAGTTGTCTGACTGACTTTTTGTACACTAAATCTTGAGAGATTCTATCCTTAGAATCACTCCAGTTCAGTTTGCTAACAATGCAGAAATCCTTTCATGGCATTGGAGACCAATTATTCCCAGGCTTTATAAAAGTTCCTAGTGACAGTGAACTTCACCTCTCACGAGGAAGCTTATCCTGTTTTTTAAAAAGTTGGGACTATTGGAAACATCTTCCTTGTAACTGAATAAAAGAAAAAAAAAAAAAGAAAGAAAATGCTTCTCCACTTAGTTTCTCTTTACATGATCAGTTAAGCGTTCTGAGTCACAGAGATTATCAGCATAGGAAGGCACCGGAAAAGCCACCGTGGGAGCGTATGGGGCCTGGAGATGAGAGATGTTCATGAGCCTGGCATGTGGAACATAGTCTCCAGGGTCAATAGTGACCCACGAAGGAGGTCCTCAAGATTATGTCTGTCCCAGCACAGTGACAGGAAGCCTTCGGAAGGATCAAACTCAGAAATCCCGAGCAGGAGGCAGGCAGGTGGCAGCATCGTCAGGAAGATGATCAAAGCATGGAGAACAAACAAGAACTCAGATGCTGAAATGGGAAATGGGGAGATTGGTCACAGGGGCGAGTCCATAAAATTAATATGAGATCACCAACAATTTCACTTGGCCCTGACACAACTGAGCTGTTGCAACTAAATGTGACATCCAAATGTGTCACAACTAAATCAGGGTTATTTGGTTTTTCCTTTAGTAGGAACAGGATTCCTGTCTCTAGATAGTGTGCATTAGAGATATTTAATGACAATAAAAATGGTAGTCAATTGGTCCTATTCATGGAAGTTGCAAGGTAGGGAATGGGGCACATTTTCTACATTCAGTTATTAAAATATTCAAGGAAAACCTTTCCTTCTCCAGCGTAAATATCTCAAGTTTTTTCAGGGTCCAGCATAGGAGCATAGTGTTTGGTTTCTGGAGATTCTTCCAGTTGGCAGGAGTCATCATCAGATGCTGCGGTTTTTCAATATCCCTCTTAAATGTGGTACCTAGAGCTGATCACAGTGCACTGATATGGCATAACAATGCTAAGTGCAGCAGGCCCGCTTTCTTGTTCTATGTGTTACGCCAAAACTAATAGCCACTTCAAACCGCTTTCTAATGAGGCAGCCTGCAAATTGTAAATAGCACACTTCAGGTTAGGTAGCCTAAGATCACATTAGCTTTTCTAGCAGCCAATCGTGCACTTGGCTTGTACCAAAATTTCTGTCAGTAAAATCCCTGAAACTTTGTCATATAAAGTAGCACTAAACTGAGATAAAGTTGGCTTGTATTTGTGCGACTGAGTGTTTGAACCTAAGTGCAGGATTTTACATTTGTCTCTGCTAAATTGCATCCTATTTGGGCCCAATAGTCAAACCTATAGAGATATATTTTAATTCTGTTTCTGTCATTAGCTAACCCTTCCATTCTTGTGCCATTTGAAATATTACCAACCCTTCTGTATCATCATCCAAGTCACTAATAAGAAATATTTAACAGAAATAGGCTTGTTGCATGTTGCTAGGATCTTTCTCAAGATGACATTACTGTATTTGTCAATATTGTCTTAGGCACCTACTATATGCCAAATGCCATACTATGTCCTGGGGATGACAGTATAAACATGGACTAGTTCCTGTTCTCAAGAGATTCACAGCCTAATAAAGAGACAACAAATTAGTAGACAAATGTAATGCTGTGCGATGAGGGCTGTAATACAGGGATGTACAAGGGATAATGGTAAAATCAGGACTTTGGTAGAATAATCATAGAATGATGAAAATCCATTTGGAGTGAAGCAGACCTGAATAGTTTAGAAACACTTGTCTCATTTACTTCCAATCTTATAAGCCTTTTAAAAAAATGCTCTTATGCAATACTTAAAAAATTACCACTATTGTGTCTTTATTAACCATTAAGTTGAAGGCCCAGCTGTGGTATGCTGCTGTCAACTCTGCTTTTTTATTGTGCCTGAATGCTCTTACCAGCCAGTTAAAAACAACCACTTATTGCCCTCCTGTGAAGAATATTTTTGACCCTTTTTCTTTTACATAACTTATCTATGCTTCCCCTATCCCCTCAATTCTGCCCCCATACTGATGATGAAGGACACTTTACTGAGACACAGATGGCAACAATTAGCTGTTTCCATTTCAAATTACAGTTGTGTCTGTGTGTGTGTTCTTAAAATGCTAGTGCCTGCAGGGGCCCACCGTGCTGTCTTAGCCTAAGTTGGGTTACGATGCCAAAGCCAGTATCGAATAGTTCTAGTCAGTTCTGCCACACAAAACAAAATAGAGGACTAGGTAGCCTGCTGCGCCTCACACACTCAACACAATCAGGCCCAGAATCTTGCTTCAAGATTCCATGGAAAATATTAGTTATTTTTGTATACACAAGTCAGTTCTGAATTAGTTTAGACATGGATTTTTTTTTTTTTAACTATAAAATGAGGCTTGGAGAACTACCCAGATGGAAATTGGGTTAATTCAGTATATGCAACTTGGGCTGTTTCTAGTCATTCCATCTATTGAAAGAAAAGAGACTGAATAGTGGTACTGGGGGTGTTAACATCAAGTACAATTTAACCTCATCCAGCAGCTCATTTTTTAAAAAATTCCTGTCTTTCTATTTTTGCCTCTAAGTTTTCTCCTCAGGTTTCCATTTATGTTGCTGATTTGGGGGTGGGGGCCCATGTGCATTAAGGGTTTGTTTCTGAAGTTAGAGGGACCTGCGTTTGCATTCCACTTCTTTGTAGTTATGTGAACTGGGTGGGTCACAACTTCCCTCTGCCTCATTTTTCTGGAATGTAAAATGGTGACGATCAACAGTGTTTTTATTAGTGGGCCATTGGGAGGATTAAACAATGTATGAAAAAAACTCTGGATAGCAGAGACCATATAAAGAAACAGCTCAATACATGTGATCTATTTTGTTGCTAATATTAACATAATGCTTTGAGGATTTGGATGATGGTGCTGACCAAAAAAATGAAACCATTGTATTCCCATATATGTAGAATATTTCTTACAATGACTCAGGGATGTTGTTTTCTGAGCTATTGACATATTGGACCACATGATTTTTATGCTTTTTTAGGGGTGGTGGTGTTGCTGTGCTGTGTATTATACATAGCAGTGTTTCTGGTTTTTACCCACTAAATGCCAATAGCACCTCTTCTCCTCCCAGTTGTGAAAACCAAAAATACTTGCAGAAATTGCCAAATGTCTCTTGGGATGCAAATGGCCCCTAATTGGGAGCCAGGATTTTATGCAACTAATGAACATAAGACAGTTTCTTCAGCCCTAGGATCGTATAGTTCCCTTTATCTTTCTCGAGAGCTGTGAAATTGAGTTGAAAGGAATTCCCATGGCTTTGTTGGGCTGGATCCCTATAACATTTAAGTAGAAATGACAGTAATGTTTTTGTATTGTGGACAATGTACCCATCTTAAGCGAATGCAGTACTCCAGTGGTCTCCTGATACAATTCTGGAGTGAGGAATAACGGTTCATTGCATTTGCATGATATTCCACTTACTAGTTTTGATCCAGCACTGAATTTTGCAGGAAGAAGGAAGGAATTTTCATTAACAATAAATGCCATTTTCAATATTCTTAAGGCTCATTAAAGGCAAACATTTAACTAGGGAAAATAAATGGCAGAAAAATTCTGTCCGCATAAAATAAATGTGCTAATTGGCATGAGTGGTTCAAGAGTGTTTCTCTGCTCTCCAGACACTTTCAATTGTTCCCACTTTTTTCCTTGGCAGTGCCGTGTAAAAAGGGATTCCTTGAGCCTTTCGATGACATTTTGTTGGCATATTGTCATCGAAAGGCATATTGGGTTTAGATTTGTGATCTGCAAGAATTCCATCTGCGTCATTCATTGGAGGCGATGCCACTGATGATGATTCCAAGTAGTCTAATCTTATTGTTTATTTACCTGCTTTATAAGAACAAATTAAACTGAAAGGACCATTTAATCTGATGTGGATAATTTAGTCAATTATTTTATTTCTCAGAATGGCTTGTGTGAGACAAAAAGGGGTCCACAGTTTGTATAGAGGCAGTTAATTTTATTTTCTTCCTGAATAAGCATCCAAGATTTGTAAAGAAATCTATCGAAGGACATTCTTAGCAGGTGAGTGCTAGAGGTAAATAGAAAAATAAAACCCACAATTCTTTCAAATCAGTTACTTTTTGCCTTCATCCCAACCCAAGTTAATCATGTCACTGAATTTAATGAATTGACGTTGTACCATTTTCTAGATGTTGTGATTCTTTGAGGGCAGGATTCTGTGGGAATAAAACATGTTTCTGGTTCAACCTTGGGGGACCAATTATGGAGATTCAGTTGGGGGCTATTGTCATGGACACTTAAGTGTCAAGGCTTTTGATACTCATTTGTAACCATAACCATACATTTAAAAATACGACTACTTTCTTTGGCAGCCATCCTAACCTAATTAGGAACTGATGCAGACTTGTACATTTCTTGTAAACACATCAGCCGACCATAGGGATCTGGCCAGGGCTAGAACATGATTTGAGTTTGATTGAGGGGTTTATCTTTTTCTTCTTTCCTATAATACACTTTCAGGTCTGGATTATATTCAGCAGAGCTGCTTCTCCTTTTATTTCCCAGTTTCGAATTTTAAATGGATTTACTCTCTTATTCTCTTGCTGTTACTCTTTTCTGGCATGGTTTTTTTTTTTCTCCTTCTTCTTTATTTTGTCCTTATTATTATGATGATGATTTTGTTGTTACAACTTTAGCATTTAACCATTTACCTAAGGCCTAGTCTGATATCTTCCAGGCTGGAAGAAACAAGGTTTAATAATGACATCAGAGATGATAATATTTTTTTTTTCAGTGACTGTGTATTACAAGTTTGATTTTAAAAAAACCCTTTGTTTTGAGAGGAGGGCTGCTTTATTTTCTGCACAGTTCTAGTGGTAGCCTGTAATTCAGATGAGCACACAGAATAAGGTGAAAGCCATAGTGAAATGGGTGCTTGCAAGTGGTCATACAGTTTTACCAGAGATGAGTTGCAGGGGACCATGAAGTTTAGATTTTGCATGTCACCCGTGGTAAGGATATATCAACGTGGGCTCTAAAAATAGTAATGTTAATAGCTAATTTTAACTGTCTACTATGTGCCATGTTCTATGCTAAGTACTTGACATGTTCTTCATATAATTTTCACAACAGTCTTATGGAGATGAAAATTTTCACACCATTTTGAGATGAAACTAAGTGTGTTTTCATACAGTCGCACATATAGAAAGTCTGATTCCAAAGCTTATTTTATAAACCACCACATTTTGTCTTTCCATTAATTTGAATGTATTTTTATTATACTCTATAAAAAGTATGACAATTATATTAAATAAGATAGATATAAACAAACATTGTCTCTGGTAACTATCTACTTTGGCTAAGAAAAATCTTGTTGAGTACTGGCATTTTCTATGCCTCATATTACTCCATGGGTGTACTAATAGCTTGTAGTAAATAGTAATGGGTCAATGTGGCTTTTCTTTTAAGTTTTGTTCCATTTTATCCACTAAACTTCTACTTTCAAACTATTTTTATACCATTTTTGGAAACAGAAATTCTGTTTGGCACAGAGATGATCATACATGCAAATAATACATTTCCCTATGGCCTTTAGTTTTGAGAGTAGATTTTCAGCTAATGGGAAGTGATAAATAAGTAATGGGGCTAGAATAAGAACACAGTTAATGAATTTCAAATGGTGAATCAGATGGTGTTCCTGTTGGCCAAATGATTCTTCAGTTTTTGGCTTTTAAGATAAAAATGTTTTATGACTGAATAGAGACTTGACATGAAAGTAATAAATAAAGTCAAAATTAGAGTTTTTTGGGGGGCAGTCAAGTGGTGAGATTTACATGATGAGAATCTTTGGTACAGATAATGAAGAATCAAGTCTTGAATGCTGCCTGTGTGGCTCAGTAATGCTTGTATGAGGGACAGGTGTTTGCAAAGAGAAAGCAAGGGAGCAGAGAAAGTATTAAGAGAAGAGAGCAGAAAAAGAGAAGATGGAAAGAGGAATGCAGGCCTGGAAGGAAGTAAGACTGATTAGATAAAAGGAGACCAATGGAAGAAAACCATCTTCATGGTGGGAACAACTAACTGTTGTCTTAGGCAAACGTGAATGCCAGTTTAATTTCTATAAACACTAGTATGGTAGAATGTATTTGGACATTAATGAATAATGTCTTCGTCCATTTGTACTACTATAACAAAATCATCACACACTGGGTAATTTATAAATAATAAAAATTTATTCCTCATGGTTCTGCAAGTTAGGAAGTCCAAGATTAAGGTGCTAACAATATTGGTGTCTGGTGAGGACTTCTCTCTGCTTCCAAATGGCACCATGTTGCTGCTCCTCTGGAGGAGAGGAACATTTTGTCCTCACATAGCAGAAGCAATGGAAGGGCAGAAGGGGGGAAAATGCTATGTCCTCAAATGGCAGAAGAGTGGAAGAGCCAAAAGGGCCTAAGCTAGTTCACTCCGGTCCTTTAATTTTTTATATATACATTTTTTATTTCAATAACTTCCGGGGTACAAGTGATTTCTGGTTACATGGATGCATTGTGTAATGGTGAAGTCTGAGATTTTACTGCACCCATCACCCAAGTAGTGTACATTTTACCCACTATGTAGTTGTTTGTCTGTCACTCCCCTCCCACCCTCTCCTCTTCTGAGTCTCCAATGTCCATTATACCACTCTATGCTTCTGCATACTTACAGTTCAGTTCCCACTTGTCAGTAAGAACACATAGTATTTGGTTTTCCCTTCCTGAGTTCCTTCACTTAGAATAATGGCCTCCAGCTGTGTGTTCAACTGTCAGTCTCTCCAATTTTAAGGGCAGTGGTTTGCCCTATGACTCCCATGTCTCTGATGAATCTGTGAAGATTTGTTGATATTTTAGTTTGTTTAGCTTTTTACTTGTTAGGACAGAGGGCTGACTTCCAGCATCTTACATAGCAAATGAAAAATCTGCCCCTTGCTTTTTACACATCATGATATGTCTTGGAGATCTTCTATATCAAAACACTGAGGCTTTCTTAGTTTTTTTTTTTTTAACATAATGGCATATTAATCCTTTGGTGATATACGCCAGATATGATTTGGCTGTGTGTCCCCACTCGAATCTCACCTTGAATTCTAATAATCCCATGTGTCATGGGAGGGACTCAGTGGGCAGTAATTGCATCATGGGGGCAGGCTTTTCCCATGCTGTTCTCATGATAGTGAGTCCATTAAACCTCTTTCCTTTATAAATTACCAAGCTTTGGGTATGTCTTTATTAGCAGCATAAGAATGGACTAGTACAGTAAATTGGTACCAGTAGAATGGGATGCTGCTGTAGAGATACCCAAAAATGTGGAAGTGGCTTTGGAACTGGGTAACAGGCAAAGGTTGGAACAGTTTGGAGGGCTCAGAAGATGATAGGAAAATGTGGGAAAGGTTGGAACTTCTTAGATACTTGAAGAGCTCAGAAGACAGAAAGATGTGGAAAAAGTTTGAAACTTCCTAGAGACTTGCTGAATGTTTTTGACCAAAATGCTGATAATGATATGGACAATGAAGTTTAGCTTGAGGCAGTCTCAGATGGAGATGATGAATGTGTTAGGAACTGGAGCAAAGTGACTCTTGTTATGGCTTTAGCAAAGAGACTGGTGGCATTTTGCCCCTGCCCTAGAGATCTGTGGAACTTTGAACTTGAGAGAGATGATTTAGGGTATCTGGTGGAACAAATTTCTAAGCAGCAAAGCATTCAAGATGTGACTTGTGTGGTGTTAAAAGCATTCAGTTTTATGTATTCACAAAGATACGGTTTGGAATTGGAGCTTACGTTTAAAAGGGAAGAAAGAATAAGAGTTTGGAAAATTTGCAGCCTGATGATGTGATAGAAAAGAAAAACCCATTTTCTGAGAAAAAAAATCAAGCTGGCTGCAGACATCAGCACAAGTAATGAGGAAACAAATGTTAATTTCCAAGACAGGAAAATGTCTTTAAAACATGTCAAAGATCTTTGCAGCAGCCCCTCCCATTGCAGGCCCAGAGGCCTAGGAGGAAAAAATGGTTTAGTGGGCCAGGCCCAGGGTCCCCCTGGTTGGTGCAGCCTAAGAACTTGGTGCCTTGCCTCCCATTTCAACTGTGGCTAAAAGGGGTCAAGGTGTAGCTCAGGCTGTGGCTTCAGAGGGTGCAAGCCCTAAGCCTTGGTAGCTTCCATGTGGTGTTGATCCTGTGGGTGCACAGAAGTCAAGAATAGAGGTTTGGGAACCTCTGCCTAGATTTCAGAGGATGTATGGAAACTCCTGGATGTCCAGGCAGAAGTTTGCTGCAGGGGCGGGGTTCTCATTGAGAACCTCTGCTAGGGCAGTGCAGAAGGGATATGTAAGGTTGGAGCCCCCAAATAGACTCCCAACTGGGGCACTGCCTAACAAAGCTGTGAGAAGAGGACTACCATCGTATAGACCTAAGAATTGTAGATCCACAAACAGCTTGCATTGTGTACCTGGAAAAGCCACAGATAATGCCAACCCATGAAAGCAGCCAGGAGGGAGGTTGTACACTGAAAAGTCACAGGAATGGAGCTACCCAAGACCATGGGAACCCAACTCTTACATCAGTGTAACCTGGATATGAGACATGGAGTCAAAGGAGATCATTTTGGAGTTTAAGATTTGGGTCACCCCTGGATTTCAGACTTGCATGGGACCTGTAGTCTCTTCATTTTGACTAATTTTTTTCATTTGGAACAGGTGAATTTACCCAATGCCTGTACCCCCATTTTATGTAAGAAGTAACTAACTTGCTTTTGATTTTATGGTAGGTAAATGCAGAAGGGACTTGCTTTGTCTCAGATGATACTTTGGGCTGAGGACTTTTGAGTTAATGCTGAAATGAGTTAACACTTTGGGGGACTATTGGGAAGGCATGATTGATTTTGAAATGTGAGGGCATGGAATTTGGGAGGGACCAGGGGCAGAGTGATATGATTTGACTCTGTGTTCCCACCCAAGTATTACCTTGAATTGTGAGAATCCCCACATGGTGTGGGAGGGACCCAGTGGGAGGTAACTGAATCAAGGAGCCAGGTTTTTCCCATACTGTTCTCATGATAGTAAATAAGTCTCACAAGATCTAAATGGTTTTGTAAAGGGGAGTTCCCCTGTACATGTACTCCTGCCTGCCTCCATGTAAGATGTGCCTTTGCTCTTCCTTCACCTTCTGCCATGATTGTGAGGTCTCCCCAGTCACTTGGAACTGTGAGTCCATAAACCTCCTTCCTTTATAAATTATCCAGTCTCAGGTATGTCTTTATTAACAGCATGAGAACTGACAAATACAACATGAGAGTATTTGTTGGTTCTCTGTATTGTTTCTAATCTTCATCTATTCCAAACAATGGTGCAATGATCAATATGATACATGCTATGTTGTACATAAACGGATTTATCTATGGGACGGATTCCCAGACACAGGATGACTGAGTTACAAGTGAATGCCAAACTGACCTCCATTGTGTGCTACATTTCTGGACTTCTAACGGCAGTATATGACTATTCTTTTAACCCATTGTGTTAATACCAATGAGAATAAACATTTAATGAGGGCTTACTGTTTGGCATACATTGTTCTAAGAGTTTGAAATGCCTTCTTGCATTTTGTTGGTCCTGTGATATAGGTACTATTATTTCTACTATAAACTTAAGAAAAATGAGACACAAAAAGATAAATAACTTGCACAATGTCAAAAATATTGCAATGATTCAAACTCTGAAAGCCTGATTTCAAACCCTGCATTTTTTATTTTCACAGTCTGGTACTCCACTGAAGCTAGGCAGGTCACAAATGTCCTCTTTGTTTCCAAATCCAAACACTTTCAAGTCTCATCTTCATCTTTTTCAACCTCCTAACTACATTCAATGCAAGGAACTATCTTTGAAGAACCATTTCTAAATTGCTCCTCATTATGGCTGATTTTAGGCCTTCAATAAAAGTGAAAGACAAGAAAGGAAATGTGTAATTTCACAAATGATTTAGAAAGAAAATTGTCATGTAATACATATCAGTTTAGAGTTGATAA
This sequence comes from Macaca thibetana thibetana, assembly GCF_024542745.1. Taxonomy (NCBI): domain Eukaryota; kingdom Metazoa; phylum Chordata; class Mammalia; order Primates; family Cercopithecidae; genus Macaca; species Macaca thibetana. The sequence continues at coordinate 67,458,824 of NC_065588.1, read as the reverse complement.
AAAGACCCTTGAATTAAAGATTAAAGAGTTATCAAGAAGTCTTGTAAAATGTTCTACAATTTAGTAATAATAGAAAAAATGTTAAGTCCCTACTAAAGTTAAGGGTTTAAAAATTTGAAAATATACTATTTATCTAATTTATTTAATTGAAGGAAATTTTCTAGCACATCCTTAAATATGTATACTTTGTTTTTTATATGATTAAATAAGAAATAATTATTTGTAACAGTAAAATTTTTGACAGTATATAAATATATAGCAACTTTTTGTTCTGGCCTTGAGAATTCAAAGTAATAATTAGGATAATAAATCATACTATTGCTGATTGTAATTTAATTTCAACACATAAAAATGAATTTGTGAATAAATATAGCATATATTGATATTTATCTTATTTGTACCACTAAATTACATACATAAATAGAGAGACTGATAGTTCCATAATTGGGTGGAAAATAGAGGAAAGAATAACATCTAGTTATCAGACAAACAATATCTTAATTGCCAATTAAAAAACAGCCCTAGTTTTTGAATGAATTGTTTTTTTCTGTTTTGAAGAAGACAAATTAACTCCTTCTGGAAATGTAAAATATCCCTTAACTAGTTGCTGGGGGTGAATGATGTCTCAGTTCTACCCATGCCCTTCTCTATATTTCTCTCTACTTTTGGTGCTGAAAACCTGATATGGTTTGGATTTGTGTTCCCGTCCAGTCTCACATCTAATTGTAATCCCCAGTGTTGGAGGTGAGGCCTGGTGGAGGGGCTTGGATCGTGGAGATGGTTCTTCACAAATGGGTTATCATTATCTCCTGGTGCTGTTCTTGTGATAGGAGTGAATTCTCCTGAGATCTGGCTTTTAAAGGTGTGCAGCACCTCCTGCCTCACTTTCTTTTCTTCCTGCTGTGGCCTTGTAAAGTGCCAGCTTCCTCTTCACCTTCATCCATGACTGTAAGTTTCCTGAGGCCTTCCCAGAAGCTGAGCGGATGCCAGCATCATACTTGCTGCACATCCCATGGAACCATGAGCCAATTAAACCTCTTCTCTTTATAAATTACCCAGTCTCAAGTATTTCTTTATAACAGTGTGTGAACAGACTAATACAAAGTCTATGAACTATTTTCCCTGGACTCTTTCACCAGTTGCCTTTGTGACAGGTTTTGCAAACAGGAGTTACTGGTAGGTAATTGTAAGTTGGAGAGAGGGCAGAGCCATGAGTTTTCTCCTGAATTGTGGCAGGTGCTTCTGGCAGCTGAGTCCACTGGCCTGTGGGACTTCTGTATTCTTGATCATTCAGTGTGTCCCTAAGAACAGTGGCAGTGGATGTTTGAGTAGCCCCTGGTGGCAGAGGCTCCAACAGCAGCTTTGGCAGTAAGAGGGTGCTCTGTAGCCCCACAGTTCTGGGTACTCCTATTTTCCTTTTCATTCCTCTGGCCTTAGGCATGGCAATGACTCCCTGTGGATACTGATCTTTGGATAAACTTATCATTTCTTTGGCTTATGTAGCTTTTCCAATATCCTTTAAATGAGTTAAATGAGTTTCTTATTTTAAATTCCCAGTGTTCAAAGTGCCTAGAGTTGTTTCTGTTATCCTGACTGGACACTAACTGATATATTTTATGGGATTTCTTCTCTGGTCCATGAACTAGAGCCTATTTTCTTTAAGATAATGGCACACACGAGTCAGTCAGGAAGGTGTCACATTTTTGTGTTAATGGAAATAATTTATGGTATATCTGACAAGCTAAGTCAGGTGACTCTAAAACTAGAGTGAAAAGAAGCAGATTGTCCTCAATATATTTTTGTACGTATGCCAGTGCTGTACTCCTTTTCATATAATCTTACATTAAACCTTCAAATATTGGTAAAATAGTTGATACAACACAAAAATAGACATTTTCCCTCTCCATCTAAAGGGAAATAAAGTTGGGAGGGACCCACTGGTAGTCATACTACTTTCTACATTTCATGACCACATGTTTTATTATTAGAGCTCATCAACAATTATAGTACAAAATGACTGTCAACTACTTTGGAAATATCTGTATGAGAAATTATTGACAAACTTTTAAGGCAGACATTTGTCTCACTTTTTAAATGTTCATTATGCTTTATAAAATGAATGTTCTACTTTTGGTCTACAAACTGTTGTGGGTCCACTAGACGATAAGACACTGATATCAGAATATAAATGTAGTATGTCATTAATCACACAGACTTAGTTTATCAGCTTTTTTGGTAACAATACTTTGGTTATAATTTTTTAAAATAATACTTTTGTTTCAATTTTTTGTGACAATACTCTCTTTTTAAAGTTACGATTTAAAAAAATTTAAATTATTTTAAAATTTTGTCAGTACATAGTAGGTTTATCTATTTATGGAGTATATAAAATCTACCCTATGATACAGACATGCAATGCAAAATAAGCACATCACATTGAATGGGGTATCCATCTCCTCAAGTGTTTATCCTTTGAATTGCAACCAATCCAATTACACTTTTTAAGTTATTTTCAAATGTACAATTAACTTATTATGGACTGTAGTCAGCCTGTTGTGCTATCAAATATTAGTTTTTACTTATTCTTTCTAATTATTTTTTTTTACTCATTAACCATCCCCACCTCCCTCCAAACCCCACACTACTCTTCCCAGTCTCTGGTAACCATCCCTCTACTCTCTATGTCCGTGAGTTCTATTGTTTTGATTTTTAGATCCTGCAAATTAGTGAGAATATGTGATGTTTGGCTTATTTCACTTAACATAATTGTCTCCAGTTCCACCCATGTTGTTGTAAAAGACTGGATCTCATCCTTTTTTATGGCTGAATAGTATTCCATTGTGTATATGTTCTACATTTTTTGTTTTGTATCTATTCATCTATTAGTGAACAATTAGGTTGCTTCCAAATCTTAGCGATTGTAAGCAGTGCTTAGACAAACACAGGAGTGCAGATATCTCTGTGATACACTGATTTCATTTATTTTGGGTATATATCCAGCAGTGGGATTGATTTTTTCCTATAGAGTTTGAGTCTCTTATATATTCTGGTTATTGATTCCTTGTCAGATAGGTAGTTTGCAAATATTTTCTCCCATTTTGTGGGTTGTCTCGTCACTTTGCTGATTGTATCCTTTGATGTCCAGAATATTTTTTGTTTGTTTGTTTTTGACAGAGTCTCACTCTGTCACCCAGGCTGGAGTGCAGTGGCAGGATCTTGGCTCACTGCAAGCTCCGCCTCCCAGGTTCACACCATTCTCCTGCCTCAGCCTCCCGGGTAGCTGGGACTACAGGCACCCACCACCACACCTGCCTAATTTTTTTTTTTGTATTTTTAGTAGAGACGGGGTTTCACCGTGTTAGTCAGGATGGTCTTGATCTCCTGACCTCATGATCCAGCCGTGTCAGCCTCCCAAAGTACTGGGATTACAGGCATGAGCCACTGTGCCTGGACAGAGTTTTTTTTAACTTTATGTGATCTCATATGTCTATTTTTCGTTTGGTTGCCTGTGCTTTTGCCTGGCCAAAGAAGACATTTTTGCCCAGATCGATGTGCTGAAAACTTTCCTCAATGTTTTCTTGTAATAGTTTCATAGTTTGAGGTCTTCGACTTAAATCTTTAATCCATTTTGAAAAACTGGTTACAGAAGAAACATAACTCAGCATAATAAAAGCTATATATGACACACTCACAGCTAGTATTATACTGAATGGGGAAAAACAGAAAGTCTTGCCTCTAAGACTTGAAACATAACAGGTATGCCCATTGTCACCGCTATTATTCAGCACAGTACTGGAAGTCCTAGCTAGAGCAATCAGACAAAAGAAAGATATAAAGTACATTCAAATTAAAAAAGAAGAAGTCAGATTATCCTTATTTGCAGATGATATGATCTTATATTAGGAAAAACCTAAAGAATCCACCAAAAATATATTAAAACTGATAAATTCAGTAAAGTTGCAGGATACAAAATCAATATACAAAAATCAGTTGCATTTCTTTCTGTATGCCAATAGTGAACAGTGTGGAAAAAAAATTAAAAAGTAATCCCATTTACAATAGCCAGCCAAAAAATTGAATACCTAGAAATTAACTTAACCAAAGAAGTGAAAGATCTCTTTGATGAAAACTATAAAACACTGATGAAAGAAATCGAAGACTTCACCAAAAAATGGAAAGATATTTCATGTTCATGGACTGAAAGAATCAATATTGTTAAAATGTTTAAAGTACCCAAAGCAATCCATAGATTCAGTGCAATACCTATCAAAATACCAAAACAATTTTTCACAGAAATACAAAAAAAAAAAAAAAAAGTAAAATTCGTATGGAACCACAAAACACCCAGAATAGCTAAAGCTATCCTAAGCAAAAAGAATAAAATTGGCAGAATCACATTACCTGACTTCTCATTATACTACAGAAGTACTAGTATCCAAAATAGTCTGCTACTGGAATAAAAACAGACACATGGACCAATGGAACAGAATAGAGAACCTAGAAACAAATTGGTGTGTTTTTGTGTACTATTACCGGTGAGTTTTGTACCTTCAGGTGATTATTTCTCATATCGTAAACATGCTTTCCTTTCACACTGAACACAGTCAAAGGAATAAAATAAATCTCCAGTAATTGGCCCCAAAGAAATTCAGATTTCTGAATTGCCTGACAAAAATTTAAAATAATAGTCTTAAGAAAGCTCAGTGAGTTATAGAACACAGACAGATAACTAAGTTAATTCAGAAAAGTGTTATATGAACAAAATCAGAATATCAACAAATAGAAATTATAAAAAAGGGCCTAAAACAAATTATATCTAAAGAATATGATAACGGAACAGAAAAATTTACTAGTGGGCTTCAACAGTAGACTTTATCAAGCAAAAGAGAGTCAACAAACTTGATGACCAGTCATTTTAAAGTATCTAATTGTAATAACACAAGGAAAAAAAGAATGAAAAAGAGTGAAGGGAGTCTATGGGATTTATGGAACAACATCAAGTGAACCAACATTTGTTATTGGAGTCCCAAAAGAAAAAAAGAGAAAAAAAGGCAGAAAAAAATTTAACAAACTAATGGCCCCAAACTTTCCAAATCTGGTCAGAAAAATGGACATTCAGATTAAGGAAGCCTAAAGGACGAATGCAGAATACTGTAATATAGTAATGGTGGTGAGTAAATCACTTTTAATTCTAGCTTAAAAGTTAAAAGACAAAAGTACTAGGAATAACTATAACACAAAAACTTGTCAATCAATATACAATATTAAAAGGTGTAAATTGTGACATCAATAATATAAGAGTGAGTATGTGTGAAAGTAAAATTGTAAAGCTTTTGTGGGTGATCAAAGTCAAGTTGTTATCAGCTTAAAATATATTGTTATAACTATTAATATAACATGTTTTATGTAAACATCATGGAAACCACAAAGAAAATACCTATGGAAGACATACAAAAGAAAATGAGAAAGGAATCAAAGCATATTGCTACAAAAAGATTAACAAATTACAAAGATAGACAACAAAAGAGAAAAAGAGACAAAAGAAATACAAGTAAGACGGAAAAATTTTGAAAAAATGCCAATAGTAAATTTTACTCCATCAATAATTACTTTAAGGCCAGGAGCGGTGGCTCACACCTGTAATCCCAACACTTTGGGAGGCCGAGGTGGGTGGATCACTTGAGGTCAGGAGTTCAAGACCAGCCTGGCCAACATGATGAAACTCCATCTCTACTAAAAATACAAAAAGTAGCCAGGTGTGGTGGCACATGCCTGTAATCCCAGCTACTCAGGAGGCTGGCACAAGAGAACTGCTTGAACCTAGGAGGTGGAGGTTGCAGTGCGCTGAGTTCATGCCACTGCACTCCAGCCTGGGTAACAGAGTGAGACTGTCTCAAAAAAAATTACTTTAAATGTAAGTGGATTAAACCATTATTCAAAAGATATAAAGTAGCTGAGTGGATAAATAAAAACAACATCAAACTATATGCTGTCTACAAGAGACTCACTTTAGATTTAAGAACACACTGTAAGTGCAGATATTCCATGCAAATGGTGACCAAAAGAGAACAGAGGTGGCAATATTCATATCAGACAAAATTGACTTGAAGGCAAAACTGTCACAAAAGACAAATAAGGTCATTACACCATAGTTAAACGGTCAATTCACCAGAAAGATATAATAATTATAAATGTATATAAACCTCAAATATCAGAGCACCTAAATATATGAAGCAACACTGACATATCTGAAGGGAGAAATAGACCACATTAAAATACTAGTAAAATACTTCAATACACCCCTTCCTTCCTTCCTTCCTTCCTTCCTTCCTTCCTTTCTTTCTTTCTTTCTTTCTTTCTTTCTTTCTTTCTTTCTTTCTTTCTTTCTTTCTTTCTTTCTTTCTTTCTGTCTGTCTGTCTGTCTGTCTGTCTGTCTTTCTGTCTTTCTTGACAGTCTTGCTCTGTTGCCCAGGCTGGAGCGCAGTGGTGCAATCTCGGCTCACCACAAGCTCCGCCTCCCAAGTTCATGCCATTCTCCTGCCTCAGCCTCTGAAGTAGCTGGGACTACAGGTGCCCGCCACCACGCCTGGCTAACTTTTTTTGTATTTTTAGTAGAGACAGGGTTTCACCATGTTAGCCAGGATGGTCTCAATCTCCTGACCTTATGATCCGCCCGCCTCAGCCTCCCAAAGTGCTGGGATTACAGACGTGAGCCACCGTGCCCAGCCCAATACACCACTTTCAATAATGAGTAGAACAGAAACTTAGTAGGGAAATAATGGACTTGAACAATGTGCCAAAACTATAGAGTGCAGCAACAGAGAGCCATTCATAGTGATAAATGCATATGTTACAAAAGAAGAAAGATCTTAAACGATCTAGCTTTATTCCTCAATGAACTAGAAAAAGAAGAACAAAGTAAGGGAGGAAATAATAAATATTAGAATTTGAAATTGAGAGTATAAATACAATGGAAAAAATCAATAAAGACTTGGTTTTTTGAAAAGATCAACAAAATTTAAAAACCATTAGCTAGACTATCTGAGATAAAAATAGAAAAGATTCAAATAAATAAAATCAAAAATTAGAGAGGAGACATTACAACTGATGCCAGAGAAATAAGAAAGAGTATCAAAGAATACTATGAACAATTATGCACCAACAAATTGGATGACCAGAAGAATTCCTAGAAATATACTACCTACCTACCAAGAGTAAATTATGAATAGAAAATGTGAATTGACCAATAATTAATAAGGAGACTGAATCAGTAATAAATGCTCAACAAAGAAGAGCTCAGGACCAATTGGATTCACTGCTGACTTCTATCAAACATTTAAAAAAGAATTAACGGTGGGGCGGAGCAAGATGGCCGAATAGGAACAGCTCCAGTCTCCAACTCCCAGCGCGAGCGACACAGAAGACCGGTGATTTCTGCATTTTCAACTGAGGTACTGGGTTCATCTCACTGGGGAGTGCCGGACGATCGGTGCTGGTCAGCTGCTGCAGCCCGACCAGCGAGAGCTGAAGCAGGGCGAGGCATTGCCTCACCTGGGAAGCGCAAGGGGGAAGGGAATCCCTTTTCCTAGCCAGGGGAACTGAGACACACAACACCTGGAAAATCGGGTAACTCCCACCCCAATACTGCGCTTTAAGCAAACAGGCACACCAGGAGATCATATCCCACACCTGGCCGGGAGGGTCCCACACCCACGGAGCCTCCCTCATTGCTAGCACAGCAGTCTGTGATCTACCGGCAAGGCAGCAGCGAGGCTGGGGGAGGGGCGCCCACCATTGCTGAGGCTTAAGTGGGTAAACAAAGCTGCTGGGAAGCTCGAAGTGGGTGGAGCTCACAGCAGCTCAAGGAAACCTGCCTGTCTCTGTAGACTCCACCTCTGGGGACAGGGCAATAACAAACACAGCCAAAACCTCTGCAGACGCAAACGACTCTGTCTGACAGCTTTGAAGAGAGCAGTGGATCTCCCAACACGGAGGTTGAGATCTGAGAAGGGACAGACTCCCTGCTCAAGTGGGTCCCTGACCCCTGAGTAGCCTAACTGGGAGACATCCCCCACTAGGGGCAGTCTGACACCCCACACCTCACAGGGTGGAGTACACCCCTGAGAGGAAGCTTCCAAAGCAAGAATCAGACAGGTACACTCGCTGTTCAGAAATATTCTATCTTCTGCAGCCTCTGCTGCTGATACCCAGGCAAACAGGGTCTGGAGTGGACCTCAAGCAATCTCCAACAGACCTACAGTGAGGGTCCTGACTGTTAGAAGGAAAACTATCAAACAGGAAGGACACCTACACCAAAACCCCATCAGTACATCACCATCATCAAAGACCAGAGGCAGATAAAACCACAAAGATGGGGAAAAAGCAGGGCAGAAAAGCTGGAAATTCAAAAAATAAGAGCGCATCTCCCCCGGCAAAGGAGCGCAGCTCATCGCCAGCAACGGATCAAAGCTTGACGGAGAATGACTTTGACGAGATGAGAGAAGACGGCTTCACTCCATCAAATTTCTCAGAGCTAAAGGAGGAATTACGTACCCAGCGCAAAGAAACTAAAAATCTTGAAAAAAAAGTGGAAGAATTGATGGCTAGAGTAATTAATGCAGAGAAGGTCCTAAACGAAATGAAAGAGATGAAAACCATGACACGAGAAATACGTGACAAATGCACAAGCTTCAGTAACCGACTCGATCAACTGGAAGAAAGAGTATCTGCGATTGAGGATCAAATGAATGAAATGAAGCGAGAAGAGAAACCAAAGAAAAAAGAAGAAAAAGAAATGAACAAAGCCTGCAAGAAGTATGGGATTATGTAAAAAGACCAAATCTACGTCTGATTGGGGTGCCTGAAAGTGAGGGGGAAAATGGAACCAAGTTGGAAAACACTCTTCAGGATATCATCCAGGAGAACTTCCCCAACCTAGTAGGGCAGGCCAACATTCAAATCCAGGAAATACAAAGAACGCCACAAAGATACTCCTCGAGAAGAGCAACTCCAAGAGACATAATTGCCAGATTCACCAAAGTTGAAATGAAGGAAAAAATCTTAAGGGCAGCCAGAGAGAAAGGTCGGGTTACCCACAAAGGGAAGCCCATCAGACTAACAGCAGATCTCTCGGCAGAAACTCTCCAAGCCAGAAGAGAGTGGGGGCCAATATTCAACATTCTTAAAGAAAAGAATTTTAAACCCAGAATTTCATATCCAGCCAAACTAAGTTTCATAAGTGAAGGAGAATTAAAATCCTTTACAGATAAGCAAATGCTTAGAGATTTTGTCACCACTAGGCCTGCCTTACAAGAGACCCTGAAGGAAGCACTAAACATGGAAAGGAACAACTGGTACCAGCCATTGCAAAAACATGCCAAAATGTAAAGACCATCGAGGCTAGGAAGAAACTGCATCAACTAACGAGCAAAATAACCAGTTAATATCATAATGGCAGGATCAAGTTCACACATAACAATATTAACCTTAAATGTAAATGGACTAAATGCTCCAATTAAAAGACACAGACTGGCAAACTGGATAAAGAGTCAAGACCCATCAGTCTGCTGTATTCAGGAGACCCATCTCACACGCAGAGACATACATAGGCTCAAAATAAAGGGATGGAGGAAGATCTATCAAGCAAATGGAGAACAAAAAAAAGCAGGGGTTGCAATACTAGTCTCTGATAAAACAGACTTTAAACCATCAAAGATCAAAAGAGACAAAGAAGGCCATTACATAATGGTAAAGGGATCAATTCAACAGGAAGACCTAACTATCCTAAATATATATGCACCCAATACAGGAGCACCCAGATTCATAAAGCAAGTCCTTAAAGACTTACAAAGAGACTTAGACTCCCATACAATAATAATGGGAGACTTCAACACTCCACTGTCGACATTAGACAGATCAACGAGACAGAAAGTTAACAAGGATATCCAGGAATTGAACTCATCTCTGCAGCAAGCAGACTTAATAGACATCTATAGAACTCTCCACCCCAAATCAACAGAATATACATTCTTCTCAGCACCACATCGTACTTACTCCAAAATCGACCACGTAATTGGAAGTAAAGCACTCCTCAGCAAATGTACAAGAACAGAAATTATAACAAACTGTCTCTCAGACCACAGTGCAATCAAACTACAACTCAGGACTAAGAAACTCAATCAAAACCGCTCAACTACATGGAAACTGAACAACCTGCTCTTGAATGACTACTGGGTACATAACAAAATGAAGGCAGATAAAGATGTTCTTTGAAACCAATGAGAACAAAGATACAACATACCAGAATCTCTGGGACACATTTAAAGCAGTGTGTAGAGGGAAATTTATAGCACTAAATGCCCACAAGAGAAAGCAGGAAAGATCTAAAATTGACACTCTAACATCACAATTAAAAGAACTAGAGAAGCAAGAGCAAACACATTCGAAAGCTAGCAGAAGGCTAGACATAACTAAGATCAGAGCAGAACTGAAGGAGATAGAGACACAAAAAACCCTCCAAAAAATCGATGAATCCAGGAGTTGGTTTTTTGAAAAGATCAACAAAATTGACAGACCACTAGCAAGACTAATAAAGAAGAAAAGAGAGAAGAATCAAATCCACGCAATTAAAAATGATAAAGGGGATATCACCACCGACCCCACAGAAATACAAACTACCATCAGAGAATACTATAAACACCTCTACGCAAATAAACTGGAAAATCTAGAAGAAATGGATAATTTCCTTTTCCTGGACACTTACACTCTTCCAAGACTAAACCAGGAAGAAGTTGAATCCCTGAATAGACCAATAGCAGGCTCTGAAATTGAGGCAATAATTAATAGCCTACCAACCAAAAAAAGTCCAGGACCAGATGGATTCACAGCTAAATTCTACCAGAGGTACAAGGAGGAGTTGGTACCATTCCTTCTGAAACTATTCCAATCAATAGAAAAAGAGGGAATCCTCCCTAACTCATTTTATGAAGCCAACATCATCCTGATACCAAAGCCTGGCAGAGACACAACGAAAAAAGAGAATTTTAGACCAATATCCCTGATGAACATCGATGCAAAAATCCTCAATAAAATACTGGCAAACCGGATTCAGCAACACATCAAAAAGCTTATCCACCATGATCAAGTGGGCTTCAACCCTGGGATGCAAGGCTGGTTCAACATTCGCAAATCAATAAACATAATCCAGCATATAAACAGAACCAAAGACAAGAACCACATGATTATCTCAATTGATGCAGAAAAGGCTTTTGACAAAATTCAACAGCCCTTCATGCTAAAAACGCTCAATAAATTCGGTATTGATGGAACGTACCTCAAAATAATAAGAGGTATTTATGACAAACCCACAGCCAATATCATACTGAATGGGCAAAAACTGGAAAAATTCCCTTTGAAAACTGGCACAAGACAGGGATGCCCTCTCTCACCGCTCCTATTCAACATAGTGTTGGAAGTTCTGGCTAGGGCAATCAGGCAAGAGAAAGAAATCAAGGGTATTCAGTTAGGAAAAGAAGAAGTCAAATTGTCCCTGTTTGCAGATGACATGATTGTATATTTAGAAAACCCCATTGTCTCAGCCCAAAATCTCCTTAAGCTGATAAGCAACTTCAGCAAAGTCTCAGGATACAAAATTAATGTGCAAAAATCACAAGCATTCTTATACACCAGTAACAGACAAACAGAGAGCCAAATCAGGAATGAACTTCCATTCACAATTGCTTCAAAGAGAATAAAATACCTAGGAATCCAACTTACAAGGGATGTAAAGGACCTCTTCAAGGAGAACTACAAACCACTGCTCAGTGAAATAAAAGAGGACACAAACAAATGGAAGAACATACCATGCTCATGGATAGGAAGAATCAATATCGTGAAAATGGCCATACTGCCCAAGGTAATTTATAGATTCAATGCCATCCCCATCAAGCTACCAATGAGTTTCTTCACAGAATTGGAAAAAACTGCTTTAAAGTTCATATGGAACCAAAAAAGAGCCCGCATCTCCAAGACAATCCTAAGTCAAAAGAACAAAGCTGGAGGCATCACGCTACCTGACTTCAAACTATACTACAAGGCTACAGTAACCAAACAGCATGGTACTGGTACCAAAATAGAGATATAGACCAATGGAACAGAACAGAGTCCTCAGAAGTAATACCACACATCTACAGCCATCTGATCTTTGACAAACCTGAGAGAAACAAGAAATGGGGAAAGGATTCCCTATTTAATAAATGGTGCTGGGAAAATTGGCTAGCCATAAGTAGAAAGCTGAAACTGGATCCTTTCCTTATACGAAAATTAATTCAAGATGGATTAGAGACTTATATGTTAGACCTAATACCATAAAAATCCTAGAGGAAAACCTAGGTAGTACCATTCAGGACATAGGCATGGGCAAAGACTTCATGTCTAAAACACCAAAAGCAACGGCTGCAAAAGCCAAAATTGACAAATGGGATCTCATTAAATTAAAGAGCTTCTGCACAGCAAAAGAAACTACCATCAGAGTGAACAGGCAACCTACAGAATGGGAGAAAATTTTTGCAATCTACTCATCTGACAAAGGGCTAATATCCAGAACCTACAAAGAACTCAAACAAATTGACAAGAAAAAAACAAACAACCCCATCAAAAAGTGGGCAAAGGATATGAACAGACATTTCTCAAAAGAAGACATTCATACAGCCAACAGACACATGAAAAAATGCTCATCATCACTGGCCATCAGAGAAATGCAAATCAAAACCACAGTGAGATACCATCTCACACCAGTTAGAATGGCAATCATTAAAAAGTCAGGAAACAACAGGTGCTGGAGAGGATGTGGAGAAATAGGAACACTTATACACTGTTGGTGGGATTGTAAACTAGTTCAACCATTATGGAAAACAGTATGGCGATTCCTCAAGGATCTAGAACTAGATGTACCATATGACCCAGCCATCCCATTACTGGGTATATACCCAAAGGATTATAAATTATGCTGCTATAAAGACACATGCACACGTATGTTTATTGCAGCACTATTCACAATAGCAAAGACTTGGAATCAACCCAAATGTCCATCAGTGACAGATTGGATTAAGAAAATGTGGCACATATACACCATGGAATACTATGCAGCCATAAAAAAGGATGAGTTTGTGTTCTTTGTAGGGACATGGATGCAGCTGGAAACCATCATTCTTAGCAAACTATCACAAGAACAGAAAACCAAACACCGCATGTTCTCACTCATAGGTGGGAACTGAACAATGAGATCACTTGGACTCAGGAAGGGGAACATCACACACCGGGGCCTATCATGGGGAGGGGGGAGGGGGGAGGGATTGCATTGGGAGTTATACCTGATGTAAATGATGAGTTGATGGGTGCAGCACACCAACATGGCACAAGTATACATATGTAACAAACCTGCACGTTATGCACATGTACCCTACAACTTAAAGTATAATAATAATAAATAAATAAATTTAAAAAAAATAAATAAATAAATAAATAAAAAAGAATTAACACCAATTCTTCTTAAACTTTTCCAAAAAGTCAAGAAGAAGACATGCTTCCAAACTCATTTTATGAAGCCGATGTTACTTTGATACCAAAGCCAGGCAAAGATATTACAAGAAAAGAAAACTACAAGTCAAGTCCCCTCATGACATAGATGTAAAAATCCTCAATAAAGTGTAAGAAAACCAAATTCAACAGCACATTAAATGGATCACACACCACGTCGGAGTGGGATTTGTCCCTGGGATGTAAGGATAGTTCAACATATGCTAATCAATTAATATGACATACCACATCAACAGAATGAAGGATAAAAAAACTGCATGATAATCTCAATAGATGTAGAAAAAGTGTTTGAAAAAAACAATGCCCTTTCATAATAAAAACTCTGAACAAACTAGGTGTAGAAGGAATTTACCTCAATGTAACTAAAATAATATATGACAAGCTCACCACTAACATCACACTTGATGAGGAAAAACCAAATGCTTTTTTTCTAAGATCACAAACAAGGCAAGGATGGCCACTCTTGCCACTTCTATTTAATATACTATTGGAAATCCTAAGGAGAGCAATTAGGCAAGAAAAAGAAACAGAAGAGAGCCAATTTGATAAGGAAGGAGTAATGTTTTCTCCGTTTTCAGACGGCATGATATTAAATGTAGATCTCAAGACTTTGAGAAAAAATACTGTTAGAACGCATAACAAATTTCCATTTACAAAAACATTGAAAGAATAAAATATTTAGGAATGAATTTAACCAAGGAGGTAAAAAACTTGTACACTGAAAAGTGTATAATTTTGATAAAAAACTTTTAAAAGACACAAATAAATTAAAAAATGTCTCCGATTCATGGATTGGAAGGCTTAATATTGTTAAAAATGTCCTTAATACTCAAAGCAATCTATAGATTCATTAACATTCCTATCAAAATCCCAATGGCATTTTTTACAGAATTGCAAAAACAATCCTAAAATTCAGATGGTACCACAAAAGGCCATGAATAGACAAAGCAATCTTGAGCAAGAAGAACAAAGCTGAAGGTATCACACTTCCCGATTTCAAATATTACAAAGCTATACAAATTAAAATGTATAGTATTAGCATAAAAACAAATATATAGACCAATGGAACATACTATAGAGCTCAGAAATAAACTCATTCATAAATAGCCGGTTGATTTTCAACAAAGATGCTAAGAATAGACCATGCAGAAAGGAGTCTTTTCAACAAATAGTGTAGGGAAAACTGGATATCCACATACAGAAGAATGAAGTTAGCCTTGTCTTACATCATACACAAAAGTAAACCCAAAATGCATTGAAGATTTAAGTGTAAGACCTTAAACTGTAAAACTCCTGGAAGAAGACATAGGGTAAAAACTTCATGACATAGGTTTAAGCAATGATTTCTTACATGCAACACCAAATCAGAAACAACAAAAGCAAAAATAGGCAAGTGTGATTATATCAAACTAAAAACTACACAGAAAAGGAAACAATCAACAAAATGAAACGCAATCTACAGAATGGAAAAAATATTTACAAAACATATATCTTGAAAGGGGTTAATATCCAAAATATATAAGAGACTTTTATAACAATATAAAATAAACTAATAACCTAATTAAAAATGAGCCAAAGACTCAAATAGATATTTCTCCAAAGATTACATACAAATGTCCAATAGGTATATGAAAAGAAGCCCAACATCACTAATCATCATGGAAATGCAAATCAGAACTACGATATTATCTCACATCTGTCAGGATGACTGTTTTATATAAAATGAGCTAACGAGGGTTGGTGAGAATGTGGAGAAATGGAAACTTTTGAATACTGTTGATGGGAATGTAAAATGGTGCAGCTGCTATGGAAAACAGGATGGAAGTTCCTCAAAAAATTAAAAATAGAACCACCATGTGATCTAAAAATCTCATTTCTGGGTATATGTCCAAAGTAATTAAAATCTGGATCTTGAAGAGATAGCGTACTGATGTTCTTTGCAAGACTATTCACAATAGTCACAATACAGAAACAACCTAAATGTCTACTGATGGATGAATGGATAAAGAAAATGTGCTAACTACATGTAATACAATAGAATACTATTCAGCCTTAAAAAATAAGGAAATCCTGCAATATGCAACAATATGGATGACTCTGGAGGATGTTGGGCAAGGTAAAATAAGTCGATCATAGAAGGACAAATACTGCATGACTTTACTTATGAGGTATCTAAAATGGACTCATAGAAACAGAGAGTTGAATGGTGGTTGGCAGGGGTCAGGGTAAGGGAAAATTGAGAGTTGCTGTTCAATAGGTATACTGTTTCAATTATACAAGAGGAACAAGTTCTAGAGATCTGTACAACATTGGGCACATAGTTAATACTATAGTGTGCACTTAAAATTTAAGAAGGTAGATCTCATGTAAAGTGTTCTTACATGAGTTGGATTGTAGATGATTCCCTAGGTTCCTTCCAGCAGTAGCCAGTGGCCCCTCCCCACAACTGCCTGGGGCCTAATGAAGCCCACCTCTACATTCCTGCACCTTCTGAGGGTTTTTGTCCGCGTGGTGGTGGTCCTGGAGCTGGCCAGCCTGCACTAGGGCCAAGGCGGGAAATGTACCATGCTGGCAATTCAATAAGTGAATGGGTTACGGTCCCAAGGAAAGGGTACCTGGGCCAAGCGGGGCTCGCAGATGTCAAAGGAGAAGACCAGTTCAGGCAGAGCCAGGCAGTGCTGACAGAGGGCAGACATGAGCAATTAGCCAGGGGCTTGGACAATCATCAGGAAGTGCCTTTACATTAGCGAATACCTACTGTATGAAAGGCCCTTCATTTCTCTGGATCCCAGTTTGTTTTACCACTATAAAAGAAAAAATACATACATACATAAATAAATATATAAAGATGCATATATTTTCAGTTTTTAGGGAATGAAAGGCTAGTTAAGACATAAAATATCTGAAGATAAGGGAATAAAACTAGTGACATATGAGGGGCAACTCAAGAAGAGTTTATTTTTAAATGGATTATTTGCAAGGGATAGTGCAGGAACCAGGAGCTAATAATAGCAACTCAATTGTTTACCACTCATAAGCACAAAGAACTGAGGCAGAGAGTAGTTACTGGAACAAGAAGAAACCAGAATATAGAAAGATCTGTGTTGAACTGTTTTGAGAAGAGCAATGTTTTTTGGTGAAGGAGTCTGCCAAGTCAAGACAGCCTACCAGAAGGAAGACAAGGGAATAAATACCCTAACCTCCCTCTCCTCTTTTCTTCTGATTTCCTGGGAGCTTACCATTGGCTGAATCCAACCAGAGCCCAGAAGGTGTGGAAGTCCTATTGATGCAGTTGATTCAGGTTAGCCACCCAAGGCACAGAGCGGGGTGCAGAGTATGGCAAGCAGAATGGAAGATACCCAGCACATGTCTTATGTACAGCTACAACTTTCTTTTCAAGAGATTTCCTTTTTGATATAGTGGAGAAAAGGATTTCTTTTTTTTTTTTTTTTTTTTTTTTTATTTATTTATTTATTTATTTATTTATTTATTTATTATTATTATATACTTTAAGTTGTAGGGTACATGTGCATAACGTGCAGGTTTGTTACATATGTATACTTGTGCCATGTTGCTGTGCTGCACCCATCAACTCGTCATTTACATCAGGTATAACTCCCAATGCAATCCCTCCCCCCTCCCCCCTCCCCATGATAGGCCCCGGTGTGTGATGTTCCCCTTCCTGAGTCCGAGTGATCTCATTGTTCAGTTTCCACCTATGAGTGAGAACATGCGGTGTTTGGTTTTCTGTTCTTGTGATAGTTTGCTAAGAATGATGGATTCCAGCTGCACCCAAGTCCCTACAAAGGACTCAAACTCATCCTTTTTTATGGCTGCATAGTATTCCATGGTGTATATGTGCCACATTTTCTTAATCCAATCTGTCACTGATGGACATTTGGGTTGATTCCAAGTCTTTGCTATTGTGAATAGTGCTGCAATAAACATACGTGTGCATGTGTCTTTATAGCAGCATAATTTATAATCCTTTGGGTATATACCCAGTAATGGGATGGCTGGGTCATATGGTACATCTAGTTCTAGATCCTTGAGGAATCGCCATACTGTTTTCCATAATGGTTGAACTAGTTTACAATCCCACCAACAGTGTAAAAGTGTTCCTATTTCTCCACATCCTCTCCAGCACCTGTTGTTTCCTGACTTTTTAATGATTGCCATTCTAACTGGTGTGAGATGGTATCTCATTGTGGTTTTGATTTGCATTTCTCTGATGGCCAGTGATGATGAGCATTTTTTCATGTGTCTGTTGGCTGTATGAATGTCTTCTTTTGAGAAATGTCTGTTCATGTCCTTTGCCCACTTTTTGATGGGGTTGTTTGTTTTTTTCTTGTAAATTTGTTTGAGTTCTTTGTAGGTTCTGGATATTAGCCCTTTGTCAGATGAGTAGATTGCAAAAATTTTCTCCCATTCTGTAGGTTGCCTGTTCACTCTGATGGTAGTGTCTTTTGCTGTGCAGAAGCTCTTTAGTTTAATGAGATCCCATTTGTCAATTTTGGCTTTTGCTGCCATTGCTTTTGGTGTTTTAGACATGAAATCTTTGCCCATGCCTATGTCCTGAATGGTACTACCTAGGTTTTCCTCTAGGATTTTTATGGTATTAGGTCTAACATTTAAGTCTCTAATCCATCTTGAATTAATTTTCGTATAAGGAGTAAGGAAAGGATCCAGTTTCAGCTTTCTACTTATGGCTAGCCAATTTTCCCAGCACCATTTATTAAATAGGGAATCCTTTCCCCATTTCTTGTTTCTCTCAGGTTTGTCAAAGATCAAATGGCTGTAGATGTGTGGTATTATTTCTGAGGACTCTGTTCTGTTCCATTGGTCTATATCTCTGTTTTGGTACCAGTACCATGCTGTTTTGGTTACTGTAGCCTTGTAGTATAGTTTGAAGTCAGGTAGCGTGATGCCTCCAGCTTTGTTCTTTTGACTTAGGATTGTCTTGGAGATGCGGGCTCTTTTTTGGTTCCATATGAACTTTAAAGCAGTTTTTTCCAATTCTGTGAAGAAACTCATTGGTAGCTTGATGGGGATGGCATTGAATCTATAAATTACCTTGGGCAGTATGGCCATTTTCACAATATTGATTCTTCCTATCCATGAGCATGGTATGTTCTTCCATTTGTTTGTGTCCTCTTTGATTTCACTGAGCAGTGGTTTGT
Source organism: Macaca thibetana thibetana (assembly GCF_024542745.1). Classification (NCBI taxonomy): domain Eukaryota; kingdom Metazoa; phylum Chordata; class Mammalia; order Primates; family Cercopithecidae; genus Macaca; species Macaca thibetana. The sequence goes on along the minus strand of NC_065588.1, from coordinate 67,440,048 downwards.
AGTTCTCCTTGAAGAGGTCCTTTACATCCCTTGTAAGTTGGATTCCTAGGTATTTTATTCTCTTTGAAGCAATTGTGAATGGAAGTTCATTCCTGATTTGGCTCTCTGTTTGTCTGTTACTGGTGTATAAGAATGCTTGTGATTTTTGCACATTAATTTTGTATCCTGACACTTTGCTGAAGTTGCTTATCAGCTTAAGGAGATTTTGGGCTGAGACAATGGGGTTTTCTAAATATACAATCATGTCATCTGCAAACAGGGACAATTTGACTTCTTCTTTTCCTAACTGAATCCCCTTGATTTCTTTCTCTTGCCTGATTGCCCTAGCCAGAACTTCCAACACTATGTTGAATAGGAGTGGTGAGAGAGGGCATCCCTGTCTTGTGCCAGTTTTCAAAGGGAATTTTTCCAGTTTTTGCCCATTCAGTATGATATTGGCTGTGGGTTTGTCATAAATAGCTCTTATTATTTTGAGGTACGTTCCATCAATACCGAATTTATTGAGCGTTTTTAGCATGAAGGGCTGTTGAATTTTGTCAAAAGCCTGGAGAAAAGGATTTCTAAAAGACAGACATGAGAAGAGAGACATAGGGTATTTAACTGAATGGAAATGTGTGTATGTGTGTGATTATCTATCTATATCTATCTATCTATCTTTCTATCTGTCTATCTATGGCATTACCATCTAGTCTGAAACTACTTAATGATTTCTTCATTTTAAGAAGTTTTCAGGTTTGTGGAGAAAGAACAGTAATGTACTGTCACAGAACTAATAAATAAAATATTATGAAAAACAGATTGATTCCCTTAGATATTCTCCCCATTCATATTTCCTCCGTCCTGTGCAGAGGTAGCCAGCATTTAGAATCAGGTGGTTATCATTCTCATCCATGTCTTTAGGATGTTACTACATATCTTTCGCTACTGAGAAAATATATAGAATTATTTTGTGTGTCTTAAAACTTTATATAAATGGTATCACACTGCATGTAGTATTTTATAAGTTGATTTTTTTTTTTCATTCAACGTTTTTACTTTTTTGAGGATCTGCTCAGGTCAATACATTTAGCTCTTTCTTTTCCATTCCTTAGTCTGTAGTATTCTGTGATTTAATGATGCAAGTCTACTTACTGTTTATTTAACATTAGAATCCTGTGATTTTCAGAGGGAAACAACAGACACTGGGGCCTACTTGAGGGTGGAAGGTGAAAGAAGGGAGAGGATCAGAAAAAATACCTATTGGATATTATGCTTAGTACCTGGGTGACGAAATAATCTGTACAATAAACCCCTCTGACATGAGTTTACCTATATAGTAAGCCTGCACGTGTACCCCTGAACCAAAAATAACAATTAAAGGAGAAAAAAAGAATCCCGTGATTTTAAAACTTGGGATTTTTATTGTATCCATTCTTTCTTTATATTAGTTCATTTCCTTATCAAGTTATATTCTTCAGTAGTGGAGATTAGAGAATCTCAGTTATTTTCTTTTTAAAAATTACTTCAGAAAAGAAGAAGCCCTAGGTAAATTTTATCTTTCACTATCCTTATCTTTACTTCATACTGCATATGTGTTATCCTAGTGCTTGGAAGGGAACCTGGCACAGTGTAAGTGCTAAAGAAGTGTCATCGCATAGGCATGAAGACACTAGGGTTAGAGGTACAGACTGGAGCCTGACCATCTGGGTTTGAATTTCAACTCTGCTACTCACCAACTGTGTGACTTTGAGCAAATTACTCAGCCTTTCTGTACCTCAATTCCCTCCTTTATAAAATCGGGTATAATAACAATCCCTACATCATAGATATTGAACATATATGTGTGTGTGTGTGTGTGTGTGTATACATATATGAGATAGAGAGTTGTTTTGAGGAGTAAATGAATGAGTGAATATGTAGATGTAAAGAACATAGAACATAACCAGCAAGTAGTAAGTGGTTGCTCTTATTTCAGGTCCAGTGTGCTTGTTGCTCGAGACCTCATGCCTTCTGGACCCAGACATCTCTGCAATCTTGGAACTGGAATACACTGCTTCTTGTCAAGGTACTAGCGAGTTGATAAGTAACTCCTCTCAGTGGTATTTCTTTGAAACACTCATGCTGAATACCCCTGAAATATCACATGTCCTTCTCCCACCACACCCCCCACTGAGGGTAAGCACACCTTTCTGGCATGGCTTCAGGGACACTATACTTCTGTTTCCAATTGTGGCTAGAATATCTGCATCTCTCCACCTTCTCTTGTAAGGACAAAAAACATCTTCAAATACATGTTATTTTCCTTTTTCCATGAGTCTACACTTTCATTGAAAAGGTTGCTAGGAGCTGAATTAGAGACATGACTTGAATTTTTTTAAAGTTTTGTTTTTTTCCTTTCAGCTTGAGGCTTCTTACTCATACAACCTATGTTTCCTGTAACTGGGGGTGGGGGTGGGAATCTGTCCTTTGAGCATTGTTTGGTTGGAAAGCTAGTCTTTCTCACTTCATTGAGCTTTCACCAGGGAAAAGGCCAGGAGGATCTCCTTTGTAATTGGAGCAGTTGCCTCTCCAGCTGATGCTCTCTGCTCTTGTGTCTGCTGTTCCAAGAGCCCCTCCACCTCCATTCCCCACTCTTTTTTTTGCAGTGAGCACCATTGATCTGCTGCCATCCTCACTGTCTGGATCTCTGGACCCCTAATAGCCCTCTGGACCTCTGCTCCCCTCCGCCCGGGCTCAAAGTCAGGTTCGAACCCAGGCTTGGACCCAGTGGTCAGACTCAGTCCCTGGAAGGCTAGCTTCCTTTTATGCTCACTTTGCCCACTTGGCCAGGCTTTGCTTCCTCTCAGGCAGTTTTTCTTTCAATATTCCACTGTTTCTTCCTCCAATCTGGTCTCTTTTAGGGAATCCTAGTCCCACAGAATCAGCACACATGCAAACCTGAGTTGCTGGACAGGTTTAAATTATTTTCCACAGTGCTCCTGAGCCTCAGATAGATCATGGTCTCTGGACATTCCATGTCAGGAAACAGTTTGGACCACTCAGAACACACAGGAAACTTCTAGGGGGTGGCGTGGCCTGACTCTTGAAGTCACCCTGAACGATGCTTAACTTGAAGCCAGCCTAGAATACTCTACTCCACCAAAGTTAATAGCAGTTGCTTGAGTTTCCCTGTGGGAGTGGCAGTCACTTTGAAAGCAGAAAGCCCAGAACCTGTGAAACTTAAAAACTGACAGTTATTTGCATATTCAAATATAAATGTTTCTTGTGAAACCACCATGAACAAAATATATCAGTGATGAAAATTTTAAGAATCACTGTTATATAAAAATGCTGTTCTGTCTCTAAGGTTTGAAAATAATGTTGCAGTCCTTATGATTTATAAATATCTAAAAAGACCAATTGAACACTGTTCCTTTCATAATGTTGCATATTAACAAAGTGCAGTCATCTTTCAGTTTCCGGGGGAATTGCTTTCAGTTTCCTCCTCAGATACCAAAACCTGAGATGCTCACGTTCCTGATGTAAAATGGCCTAGCATTTGCATATAAGCTACGCACATTCTCTTGTATAATCGAAATCATCTCTAGATTATTTATAATATCTAATACCATGCAAATGATATGTAAATAGTTATTACAATGTATTGTTCAGAAAATAACCGGAAGAAGAAAGTCTGTACCTGTTCAGGACAAATGCAACTTTTTGGAAATTTGCGATCTATGATTGGTTGAAACATGGATGCAGAACCCATAGATACAAAGGACTAATTGTATTCTTTTGTGCCACAAACATTATTGAGACTAGTACTGATTATTGCCAGGCATGTTCTGCGAACTAGGATTTAATGATGGACGTGACAAGGAAGCTCCTTGCTGTTACAGAGTTCAAGTTCTGGTAGTTTTAGGATTTGAGTAGATTACATTTTAGGAGATTTGGACACCTAATCATTTCACATCTATAAAAGGGGAATCTTCCTAGTATGAAAGAATGTATTATCAAGGATAACTGTCTGTTTGAGAACAAAGGGTAAAAAGAATGTTCAGAATTGAATGGGAAAGTCAGGTGTGGGTATAGCTAAAATATAATATAGAAAATACTATGATAATATATGATAGCATGTAAGCAGAATACAGCTTAGAATAATGGGCATTAATCAGATTTCATGAGAGGCATTAATAACAAGCCAATAAATAGTTCTGAAAAAAACCACAACGCAGGCTAGATCAAACTAGAGACTTGCAGGGCTGAGAATCAAGGAGACTCTAGGGGGTAATTGCAGAAGAGTTCAGGACCTCTGAAATGTAGGAGAGAAATCTCAGATACCAGATATGATACAGTATGGCCTTCCTCCCTGTAGATCAGAGATAAAACAGGCTGTCTCAAGGCCAATGTATCTGGAGAGAGGCATTTTTAGAATAATAAAATAGCCAGGAGCTTATAGCTTGAGAAGCTTTGCTTTTTTGTTGGGCTTTGCTTCATTGCAAAACAGAAATAACAAGTGATTAAAGTAATTCAAATTCCGACTGAAAGTAATCATTAATAATGACAGAAATATCTTGTAATTCAAGGTTTTTTTATATAAACATTATTCAATAATTGGCAGGATTTGGAAGGATAATATATGGTTCCTTTTCCAATTGCCAGTCAAGAAAAGTATTTAGGCAAGTTGAATGAGATTATAATAGGGCAGCTAAACTCTATTCAGCTCAAGAATAAGCTCAATTTAGTTGCAAAATTACCATATCTTTTGTGTATAAAGATGAAACTATTTAACCACCATAAGGAGGAAATATCTTTTGAAGGTTCCCCCAGTTGCCCCCTCAAAGGTGAGATAATTAGGTTAATGCCCTGCTCTCACTCAATGGCTAACAGTGCTTGCTACCAAATATAAAACAGTGTGCAAGATATTGGCACATACAGTCATAAGATATGGTGTATGGTCCTGATCTTCATAGAACTTAAAATCTTAAAGAAGGACATAAGTAAGAAAAGCACTACTAGTTGTAATAGAGTCGAGGTTCACACTAAGGCCTTGGATTGGAGATCAGCTGCAGTGTCTGTACACAAACCTAGAACCTTAATAGAAGAAGTGTGTGTAAGTAACTGAGGCCAGACATTTTTCCAAACTGGAAACAGGACAATTTACTGAAAATTAGTTTCCAAAAAGTCAATTTGCCAACAGTTGATGAGTTATAGACAGAATATTTTTTTTCAAAATGTTTTAATTTCACTATAGTCTTTTTGCCTCAGTCATTTTCCTAAGCTGTTACTGGTTTGACTTAGCTGGATGCAAATTTTATGCAAGTTTAAAAATCTGGATGACTAGTATTCCTCAAATCTTTATGCTTTATTTGTGAATGAGTGGTAATTTTCTTAAATGCAATTTATAGCCTTTTATATATTGGTGGGGTTGTATTCACCCCTGAATCTGCCCTCAAATGGCTGCAACAAAAGTTCTTACGGCTTTAGGATATTGATCTGACATTTTTCCTCCAAATGATCTATGGGTGGGTTTGCCATGTAGCGAAATGGCTTTGAATAAATTTATTTTCAGTACATTAAAACCCAGAATAGTTCAGGTTAACTTAGATCACTCTAAACTATGTCCTCACGTTCTATCCCTTTAATTGAAATCTTTATATCTCTGAGTTAGGCAATTAGAAACCGCCTAACTTATTTTTTTTACTGACATTTAACAACTTTTTCATTATCTTTCCTCCAGTATTGATGATAAATAGTAGTAAAAACAATTCTTAATATTTTCTTAAAGCTTACCTTTTAATCTCTTCAAGGGCAAGTATCTTAGATCTAGCATAGTCTAAACAAATACTGAATTGGTATCAGGAACTTAGATGCCAGTCCCGAATCTCTTAAGTAAATTTCTTAACTCCTTATTACTCAAATGTTTACTTCTATAAAATACAAATAAGACATCAGCCTCTACCTTCCTCGTAAATAACATAGTAAAGTAATTTGAGGTGATAAAGTAACTACTGTGATCATTTATGAAGTAAAGAGTAGATTAACTAAGCTTCATTAATAATGGTCACAAATTTAGTATGTTCTAATTTGATGTTAACCTAGCACCTCTGCTTAAGAAATGGTGTAATGTACTAGGGAAAATTAAAAAAAAAAAAAAAAAAACATGGCCAAGACTTTGTTCTGACCATTAAGGAGCAGTCATTTTTTGTCAGATGAATAAAATAAATAAATGCAAAGACAGAGCAGAGAACAATAAATGCTGAAAGAATAGAAATGAAATACATTGTTGATTCTAAGAAGACAAAGTAATGTGGGGGACATGACTAGAAGACTGAAAAGGTTTGAGCAGACAGAAAATGGGAAGGACATTGTGGAAAGAACTGCTTGAACCAGGACATGGAATTGAGAAACCATAGCTCCCATTCATAAACAGTGTGTTTAGGGGGAAATGGGAAATGGGAAATGATAGTGGAGATAGATTTGAGGTCATATTGTGCAGGATTTCTGCTGTATTTGGTAGGTAATCAAACACTGGAGATTTAAAAACAGAGATGTGAGAGAGAAAATACACAAATATAGATAATCTGACAGTGGTATTTGGCATGGAGTGTGAGACTGAGGGTACAGCCTGGAATGAAAGAAATTTCAAGTATTGGAAAGCAGAAACCTGAGGAGCAGACAGAACCTGGAGTCACTTGCCTGGTGCTCTTCAGAAGTCAAATGACTAGTCACAGACCAGCAGTGGGCAGGGCAAAGTGTAGGCACACACATACTAGCAACACTGTTACAGTATATATACTGCAGTATGTTCCATATTTTAAATGTAAGTGCTAAAGCATTTCAAAACAGAGGGATGGCCCACGGTGGCCTTAGTCAGGAAAGGCTTCATTCACATTAGCTGAAACAATCCAGGAGACGGGGATTTAATGCTTAAAACAGAGAACAAAGAAAAGAATAGTGTCAAAGAGAACTATTTAAGGTTGATCTGTTAGTGGGACATGAGGGCTTATTTTCCTTCAGGTCCATCCTCATACTTTCTAAGATCTAAGTGTGAGATCAACATACCATACAAGGTCCCTTATAATCTGGCTCTGGCCATCTTCTTAGTTTCACCTCTCACCATTTCTCAAGATGCTTCTCTGTAGCTTTGTGGAAACATGCACATTACCTAACCATTCCATCACAACCTCAGTACCTCCTTCTTTGCTTCGCCTTCTGCCTGGAGCACTTTGTCCCTCATGTCTTTTGCCTCATTAAGTTCTACTGGTCCTCCTGTTTCCACTCTTTCCTTCTTCCACCCTCATTTTACACTTACTTAGCGGGTTCTTCTTTTTAATTACATGCTTCTTACAGATTTTGTATTCTGTGTGTCTATTTTCTTGTTTTTCTTTTTTTTTTTTCTCTCCAGACTATTAACTGCTGGGAGATAAGAACTTTTGATTTATCCCTGTACATACAGCAGCTAGCACAGTGAGTGACACTGAATAGGTGATCAATAAATGTTGGATGAATGAATAAATGATCAATTCAGTAGAATACCTCAAGTATTTATTTGGTAATAGTTGCCTTCTCACGATTTGTATAAGTAGTAAGCAAGATGCAAAAGAAACAACCCTTCTTTGGGAGGCCGAGATGGGCGGATCACGAGGTCAGGAGATCGAGACCATCCTGGCTAACACAGTGAAACCCCGTCTCTACTAAAAATACAAAAATCTAGCTGGGCGAGGTGGCGGGCGCCTGTAGTCCCAGCTACTCAGGAGGCTGAGGCAGGAGAATGGCGTAAACCTGGGAGGTGGAGCTTGCAGTGAGCTGAGATCCGGCCACTGCACTCCAGCCTGGGTGACAGAGCGAGACTCCGTCTCAAAAAAAAAAAAAAAAACAAAAAAAGAAACAACCCTTTACTTGATGAGTCAAAACAGTTATCTGCACATACACATATCTAGCAATATTATTTCAGCAGATGTACAGTAATATGTTTCATAGTTTAAGTGTAAATGCTAAAGGACTTCATAGCAGGGATGGCCCATTGTGGCATTAGTCTGGAAAAATTTCACCTCACCTAAAGCAATCCAGGGCAGGGGCAGTTAATGCTTAAAAAACAACAAAGAATAAGGTCAAGAGGAGAACTATTTAAGATTTATCTGTTTGTGGGACATGAAGGCTTATTTTCCTTTAGGTGCCTCCTCATATTTTCTGAGATCTAAGTCAAGAAAGGAAAGGTCAAAATGGGAAAGGGAAAGCCTATTTGAAGCCATGAATCAGACATCACAGAATTCTTTTAAGCAATGTTTTATTACCAGAAAAAGATTCAAAAGATAAATCAGCATGGGATGCCTGGAGAATATGCTATGAGAATCTTGATTATCAAATAACTAAGTATTACTCCAAGAGGCATAGTTGTAGTCATTCTTTACTAGGGATGAAAGAGAATGATGTAAGCTTTAAGAGTAAAGTAATGTGATATATTTTGGAAGAAATAACTGGAAAAAATAACAAGAACTTCTGGCTTGATGTTCTAGGAATACAACTAAGCAGTCCAAGAGTTTATTAAAAGAAAAAAGTACATATTATAGAAATGAAAAGACAACGTTGCATGGATAGACAGACACTGTGATGTTTTAAGCTGCTTAAATAAAACCGAATATGGCAATGGAAATATGAATAAGAGGGATACAAAAATAGAGTTAGAAAAACCATATGTAAAAAATTCTTTTCTGGGAGCAGTTAGAAATTAATACTGATAAATGAAATCACTGTGAACCTGCCCTGATAAGTGAATTTGTGAATATTGAGGAATTTGTTAACCTGTGCTCGCATGATCAGAATATTATGAAAATTGCTTTACTGCAAGTACAAAAATTTTAACCTTAAGGAGAACATATTTATTTAGGCTTTTAACATATTTACATAGAAAACATTAAATAAAGAGAAGATAAAAAAATTAGAGGTAAACAAATTTTATCCTACCTGTATTTTGCAGAAGCAGATAAACTGTGTCTTAAAGGGAAACAAGAAGTATTTTTATTAATTAAAGAGAGAACAGTTATTCAGAAGGATTGGAAAACATATGATATGAAAAAACATTTTCAGGTATATATATGATATCAATCTGATTCTTACTTGGTAACCACAAACCTTCTAGAAGTTACTATCTGTTTTAACATGCTTTTAAATTTTTATTTTATTTTTAGCTACTAGGAGAACTAAAAGGATATTTCTATGACTCAATTCTGATGGCAACATAATTTTAGGACATGAATTTTAAAAATTATGTACAGCAAGGGCAAAAATCCATGAAAATAAGATAAGATATGAAAAGAAGAGCGAGGCCAGGAGCAGTGGCTCTGGCCTGTAATCCTAGCACTTTGGGAGGCTGAGCGGGTGGATGACCGGAGGCCAGGAATTTGAGACCAGCCTGGCCAACATGGTGAAACCCCATCTCTACTAAAAACACACAAAATAGCTGGGTATGGTGTCATGCGCCTATAGTCCCAGCTACTTAGGAGGCTGAGGCAGGAGAATCGCTTGAACCTGGGAGACAGAAGTTGTGATGAGCTGAGATGATGCCACTGCACTCCAGCCTGGGTGACAGAGCGAGACTGTGTCTCAAAAAAAAAAAAAAAAAAAAAAAAGGGGGGGGGTGTTGTGCACAAATAACAAGGAAAATGGACACCATAACTGTGTTCAGAATAGCACAATGAAAGCAAGAGTGAAGCCCTGGGAAAAGCACTCTGACTGGGCCTCAACTGCCAGAGCAAAGGCTTTAGAAAGCCTGGAAGGTGGCGCCGGGATGATGGGTCAGTTCTTACCTGCTATCCTGATGTGTAGACAGCAGCAGGTAGTAGAAAGTTTCAGCATCTTTATATTTAGATTTTTTCTATTTTTAACAATAGAAAACCACTTTCTAGGGGTGACTTAGCATAAGATAATGAATTATAATAGATACATTTTGTATTCTTTTCTCTTAAGTTTTTGATATATTTTTATATTCCGTGGGAACACTGACTTTCATATAATACAAAAGTAAAATATGTTTGATATGTTCAAATTCACATATCACTTGTATCTATAATAATAGCTAAAGCATTACTGGGTGCTTGCTGTGTGCCAGGCACCATGGTAACTGCTTTCTGTATATGAACTGATCTAATCTTCATAGCAGCTCTATGAGGATGGTTCTATAACATTCATCACTTGACAGATGAGTAACAGGCAGAGAAAGAAGTAACTTACCATAAGGTAAGTGAGTAAGTGATGGAGCCAAGATTTAGGCCCAGGCAGTTTCATTTAGAGATTTAGAGGTTATTTATGATTTAGAGCTTCTGTTGAAGCTATATCATTTTTGCTTTTTGAAATATTAATCTTTGATGTACCAAATGACCTGAGAAATTCTTTTCCAATAACAAAAATGTGTTGGTGTATTAGGTACACATGAACAAAAGATTTGCTTTTTCTCATGACCCTTTTGTGTCTATTTATATTGAAATAGCAGTAGGTCAATAGAGGACAAGCAAAAACTACTCTGGGTAGGTCCAACTTGATAGCTTAATTGGGACCCGCCCAAAAAAAAATCCAAACTCAAGCAGCTCTGTGGCACTCATTGGCCTAAAAGAATACATGTTGTATGATTATATTGATATCAAAGTCTAGAACAGAAAACTCTGATGGTAAAAGAAACCAGAACAGTGGTTGCTTCTAAAGAATTGTTATGATTTTTATTGGGTTTATTCATCATATTCAACTTCCTACACAACTCACTGTGTTTTTTGGAAGATGTTTCATATGGGTGGCAATAGATAGACAGAAGATAAGTAGACCTTTAAGAGAGTCTTTATTGGGACTAAAATTACTTCATTAAGCCCCAACCTGAACCACTACAACTCTATCTCTATCTGTAGGAAATCATGGAATAAACACCATGATTTACTGTTTAGATCTTAGATCTTAACTCCTTAAGCCTCCTGGGGAAATGAAAAAGGTGCTTTCTCAAGATTATATTCTTCTTGGGAAACACTTTATCCTGTAATTATGGCATAGCTTTTCTTACCATGAAAATGTAATTCACATTAAAGACTCTTTGGCAGAAACATTTTCGCTTCACTAAATGATTGTATGGTACAATTCTCATTATCCTTTTAGTTTAAGAAGGACAGCCTTATGGATATGGCAAGGATAATGCTTAACGACAGAACTCGATATTCTTGCCCTGCCTTTCAAGGATATATACTCTTTGAAGGAATTCTATGACTGATCAAGTAGAAGACATTTCTATCTAAATCATCTGCAAATAAATGGAGAGTGCTTATATAAAGAAGAGACAATAGCTCGAGTTTCCATTTTGAACAGGCAGAACAACTGGGTATCTAGGTTAGCACCTTAAGTTCCTATGAGATTAGGCAGGTAATAAAGAACAAATATACTCAACAGTGATGGAACCTAAGAGAAACCAGAAAGGAGAGAGAGAGTCCAGGTGGAAAGGGTGGGAATGAGAAAGGTATTGCCAGTGAGAATCAAAATTGCCCACGTCTTTTTTCTGTTTTCAGGTCAGTCCTTAGAGGGTGAAGTAGGTTCTCTTTTGTCTTGTCTTTCTCACTTTTCTTATCCTAAGGATTTAATGAATTTGAATTCAATTCATTTTATAGGAATGAATTATTTTACAAAAAAAATCATGTCACCTTTCCATGCCTCAATGATCTCATAGGCATATAAATTATTTTAAAATATTTAACAACTGGTATTGCACAGAAACTGACCAATCAGAAGAAAACACTATGACCTATGACCAATCAGAATCAGCATGAGCCATAAATAGAATGATTATATAATTGATTATCCATATCAGCACATGTTTGAAAGTGGAAAGGGATACTATTAATCATTATGCCAGAAGTAAAGGCATAAACTAAGACCATCTCAAGGAAGGAGTATACAGTGTGTACTGGTACAAAAATTTGGCTTGAGGTCTTTTTTAGATTCTGTGACATCCTAATGTGTCTAGTGAACATATTTAATTTGAAGAGTATTTGGCATATTTATCTACAACTGACTTATGGAGCAATTTCTGAGACAATAGAGCCCTACTGGGGGAGTAGCCTTTAGATATGACTATGTTAAGAGTGACAACAGGGTCTAGGTTCTATTATTCTTTAGACAAATACAAAGGTATAGATGTAGATATAGCTATAGATATAAACATAGATTGGTTAGAGATACTAAAAAGATATCATTGAGTGGATTATACTAGTTAATATATCTCAAGTGTTTTCTATATGCCAGGCTTTTTCAGTTTTACAGATGAGGAAACTGAGGAGTAGGATGTGAAGTGATGTGACTGTTAGGCACATACTCTATACAGCTGGTATGTGATGAAGGCAGAGCATCTACATTTTAATGCTATGTGTTAGCATCTCCCCATATCTAATGCCTACCTTATTGCCAACACTTTGCTGCCCTGCTCACAGTCTTGTATGTAAGTAGAATATAGACAAACACATCTAATAATGGTAATTACATGTAAGATTTGCTGTGACACATGTTGAGCAGAGATGACTCAATCATATGGGTAGGAGAAAGCTTCCTGGAGGAGGATGGCTCAAAGTCAGTCTTTAAGGATGTTCAGAAAATAGCCAGATGCAGAGGAATCTGTGCTAAGGCACTTAGTATGAACTCTATATGATATATTTGGGAAATTATAAGTATTTTAGGGTAGTTGGAGTTGGAGTGATGATCTTTGATCTCAGCTAATTTAGATAACAGCACCCATACACCTTAAGGAGTCATTTCAAAAGACTTCAAGCATGGTCATGAGGTGGTTATTTTTGCATTTTAGAATGATTTTTCTGGCAGTGATGTGGAGGACAGATTGGTGAGGGACCAAGTTCGTGGTAGAGAAGTCAGTTAGGAATTGGAGCAATTTAGTGGAGAATGTACTACTTTGTAAATATACCCCACTCCCCTTCCTAACTTTCACAACATTAGGAGTCCTAAATAAAGAGCGGAAGAACAAGAATGGCTCTTCAAGAAATAAGTTCCTAAGTAGAGGAGACAGGTTAGAAACTGCAAAGTCAAGGAGATAGAAAGAGAGAGAAGGAGAGAGGGAGGGATAAAGAAAGGGGGAAATAGGGCGATACATAAGGAGGGGGAGAGAGAGAGAGAGAGAGAGAGAGAGAGAGAGAGAGAGAGAGAGAGAGAGAGAGAGAGAGAGAGAGAGAATCCCTTTCCTTGTTTATTGCTGAGTTGAATGTTTGTCCCCTCAAAATATCATGATGAAATCTATTTACTGTTAAAACAGGATTAAGAGGTGGGACCTTTCAGAAGTGGTTAGTCTATGAGGGCTCTGCCCCCATCGACAGGTTTAATGCCTTAAATAAAAAAAGAATTTCAGAAGTGGCTTCTTTTTCTTTACTCTTCCATTTTTCTGCCATGTGAGAAAGTGTTCCTTCCCTCCAGAGGATATAGGGTTCAAGGCACCAACTTAGAAACAGAGACTGGGCCCTTAGAGATACCGAATCTGCTGGTGCCATGATCTGGGACTTCCCAGCTTCCAGAAGTGTATGAAATAAATTTCTCTTCTTTATAAATTACCCATTTCTGGTATTCCATTATAGCAGCATGAAATGAACTAAGGCACTTACTGCCCATTATTGCATTATTTTTTCTTTTCTTTCTTTCTCTTGATTAACTCTCTGCCCCTGAAAGTACAGCTATGTGCCACATAACAATGTTTTGGTCCAAGATGGACTGCATATACAGTGATGGTCCCATAAAATTATGCAGCTGAGAAAGTCCTATTGTCTAGAGACATAGTGGCCATTGCAACATCATGGTGCAACACATCACCCATGTGTTTGTGGTGATGCTGGTGTAAACAAATCTACTGCACTGCCAGTCATATAAAAGTACAGCAGATGCAATTATGTACACTTCATAGTACTTCATAATGATAATAAATGACTATGTTATTGGTTTATGTATTTACTATACTATACTCTTTATCATTATTTTAGAGGGTACTCCTTATACTTATAAAAAGTTTGTTTCCCTCCCTGTGGCCTTGTATTCTCATTGTTCAGCTCCCATTTATAAGTGAGAGTATATGGTGTTTGGTTTTCTGTTTCTGTGTTAGTTTGCTGAGGATAATGGCTTCCAGCTCCATCCATGTCCCTGCAAAGGACATGATCTCATTCCTTTTTATGGCTGCATAGTATTTCATGGTGTATATGTACCACACTTTCTTTATCCAGTCTATCATTGGTGGACATTTGGGTTGATTCCATGTCTTTGCTCTTATGAATAGTGCTGCAATGAACATATGTATAACATGTAGCTTTATAACAGTATGATTTATATTCCTTTGGGCATATACCCAGTAATGGGATTGCTAGGTCAAATGGCCTGTTGAGGGGTGGGGAGGAGGGAGAGTATCAGGATAAATAGCTAATGCATGTGGGGCCTAATACCTAGGTGACGGGTTGATAGGTGCAGCAAACCACCATGGCACACATTTACCTGTGTAACAAACCTGCACCTCCTGCACATGCATCCTGTAACTGAAAATAAAATAAAATAAAATTTAAAAAAAAGAATTGAGGGAAGGAAAGTCAAAAGAGTGTGTTTAAGGCAGATGAAAAGTAAAGGATATTTTTTTCTTTTTGTATCTAATTGGATTAAGACGGCTCCATAACCTGGTTATATAAACTTAAATGATAAAAACATGGACCAGGGTGGTAGTGGTGGAAATAAATAAGAGTAACACATATGAGAAGATGCTTCAAAAGAAAATGTACTGAAATTGATGGTTGATAAACTCAGGGGATTAAAAATAAATAAAATAAAAAACTGTAAAACAGCATCAGTTATGTCAGGAGATATTCCAGAAGAAGGCATTTTTATCATAGAAGACAGCAGCTCCATGTATGTTATTGCCCCTGCACCTTCCGGCGAGATAAGATGTGGAGGTGGAAGACAGTACGGGCCTAGGCTAATGTATGCATTTGCATCTTAGTTTTTAACAGGAGAGTTTAAAAAGCAAAATGATAAATTAAAAATAGAAAACAACTTATAAAATATGGATGTAAAGAAACTATTTTTGTACAGCTATACAATATGTGTGCTTTAAGCTAAGTGTTATTACTAAAGAGCTGAAAAGTTTTTAAAAATTAAAAACTTTTTAAAGTAAAAAAGTTATAGCAAGCTAAAGTTAATTTATTATTGAATAAATACAACTAAAAAAGTAGATTTAGCATAGCCTCAGTGTACAGTGTTTATGAAGTCTATAGTAGTGTGCAGTAATGTCCTAGGCCTTCGCATTCACTCCACTCACTCACTGACTCACCCAGAGCAACTTTCAATCCTGCAGGCTCCATTCATGGTAAGTGTCCTATACAGGTGTGCCGTTTAAAAAATCATTAATACTGTATTTTTACTATACTTTTTTATGTGTTTAGACACACAAATACTTATGTGTTATGGTAGCCTATCATATTCGCTACAATAACGTGCTGTACAGGTTTGTATCCTAGGAGCAATAGGCTATACCATATAGCTTAGGTGTGTGGTAAGCTATGCTATCTAGGTTTGTGGAAGTGACTCTACCATGTTCACATGATGAGGAGCTCACCTAACAATACATTTCTCAGAATATATTCCTGTTGTTAAGTGACACATGACAGTGCTCTCAATGTTTTTTTCTATTGCTTCCTTCACATAGTAAGTTTTCACATAATTGGTAAATTGAACTACCTCAGTTTAACTGCATTCTTAAAAAAAGAAGAATGCTGCAATAAGAAAACTAAGATCCAACCAGAAAATTAACTTAGAAGATCAAATCTATTTTCACTGAGTTGATAACTACTTTTTGTACTCATTTACTCTTGAGCTTTGGCACCCAACTTGTCATTGAGGAAGGCGGTGGGTGAAAATGAGGCAAGAAAAGTAAAAATCCCCTTCATTTGGGTGGGTCTGTATTTCATTTAGTTTAATTATTCATTTAAATCAAGACTGTGATTCAACATTGTGTGTGTGAAATGATCCACAGGGATCAGGTTGAAACCACATTTGCCCTTGGCTGTGTTTGGTGAATAATTTTTTTTTCTTGCCATAATGCTAGGTAAACTTTCTTCTGGGACTCTCGTTGCTTAAGGTTTTATCTTTCTATTGTATTTCTGTCTTTGCTTCCTGTTTAATGTAAGCAAAATTAACACCTGTACGTTAGCCAAGCAAGGCTGTTCTTTTTAGCAGAGGAAGGAAAAGGGTCAAATTTTTAAGAAGACAAAAGCCTTTACCATAAATGTAGTGGAAATGGAATGCTTTTTACTTACGTTAAAGATAAAGGTGCCTGCAGAAAAACAAATATTGAGTTTTCTCACTTATATGTGGAGGCTCAAAAAGGTTGATCTCATAAAGGCATAGAGTAGAAGATGATAGATAACAGAGACTAGGAGGTGAAGGTGGGGGTTGGAGATGAAGAGAATTTGATTAATGGGTACAAACATGCAGTTAGATAAAAGAAATAAGTTAAAATAAGTTAAATACAAGAAATAAGTTAAAATACTCTGGTATGTTTGATAGCAGAGTAGGATGACTAAAGTTAACAAATATGTATGGTATATTTCAAAATGGCTAGAAAAGAGAATTTGAAGCATCCCCAACACATAGAAATGGTAACTACTCAAGGTAATGGATACCCCAAATACCCTGATTTATTTGGTCATTACACATTCTATGTATATAATAAAATATCACATATGCCCCATAAATATGTACAAATATTGTGTATCAATAAAAAAAAGGTGCCTGGAAAAAGATCAGCATTTGTAAAAGTTTAGTATATTTTAATGCATCTTTTTTGTTCCTTTGGTTGAGGGGGTAGTGCTCAAAAACAACACTTAACTGTGTCATCAGAAAGACAAACAGAATCGGATTTTTAGAGCTAGAGGACTTTAGAAAAATATTTTCTTCTCTGACCTTTTTACTTTACAGACAAACAACTGGAGGAAAGAAAATGTAAGTGAATTAATGTGGTTCTAAACCAAATATCCTCCCAGGTGTATTAATAAGTGTGAAACTTTTTATCAATGCAACATCTCATATATTGGGTATTAGGAGTGGTATGATTAGAAGGTAGCTTTCAGTTAAACTCACAGAGGATTGTGTTTGTCTTCAATGCAATTATTAAATGTTTTGTCCATTTTTTTCTACAGGGGCACATTTATATACATATTTGGTAAATTTGTAATAAAATAGAATTTATAAATGATTTACACCAATCTGTTTAGGAATGCACTGACAGTAATGAAGGATGACTAGAGAAAATGTTAAGGGAAAAATTAAAAGATTAAACAAAGAACTGTGATGGAAACAAACAGAAGAGAGAAAGAGAATGAATAATAAAGAAAGAAGAGAAAAAAAGATAAGACTTCAGAAAGTGATCAGGAAACAGCAGCTTTACATGTTCATTTGTATCTGTGTTTTTCTAATGGTGAAATTAGAATTGTTCCATGTGATCTAATTCATTCTATTAATAAAATATAATGATTTAAGACATTAGAAATAGAGAGTGGAAGCATTTTATATTTTTTTCAGCCAAACCAAACCCACCTCTTAACTCATTTTGAGGCTGGCCCCCTATAGGCATTAATTTTGCCCACTGCTATTGTCACAGAGATCACCAAAACCTCTGGCTTAAAGAGAGAAAGAGGAGGGGGAGACAGAGACAGAGAGAGAGGAGGGAGAGAGAGAGAGAGAGAGAGATCTAAATATTTTAAATTAAAGCAAATTCAAATTTGAAAACTATCTTTTTGAATTATTATATGAGTATACACTAATATTTTCAGCCTTTCCTCTTGCTATATGTTTAGGATAACAGTCACTAGACCAAAACAAAATCTACTTAAGTGTTGGAAAGATTGATCAAAGCAAAAACTTTTTTTAAAAAATTAGAAAATAAGCCCAGCTCTTTATCTAATGTTTAGACTCAAAATATTCCACCATAACGTAGAAATAAGGTATGAGGTATTTTCCCATGCTGGGCTCAAAAACTTTAGCATAAAATTATTCTGCAAGAAGCTTCTAAAGAATAGAAATATTGATAAAACAGCACATGCAAGTACCATATATTAATAACTAATCCATGAACAATTTAGTTCAACTCAGGCATTTAGAAAGTAAATGTTACCCATTTTTATATAGTTAAAATTTTCAGCCAAAAATATTTTAACAATATAACTTTACAACATACAGAAAAAATACACATAAAAGTGAAAAATGTGTTTTGCAATGAATCTGCCACTGATATGATATGAGTATGCAATTAAATGGGCCATGCTGGAGAAAGGAAAGATTGACTCCTGGGTCGTAGCCAGTGACATCCTTTGACGCTTCCCGGTCTCATGTGTTACTGATCAGGCAGCTGGGTCTCTGGCAAATACAAGTCAGGAGGGTAGAAAATAGAACAGATCTCACTCTCAGTTATGGGATTTGGAGGGAACTGGAAATGCAACACACACTTGATCTGTTGTCAAATATTTCATTTCAAAGCTGAACACTAAATTATAGCATAGAATTAGATTACTTTTAAATAATTTTTTGTTTGCTTATTCTGAACTTCATAGTGACATTTTATGATTGTCTAATGTAAGAAATATTGAACTGAAAGACAAAACATCTAACCAGGTGTGGCTAGCTATGTGACTGTGGGCTAGTCACTTGACCACCACAGGTCTCTGTTTCCTTGTCTAGAAAATAAAATGATTGGTCCAGAAGATTATACATTGCATGGAGTGACCCTTGAGTAAATCTGGCTTGTAGATGTGTTTTTGTCCTTTACAATATTGTACAATGTTTTAACTGGTAACCAATTTGAAAATTGGTTACTAGGAGATTTCACTAAAATACAGATTTCTGGCTTCTCTTGAAAAGTTGAAATATCTGGTAACTCAGAACTCAGAATTCTGCAAAGCAGCAATTAACGGTACAGAGTGCAGCAGACCCCTTTAGACCTACCTGGGAATGTTTTTTTTAGATTGTCCTGCTGCCAGTCACAGGTCCCACGCAACTTGCTGCATTTTTTCACTTTACCTGCCCGACCCTTTAAGACATTTTAGTTTCCTATCTTGGTTTTGAGTAATTGTTTCTAAATGTGTTTTATAGAGTGCTAGTCATTAGAGAAACCTCATGGGGAATGAAGAAACCACGGATGGGTTTTTTTTTTTAAATTTGTTTTATGTATTAAGATCTAAAATGACCGATAGAGCACAGACTTTTACTTACCCTCTAAAATATTTTATGCCTTTCTTTCATAGCCACATAACTGTTTAGAATAAACAATACAACTCCCAGCCTCCTTTGCATCATATCCCTTCAGCTGTGGGATATGAGCTGAAGTGATATGTGCAATATTTACAGTGTGCCTGATACAGGAATGAAGTGATGAGCAATCTTGGATTTTGTGGATTAGTGATGCAGAGCGATGTGATAGGATCCTGGGTCCCTGGATGACTGAATGGAGCACAACATCCTTGTTAGCAAAGTTTGCCTTCTTCTGCAGTATTGCACAGGAGAAAACTTACCTTCTGTCTTGCTTAAAGCAATGTTAATTTGGTTCGTTATTACACACATCTAAAACTGTATCTGAATTAAGAGAGCCTCTTAGGTTCTTTAAAACATCAAGATTCTCTGATTGTTTTACCCTTACTTGATTTTGAATTTGAATACATTTGAGTAATTTTGACTGGAAAATGAAAACCATTGTTTTAAACTCTTTGAATTGCTTCCTCAAATGCTTTTTTACTGAGTGAAACTTAAATAAATTTATTTTCAGTCCTGCACATGGCTATATTTTTATGAAGTCATTATGCAAAAATGCCAATGACCTAATGCATGCTGAACATGGAGTGTATATTTTGTTTCCTTTTAAATCATCAAGTGTCTCAGACACCCTTTACAATTCTGTTTTATTCAAGGAGTAAATTTGCCCCAAAGGAGTGAAGCCAAATGTGCAAAAGAAATGATGTGAGTTTATTCTGCTTAACTATATAGATGGCCTGAGTAGAAAAAGACAAAATTACTAAGCCACCCAAGAGAGGTCTTTGAGGTAGGCTGTTTCAGGCTCAATTTAAAATCTGGCAATGATGGTCTCTAAAACTTGGACTGCTATAAATGTTGTTATAAATAAACAGGGGATTTCACTTTTCTAAGTCTGAGAAAACAGCAACTTTCTATGGCAATGAATTTTATTTTGTTTTTTAGAAATATAATGTACCTGAGTGAATATGACTAATGAAGCTCATCATTTTGAATACATGTAGCTGGCTAACAAAATTCATGGATTGTTCAAGGTGATTTTAAAAAATCCAAGACAAATTAAGCCAGTACATTATTCCAGAGGTACCTTGATAATGTTTTTAGTAAGTTTAATATCCACACCCTTCCCTTCATCCCCCAAATTTTGCTATATAATATTCACAGGATCCCGAAAAATTTTCAAATCCAGAAGTCTGGAACTAACAGCAGCCACTAGACGAGATGGTAAGGTTAGAGTTGGCTCTGAGGAGACTTATGTTAGACAGACATGTGCTCAATCTTTGGAAAATAAAATTCTTTCTTCATGTTTTATACAGGATGTATTTAAAAGTGTATAAGCATCGTACAACTACCAACGACTCCTTGAACAGAAACAAGTTATTTTAGACCAATAGATCATCATGAAGAAAGTTGTAATAATTTTGCATTAATAACTTAATTCAGCTTTCAAATGTCATCAATTTGCTTCCTTCAACATTTGACTTAATAAAGTACATGGAACCATTCTCATGACAGTTGACCAGAGAAAAACTTTCACTTATAAGGTGTAAATTATGCAAAAACACGCCATTCCATGTATAGAATTAAATAGAGGAAATTGTTTTCCATGTGAGTCAGAATATTTGAAGCTAGGAGTTCTTTTAAAGGCATCAGTTAACCTCTTTGTAGCTACTGGCCAGAAGAACATTAGGTTTCTATACCTTGGTTGAAGCCCAGAATTGAGCATATATTCTCAAGACTTATTTAGGAAAACCTTAATATTTTTCTCTAATTTTCTGGGGCAGAAAATGAAATAATGAAAATTTAAGTGTCTCACAGGGAAGTTTATGACGAGACAGCTGGGTCTTTTAATCTCATTCTGAAATAAATGCATTTAACTCTGTAGTCTCCTCTCTTGTAATGTATAACAGTGATCTAGATCACCATTTAGTTTTGGGTGTTTGCATGCTATCTATGCTAACAATCTGAGATTTCTCTTATATTTGTATTTCTATGAATATAAAAGAGAAGGAGCTTTCTTATGCTGAAACAGCAGTGATCTGGGTTCTGGTCTCATTTACTTATTGTTAACTTTGGTAATTCCTTTAGCTTATCTATGCCTCAGTTTCACCATCAAAACAATGGAAATACAACTTTTCTAGTTATCACCAGGAATGTCTTGAGATGTTCATCTCGCATAGTGTTCTACATTGCTGAGAAGTGACAGGTGCCTCTTAAAGTTTTAAGAAAACAAAAAATTCCAAAAAAGTCACCAAAAATAGTGACTACTTTGAGAAAACATTGAAATAATTTCTCTCTTGTAAAATAAGGTGCTGAGTTCTGAATGTAGTTAAATATTAATGCCTGTGGCAGCCATGAAAAAGAGCTCCTTATGGCAAGCTGTTCCAGAGAGCATAATTAACTGATGGTCCCACCTGCTGCACTCTGAATCCAACACTATATTCATAGAGAGGCCACACTTACAATGGGCTACTGCCAGTCTGTGACTGAACATGGTGGAAGTTCTGAGGCAAGGCCATTCTTGGGAGGCAAAGGATTCCTCCGGTGGGAGACTTTGGCTCAAGGACTTCTCAGCAACTTTGCTGAACTTCCTTAGAGGTTTCCTACTTAAGCTTTCATCCTTCTCTCCTTCCTTCACTGGAGTTAGACCTGCATGGTCTAACAGCTCTCCAAGCCTCTTCTGGTTACTTCTTCATTTATTTTCTCTTGCAGGTGTTTCCCCCATTAAATCCCTTACATGATTAATTCCATCTTGATGTCTGCTTTTACACAATTGGCTCCTTTGAAATTGCATTTTGAGATTTTTCTGTGGTTTTGTAATTTGGTAGCTAAGTTTCCTATCAATCTGTAGTATCCATTTACTTGGGGATAAGCAATAGCCTATTTTATACTATACAACAACACAGACATTTCCAACTATTAAATTCTTTCTTTATGAATTATAGGAATGGTTTGTAAGAAACACACTTGATGTTTTTATGATACTGGCTATTCCAAAAGAATTTGAGTTAGTATCCTCTTAAGAATAATAAGGATAACATGCAAACAAAGGAAACACACATACATGGCATGGTTTTGAGTCATTGTGACTAGTCCTTTCTCTAATTCCTCCCAAAACACCTATCAAAATAGCAAAAGTAAAGGCAATGGAAAGTGTTTTTATTTCTTTATAAGAGAGGTATAATGATTAGACCAGCTCACATAAAAAGTAAAGTGGAAATTTAAAGATAATTCAGGCACAAGTTCTGTTTTCATTGAATTAGCTAAGCAGTTTTGACTGTTAGTTAAAAATGTTTTCGGCTCTTTTCCCTCTTCATAGTTTTTAAAAATGTTTTTCCCCAAAGACTTCAAAACTATCTATTTATAGCTTTTTATATACTTAATGATACAGTCTTTAAAATTTTATATTTCTTATTTTTTCACATATGATAAGCATATTTTTCTATTGCTTCTTAATCATCCTCATAAAAATTATATGATATAACCAGAGGATACATCATATTTTACATAGTATATTCTATTGAATAGTTTTTAAAAAATTGAAATTTACCAATTATGTTGGTTAAACTATTAAAATTACATATTAACTAATATGTTTAAAAATATTTGGACCAATTTGCACTTTCCACAGATTGTGACATTTTTTGATCCTTTCCCCACACCCTTGTTAAGCTGCTAGTATTGCCTTGTAGTAGAAAACAAAATTAAATCTGAAAGTCATTTTACATGAAGAGGGTATTTGACCAAAGTGGGGCTAAATAGTTGTTCATATATTTGTTTAGTGAGCCCTATTTCTACTTTCATGAAATACTTTTCTTGTCCTTTGCACATTTGTTTACTGGATGTTTTCCTTATTTGCTTGAGTTTTTAGCTGATAAAGAAATCACTCTTGGTCTATTGTATTGACATCAAATACTCCTCCTCCGCAACTGGTCGTGCCCTCTTTTTTGTCTGTTTGCCTTACTCATTCATTCAGCTAGAGTCTATAGAGCACTTATGTTTTGTTAAGCTCAGTGCTAGTAGCTAAGGATACAGTTTTCAACAAAGGCAGACACAATCCCTGTTCTCATGTAGCTTCTACAGTATGTCAGCAGAATCAGAGTATTAAACAGTTATCAAAAAACATTATGAGTCATGGTAAGTTAGGAAACTAGGTATAGCAAGCTGTTAGTGTTCTTTCAGAATTTTTTAAATTTTTTGTGGTAAGAACATTTAACATAAGATCTACTCTTAATAAATTTTAAGTGTATAATATGCTATTTTTGACTATAGGTACTGTGTTACACAGAAGAACTCTAGAGATTATTCATCTTGCTTAACTGAAACTGTATACCCATTTATTAGTAAGACCCCACTTCCTCTTCTACCTCCTGCTAATCACCATTGTACTTTTTGATTTTTATGAATTTGACTGTTTTAAATACCACACATAAGTGAAATCATGCAGTATTTGTCTTTCTGTGTCTGGCTTGTTTTACTTGGCATAATGTCCTCAAGGTTTAGTCATGTGGCTGCATATTGCAGAATTTTCTTTATTTTAAGGCTGAACAGTATTCCATCATGTGTATATACCACGGTCTCTGTGTCCATTCATCTGTGGATGGGCAATGAAGTTGTTTCCACATTTTGGTTATTATGATTAGTACAGTAATGAACAAAGGAGTGCTCATACCTCTTCAAGATCCTGATTTTAGTTCTTTTGGATAAATGCCCAGAAATGAGATTGCTGGACTACATGGTGGTTCCATTTTTAACTTTTTGAGGAATGTTCATACTGTCTTCCATAGCGGCTGTACCATTTTGCATGCCCATCAACAATGTGCAAGGGTTCCAATTTCTCCACGTTGTTACAAACACTTGATATCTCTTATTTTGTTTTGTTTTGTTTTGTTTTGGTAATAGCCATCTGGACAGGTATGAGCTGATATCTCATTGTGGTTTTGATTTGCATTTCCCTGATATTGAGCATCTTTTCATATGCCTGTTTGCCATTTGTATGTCTCCTTTGGAGAAATGTCTATCTAAGTTCTTTGTTCATTCTATTTATTTATTTATTTATTATTTACATATATATTTTTTGAATCGGAGTCTCTCTCTGTTGCCCAGGGTGGAGTGCAGTGGCATGACTCGGCTCACTGTAGCCTCTGCCTCCTGGATTCAAGCTATTCTCCTGCCTCAGCCTCCCAAGTAGCTGGGATTACAGGCACGGGCCACCATGCCTGGCTAATTTTTGTATTTTTAGTAGAGATGGGGTTTTCCCATGTTGGCCAGGTTGGTCTTGAACTCCTGACCTCAGGTGATCTGCCCACCTTGGCCTCCCAAAGTGCTGGGATTCCAGGTGTGAGCCACTATGCTTAGCCTGTTCATTTTTTAAAATCAGGTTATTAGGTTATTTACTCTTGAGTTGTAAAATTTCCTTATATTTTTGGATATTAACCCCATTATATATAAAGTTTTCAAATATGTATCCCATGTAATATTACCTTTTCACTCTGTTGATTGTTACCTTTTCTGCACAGAAGCTTTTTAGTTTGATGTAATTCTCCTTGTTTATTTTATATTTTTTGACTGTTCTTTTATATCTATAAAATGATTGCCAATGTCAATGCCATGAAGCTTTTTCTCTATGTTTTCCTCTAAGAATTTTACAGTTTCAGGTCTTACATTTAAGTCTTTAGTCAATTTTGAATTTATTTTTGTGTATGGTATAAGATAAAGGTCTAATTAATTTCATTCTCTTGCATGTGGATATCCAGTTTTTCCAACATCATTTATTAAAGAGATTATTCTTTCCCCCATTGTGTATTTCTTGCACCCTATTGCAGATCAGTTGACCATCAATGCATGGAGTAATTTCTGGGCTCTCCATTCATTTCATTAGTTTATAAGTCTCTTTTTAAAAATACTGTTTTAATTACTGTATCTTTGTGGTACATTTTGAAATAAGGAAGTGTGATACCTTTAGGTTTGTTTTGTTCTTCTTTCTAAAGATAGAGTTGGCTATTTATGGTCTTTGGTGGTTTCATAAGAATTTTAGTGTCTTATTTTCTATTTCTGTACAAAATGCCACTGGAATTTTGATAAGGATTCTTTTGAATCTATAAATCATTATGGGTAGTATGGACATTTCAGCAATATTAAATCTTTCAATCTATTAACACAAGATGTCTTTCTATTTGTGTTAAGTTCCTTTTTTTCATCAACGTTTTGAAGTTTTTGGTATGTGAGTCTTTCACCCCTTAAGTTTATTCCTAGTATTTTATTCTTTTAGGTGCCACTGTAAATGAAATTGTTTTCCCAATTTTCTTTTCAGATCATTTGTTGTAGGTGTATAATTACACAACTGATTTTTGTATGTTGAATTTGTATCCTGTAACTTTCTGGAATTCACTTATTAGTTTTTAAATGTAGTCTTTAAGGTTTTCTATTTATAAGATTGCTATGGTCTGAATGTGTTCTCCCAAAATTCATATATTGAAATCTTAACTTCCGAGGTGATAGTATTAAGAGGTGGGGCCTTTGTGAGGGGACAAAGTTATAAAGATGAAGCCTTTAAGAATGGGATTAGTGCCGTTATAAAAGAGGCCTGAGGAAGCTTGTTTGCCCTTCCATCATGTAAGGATAGAGAAGCTGCCATACATGAGAAGGCAGGACTTCACTAGACACTGACTTTGCTGGCACCTTGATCTTAGACTTTCCAGTCTTCATGACTGTGAGAAACAAATTTCTGCTCCCTATAAACTACTCAGTTTCTGGTGTTTTGTTATAGCAGCTCAAAGAGACTAAGACAAAAATTATGTTATCTGCAAACAGGAAAAATTTTATTTCTCACATTCTGGTTTGGATGCCTTCTCTTTTTCTTGCCTAATAGCTCTGGTTATAATTTTCAGTACTATGGTGAATAGAACTGATGAGAGTGAACATTCTTGCCTTGTTCTTGGTCTTGGATTAAGAAGATTTGTTTTTTAACATCAAGTAAGATGTTTGTTGTGGGCTTTTCATATATGGACTTTAGTGTGTTTAGGTAATTTCCTTTTATTCCTAGCTGATTGTGAATTTTTATTATGAAAGGAGTTTGAATAATTTTGTCAAATGCTTTTTCTGCATTTATTTTGACAATTGTGTGATTTTAACTCTTTTTTGTTACTATAGGGTGTCACATTAATTGATTTTCATATCTTGACCCAACCTTGAACCCCAGGGATAAACCCCACTTAGTTATGATGTATTATCATCTTAATGTGCTGTTGGATTCACTTTGCAAGTATTTTGTTGAGGATTTTTGTATCAATATTAATTATGGATATTGGCTTTAAATTTTTTTGTGCTTGTGGTATTTTTGTCTGGCTTTGGTATCAGGATAACGCTGGCTTCATAAGTAAGTTTGGAAGTCCTCTCTTTCAATTTTTTGAGTGTTTGGTAGAATTCAGCAGTGAAGCTGTCTGGTCATGGACTCTCTTTGTTGAGAGATTTTTGATTACTGATTCAGTCTTTGTGCTAATTATAGATCTGTTCAGACTTTCTTTAAAGTTTGTAGGATTTATGTTTCTTTTCTTCTTCTTTTTTTTTTTTTGAGATGGAGTCTTGCTCTGTCACCCAGTCTGGAGTGCAGTGGTGCGATCATGGCTCACCACGACCCCCGCCTCCTGGGTTCAAGCAATTCTCCTGCCTCAGCCTCCTGAGTAGTTGGGACTACAGGTGTGCGCCACCACGCCCAGCTAAGTTTTGTATTTTTAGTAGAGACAGGGTTTTACCATGTTGGCTGGGATGGTCTCCAACACCTGAACTCATGATCTGCTTGCCTCAGCCTCCCAAAGTGCTGGGATTACAGGCGTGAGCCACCGTGCCTGGCCAGGATTTATGTTTCTAAGAATTTATTCATTTCTTCGAGGTTTTCCAACTGGTTGGTGTATAATTGTTTGTAGCAATCTCTTATGATCCTTTTTAATTCTGTGGCATCCGTTGTAACGTACCTTCTTTCATCTGATTTTATTTGAGTCTTCTTTCTATTTTTCCTAGTCTAGCTAAGTGTTTGTCAATTTTATTTATTTGTTCAAAACCCAACTTTTAATTTCATCTTTTTATTCACTGTTTTCCTTATTTCTGGTTGAATCTTAGTTATTTCCTTTCTTCTGCTAAATTTGGGCTTAGTTTGTGCTTTTGTTTTCTAGTTCATTGAGGTATAAAATTGAGTTGTTTATTTGAGATCTTTCTTTTTTAAATTTTATATATTTATTTTTATGAACTTCCATTTCATTGAAGTTTTTTGCTATATAGGGTTTGGTATGTTGTGTTTTCATTTTTGTTTTTCTCGAGGTATATTCTATTTTCTGTCTTTGACCAAATGATTGCTCAAGAGTGTGTTATTTAATTTCCAAATATTTGTAGTTTTTCTAGTGTTCCTTTTGCTATTGATGTCTCGTGTCATTCCATTGTGGTCAGAAAAGATGCTTGGTATGATTTCAGTCTTCTTAAATTTGTTAAGAATTGTTTTGGGACTTAACATGTGATCTATCCTGGAGAAAGATCCATGTGCGCTTAGAAATAATGCTTGTTGGGTGGAATTTTCAGTGTATATTTGTTCCATTTGGTTTATAGTGTTAATCAAGTCTTTTGATCTTCTGTCTGGATTATTTAACTATTAACAAAACCGGACTGTTGAAGTCTCCTACTATGATTGTGTTGCTTCTATTTTTCTTTTCAGTTTTGTCAATGTTTGCTTTTATATGTTTAAGTGCTCTGATATTTGGTGCATATATATTTGTTATAGTTTCTTGGTGAATTGATCCTTTTATTATTATATTATGGTCTTCATTGTCTTGGAAGCTTTTTGAATTAAAGTCTATTTTGTCTGATAAATATAGTCACTTCTGCTGTCCTTTGGTTACTATTTTTATGGAATATCTTTTTTCATTCCTTCGTTTTCAGCCTATTTGTGTTCTTAAAGCTAAAGTGAATTTCTTATGGACTACATAGAGTAAGATTTCTTTTTTATTCAACCACATTGAACTGAGGAAATTAATTCATTTATATTTAAAATAACTATGGATCGAAAAAATTTACTATAACTATTTGCTAGGTCTTTTGTTAGTTTTGTAGTTCTTTTGTCTATTTTCTCCTTCTTGCCATTTTCATTTGCTTTTTGTTGATTTTTTTGTAGTGATATGCTTTGATTCCTTTCTTTTTTGAAAGAAACTTTTGTAGGTATTTTTTTCTGTGGTTACCGTGAGGCTTACATAAATTATCTCATAGTTATAACAGTCTATTTTCAGCCGATAGCAACTTAAGTTCAATTACATACAAAAACTCCATACTTTAACTTCTCCCTTTCCAATTTATGTTATTGTTGTCACAATTTACCTCTATTCAAATTGATATCTTTAACATTTTTTTATTTGTAGTTATCATGATACAATATTAGACACATGCTTTAATCTTTATCTACAGTTCTTGGCTCATGGCTTTTAAAACTCTTGAAATTTCCTGAGCATCTTTTGTTATAATATTTGGGTTTTTTCCTTGGCTTCTGATATAGCTCCACAGTGATAAAAGAGGTGTTTTTGTTATTCATAACAAGCCCATTCAACCACAACTGAGTTTATGTTAATTGGGTAGGTTTTAGCAAGCCCTCAGATGAGTGTTTGTTATCAGATAAACCAATGTGATTAGAGACTGGGAACTTTCATCTCCACTCCAACCTCTGAAAATGGAAGAGGGACTAGAGATTGACTTAGTCACCAGTGGCCAATGATTTAATCAGTCATGACTACAAATTGAAGCCTCCATAATAACCCAAAAGGATAGGATTCAGAGAGCTTCCAGGTTGGTGAACAAGAGCACGTTATGTGCCAGCAAGGTGGCATACCCCCAAACTCCATGGGAACAGAAACTCCTGTGCTTGAGATCCTTCTGGACTTCACCCTATGTACTTCTTCATCTGGATGTTCATTTGTATTATTTAATATATCTTTTGTAATAAACCATTAATCTAGTAAAGACACAGTTTTCCTGAGTTTTATGAGTTTTAGCAAATGATCAAGCCTGAGGAGGGGAATCATGGGAACCTCTGATTTGTAGTCAAGTCAGATATAAGTATTCAGTTACCTGGAGAAACACCCTTGTGATTTGCATCTGAAGTGGGAAGGGAATGGGTAGTCTTGTGGGACTGAGCCCTTAGGCTGTGGTGTCTGTGCTAACTCCAGGCAATTAGTGCTAACTCCAGGCAATTAGTGTCAGAATTACTTGGTGTGGGAAACCTACATCTGGTGTCAAAAGTGTCCTGTGTGAATAGTAAAGTAGAATAGAGAGAATAGGAATTTTCTTCTTCTGTTATTATTATTTTTGTCTTTTAACTCTATACTAGAATTAAAAGTGACTTACCACCATTAGAGTAACATAATGTTCTGTATTTGTCTGTATATTTACCTTTACCAGTGAATTTTATGCTTTCATATGTTTTTGTGTTGTTGTTTAGCATCCTTTTGTTTCAAATATAAGAACTCCTTTGAGCACTTCTTGTAAGGCAGATTTAGCAATAATGACCCTCCCTTAGCTTTTGGTTGTCTGGGAACGGGTTTATCTCCCCTTTATTATTGAAAAACAGTTTTGCTGGGTATAGTATTCTTGGTTAATAGTTGTAGTGTTTTTCTTTTTTCTTCTTTCAGCATTTGGAATATATAATCTCACTTTCTTATGGCTTTCAAGGTTTCCGATGAAAATCTGATACTCTTATGGGGGTTCCCTTGTACATGACAAATTGCTTTTCTTGTGCTACTTTCAAAATTCTGTCTTTGTTTTTTGATAGTTTGATGATAACATGTCTTAATATGGATTTCTTTATGTTTGTCTTATTTGGTGTCTCTTTGGCCTCTTGGATATGGGAGTCCACTTTCTTCCCCAGATTTTGGAATTTGTCAGTCATTATTTCTTTGAATGAGTTCTCTGTTTCTTTCTTGCTCTCTCTCTACTTCTTGGACTCCATAATGTTTATATTAAACTGCTTGATGGTGTCCCATAAGTTTCTTACATTTTATTCACTCTTTTTTATTCCTTTTTCTTTTTGCTGCTTTGACGAAATTATTTTTAATAATTTGTCTTCAGATTTACTGATCCTTTCATCTGTTTGATGTAGTCTGCTGTTGAATCCCTCCAGTGCATTTTTTCTGTTCAATTATTGTCCTTTTTAGCTCAATAACTTCTGTTTGGTATTTTTTGTATTTTCCATCCCTTTGTTAAAATTCGTACTTTTTTCATGCATTGTTTTCTTGACTTCAGTGAACATTTTTTATGACAGATATGTTGAATTCTCTGTGAGCTAATAACTCCAGTTCATTAAAGCTGGTTTCTGGAAATTTATCTTGTTGCTTTGTTTCGAACATCTTCGCCTGGTTGTTGTTGTTGTTGTTCTTCTTCTTCCTCTTCTTCCTTCCTCTTCTTCCTCTGTGTTGTCCGTGCATCAGGCAAAACAAGCACCTCTCTGAGTCTTCATGATCTGGCCTCATACAGGAGAAGGTGGCCACCAGTCATCTTGGCCAGAGATTCTGGGGGATTATACAAACCTTTTACCTCCCCAGAAGGAAGTAGAGAGGTGAGGATTTTGTCCACTATTGTACTCCTGAGCTAGGGGAAAAGGACTACGGCATTTACAGTCTAAACCACCATCTCTTTCCCCCCTGGGTAGCTAAACTGACCAGACTCATCAGCGCTCCAAGACTTGCAAATTAGATGACAGTTCTTTGAGTAGTCTTGGATAAGTTGGAAAGTTAGAACCATAGGTGAACTCTCCCCAGAGGGAAGCTGAGAGGTGGGGTATTTTTGTCTCCTTGCCCTGTGCTGAGCAGGGAGGAGGTTCTATAGTGTTTACCAGCCCAAGCTGTCATTTCTTTTTCCCCTGGGTGACTAGACAGTGCTAGACCAGTCAGAGCTTCAAGGCTGGCAAGACAGAAGCTAGTCATCTGCAGAAACCCCCCAGAAAAGTTGGAATGCTGGATATGTAAACTAGTTACTCCCTCCCTTGGATGAAACTAAGATCTAGGAGTCTGTTTCTGATCACAGAACTTTGTACCAGGGCAAGGCCGGAACTCTGATAAGAAGATGTCCCCACTCTCTCTACTGGCTTTAAGGAGTCTGGTTTCACATTTTCCCAGGGTTCAGGAAGCTTTCAATTGGTTCTGGATTTCTCATAAAGATAATTTGTACTTGAATTGTTACTGAATCAATGTGTTTGTGGAGAAAGTGAGTCAGGGCTTTCTATTGTGCCATCTGGTTGGTGTCACCCCACTATTAGTATTTTTGTTTTGTTTTGTTTTGTTTTGTTTTACCAGCCATCTAACCTAATTATAGCAGTCAAGGAAATACAGTTGGAAGAAGAGGTGGAAATGAGAGAATTGGGCCAAGAGATGAGGCTGGAGTGCATGGAAGGAGGCAGAGTTACAGAGTCATGCCATGTTAAGAAATTTGACAAGGATTATATGACAATCTTTTAATAGTTGTTTAGCAGAAAAGAAAAGTGATGGGACTTATTTTAGAAAGACTATCTGGTTAATATATGGAGAATGTCTGAAAGGTAGAAAGCCTGGAGACAGAGCAAACTGGAGGAGTAACCCAGGTAAGAGTCAATGATGACCTGAATAGACATTGTGTTAGTGAATACATTCCAGAAATATTTAGCAGATAGAAACTATGGTACCTGAAGATGAAATGTGGGCAGCATAAAGGGAGATGGCAGATTCCCAAGTTTTTGACTTGGGAAACTGAAGTAGAAGTACTGTTTTCTGAAACAGGAAAAAGAGAAGAAAGAGCAACTAGACAGGAAGATGCCTAAAAGCCATCTTCCTATATTTAAAAGCCAGTTTGCATGTAATAACATTGTTGGCAATTTGTTATTGTGTAACACTTGCTATTCTTTTGTCATTTTTATTTTAAGTAAATAATACTGAAATTCTTTTGGCGTTAGCTAAATAGCGATTTGTGATTTTCTCTAGGAGGGAATTTCCAGTCATTTTTAATAACAGAAAGTAGCTTGTTCATTGGGATTCCCCAGACAGACAAGCAAATGTTGGGTCAAATTACAAAATTCTAACAACCCTGAAGTGATGTTTAAGATTTAGTTGATAATAAAGACAAAGATTTTTAAAATAAAAAGCTATTACTAATTACCTCCAAAGAACTCACATAAATAAATGACCTGGAGATGATTTTAAATGTTGGCAGTTTGGATCAACCTTACTATCTTTTACAATTAGTGATTCCCAATAATAGTAGATGAGTTTACAGATAGCTCTGATATATTCTTAAGATTAGGTGAAAGGGAATATATGGATACATGACATATTAGCCTCTTTCCTGAAGAGAGGGAAATAAGTGCATAAAGCAAAAATCCTGGGTAATCCTTAAAAGTATGGTTAACAAAATGAAATATAAGTGACCTTGGCAAAAGGTCCTGGAACATAACACTTTCATTATAGTTACACACTAGTGTTTTTTGAACTCACCTACAAGTACTAAAATCTTTGCTAAACAGTAGTTGGAAACATTTCTTGTACTATAACTTTGTTAATGGATCATTTGGAAGCTAAATACATTTCTTTTGAGAATATCATGTTCCTAGGTATACTCGACCCTTGAACATAATGCGTGCTTCTGAAACTTGCTATGGTAGTTCTAAACCTCAGCCACATTAAAATATACCCTGTGTGTGTGTGTGTGTGTGTGTGGTATGTAATCATGTATTCCTGTATCATACTGATGATATGATTTAATTATGTGTCCTGAAAACTTCCATGTCAAATGATATTCTAATATAACATTTGGCTTGTTTTCATACAAACAAGCAAATAGCTTTTTTTAGAAAAAGGCATAGAGTGGCCGGGTGCGGTGGCTCATGCCTGTAATCCCAACACTTTGGGAGGCCGAGGTGGGTAGATCATCTGAGGTCGGGAGTTTGAGACCAGCCTGGCCAACATGACAAAACCCCATCTCTACTAAAAATATAAAAATACTAACTGAACATGGTGGCATGCACCTGAAAATCCCAGCTACTTGGGAGGGTGAGGCAGGGGCAGGAGAATCACTTGAACCTAGGAGGCAGACTTTGTAGTGAGCCGAGATCGTGCCACTGCACTCCAGCCTGGGCAACAGAGTGAGACTCTGTCTCAAAAAAAAAAAAAAAAAAAAAAAGGCTAGCTTGTCAAAACTAGAAGAGACAGCCTAAATGGCCAGCTGGCTAAACTAACTATGTGACTTGTACATCCAGTTTGGTAAACCAGAAATAGAAATAGTCTCTGAGATAGAGAATTCATAGTTGTATTTGCTAATCTGATTTTATACTTAAAACATACCTTACAGTCATGGGCCATATAACAACAACAATGATCAATGATGGACCACATATACAATGGTAGTCCTGTAAGAGTATAATACTGTATTGTATTGTACGTTTTCTATGTTTAGATATACTTAGATACACAAACACTTAGTTACTATTGTGTTACAATGGCCTACAGTATTCCTTCGGAACAGTAACATGCTATACAACTTTGTATACTAGGAGCCATAGGCTATACTATATAGCCTAGGTGTGTAGTAGGCTCTACGATCTAGGTTTGTACAAATACACTCTATAATGTTTACACAAGGATGAAATAACAATGCATTTCTTCAGATGTATTTCCATAATTAAGTGATGTATGACTGTATACGTTGTATTTCACACTTTAAATATATCTATATTTATACACTCTACACAGCAGATAGTTGTTTTCTGAACTCTGGGATCTTTGAATGAATGCTCCTGGTTTTATTTATGTTTAAGTCAAACACAGCAGGAATGAGTTTTCTCGGTTTCTTCCATTCAGCTAAACTCAGTGGGCAATAGGCAATGAGCCATAGGCAAGACATTCTGTATGGTATAGTGGGATCATCTAACATGCTTCAGAATGAGCTTCTGATTTTTAGAGGAACAAAGTTTGTACCTAGTTTTCCCCTGGTGTTAAGGCAGTTTTCAATAACACCAACACCTCTTTGAGTAAAATGATTGGTTCCATATATTTCAGGGGTGGGAGTGGGGTGAGGTACTGGGAAGGAAACTTATCTCATGTATAATCGGCTCCTGTTAAATTAATTTTCAAAGCAATGCAACTGATTTTAATATTTCTTAAAAGTTTGAAACTTTTTATGACCTCAGGGCTTAGACTGGAAACATCATACTATTCTGGTGACCTTTGAGCAGTGATGGAAAACTCATGGTAGAGCCCAGTCTTATCAATTTTGTAATTAGATGTTTATTATTAAAATCCTTACCGTTGTCATGGGGGTTTGAAGTTTCTAAATGTATGTACATCCAGACAGCTATCTTCCCAGCCTCCATGTATATCATTTCATTATACTGTGAACTGAAAATATTGCGGAAAGGGAGCTTTTTGTACATAAAGTAGTTAAGATAGAGAATGGGCATGTTGTTGAGAAATACAAGTTCAAAATGATTGATTGAACATTTAAAAACTCAACCAACCAAAGATAGACAAGACAATTTTTTAAATGACTACTAGCCACATTTCTGAATCCAAAGAGAGAGGGTCTTTGGGAGTATGTGAAGGAGAAAACAAAAAAATTTATTTTCCTATATTTGTATTAACCAAACAAAATTTAGAAACACATGAAATTTAATTTTGGCCTCACGTTGCTTTGTAAACCTCTCTCCTGCCATCTAGTTCCAATCCTTAGTAATTCTGTTACCCTAATAAGTGCTTCACTGCAATGTGCTATTAATATTTGATTCCCATGACCTGGGTGGCCCCATATACCATGGTTACCTGCCTCCCTTAATCCAGTCAAAACTCCCCATGCTGAGTGCAGTTCACCTTAACTTTCATTAAAAGGAAAGCAATTGGGCTAAACAAGTTATACTAATACGCAGTTATCAAATAGTCACATAACCTTCATAATAGTGTTTATGTTTTAAAAAGAAGATGCTCTCCTAATCTAAGTGAATCTATGATTAATGTCATCCTTATGAAGAAAACAGTTAGGGTTAGCTGCCCTAGGCTACTTTTATTTTCCAAAGTTTTAAATTTTTTTTCATCTTTACCCTATAAAATAGTTAAGAGCCCCAGCTTTTTCTGGTAATCCCCACCAAGCAATAGGAATGGGGGAGTCGGATTCAGAAGGTAGCAGGGGATATTCATTCATATTTATGTGGGGATTATATGGTAGGTATTTGTAAGTGTTAAAATTGCCTCCTTGTAACAGGGTAGAGAAAAAAGCTGTTTACCCATTCAGAAACCCCTAGAAAGAGATTTAAGTTTAATTGAACTTTTACATAGGTTGTTTATATATTACAGCAGGCTCATAAAGCAGTAAAGTATGATACGTATGGAAGAAGCACATAAATAAAAGCTGGCTTTTTGAAATTGTTTGTGATTCATCTGTCATGTGTCCATGAGAGAAGATGCTATGATTCTCTCTTCATTTTACTTCTTTTTCTACCCTTTCATAAGCTGAATCATATATTGTCTCATCATTTAGATACTTTTTTTTTTTTTTTTTTTTGAGACGGAGTCTCACTCTGCTGCCCAGGCTAGAGTGCAGTGGCCGGATCTCAGCTCACTGCAAGCTCCGCCTCCCGGGTTTACGCCATTCTCCTGCCTCAGCCTCCCAAGTAGCTGGGACTACAGGCGCCCGCCACGTCGCCCGGCTAGTTTTTTGTATTTTTTTAGTAGAGACGGGGTTTCACTGTGTTAGCCAGGATGGTCTCGATCTCCCGACCTCGTGATCCGCCCGTCTCGGCCTCCCAAAGTGCTGGGATTACAGGCTTGAGCCACCGCGCCCGGCCCATCATTTAGATACTTTGAATGACCTAGATATAATGTCACATCATATCATAAGATCACAAAGTCAGTAAAATATTACCTTAAGGTCAAAGGATGAGCTAACAGAAATAGAATACCTGACACTGACTTCAGTTTATTGTAGATAAATTCTCTTTGTGAATGGTAGCAGTAAAACAAACTCAACATTGTATATATAAACTGGGCTCCAGAAATAAAGACTGGAAATCGAGAGATATGATAGCTGCTTATAGAAGAACTGGCTAGACAGCATGTTTCTCTCTATAAAATTTCCTACAGTAAATAGGTTTTTCTTTGCATAGAAGAGACTTTGCATACAGTAGTACCTAGTACACTTTGATAATGATAATGGGAAAATAATAAGTTTAATTTCATTTTAAAAGGCGTTTAGGGGTGTTTAAGATTGCTAACAATGTTTTTTCTAAGATAACGAATAACAAGCAATTTTCCAAAACCAACTAGAATGCATATATATAGAGAGAGAGTTTCCCATATACTAGCTTCATTACAGTCTGTGTCATAAATTAAATATCTTCCACCAAAAGTGCTTTTCTTCCAGCTACTTTGGGACCTGAAAATCCACCAGTAAAGAGTTCTGATTTGGGGTTAAGCCTTTTGATTATGGCTGTGGTCTTCTTTCAAAGGCTAAATGCATCTGAGTGAGAATATTTGTAATGGGTATGGCTTTAAGGATCACATCTAAATTGATTTATTCATTAAGTCCACAGAAAGCAATTAAACACCTACTATGTGTCAGGTACATCATTAGTACTGAAAATAGAAAAGTGAACAAGGCAAGGTTCCTGCCCTCAAGATGCTTACAGACTTTTAATCTTAGCTTTAACTGTGCCAGGGTCATGTAGTTCCACCTGCCAGTGGTATGCACTTTCTTCGATGGCCTATCAGCCTCTTTAAACATATCTTTTTCTCTTAAAACTTTGCCATACTTTCCACCTTTCTCAGTTCCATCTGTGGTACCATAACTTTCCCAGGTAATGGAATTTTTCCTGACAATCTAACACCACATTAATCTTCCCCTTCTCAGATAAGCATTCAATTGCTCCCTAATTATTCGATGTGTGATAAATTTTCTTCTCAGCTATATAATACAATTATTAAAGACAAAGATAACTTTTGGCCTCTTTTATTGCTTCTAGACCAGAGATTGTTCAAGTACAGACCCATAAAAAACCCCTCAGGTGAATCTGATTAAAGTTTAAGAATCACTGCTCTAGACCATTGTGTCTCAAATTTCAATGTGCTTACAAGTCGCTCAAGAATTATGTTAAAATGAAGATTACAATTGAGTTGGTCTCGGATCTTCTGTTCTTGACGAGTGTGCTGATAATGCCAATACTTTGGGGGATAGTCTGAAGATTTAAGAAGGCAATCTTATAGTCCCAAGCACAGTGTTAGGTCAGTGGGGAGATGTTCAACGAATATTTAGTGATTTCAATCAAGAGTATCTCAATGTGAATTGCTTTATAGAATTTTATACAAGTGTATCCATAATTGACAGAAAGTGATATTAAGAAAGATAAGGAGAGCAATGGAAGATAAAATTTATCTATGTAACAACTTTAGCTAAGGCTTACCCAAATCCCCAGTTTAACACATTCTTAAAATCTTCTTTTTTAAATTTCTCTTTTATTTTTTCTAAGTATCTTTGTCATAAACTGATAAGCTAATCTAATCTTTGAAAAAATATATCTATAGAATTCATTACAGTGCTAGTTGCTTACTTGACATAGTGTTGTTAAATTGAGTTCTCTTAAGCTAACTCAGGTACAGAAAATGTTAACTGTCTCTTTATAATTTTAAAAGTATAGTGCTGAAAATTAAAGAATTTCTATAGTTTATGTTTCTGAAAAAAGTTGCTGTAAACTAAAAAATGTTGTTCTAACTACTTCCCTCAATAGAATTGTAGTAATTAACTGGCAAATGAAGAGAAAAAATATGTACGTTGTGAAAGAACCAAATTGTGCAAAAAAGTACATGATTAATCAAAAGCATTTTCAGGGGTACCTGCATGAAATAATGAACATCAGTGTACTAGCCCTGACAAGTTCTGTATTAAACTATGACAATAGTTTCTCTGCTGTTTCAATACTGTACTTTCTTAACAGAAAACACTGTCATGCCTGGTACATGGTGAACCAACAAAGCAATCAAAAGCAATTAAATGAATGGTTTGTACAAAGTTCCTTTTTATAAACTCCACGCACATTGAAAACAAGTTCAAATAAACCTCAAATAAAACTTAAATTTAATAGTGAATGGGTTTTATATTTCATGAGACTTTTAAGTACAGGCAAGTAACACCTACAGCATGTTACCCTACATTTGTTTCAAAGTTGGAACAAGTAGTTACTTAAATGAGGCAGTTTTGCCAAGATACATAACTGTTATAACATGCTTTGAATTTAGGGCAAAAACATGGCTTTTCTTACAATTTTTTTTTCATCATAAAGAGGAGCAAGGGACCAAAGTAACATTATTTCCCTTCAGTGACTCAGATTTATAGAAACTTCTCCAGTAATTTCACCTAACTGTGGTGGAACTTGTTCACACGGCATGGATGAACATTCAGTTCAGGAACCAGCTGTATTTTCAGAAAAAAAAATAAGTGCACTAATTCCAACCTTAGATCTAACAAGAATTGAATACTTCTCAGGATTTTAAAGCATCTGAAAAATCTTTTTAATGTTATTTCTTCTTTTGGTCATATCTTTTTACTTATTTCTATCCAAGATGGGAAAGGAAAAAAAGGCTGAAGTGTCGTAAGAAAGTTATATGCTGCTGAAGTTTACGTCACAAGAACCAATGCTTTTTCCTACTTGACATCCATTCCAATGTCGCATAGTTAATGGCTGATCTTTCAAGGGTGCCAGCATTCCTCTAAACCAAAAAAAGCAAACATCTAAGTACTCTGAATTCTCTTCCTCAAAATTATTTCTTGTCCTGGGATCTCTTGATAGAATAAGAGAAAACTGCTAAATTCTAAAAAGTTTTTATATTTATCTCGATATACAGTAGTATGGAGAAAGGGATCCATTGGGTTTACCTCCTTCCATTTCAATTTCACTCTGCTTAATTCTGTGCAAATCTGAATTTTCACATGTGAAAAGAGGAGGGGGCAATCACAAGAAATGTTCCTTCTATTTTCCCAGAATCCCTCAATCTACAGCCTCATTCACAAGCTTAACAAGGCTTAGTCAAGGAAGTTCTGCTACCAGACATTTCCCACACTGACATTGTCACTTTGTTGGAAATTACTTTGAATGAAGGCATTGAAGTCCCCAAGGAAAACACAAGTTTTACTGCTATTGTAATGTGAGAGACCCCTAATGACTTGTGACCTGAGAGTTTTCCACTGTGGCTTTTACAAGTTCTTGTAGCCTTACCCTTACTCCACAACTGTCTTTCTTTATTCCCTCTTGCGCATGACTGTAACCCCCGATTCTTGCTATTTACCCCTTTCAGTAAAATTCAGATTGCTAAAACAATGACTTTTACTCCACAAGAACAATCCCTCTATTTCTATTTCTGAAACTACCTGGACCTCAGCCAATCCTCCTTCTGCTAAGTCTAGCTGAACTTCAGCCAGCTTCATCCTGCTAAAGCCATGCAAAACTTTCTATCGTCCTTCTCCAAGTTAGAATGCTCCTTTGAAGACTTGTTGACCCTTTGGTTGATTTTCTTCCATAGTTCTGGTGTTTAGACTCTATTGTTTAGCTTGGGTCACTTAAAAGAGGTCTGAGTCTTCTGTGGACCAGACCGGTGCCTGGCTCTCTTGGCCTTGAAGTACTCCTGAGCCTTTATTATTTTTTTCTTTATTGTTCTTGCTATACACCTTTGGATTTGATTTATTCTACTCATAGAAGTTTGCATGGTAAAGTTGGAGCTATAGCATTAAGGAGAGTTTGTTTTTCAGGTCATTTAAATATAGGTTTAATGTTTTATAGAGCCAATAGCACCAGCCACTGGAACCTCTGGCAAGATTTTCTGATGAATAGCTTAGAACTTTAGTGGCCACTTTGAGGAACTTGAGATATGAATAAAATAATCCATTTGTATGGAACTCTAAAGGACAGCAAAATTCTAAAATTACTTCTCCTAAGAGCTCCTTAGAAAAAGCTAATATAAACAGGGATAATCTAAAATCTAAACTTGAACTCTTATTTTTCCTCTTCTAACCCATCTTTGCATTGGCTTTCCTCCTGGTCTCCTGTATTTCAACTTTTTCCCTCTCCTGTACCTTCTCTCAACCTCCTTTCTTATCCTCTACTACCTCTTGCTAAATATAGCCCTCTTATGGGAGAATATCCTTTGTAATATATTTCAATAGAAATGGAAATGGTCAAGATTTTTATAATGTAACTAAGCACTTTCCAATACCTCCCAAGGAAAGACAGAATTTAAATATTGTCTTAGGAATTTATAGTGTAAGATTCCCTGAAAAAATCCAGTTATGTAAGAAGGGCAAAAATAGATTCATTCCTGATTTGAGAGACAGCTTAATTACCACCTCTCAGAATACTATGTCCTCAATAGGAGTGAAGACATGACAACTGCCCTAACAACCTTCTTTATTGATGGTCTTAAACTAACTGAGGTAACAGATTTAGTTAGAAAACAGAAGATAGAATGCAGGCTGCACATCTCTGAATTACAAGAGCTCGGTGAGTACTGTGAAAACACTTTGACTCAGAAAAAAATGTACAGACCAAATTAATAGCTCTTCAGATTAATCTGTTAGATAAACCCAATAAAAGGAACATCTCTATAGCTAGTCTAGACAAAGACACTATGAAAAAGACACATAAGGAAAAGGATGTTGGGAAAACACTTGATTCACTTTAACTTGAAAGGCAGAATCTTAAAAGATGAGTAAATTTTGTGTGATAGATTGACCCTTTTTGAGTAAGTGGGTTCTCTGGTTTGTCCACAATTGCCCTTAAAACAAAAGGGAGAAATTTTCAAGCAATTGCAAAAAACCTAGCAAGTTCCTTTTTCAGTTGCTGCCAGGACTGCGCAGTCTACCATAAACCCTGCCAACTTTCCATCATTCTTTCCTCAGAGCAACCAAACTTTTCAGTGGTGGGAATCTCAAATATTCCTCTTACTAGTCAACATATTTTTCTGTGTAGTGATTTCACTCTGTAGGATCTGTTGTAGAAAGACCTACTTTGCAAATGGGTGCCACTCTTAAATGTGGGATAGAGAGCCTTTTTCCGAAACTTCATGGAAGAGAATTATTTGATCTTGGCATAGATTGATTTCCTGGTATCTGAGCTTTTATCTGGGCCAGACTCACTAGAGCCTTCTGTAACTTAAAAAATGTCCTTCAAAAATGCCTACACTTAGGATACCCAGTTACCATAGACCTTTCTTTCTCTTTGCACATGAAAGATATGAAGAAGCTTCTGCAGGTCTAACCTAACAGTACAATAAGTATCAGACATCTGACATTTATAATAACCTCTGACTTTGCTGATGGCAGAAGCCTAGCTCTGTGTGTGTGTAGTGGCAACAACAGCAGAGTTAAATGGGGCTTCTGCTGACCTAGTCCTAAGATCTCCACCTTAACCTTATGGCCCCTCATATATCATTCAGACCTTACTCATAACTGAAAGCACCCAATGCTTCTTTGCTTCTAGATTAACCTGCGAAATTTTTCTCTGTTCGTCCATACGTATATCTATTCATCTTGGTATCCCCTAAAACCCCCAAGCTTTCTCTCTCTCCCATAGGAGAGAGAATCTCATTACTGTCATATACTTAGGCAACAATTTTTCTTGCCTCACTCTGATCTCTTTAAAATTCTTTCAGATAACCCAGATTTAGAACTGTTTGTGGACAGAGCCTATTCAAGAACTGAACAAGGAGGCTATCAAGCACACGTAATCAAAACCCATTCAGACTTACTTCAATATTATCCTTCCAAAGAGGCCAAATCTCTGTAAGTTGCTACATTCGTAGCACTTACTACAGCCTGCCTGTTAGGTAGATATAAGAGAGCAAACATCTATACAGATAGCAAATATGCTTTTGGGGTGATTCATGAATATTAGTATGCTTTGGGAACAATGAGGTTTCTTAACTGCATCTGGTATTCCAATTAAACATGGCAGTCACATAAAAATCCTATTAGATGCCTTGTTTCTTCCAAAGGAATTGGCTATATTAAGGTTGAGTCCATAGTAAAAAGCAGACTCAAGAAACAAAGGCTAATGCTTGAGCAGATTACTATGTAGTACTAAATGAGCTGCTTTAACACTTCCAGGCTGTCCAAGATTCAAAGCCAAAAGTAACTCCTGACTATTGGCATCTGGTCTTGA
Source organism: Macaca thibetana thibetana (assembly GCF_024542745.1). Lineage (NCBI taxonomy): Eukaryota > Metazoa > Chordata > Mammalia > Primates > Cercopithecidae > Macaca > Macaca thibetana. Next base: position 67,397,597 of record NC_065588.1, on the reverse strand, counting down.
ATTGACTCCAGTATCAAACACTTTGAAGTAGTGTATTGGAAAAGATAAAATTGGTTCTGAAGAAGTGTATTGGAAAAGATAAAATTGTATTCCCATCTCAGATAACTGTGGTGGCACCAAGATGGTCTCTTGGATTGCTCAGGATGCTGACATGGGCCTCCCCCAAAAATGTTATATGCACCCATCATGGAAAGGAAAATTTAAAAACTATAATAAATAAGTGTTGGTAGGAGGTACTTCAATAGGATTATAGAGCACATCTTTGGTGCATTTCCTTTCTGTCAAGCCTACCATTTTGGGGAAATTATAAAGCTGGGACATGGACACAAGCCAAAACTTCAGACCCCCTTTTGAACTTGAATCTGAAAGTGGATTTCATTTACTTACTCACCTTATGTGGTTATGAATGTGTCCTTACTACTATATCTCTGTTTTCTGTTTGGCTAGAAGCCTCTCATTGTCATAAAGAAGCTGCTTTTATAGTAGCAAATATAGTTTTAGACTTTGTGTTTTCCACTTGGCAATACTCACCAATTTGCTTAGTGATACAGGTTCCAGCTGAAACGTGTAAAACTATCTGAGGAACTTTAGCTGCCATAGCTGAAGGCTTTGCCTTTAGCTCTCTTGGCCATTAGGGTCACTCTAACAGGAGCTCATAGACGTATCACCGTATGAACTGGTCACTGAATGCCCAATGCATCTAATGATCTCATCTCTTGTTCTTGACTGCACTTTTACAGTCCAACATGGCAAACTATTTCAGTATGCAGAAATTTATAATTAATAGATTCAAGCAGCTTTTCCCAATGGTAAACCACAGGAATACCTATATGACCTTCAGCTTTAAGTCTTGGTTTACAGGAAATAAGACTGTCCTCAAACTTCATTGGAAAGAATGATGTCTACTATTGTTAACCCACAAACATTGCAGTAAAACTCCAGGGAATCAACTCTTGAATCTCTGTCTCCCAGTTAAAAAGACATATCAATTTCCTGGACTTATATGTCACAAGACATCTAAAACTGAGACTCCTTTGGAATCCTCCAGAAGATAACATCATGAAGGCGTTAACTTCCTCAAAATCTTTGGACTAATCAGCAGGCTACTAGATGTGGATAACCTCTATACAAGACTTTTAGCTCAAGACACTTTAACCTTAAGAGTCACAGACCACCATATCTTTGTCTTTTATCCTATTTTTTTAGCCCTAATTTTTATTCTTTAAGTTTTTTTTTTCATAGTTTTGTTTCTCTGGGAAAATCAGGAACATGGACAAGTATTATACAAACCCATTGATGTCAAGCCTCCATTCCTTATAGAATCAGGGAGAAAATGGGATTTGTTTCCCAGCATAATCCCAGATCAGGCAGAGTCTTATCCAAGAGGCATTGTCCAGGGCATTCTGATTATTCTCCTGTTGTATTAGTCTGTGTTCGTGTTGCTGATAAAGACATGCCTGAGACTGGGAAGAAGATGAGGCTTAATGGACTTACAGTTCCACGTGGCTGGAGAGGTCCTACAATCATGGCAGAAGGCAAGGAGGAGCAAGTCATGTCTTACGTGGTTGGTGGCAGGCAAAGAGAGAGCTTGTTCAGGGAAACTCCGCCTTATAAAATCATCGGATCTTGTGAGACTTATTCACTATAGTGAGAACAGCACGGAAAAGACCTGACTTCATGGTTCAACTACCACCCACCGGGTTCCTCCCACAACATGTGGGAATTATGGAAATACAATTCAAGATGAGATTTGAGTGGGGACACACAGCCAAACCCTATCACCTGTCAGTACTTACCTTGACAGTCATTCACTGTATTCTCTGTAACATTTTAATTTTTTCCGTACCCTCACTTGAAAAATCATTAAAATTCAATTACATGGCAAAATTTCATCAGAAAGACAGGAGAGAGAGGTGTAATTATTTTGAAAAAGCCCTGATAGCTGTCATCACCAATAAACCTGAGACTATACGCTTGAGTGTTAAAGTCTTGAGTGAGTGCTATAGTCTTGAGAACAAATCAAGATTTGGTTAAATGACACATCAAGGTCCCCACTGACCTATGGAAAAGGTGGTGAAAATTTTCCACTATGGCCTTTGTATGTCGTGGTCCCCTTTGGCTGTTCACCCATAGCCCTCTTGCACATGACCTAACTCCTAATTGTTCATCTTCATTGTTGATAAAATCTAGATTTCCCAAACAACAGTGCTAATTCACAAGAACAATCCCTCTATGCCCATCTGAACTTTATGGATGGGGGCGAGAGGGCTGGAACCAGTGCTTGAAGAAGGAAGAAAATTCTCAGAAAATAGGAAATGTCAAGTGGACATGAGAGGCAAGAATTCACAACCACTGACTTTGTGGAGCTTGGGGAAAATATTACAAATAAACTCAAGCACAGCTTTGCATAAGGCAGTTACCATCCTGAAAAAGTATATTTGGGACAGAAGCTGTATTAGATAGGACACACAATATAACAAAGAGACCCTAAATGGCAGTTGCTTATAGAACAAAGAAGTTCTTATGCCTTTCTCATAACAGTGCTGGGTTTAACAATCCAGATTTGGGCATGTCTTTCATCTATGAAGACATTTAGTGATATGTTACCTGTCAATTTATTATTCCATAGGGCATAGCAGAAGCTGATCATAGATAGCTTTTAAATTGTAAAAAGGGGAAGAAGTTGTCAGAAGCATATGTCCAGTGTCTTAAAACCTGGACCAAAGGGGCACACATCCCTTATGCACCAATCTGTTGGTGAGAGATGATCAAATAGTCATACCAAGCTGGGAGAAGCTCGGAGACATAGGGACTAGCTACACAGTCATGTGTTCAATCAACTCTACATCTCTGAGATATGTGTGTGTGTGTGTGTGTCCTTCTGGGTTTGATTTCCAAAGGCCTGAGCAGTTAAGCGAACAGAGGAGATTTCTTATATAGATAAAATAGCAAGAATGCCAAGCACTGATAGCTGCCTACCTAATATCTGTTTCCTCTGTCCTTTTGAGGAGAATTCCAATTATACCAGCTAAAACTACTTGCTGGGCACATACTCATCTAGTTCTGGGTGGTCATGTGACACAATCTTGTGTTTAAGCCAATACATGGGAGCTACTCAGTATTTGCAGGTGAGTGGGCTCTTAACAAATTGACAAAAGAGGGCTTAGGGAGGGAGAGAGAGAAAGAGCTCCCTGACCCTACCAACTTCCTGTCCAAATGTGTGTGTGTGTGTGTGTGTGTGTGTGTGTGTGTGTGTGTGTTTTACCTGGAGATAGAAAAACAGAGAAGGAGGAGGGTGGATGGATAAAAGCATAGATATTGATAAGCCTACAATGGACATTTTCCATTTTACTTCCCCAGGATACTTTCTGTCCTTCACCCTAGCTGGTGCCTCAGGGGAGCTGATGCGTATAAACTGCATAAACAATTATCTGATCCTTCATCTTTCTATTAGGCTTGGCCAGTAGAAGGCACTGGCAAGAGATCTGGAGAACAAGAAGAAAGTAAGGTCAGGGTATGTCTCCCAGGCCTTCACAGCTATGCTCTTCCTCAGAAAGCCACAGCTCCTCTGAGAGGGCACTTTCCACACAGCTCACTTTCTCAGTTCCTGGGCAATTTCCTCCCTTCACTGAAATTCAGGTTGCGGGGTAGGGTGGTGATGGCTCCCCATCTCATCTCTTGTTGCTTTTCCAAAACTCTTTCTATATTTTCTTTATGAAATCATCTTAAATTACTCAATTGGAAAGTATCACTTGATTTATTCTAGAATCCTGGCCAGTCTGTTTCTGGAGAGTAGGGCCCTGAGTCTTGCCTCCAGAATTAGAGTCCCAAGTAAACAGAAGTAGAGACCGTCTCAAAGAACATACCATACACCAAAGCAGTTCAATTATATTATGTAGTGATAGGATGAGAAGGACCAGGAGGATAGGAAACAGTAGTATAATGCAAAGGTTAGAGTATAGAATCTGAACCAGACAGCCTGAGTTGAAATCCCAGCTCTGCCTCTTACCAGCCGGGGCAGATGTTTTACCTCTGTGCCTCACTTCCCTCATCTATTAAGTGGGATAATGATAGTACCTATAAGATTACAGTCAAGATTAAATGAAATATACACATGAAACACATCAGTTCTTGGGACTTTGTAATTAATTCATAACTCTAACCACCATAATAATTACTATGAAAGACCAAGGATGAGACAGGTTTCTGGTTTCTTCAGAGAATTTCTGTGTGGACAAGTAAAATCAAGGGCATTTGCCCTTGTGATGAAGAGTGTGACTCCATAATTTAATATTCAACTGCTTACAGCTTTTAAGCTTCATCTCTCTCTCCTCCCCTTCTGCCCCACATCTGGATGAGCCTATAAGAAAGCCTCGTGCTTTCAATTTTGGTACTGGCCAAACCGCAATTGCCTGCCCTGTAGGAACTCTTGTCCTGGCCCCACTCCTTAGCTATCATAAAAACCAAGGCCAGTCTCCTTTCTTTGCTCTTTCATTTCAGACTTTCTTGAGAGGCCTGCCCTGTCCTGAAGTGTCCCCAGACACTTCAGTTATGTGAGTAATAAAGCTTTTTTTCTTTTTTTGACTTTTTTTTTTTAAAAATTATACTTTAAGTTCTAGGGTACATATGCATAATGTGCAGGTTTGTTACATATGTATACTTGTGCCATGTTGGTGTGCTGCACCCATCAACTGGTCAGCACCTGTCAACTCGTCATTTACATCAGGTATAACTCCCAATGCAATCCCTCCCCACTTCCCTCTCCCCATAATAGGCCCTGGTGTGTGATGTTCCCCTTCCTGAGTCCAAGTGATCTCATTGTTCAGTTCCCACCTATGAGTGAGAACATGCAGTGATTGGTTTTCTGTTCTTACGATAGTTTGCTGAGAATGATGGTTTCCAGCTGCATCCATGTCCCTACAAAGAACACAAACTCATCCTTTTTTATGGCTGCATAGTATTCCATGGTGTATATGTGCCACATTTTCTTAATGCAGTCTGTCACTGATGGACATTTGGGTTGATTCCAAGTCTTTGCTATTGTGAATAGTGCTGCAGTGAACATACGTGTGCATGTGTCTTTATAGCAGCATGATTTATAATCCTTTGGGTATATACCCAGTAATGGGATGGCTGGGTCATATAGTACTTCTAGTTGTAGATCCTTGAGGAATCGTCATACTGTTTTCCATAACGGTTGAACTAGTTTACAATCCCATCAACAGTGTAAAAGTGTTCCTATTTCTCCACATCCTCTCCAGCACCTGTTGTTTCCTGACTTTTTAATGATTGCCATTCTAACTGGTGTGAGATGGTATCTCATTGTGGTTTTGATTTGCATTTCTCTGATGGCCAGTGATGATGAGAATTTTTCATGTGTCTGTTGGCTGTATGCATGTCTTCTTTTGAGAAATGTCTGTTCATATCCTTTGCCCACTTTTTGATGGGGTTGTTTATTTTTTTCTTGTAAATTTGTTTGAGTTCTTTGTAGGTTCTAGATATTAGCCCTTTGTCAGATGAGTAGATTGCAAAAATTTTCTCCCATTCTGTAGGTTGCCTGTTCACTCTGATGGTAGTTTCTTTTGCTGTGCAGAAGCTCTTTAGTTTAATGAGATCCCATTTGTCAATTTTGGCTTTTGCTGCCATTGCTTTTGGTGTTTTAGACATGAAGTCCTTGCCCATGCCTATGTCCTGAATGGTATTACCTAGGTTTTCTTCTAGGGTTTTTATGGTTTTAGGTCTAACATTTAAGTCTCTAATCCATCTTGAATTAATTTTCATATAAGGAGTAAGGAAAGGATCCAGTTTCAGCTTTCTACTTATGGCTAGCCAATTTTCCCAGCACCATTTATTAAATAGGGAATTCTTTCCCCATTTCTTGATTTTGTCAGGTTTGTCAAAGACCAGATGGCTGTAGATGTGTGGAATTATTTCTGAGGGCTCTGTTCTGTTCCATTGGTCTATATCTCTGTTTTGGTACCAGTCCCATGCTGTTTTGGTTACTGTAGCCTTGTAGTATAGTTTGAAGTCAGGTAGAATGACTTTGACGAGTTGAGAGAAGAAGGCTTCAGTCCATAAAATTCTCAGAGCTACAGGAGGAATTACGTACCCAGTGCAAAGAAACTAAAAGTCTTGAAAAAAGAATGGAAGAATGGATAACTAGAATAATCAATGCAGAGAAGGCCATAAACGAACTGACAGAGATAAAAACCATGACATGAGAAATACGTGACAAATGCACAAGCTTCAGTAACCGACTCGATCAACTGGAAGAAAGAGTATCAGCGATTGAGGATCAAATGAATGAAATGAAGCAAGAAGAGAAGTCTAAAGAAAAAAGAGGAAAAAGAAATGAACAAAGCCTTCAAGAAGTATGGGATTATGCGAAAAGACCAAATCTAGGTCTGATTGGGGTGCCTGAAAGTGAGGGGGAAAATGGAACCAATTTGGAAAACACTCTTCAGGATATCATCCAGGAGAACTTCCCCAACCTAGTAAGGCAGGCCAGTATTCAACTTCAGGAAATACAGAGAATGCCACAAAGATACTCCTCGAGAAGAGCAACTCCAAGACACATAATTGTCAGATTAACCAAAGTTGAAATGAAGGAAAAACTGTTAAGGGCAGCCAGAGAGAAAGGTCGGGTTACCCACAAAGGGAAGCCCATCAGACTAACAGCAGATCTGTCAGCAGAAACTCTACAAGCCAGAAGAGTGTGGGGGCCAATATTCAACATTCTTAAAGAAAAGAATCTTCAACCCAGAATTTCATATCCAGCCAAACTAAGTTTCACAAGTGAAGGAGAAATAAAATCCTTTACAGATAAGCAAATGCTTAGAGATTTTGTCACCACCAGGCCTGCCTTACAAGAGACCCTGAAGGAAGCACTCAACATGGAAAGGAACAACCGGTACCAGCCATTGCAAAAGCATGCCAAAATGTAAAGACCATCGATGCTAGGAAGAAACTGCATCAACTAACGAGCAAAATAACCAGTTAATATCATAATGACAGGATCAAGTTCACACATAACAATATTAACCTTAAATGTAAATGGACTAAATGCTCCAATTAAAAGACACAGACTGGGAAACTGGATAAAGAGTCAAGACCCATCAGTTTGCTGTATTCAGGAGACCCATCTCACATGCAGAGACACACATAGGCTCAAAATAAAGGGATGGAGGAAGATCTATCAAGCAAATGGAGAACAAAAAAAAGCAGGGGTTGCAATACTAGTCTCTGATAAAACAGACTTTAAACCATCAAAGATCAAAAGAGACAAAGAAGGCCATTGCATAATGGTAAAGGGATCAATTCAACAGGAAGAGCTAACTATCCTAAATATATATGCACCCAATACAGGAGCACCCAGATTCATAAAGCAAGTCCTTAGAGACTTACAAAGAGACTTAGACTCCCATACAATAATAATGGGAGACTTCAACACCCCACTGTCAATATTAGACAGATCAACGAGACAGAAAGTTAACAAGGATATCCAGGAATTGAACTCATCTCTGCACCAAGTGGACCTAATAGACATCTACAGAACTCTCCTCCCCAAATCAACAGAATATACATTCTTCTCAGCACCACATCACACTTATTCCAAAATTGACCACATAATTGGAAGTAAAGCACTCCTCAGCAAATGTACAAGAACAGAAATTATAACAAACTGTCTCTCAGACCACAGTGCAATCAAACTAGAACTCAAGACTAAGAAACTCAATCAAAACCTCTCAACTACATGGAAATTGAACAACCTGCTCCTGAATGACTACTGGGTACATAACAAAATGAAGGCAGATAAAGATGTTCTTTGAAACCAATGAGAACAAAGATACAACATGCCAGAATCTCTGGGACACATTTAAAGCAGTGTGTAGGGGGAAATTTATAGCACTAAATGCCCATAAGAGAAAGCTGGAAAGATCTAAAATTGACACTCTAACATCACAATTAAAAGAACTAGAGAAGCACGAGCAAACACATTCAAAAGCTAGCAGAAGGCAAGAAATAACTAAGATCAGAGCAGAACTGAAGGAGATAGAGACACAAAAAACCCTCCAAAAAATGAATCCAGGAGGTGGTTTTTTGAAATGATCAACAAAATGGATAGACTGCTAGCAAGACTAATAAAGAAGAAAAGAGGGAAGAATCAAATAGACACAATAAAAAATGATAAAGGGGATATCACCACCGACCCCACAGAAATACAAACTACCATCAGAGAATACTATAAACACCCCTACGCAAATAAACTAGAAAATCTAGAAGAAATGGAGAATTTCCTGGACACTTACACTCTCCCAAGACTAAACCAGGAAGAAGTTGAATCCCTGAATAGACCAATAGCAGGCTCTGAAATTGAGGCAATAATTAATAGCCTACCAACCAAAAAAGTCCAGGACCAGATGGATTCACAGCTGAATTCTACCAGAGGTACAAGGAGGAGCTGTACCATTCCTTCTGAAACTATTCCAATCAATAGAAAAAGAGGGAATCCTCCCTAACTCATTTTATGAGGCCAACATCATCCTGATTCCAAAGCCTGGCAGAGACACAACAAAAAAAGAGAATTTTAGACCAATATCCCTGATGAACATCGATGCAAAAATCCTCAATAAAATACTGGCAAACAGAATCCAGCAGCACATCAAAAAGCTTATCCACCACGATCAAGTGGGCTTCATCCCTGGGCGGCAAGGCTGGTTCAACATACGCAAATCAATAAACGTAATCCAGCATATAAACATAACCAAAGACAAAAACCACATGATTATCTCAATAGATGCAGAAAAGGCCTTTGACAAAATTCAATAGCCCTTCGTGCTAAAAACTCTCAATAAATTCGGTATTGATGGAATGTATCTCAAAATAATAAGAGCTATTTATGACAAACCCACAACCAACATCAAACTGAATGGGCAAAAACTGGAAGCATTCCCTTTGAAAACTGGCACAAGACAGGGATACTCTCTCTCACCACTCCTATTCAACATAGTGTTGGAAGTTCTAGCTAGGGCAATCAGGCAAGAGAAAGAAATCAAGGGTATTCAGTTAGGAAAAGAAGAAGTCAAATTGTCCCTGTTTGCAGATGACAGGATTGTATATTTAGAAAACCCCATCATCTCAGCCCAAAATCTCCTTAAGCTGATAAGCAACTTCAGCAAAGTCTCAGGATACAAAATTAATGTGCAAAAATCACAAGCATTCTTGTACACCAGTAACAGACAAACAGAGAGCCAAATCATGAATGAACTTCCATTCACAATTGCTTCAAAGAGAATAAAATACCTAGGAATCCAACTTACAAGGGATGTAAAGGACCTCTTCAAGGAGAACTACAAACCACTGCTCAGTGAAATAAAAGAGGACACAAAGAAATGGAAGAATGTACCATGCTCATGCATAGGAAGAATCAATATCACGAAAATGGCCATACTGCCCAAGGTAATTTATAGATTCAGTGCCATCCTCATCAAGCTACCAATGAGTTTCTTCACAGAATTGGAAAAAACTGCTTTAAAGTTCATATGGAACCAAAAAAGAGCCCGCATTGCCAAGACAATCCTAAGTCAAAAGAACAAAGCTGGAGGCATCACACTACCTGACTTCAAACTATACTGTAATAAACCTTTTTATACCCTTTTGATGTATGTGTGTGGCATCGTCAGTATTGACATCCAAACTGCATGGGTTTGGGTGGATTATCTGCCTCTGCAAGTGACACAACAGCCCTCCACTTGAAATGCCTTGACACTGTAACTGCCTCTCTGTCTCTACTTCAGACCCATCTGGGGACAAAACAAGGACACCTTGGGCTAACTTGGATTTATTCTCCTCTCTGTGGTAGATGGATATCTCAAAAGTAGAAAATAAGTTGAATCACAGAAAATAAAGTTCTGTTTCTTTCCTATGTTGAATTACAGACTGGCATTCATACCCACTCTATCAGATTACCTGATGATTCAGTCATATGCATGACCCATGTGAATAGCCTCCTACTAGTATCGCTTCGCCCAGGAGGCGCCCAAAGCTTTGTGGACAGACATCAGAATTGTTGAAGGAACTTTAAAAATATTGCACATGCTAGGAGCCTATAAAGTGACAGCTTGCTAGCCAGGGACAAACTGATATGGAAAGGGGTAAATTAGGACATGTATGTTTAAAAGAAGTACCTCAGTTAATTCTAACAATTAGTCAGGTATAGAACATATTGACCAGATTAGTTCTGTAACACTGGATTATTTTAATGTCTAGCATATCTTGAATCAGGGACATTTGACCCCAAGTGTATACATTCTTTAATAGCCAAATGCTCAAATTTATTAGATTTAGGTCCTCAACTTTCCAGTTGTGTGTGTGTGTGTGTGTGTGTGTGTTTTCCAATATGAGTGAGAATATGTGGTGTTTATCTTTCTGTGGCTGACTTCCCAAGAATATTCTGATCCCATCATTTGCTTTTTGACCTGTTGTCCACATGGGCAGATAGTACCAAACATACAAATTCATTGGAAATATGTTGAAGAATTAGGCCATAAATACAGAGAAATTTCAGACAGCAGAATAATAGTGACACAGCTGGGGGAAACCATACAGTTTTCTTATGAATTAGCTAAACAGGAAAAAAAAATCAACAATTAGTCCTTTATCCAATTCATACTGAATATTATTGGTAGAAATGATCAGCACAAAAGACAGTGACAACAGTTAAAAGAACACGTGGCAAAATATGTTTGAGATGAAAACCTGACTAAAGAATTATGTTGATGCTCATCTTGAAACATACAAGTATTGAAAAGGAAAAAATTAGACTTGGCAGAAGGAATCAATACTAAATAAAACTGTGAACAGCTAAATTGGAACATGTTAAAATTTATGATTGCCTTCAAATTGACAGAAAAATCCAATCTTTTTAACTAAGTTTAATATGAATAATTTGACTCAAGACAATTGAATTTGGTACAAATAATGACCATAACAGAAAATTTGTAATTGCAGAAACTATAATCAGTAAAAATTTAATATGAATACTACCAAAAAAAATCCCCATTTTGAAAAACAATTTTATTTAAACCTTATGTGGAAAATAATTGATTCCAATGAAAAGAATTTCAGTAAATTCAAAGTCAAAATGGAAAAAATTAGAAACGTTTTAGTGCCTTGGAATAAAAAACTTTATCAAGAAATTAAAGTAGCTTAGTAGAAATTAGAACTAAAAGTACTTTTTAGATGAATATTTATCCATCTAAGTATAATTCTGATGCAATGGTTTCTACTCTTAAACCCAAGGGTCAAGAGATTCTCAGGTCAGAACATCCACAGAGCCAAAAATGGTTGGGTCAAAACAAAAGGCTCAAAACTTCTGCACCAAAGTATCTATAGTGGAGTATCAAGAAAAAGATGATCAGGAAAAATCTGGAATATGAAGTAAAACCAGCAGATTAGGGCAATGTGTATCCTGCAGAAAGAGCATAAAAGACAAGCCATCCTTCAAACATTTTTCTACCACTCCTTGTCTAGATTCTTCCTGGGGGAACTGAACCATAATTTCTAAGCCTGGAATTTGCCAGAAACAGTCATCTTTCATAATGCAATTTTTGCCATAATAAAAAAGGCAGATAATAATAAATATTGGAGAGGATGTGGAGAAATTGACACTCTCATACACTGTTGGTGGGACTGTAAAATGGCGCAGCCACTTTTTCACAAATGTTCCTAGTGACATTATTCATAATAGCCAAAAAATGGAAACAATCCACCTGATGAATGGGTAAACAAAATGCAGAATATTATTAGGCTATAAAAATAAATGAAGTACTGATACATGCTAAAGAATCAATGAACTTTGAGAGCATTATGCTAAGTGAAAGAAGCCAGCCACAAGAGGCCACAAGTTGTAAGATTTCATTTATATTAAATGCCCAGAATAGGCAAATCTGTAGAGACAGAAAGTAGATGAGTGATTGCTTAGGGCTAGAAGGGGGCAGAGAGGAAATAGATAGTAAAATGAGTACAAGGTTTCTCTTGGGGACAGTAAAAATGTTCTAAAATTGATCATGGTGATGGCTGCACTCTGTGAATATACTAACAGCCATTGAATTGTACACTTTAATTCAGTGAATTGTATGGTATGTGAATTATATGACAATAAAGCCTGTATTAAAAATACAAATCTCCACGAAGAAAGTAACGTTCTAAGGCCTTTGGAAGTCAGTTTGCCTCTTTGAGTGTCAGTCTCTTCTTTTGTGTAATGTTGCTGTAATGGATGATAATAATACCTTCTAAGGATGCTGTAAGAATAAATGAAGTGATGAATGTGAGAATGCTTATACAGCATATGGCAGACACGAGAGAGGAAGCTCACTGTCCAGCAAGTTCTATGCTTTTCCTTCCATGGTAGAGAACTGTCACAGGGAAACAGAAACCTAGGCAGGAACTACATTTTCTTTGGCTCTTTGCATCCAGTTGTGCTGTGATCTAGTTCTGACCAATGGCATGTAAGAAAAAGTGATGTGTGTGGTCAGGGTGGTTGAATATCAACCACTTGAAATCTGTTATATTTGTCCCACTTTCCCTTTTCCCTCACACCTGGTGGATGCTGAATAGTTGATAGCGAGGGTGGAACCATAAGATGGAAGATGTCTGGGTCCTTAAATCCCTGTGTAGAAAAACCCATTTGCCAACTGGGTACATCACATAGGATAGGTAGTCTCAACAATAAATAAACTTCTATATGATTGGAGTGCTTTTATTATAGCAGGTAGTGTTACCTTCACTAATGCAGAAATTTTAGTAGGCACTTCATATATTTTTGACCAGAAATATACATCTTTGTCAGTTTTTAGTACCTTTGAAATTTTTAAATGAAAGCCGGTAAGACTGATAAGAGGGCAAATACGGAAGTCTAAAAGATTGAGAACATGAATGGATGGGGGAAGGCTGTTGCTGACTCCCTCCAACTTTAATCCTTTTGTTTATTGTACCATTCACTGCTCAACCTTATTTTAGACCTCTATTGCACTTCATTCAATGCCAAGGTCTTGGAGCAAACACCACAATAATTCTGAGTCCTCTGCACTATTTACCAACCCTGATATCTACAGTGAGCCTACATTCTTGAGGAGAGAGACAAACAATAAATAAAACAAATAAAGACATATGAAATATTAGGTGAGAAGAAGCACATATGAAACAATGGCTAACCTGATTTTTCAGGCAAATGATATCTAATCTAATGGACTAAAGAATAGGGCCATGCGTGTTGGCTCATGCCTGTAATTCCAGCACTTTGCGAGGTCGAGGCATGCGGATCATCTGAGCTCAGGAGTTCAAGATCAGCCTGGGCAACATGGTGAAACCTTGTCTCTACAAAAAAAAAATACAAAAATTAGCTGGATGCAGTGACTTGCACCTGTAGTCTCAGTCACTTGAAAGGCTGAGGCAGGAGAATCACTTGAGCCTAGGAGATGGAGGTTGCAGTGAGCTGAGATATCATGCCACTGCACTCCTGCCTGAGTAACAGAGCAAGACTCTGTCTCAAAAATAGAAAAAAAAAGGGAAAAAAAGGAAAGAAAGAAGTAAATAAAGCGAGAAAGGCAGTATGGGAGCTCTGGAGTGATGTTCAGTTTCAAATAACATAGGGAATGTGTCACACAGAAAGAACAAAGATTTTAATATAGCAAGGGGGCAAGCCATTACTCCAAGAGAGAGGAATAGCTGTACAAAGGCCTTGAGATGGGAGCATTCTAGGTGTGTTCAAGGAACAGCGATGGGGTCAGGAGGTGAACAGCAAGGAGGCAGGTTGGCCATGGCGATGAATGACAGGAAAGAGGTCTCAGAGGTAAGATGGTAGGGTTAGATTGTGTAGAGGCCTGGGGACTAGAGAAAGAGCACAGTGGTGTATCTAAGAGTTCAAGATCAGAGAGAAGTGGCTGCTGCTATTGACCTCAGAAGTGAATGCCAGCACATCTCCAAAGACAGACAGGTCTAGTTTTACTTTAGCAAATATCACTTCAGGAACTAGACCGTCATCCCAGGCCGGAAGCAGCCAGAGCTCAGATGGTGACTGGCATTCCAGATGCCCCCAACCCTTGCCACCATGAAGGTGCATCAGTGCATGTACACCAAGATGACATACTTGGTGGAAGCAAGGGAGAGGAAAGAAGTTTGAAAGGCTGAACATTTACCAGACAGGTTATTTAATCTGGAAGAGATTGAGTTTATAAGAATAAGAAAATAAAGATACTCTGTATCCTTTGCACATCTTGGTTGTACTGTATTAGCTTTTTAAAATTAATTTTTGTGGCTACATAGTAGGCACATATATTTAGGGGGTACATGAGATATTTTGATACAGACATGCAATGGGTATAATAACACCATGGAAAAAGGGAGTATTCATCCCCGCAAGCATTTATTTTTTGTGTTGGCATATAGAAATGCTACTGACCTTTGTATGATGATTTTGTATGCTGCAACTTTACTGAATTTTCCTATCAGTTCTAATAGTTTTTTGGTGGATTCCTTAGGTTTTGGTAGATTTTTTAGGTTTCTTGGTGGATTCTTAAGATTTTTCCAAATATAAGATCATATCATCTGCAAAAGAATAATTTGTGGGTTTAATTTGTATGTAGTGTTTTTCTTCCTTTCCAATTTGAATGCTCTTTACTTTTGATTTATCTAGCTGAGAGTTCCAGTACTATGCTGAATAATGTGTCTTTGTCTAGTTTTGGCCTCATATAATGAGTTTGGAGGTATTCTGTCCTCCTCTATTTTGTGGAACAGTTGAGTAGGATTGGTATTAGTTCTTTAAATGTCTGGTAGAATTCAGTCCTACCCTTTCCTTTATAGGGAGATTTTTTATTATGACTTGGGTCTCTTTTGTTGTTATTCATCTGTTCATGTTTTGGATTTCTTCATGTTTCAATATTGGTAGGTTGTATGTGTCTAGGAGTTTGCCTATTCTGGATTTTCCAATTTATTGGCATATAGTTGCTTATAGTAGATACCAATGATCCTTTGAATATGTGTGGTATCAGTTTTAGTGCCTCCTTTTTCATCTCTGATTTTATTTATTTGGATCTTCTCCCATTTTTTCTTTGTTAGTCTGGCTAAAGGGTTTGTCAATTTTGTTTATCTTTTCAAAAAACCAACTTTGTGTTAGTTGTTCTTTTGTATTATTTTAGTTTCATTTCAAATTCATTTATTTTTTCTCTGATATTTATTATTTATTTATTATTTCTCTTCTTCTAATTTTGGTTTCAGTTTACTCTTGCTTTTCTGGTTTCTTAACATACTTTTTAGGTTATTTGTTTGAAGTTTTTCTTCTTTACTGGTGTAGACACTTATAGCCATACACTTCCCTCCTAGTACTGCTTTTGCTGTATCCCACATATTTTGGAGGATTGTGTTTCCATTATCATTTGTTTCAAGAAATTTTTCTTATTTTATTTTTTTAGATGGGGTCTCAGTCTGTCACTGAGGCTGGAGTGTAGTGGCATGACCATGGCTCACTGCATCTTTAAACTTCTGGGCTCAAGTGATCCTCCCACCTCAGCCTCCTGAGTAGCTGGGACCTCAGGCACATGCCACCATGCCCACCTAATTTTTTCTTTTATTTGTAGAGACAAGGTCTTGTTGTGTTGCCCAGGCTGGTCTCAAACTCCTGGGCTCAAGCAATTTTCCCATGTTGGCTTCCCAAAGTGATGGGATTATAGATGTGAGCCACTACACCAGCCTTCAGTTTTCTGCTTAATTTCTTCATTGACCTGTTGGTCATTCAGGAGCATATTGTTTAATTTCCATGTGTTTGTGTAGTTACAAAATTCCTCTTGCTACTGATTTCTAGTTTTATTTAATTGTGGTCACAGAAGATGTGTGATATTATTTCAAGTTTTCGAATGTTTTAAGACTTGTTTTGTGACCTAACATATGGTCTATCCTTGAGAATGATTCATGTGCTGAGGAGAAGAATGTGTATTCTGCAGGTTTTGACTAAAATGTTCTATATATCTGTCAGATCTGTTTGCTCTATTGTGCAGATTAAATTTGATGTTTCTTTGTTGATTTTCTGTCTGGGAGATCTGTCCAATGCTGAAATTGGGATGTTGAAGTTTCCAGGTATTGTTGTATTTAGATCTACCTCTGTCTTTAGCTCTAATAATATTTGCTTTATGTATCTGGGTGCTCCAGAATTGGCTGCATATATATTTACAATCATTATACTCTCTTGCTAAATTTACCCCTTTATTATGATATAATGACCTTTGTCTCTTCTTACAGTTTTTGTCTTGAAATCTATTTTGTCTGACATAAATGTAGTTACTCTTGTTCTTTTTTGGTTTCTGGTGAGATGGAATATCTTTTTCCATCCCTTTATTTTCAGTCTATGTGTATCTTTATGGATGGAATGTGTTTCTTGTAAGCACCAGATTCTTGGGCCTTATTTTACATCCATTCAGCCACTCTATGTCTTTTGATTGGAAAGTTTAGTCCATTTACATTCAATATTATTATGGATAAGTAAGGACTTACTTCTGCTATTTTGTTATTTGTTTTCTGGTTGTTTTGTGGTCTTTTCTTCTTCTTTTCCTTCTTTCCTATCTTCCTTTTAGTGAACGTGATTTTTCTCTGGTGGTATGATTTAATTTTTTACATGTGTGTTTTGTGTGTATCTATTGTATGCTTTTTAATTTGAGGTTACCATCTTATTACCCATTGCTTTAAACTGATGACAACATTCATTGGATAAACAAATATGCAAAAAGAAAACTAATAAAAACTCTACACCTTAACTTTGTCCCCTGGCTTTTTAACTTTTTGTTGCTTATCTTTATGTCTGATTGTACTGTCTATGTCTTGAAAAGTTGTTGTAGTTGTTATTTTATTTTTCATCATTTAGCCTTTATACTTAAGAGTAGTTTACACACCACAATTATGGTGTTATAATATTCTGTGTTTTTCTGTATGCTTACGATTACTAGTGAGTTTGGTACCTTCAGGTGATTCCTTCTTGCTCATTAACATCCTTTTCTTTTAGAGTGAAGAACGCCCTTTAGCATGTCTTGTATGATAGATCTGGTGTTGATGAAATCCTCTAGTTTTTATTTGTCTGGGAAGGTCTTTATTTCTCCTTCTAGCTTGAAGAATATTTTCACTGGGTATGGTATTCTAGGATGAAAGGTTTTTTATTTGTTTGTTTGTTTGTTTGCCTTCAGCACTTCAAATATGTCATGCCAGTCTCTTCTGGACTGTAAGGCTTCCAGTGAAAAGTTTACTACCAAACTTACTGGAGCTCTATTATATGTTATCTGTTTCTTTTCTCCTGCTGTTTTAGAATCCTTTCTTTATCCTTGACCTTTGGGAGTTTTATTATTAAATGCCTGAGGTAGTCTTATTTGGGTTAAACCTGCTTGGTATTCTATCACTTTTTTTGTATTTTAATATGCATTTTTCTTTAGATTTAGGGAATTCTCTAGTATTATCCCTTTGAATAAACTTTCTACGAATATCTCTTTCTTAACTTCCTTTTTAAGGCCAATAACTCTTATATTTTCCCTCCTGAAGCTATTTTCTAGATTTCGTAGGTGTGCTTCATTCTCTTTTATTCTTTTTTTCTTTGGTCTCCCCTGATTATGTATTTTCAAATAGCCTGTATTCAAGCTCACTGATTCTTTCTTCTGCTTGATCAGGTCTGCTATTAAGAGACTGTGATGCATTCTTTAGTATGTCAATTGCATTTTCAACTCTAGAATTTCTGCTTGATTCTTTTTAATTAGTGCAATCTCTTTGTTAAATTTATCTGATAGAATTCTGAATTCCTTCTCTGTGTTATCTTGAATTTCTTTGAGTTTGCCCAAAACAGCAATTTTGAACTGTCTGTATGAAAGGTCACATATCGCTGTTTTTCCAGGACCAGCCCCTGGTGCCTTATTTAGTTTATTTGGTAAGGTCATGTTTTCCTGAATGATCCTAATGCTCGTAGATATTTGTCATTGTTTGGACATTGAAGAGTTAGGTATTTATTGTAGTTTTCAGCTCCTGGACCTGTTTGTGCCCACCCTTCTTGAGAAGGCTTTCCAGGTATTTGAAAGGACATAGGCCTTAAGCCCAGTAAAGTGGCATTTCTCTGTGTTTTTGGAGACACATAGAAGTGCCACTTTGGTGGTCTTGGATAAGATCTATAAGAAGTCTCTGGATTACTAGGCAGAGACTCTTGTTCTTTTCCCTTACTTTCTCCCAAGAAATGGAGTCTTTCTCTCTGTGCTGAGCCACCTGGAACTGGGGGTGTGGTGATGCAAGCATTACCTGTCACTACGACCACTGGGACTGTGCTGGTTCAAGAACAGCACTGATTCTCACACAGGCCCTGCTGTAACCACTACTTGGCTATCACCTATGTTCACTCAAGGCCCTACAGGCTTATAATAAGCAGGTGGCAAGGCCAGCCAGGTTTGTGTCCTTCCCTTCAGGGCAGTGAGCTTCCCTAGACCCTGGGTGGTTCTAGAGATGCTGTCTGAGAGCCAGAAATTGACTCTCAGAAACCTTAGAAATTTGCCTGATGTTCTATTCTACTGCTGCTAAGCAGACAATAAAACCACAATACAAAGTCCTCAGTCTGCCTTCCCCTTTATATAGGCAGAGGAGCCTCTCCCTGTGGCCACCACCACCACGGCATATGGGAGATTCTGCCAGGCCACCACCAATGTTCACTTAAAGCCTGAGGGCTCTTCAGTTAGCTTATGGTGAATGCTGCCAGACCTACGACTCACTCTTCAGGGCAGTAGGCACCCCTCTGGCCCACAAAAGATCCAGAAATACTGTCTAAGAGCTAGGCCCTGACTTGGGGAACCTAAGAATCTGTTTGTTGCTCTACCTCACAGTGTTCGAGTTGGTATACAAGGTGCAAGACGAAGTGCCTTTTATTTTCCCTCTACTTTTCTCAAACAGAAGGAGATTTTCACCATAGCCACCACAGCTGCGAATGTGTTGGGTCACACCTGAAGTCAGCACATCTCAGAGCCCAGGGCCCATGGCATAATACTTGAGTATTGCTGCCTGTTATTTAGGGGCCAAGGGCTCTTTAGTCAGCAAGTGATGAATTCTGCCAGGACTGGGCTCTTCCTTTCATTGCTATGAGCTGTACTACTTGGGGTTGGGAGAGGGATGGTGCAAGCCCTCCTCATGACAATTGTTGCCTCCCTAGGTCACGTGCCATCCTAGTCCACTGACTCTGAGCCCAGTTTAGGACTAGGAATTACAGTCCTTGTGTCCTACACTGACTTTTAAGTTTACCTAGGACCCCAGAGCACTTTGGCCTATGGTGACAAGGCCCATCGAGAAACCTAAGTTTTGACCTCTGGGATGGGCAATTCTCTTTTGGCTATGGCTAGTCCAAATGCTCCCTCCATGCGTGGGAACTGGCTGAGGCCAGCATGGTTTTGCTCTCCATTGTGACAGGGCAGCACTGAATTCAATGTAAAGTACACCCATCACTTGCCTCTCCTCTGTAAGAATCTTGCAGACTCTTTCTCTGCACCACACAGCCACTGCTGTGGGATGGTGGAGGGGTGGTGTAAGCAATTGAAGACTTTCTCTCTGACCCTCTTCAATGTCTTTTTCAGTTATATGAAAGTAAAACAAAGTACTGTGATTGCTCACCTATATTTTGGTTCTTGTGACAGTGCTTTTCTGTGTATTGATGGTTGTTAAAATTTGCTGCTCTCCTAGGGGATCACAGTGTAGGCTTCTATTCCACCATCTTGCTCCACACTGCTCTGTCTGTATTAGCTTTTGATCTTTGCTACAACTCTAGAAATTAATTTTCTTTCAATGAAATTAAAATTATATTATTCTGGGAATATTTCTATCCAAAATTATATGAGTTATAGAAATTAAACTGTGAATCTTATTTATTTCATGGATTATACTTTATGATGTATATGACCTTAAAATCTTACCTGTTGATTTTAAGGAAAAACATCTCATTGTTTTTAAGGAAAAACAAACTCATTGTTCTTTTCCCTTACTTTCTCCCAAGAAATGGAGTCTTTCTCTCTGTGCTGAGCCACCTGGAACTGGGGGTGTGGTGATGCAAGCATTCTCTGTCACTACCAGCACTGGGACTGTGCTGGTTCAAGAACAGCACTGGTTCTCACACAAGCCCTTCTGTAACCACTACTTGGCTGCACCTATGTTCACTCAAGGCCCTTCAGGCTTATAATAAGCACAGAAATTGGCTCACATGATTGATTATGGAGGCTGGCAAGTCCCAGGATCTGCAGGATGAGTCAGCAAGCTAGAGACCTGAGAGAGCTGGCAAATTAGTTCCAGTCTAAATCTGACGGCCTGAGAACCAGAAGAGCAGATGGCATAGCTCCAGTTCAAAGGCGGGTAGGCTTGAGACCGAGGAAGACCTGATGTTTCAGTTTGAGTCCAAAGGTAGGAATAAAAGCCAATGCCCAGTTCACAGGTCATCAGGTAAGAAGACTGTTCTCTTACTTGGGGGAGAGTTAGCCATTTTGTTCTGTCCAGACCTTCAACTGATTAGATTAGTCCCACCAACATTATAGAGATTAATTTGCTTTATTCAGTCTTCTGATTTAAATTTTAGTCTCACTAAAAAATGCTCTAGTGTAAACACCCAAGATAATGTTTGACAAAATATCTGGGTACCACATGGCCCAGTCAGGTTAGCACAAAAAATTAAGCATTACATTTATAATACAGAAATTATATCTGGAGATTAGTGGTTAGTGATTAGCATGGTTCCTTCAGAGAAGATTGATAAAAACAGTACTTCTGACTCCCTGCTGTCAAGGAATCAAGGAAAAGAAAAAAAAAACAACTTAGTACTGCATCTTCTCAGTGGGTTACTCAAATATCTGTAGAATATGCCCAGTATATTATGATGCAAGCCCTGGAGAGAAAGGGCACTTTACAGTTTTGGTGATGATGATGATGAAGTGTAAGTCACTTAAATACTCGACAGTTTTATTTATGGAGCGAGACACTTCCTTTAATGCTATTTTATAGGCAACAGGGAAAAATCTGCAAACATATTTTGGATAACATACAAGTTTGTCAGGGTCTTGAGTTACTCAGCACTCAGAATGCAGGCATACCTTGTGTTAACACGGAACATTTACACTTTATGCAAGCAGGGCTTGGGGAAGTTTTAAAATATCTGGAAAACAGACTTTGTATTAAGATGTTTATACCAGAATTATGAGTATATCACAGTTTTTCCAGGAAATGGTTTAGTAGACAAGGTTGATTCAGAAGCAGTTCTTGACATAATGGAAGTCTTTAAACCTTGGAGTCTACTGTTGCAGGAATATGGGGCAGTAAAATCAAGGGTGGACAGCATCTGTGTTCTTACCAACTTGCTTAAAGTTCAAACACTTCTTCTAGTGTCAGACCAGGGAACAAACCCTGGACCTGAGAGGGGAGCTGTGAATAGCTACACTAAACAATTTCACTTTGACAAAAGTTATTCACCTAGAGCACAAAACTACTAGAACTTTGTCTTGACCATTCTGGATGGCAAATTAAGAGTTAGATGCTGTGAAATTAATTTTTGGCAATCAGTCTTTCTCTCCTCTTAATCGAAGTCATAGAATCATGTCTTACAGTTGAAAACACATTTAGAGGTTGGCTAGTTTCTCTGTCTCTCATTATTCATAATTTGGGGATTCATTAGGTCTGGTTGGGCCACATATCTCACCATGGGAGTCTCCATTGTAAGATGTTGTGAGTGTAAAACTTCAGGGATGTTTCTAATTGATCCTTTGAGTAGAGGAAGTATTTTCTCAGTCACATATATGCCATTGGTAGAAGTGGTTTCATTCTTTCTTCTACAACAGCAGTTTCAAAACATAGAGGATTTACTCATTTCATTTACTTCTTCATTTAACAAATATGTGTTAGATGTCTGGACACTATGGCTGGCAGTGGAAACAAGAGGTGATCAAAAACCAAGAAGGACCCTGTCCTTATGTTACTTACAGTTTAGGATTGTATCAGTAATTTCCATAATAATCTAATTATTATTCAGATCTTTTACATTTCATTATAACAGCATAATGAGAAAAATAATAAAAGAAATGAAATTTAAAATTTCCCCTCTGCTCTCTTATTTTGACTTCCTTCATTTAAAAATACTTCTTTCACGTAATTATCTTATGCCTACCTTTAAACCATAATGTTGATTGTGGTGCACATTTTGCATTCAACTTTTCCTATCTAAATGATCTTTGTAGACTCTTCTCCATAAATGTTGTGTCACAAATATTTCCCCTATTACCATCTTCAAAATGATCACCTTTATAAATACAGGTAACTTGCCATATAATTAAATATTCTTTTATTTGGGGACATTTAATTGTATATAGTTCAGCAATAAATAACATTGGTGTTAGTTTCTTTTTTCTTCTTTTCTACTGTTTCTTTCAGTGACTAAAGAATTGGAATTATATATATGAGAGTAATGAGACGTTTTTCTTCTGTGTTAAGCAAGGTGAGAGATGGACTGATATTTTGGGGTCACTCAAATTTATCCTATCCAGTCTATTCTAGATTTATCCTAGAATTCCAGTTGAGTAGAAGAACTAGTATGAAACCCAAAAGGAAACCAAACACATTTTGTAATGCATGATGCAAACATGTTTTTCTCTTCTTTTTATTAAAAGAAAAAAAAATAGAGGGGTGTATATATGTGTGTGTGTGTATGTGTATATATATATATACACACACACACATATATATATACACACACAGTCATAGGATTACATATACATGAAAAAAGACATTGAAACCACTGACAGTATTTCAAAATAAATTTTTTTTCAAATTTAAATTATACTTACCACATATTTATGCTGGCTTGCTGGAATTCTGAAATGTGAGTTCATCATTAAAATGACTGTAATTTCTTATAATACAGAAAGAATTATTTTTGGCCAATCTTGTGATCATTCCACTGTGTGTTAATATCCCTTCCCTTTTCAACCATAGGGTTCTTCCTTTGTGTAAAAATAAGTATGGACTTACTGGAAGGAACGTCTATGCCATTTTACCTCTCTTGGGTTGCTTCTTCAAAGGGTTGTGGATGGGGATGTTGGGGTGGATATTCCTGTTGAGAGTCCTCATGTAGCTATCACAGTAATGTCTCTAATGGAGGACAGGCAGGATCTAATGAAGAGCAGGATGCAGTAAAGCTGTTAAGTCGAGCCCCACATGGTTCTTCTGGATTTCAATTATTCCGTGCGGCTGATGAGATTCTGAATTACCAACAGCTGCTCATTTGCTCACTTTCTTGTCTGCCACAGCTGCCAACAGCTGTTCTTTCTTACCCCATATCCAGATGCAAACAGCTGTTCTCCCTTTCTTTACAATTGTTAGCAGTGGCTCATTTTTGCTTCAAACACATGGACGACTGCAGCAATAGGAATTGTATTTTTCAGTTGTGAGGAAATGTTGGACAGCTTCATGAAGGTTGAATGGAGTAAGGGAAAGAAGGAATGAGAAGTGATTGGATACAGAAGGAGCCTGTGTTGGTAAGACAGAAGGTGAATAAGATAATTCTAGTTATTCTTCAGTGGCTTGCATATGTCTGTGACAATGGATACTTGTAGTTCTTTCTTACCTTCCTTTCTTTCCATTTACCTTGGAAAGCAAGGAGTCATCGCTAACAAACAAACCCCAGGAAACTGAGTATGTAGGAAAAAATTATGATAGTGCTCTAATGACTTGGTTTTTATTCATTTATTTAAGAAATATTTGTGGCTACTACTACATATCAGGTACTATTATAGAGACACAATAGATGCTAAATAAATGAGTATGTTTTCATGAATATGTTCACACAGAAATACAACTTATCAGTTCTGACTCTGTTTATGATATGAAAAACTAACATTTTAAATGAATTTTCTTTGTTTAATTCAGCCCTTTTCCTCCCTGCCATTAAGATTGGGGACCTTTGGATTATGTCGTTGATCAAGAAATATTCCTGGTTCTCATGTCTCTCTCTTTTTGCAGGGACTAGGGTGAGAAAAATGTAAAGAAGGGGGAAAAGAACTTACATTTATCGAGCCCTTATCATATCTCCAGTACTGTGCATTGTTCTTTACATAGGTTTTCTCATTTCCTTTTCATCAGAAAGTTAGGAAATTGGCATAATTATTTTCATCTAGCTGATAAGGACACTGAAGTTGGAAGTGTGAAGCTGCTTACCTGAGGTCATATGGTCAGGGAATGATCCAGGACTGGACACAGACTCTTTCACCCCAAAGCACAAGTTCTTTCACTCTATCCAGCTTCCACATGCTTTTCCTTCCTCTATTCAGGCTGCAGAGATGACAGTGATAATTGGATTTAATACCTTAATTGTGGAAGCAGATACATAATGGATCTAAAGGCTTAATCTTCAATTGGAAATTGGTCCAAACGTTACTTCATCATTTTAAGCTGCAGGACAGTCATAAAAGATGAAATAAAAGGAGAGATGCTAGGGCTCATAGCTCAGGTTGCTATCACAAATAAAATCTCTACACCCTCAGGCTCTTCTCTGTTAACAGGGTTTCTAAAGAGTATTTGGCCAAAGTATGGGAGGACTTAATACTTGCATTTCACACCCTAACTTAATCCGTTAGTATCCAAACAATGTTAGCAGTTATACTTTGGGATATTGAGTGGGAGAGAACTGGCTGAGGCTCTAAGGAAACTTCCTATGGTTTAGGGAGCCATTAGGAAAAAGCTTCTTATTCTTGTAAAACTTTCTCAAACTTT
Organism: Macaca thibetana thibetana; assembly: GCF_024542745.1. Taxonomy (NCBI): domain Eukaryota; kingdom Metazoa; phylum Chordata; class Mammalia; order Primates; family Cercopithecidae; genus Macaca; species Macaca thibetana. Next base: position 67,372,796 of record NC_065588.1, on the reverse strand, counting down.
CAGGGCTGGGTTCCTGTGGCTGGCTGATAGTCAGCCTCAGTTAGATTCTTGCCAAATTGAGCATCAACAGCTCATTTGGCTTGGAAGAAAAAGAAATGAGAAACAACTGACATTTGTATACTTGAAATTATGAGCTGTTTCTCTAACAAAGAGACCAAACACTTTCGGCTTGTTTTACAGTAAACATACACATTGAACAATCTGGCTGGCTAGCAGCTGGCTGTGCATATGTAGGGCATATGTGAACACATATGGATGCATAAAACTCACATATGTTCACTTAAAAGGACACTGTCAAGTCATTTTATGGCTTCTTTTTTGTTCTCTGGGCTCTATTGTTTGTAAAATCTTCTTAGCAGCTTAAAAATATAATTTCTCTCCCTACTGATTTTTGTTCTTTCTTTCTTTTTTAAAGCAAGTATTTGGAATGGCAATCAAATAAATGAGACTGGTTCTATTTAATACCTAATCCTACTTAAGCATACACAGCAAAGTACATTGTCCAATCAGAAGTAAAGCACTATGAAAGAGACAATTCCTTATGAAGAGAAAAATAAGCATATTCTGTCTTCAGAGGAGACATTTCAGATTAATTAGTACTTACAAGATTATTTTCTGGCATTCCAGTGCTTTTAGTGTGTGTTAGATATTTCATATGGATGTTAGTGACTATAATAAATCCTATTTTCTACTTTCTAAAATATATTTTAGCAATATTTTTCTAGCTTCTTCATTAAGTAGAGGTCTTTTTTAAAAAAAATCTCTGCTTCGGGCAAATGCTGTGAAGAATCAAATCAGAATAGCCCAACAACCTGAAAAGATGCTAAAAAAATCACAACCAGTCAAAAAAACAAAAAGTAAAATAATAAGTTACCATTTTACACCCATCAAGCTGGCAAAAAGTAAAAAGCAAAACCATACATAGCAAGTGAAGATGTGAGGGAAGGAGTACTTTCATACATTGCTGGGGAAATGGGAATTTTAAGCAGATTTTTGAAAGTAAATTTGGAACATTTCATAAATTAAAAAAATGTTTACTTACCTCCGTACCAGTGCATAATGATATAGACAACAGCAGCATTATTTAATGTGGCAAAAATAAAACCAAGTGAATGCCCATCAATAGGGACTGTTGGTAAATAAATTAAGGCATATTTATACCATAGAATATAATATAGCCACTCAAAAGAGCAAAATGGAGCAATATCAGTTGACTTTGAAGAATTACCACCTGGTATTGTTGAGATAGAAAAGTAACATGTATAGAAGAATGTATGAGTCTACATTATGAATAAATGACCAAAACAACTTTTGTATGTATTCATTTGTCTCTCTATAGTCTTTCTATCTATCCATTTGTATAAAGTTATATGATGGAAAAAATTTGAACAGATACATACCAGGTTGTTAAGATGGGTTTTCTGGAAGGGGTTGGGGGAATGGTGGTGGTGGTAGGTGAGGAAGCTAAACAGAAAGGGAAGAATCTAATATAGGCAAAATCCAGTAAGAAATGGTCATATTTATGCAAAATTCTGTGTGTATACATTCAAGGGAATACTTGAAATAATAAGAGGTCATTAAAATAAAGACATTCTCATCTGCTACCAGAATCTCCATGGACAGCGATAAAGGAGGATGTGACAATTCCAGATAAACTCAAATAATCCTGGAAAAAACTGAACTTGAGGGTTGACTGAAGGTTTATATGAGTTTCCCCTGGAAGAACAAGAGGAGCAGGTTGCATTCACTCATTTCAGGGTACTGGTGCCACCAAGTGGTGTCTGGAGCAATTGTTGGTGGCATTTTATTACCCCACTAGTGACAGAACCTCTTGGCTTACCTATGCCTTCCATGGTAGTAAACAGAATGGGGATGGCTCCAGTTCTCTGTGGAGTGAAGCACACACCTGTGATCCTGGCACTTATATGAACAGAAGTATGAAAAAAATGTGTAGGGAGCAAACAGCTTTGGCCCTGGAATCTGACCTCCCCTTGGTTTCTACTGCTGGCAATTGCTCTACCATGCCTGACCTTTACCTGTCAAGTCCCTTGAGGTGTGTTCAGAAGTTTATAACTACTTGGACAAGTGTCACAACTTGTGTATCTTCTTTAACTGCTTTAACTGAGATTTTTATATAATCTCTCATATAGGTTTTCTCTTTTTATTGCTGCCATCATGGCTTGGCCTTTTTTTGTTTCTTTACTGGTGTCATAAAAATGTTCATGGGCGGCCGGGCGCGGTGGCTCACCCCTGTAATCCCAGCACTTTGGGAGGCCGAGACGGGCGGATCACGAGGTCAGGTGGCTAACACGGTGAAACCCCGTCTCTACTTAAAAAAAAAAAATACAAAAGAATTTAGCTGGGCGTGGTGGTAAGCGCCTGTAGTCCCAGCTAGTCTGGAGGCTGAGGCAGGAGAATGGCACGAATCCGGGAGGCGGAGCTTGCAGTGAGCCTAGCTGGCGCCACTGCACACCTGTCTCAAAAAAAAAAAAAAAAAAAAATTGTTCATGGGCTTTCCTAGCCTCAGTCTCTCTCTGCTCCGATCGAGCCATAGCCCACTTCTATAGTAAGCTTCCTGCAGTTCTGGTCATTTAACAACAGTACTGAAAAGCCTTCAGCTGTTTCTCTCTAACTACTAGCAGAGTCTGACCTCAGAACATAGCATAGGCTTTTAACAGGGTGACTCTAATGTCTGTTTGCCCAGTATGGCCCCAGTTTCCTTCTGTTGTCCCACTGTAATCATTGTGGCTTTCTTCATTTTCAACAGTGTCCTAGTTTAGATACTACATTTTATGGATACCTGAGCTTTAATCTACTTAGTTCTCCTTCCTCTAATATATTAGAGATATGCAGGCATTACATGATTTTGTGAGCACCTGGTGTTAATGAGGCCACAGCTCCAGGCCTCTACAGGTCAACTAGTTGTATGCATATATAAGTAGGCTAACAGAAGAAAGTGTAAAGTTTGTGGTGGATAGAGAAATTGGACTCAGAGAGGGTTCATATCTGAGTTAGAACATCTCTGTGTGTGAGTGTGTATCTGTGTGTGTGTGTATGTATTGTTTTCTTTGAACATTAACAAACTAAATATAAATTTGGGATTTATCACCCTATTTAAAATTTATTTTCTCCTGTAATTTATATAAAGGCAGTTTTTGGATTTTAGTAAGAAAATCTACCTTTACATTTTTAAATAATTCATTTTTAATTTTTATGGATAATTATAGTTATACATGTTTTGAAACATATGTGACACTTTGATACAAGCATACAGTGTATAATCATCACATATGGGTAGTTGGGATACCCATCACCTCAAACACTTATCATTACTTTGTGTTGGGAACATTCCAATTCTACCCTTCTAGCTATTTTGAAATATACAATAAACTATTGTCAGCTATAGTCGCCCTACTGTGCTACCAAACACTAGATCATATTCCTTCTTTCTAACTGTGTTTTTGTACCCATTAAGCAACTTCTTTTTATCCCTTCCTCTCCACTATTCTTCCCAGCCTATTTTTTGGCTCCCACATATGAGTGAGAACATACGCTATTTGCCTTTGTATCCTTGGCTTATTTCACTTAACGTAATGTCTTCCAGTTCCATTAATGTTGTTGCAAATGACTGTATTTCATTCTTTTTGTGGTGAAATGATATTCCATTGTGTATATATACACCACATTTTCTTCATCTGTTAATGAGCACTTAAGTTGATTCCATATCTTGGCTATTGTGAATAGTGCTACAACCTTTGTATTTTTTATGTAGCTCTTTTAGCGGATAAGAAGAGCACTATTTGGGACCTAATGAATATCACACTCATAATTCATTACCAAATGAGAAAAAGATTCAGATAAGTAATAATACAGTAGTGCTAAAAATTTTGAGGAGTTTAGAAACATACTGTGTGCTCTTTTGGCACAAAAGGTCATATGCCTTATTTATCCAACAATTAGTGCAGTGCTTGGTGCATAAATACAATTGAGTAGAAATTGAAGCAGACTTTGCCAGTTTATAGAACTGAAATTTGGTTACTGCATTCTGGTTTAAGTATTTCCTATGTCTGCTACATTGTGGTGTTAACAATCTGTTAATGGTTGGATGCATACTATTAAGGGAATGCTTTGTCCTTAGCTCACCATCAGTAGGAATGCACTATGAGTTTTTTCTAGAGAAGAAAAGAATTCGAGCTCAGCCACCCATTTTCTCTTACTCATTTCCTTTTTTAACCACTTAAATACATTTCAGACTAAAAACAGCCAGACTCTGTGTTCTTGAAAAGGATTTCGTATAAGAACTAGTTGACCTGTAGAGGCCTGGAACTGTGGCCTCGTTAACACCAGGTGCTCACCAAATCATTTAATGCCTGCATATCTCAGATTATCTTGTGCAGCTCTTTTGCTTCCTTTTCTGGTCTAAAGTTGAGTCAATCAAGAGTATAGGAAGTTGGAATTCAACTTAGGCTACTGTTTAACTAGCTGAGTGTCATTCACCCACAGTCATCCATTTGTTTCCTGTGTGTTCCTCCAGGTGCTGGGACTTCCTGGAGAAGGGTGTCCAGCAGACACACATACATCCACACACAGGCCAGCTTATGCTTGTCATGTTAACCCACATTGAGTAAGCTGCTCTCTTTACCTTCTTTTCTTCAACTTATTTTATGAAACTTTTTCCTGATCACACTATCTTCAGGAGAATCAGGCTTTGGACATAATGGCACATGCCCTGATATTCAGTACTCTGCGATCCAGTGGCTTTCTTTTATATACTTTTTCTCCAAATGTGTATTTAATGGAACTGTAAACTTTAAATACAAGGGCTATATATGTATGCTTCATTTTTTGTAAAGATGCCCCATATTTTGAATTCTTTCAGGTAAAGGACTGTATATTTAATGTGTAGCTCTGAGTCTGCCTGGATTTAAATCCCAACACTGTCTCTTAGCAGCTTTGTGACCTTGGACAGATGATGGAACTTCTCTGTACCTTATGTTACTTATCTGCATTGTGGGGTCAATAATCCATCTTCTGGGTTTTAATTGTTTTTAAGAGCTTTATTGAAACATAATTCACATGGTATAAAATTCACCCAGAGTGTTCAACTCAGTGTTTTCTTGTGTATTTACAGATTTGTGCAACCAACCCCACAATCTAATTTTAGACCATTTTCGTAATCCCCCAAAGAAACCCTGAACCCATCAGCAATCACTCCCCATCCCTGCTTACAGTTTTTTATGAAGATTAAATGAATTGACACATGGAAAGCACTCAGAATATTGTCTGGCACCTAGTAAGTGTTCTCTATTATTATTGTTGATATTATTATTATCAATACCATTACTATTATCTTTGTACCCTCAGCCAACATAGCATCTGATGCTCACTAGGTCCTTGCTGAATAAATGAGGAAATAAAAGATGAAACTACATCTTCAGCATTTGAGGTAATAGTGAGAGAAATGCCCAACATTATGAATACTGTAGACATGATCCAAGTCACAGTAGGATCTGTGTTAGAGCACAGTATCTTACTGAAGAAAAATACATTAACACGGGCTTTTTTTTAAAATTTATTATTATTATTATACTTTAAGTTCTAGGGAACATGTGCATAACATGCAGGTTTGTTACATATGTATAGTTGTGCCATGTTGGTGTGCTGCACCCATCAACTCATCAGCACCCATCAACTCGTCATTTACATCAGGTATAACTCCCAATGCAATCCCTCCCCCCTCCCCCCTCCCCATGATAGGCCCCGGTGTGTGATGTTCCCCTTCCTGAGTCCAAGTGATCTCATTGTTCAGTTCCCACCTATGAGTGAGGACATGCAGTGTTTGGTTTTCTGTTCTTGTGATAGTTTGCTAAGAATGATGGTTTCCAGCTGCATCCATGTCCCTACAAAGGACACAACTCATCCTTTTTTATGGCTGCATAGTATTCCATGGTGTATATGTGCCACATTTTCTTAATCCAGTCTGTCACTGATGGACATTTGGGTTGATTCCAAGTCTTTGCTATTGTAACATGGGCTTTTATCGCAATGGCTCGGCATGATGGTGTCATATAATAACCAAGGAAAGTTAGTCCTAAATCTTGAATGCCAGTAGGTAAACTTGTGACCAAGGGAAAGCCCCAGATGTTGCTTCTCTGCGTAGTTACCTACAAAATGAAACTGTATTCAATGAATGACTTCTAACTTCATTCCTTTTTCTAACATCCAGATTGCTCACCAATAAATGTCATGAGAATTGTATATCATATTTGCATATTGCATTCATTTATGATTTTATTTGTTACAGTTCCCAGAGTGTATCATGTTCCCAAAGAGAACAGAAGTGTGGATTATCTCCATTCTTAATTCTTCCAATGATTTGCCTCTGCCTATAAGATGAAGACCAAACTACTTGGCTAAGCATCCAACACTCTTCTGGGTCTCTTTGCTTGGGGAGTATCTATTGTCAGTTATCTTGGAAGCCGAACAACTGATGTTACATTGGGGGAATATCAGCAGTTTTGGGGGACTGTTTTTTTAAGATGTTCTTCCCTGCCCTGAAAAAGTTAGGCAATTATCTTTTGGAAATTTCTTTTTTTTTTTAATTTTTATTTTTTATTTTTTATTATTATTATACTTTAAGTTCTAGCGTACATGTGCATAACGTGCAGGTTTGTTACATATGTATAGTTGTGCCATGTTGATGTGCTGCACCCATCAACTCGTCAGCACCCATCAACTCGTCATTTACATCAGGTATAACTCCCAATGCAATCCCTCCCCCCTCCCCCCTCCCCATGATAGGCCCCGGTGTGTGATGTTCCCCTTCCTGAGACCAAGTGATCTCATTGTTCAGTTCCCACCTATGAGTGAGAACATGCGGTGTTTGGTTTTCTGTTCTTGCGATAGTTTGCTGAGAATGATGGTTTCCAGCTGCATCCATGTCCCTACAAAGGACACAAACTCATCCTTTTTTATGGCTGCATAGTATTCCATGGTGTATATGTGCCACATTTTCTTAATCCAGTCTGTCACTGATGGACATTTGGGTTGATTCCAAGTCTTTGCTATTGTGAATAGTGCTGCAATAAACATACGTGTGCATGTGTCTTTATAGCAGCATGATTTATAATCCTTTGGGTATATACCCAGTAATGGGATGGCTGGGTCATATGGTACATCTAGTTGTAGATCCTTGAGGAATCGCCATACTGTTTTCCATAATGGTTGAACTAGTTTACAATCCCACCAACAGTGTAAAAGTGTTCCTATTTCTCCACATCCTCTCCAGCACCTGTTGTTTCCTGACTTTTTAATGATCGCCATTCTAACTGGTGTGAGATGGTATCTCATTGTGGTTTTGATTTGCATTTCTCTGATGGCCAGTGATGATGAGCCTTTTTTCATGTGTCTGTTGGCTGTATGAATGTCTTCTTTTGAGAAATGTCTGTTCATATCCTTTGCCCACTTTTTGATGGGGTTGTTTGTTTTTTTCTTGTAAATTTGTTTGAGTTCTTTGTAGGTTCTGGATATTAGCCCTTTGTCAGATGAGTAGATTGCAAAAATTTTCTCCCATTCTGTAGGTTGCCTGTTCACTCTGATGGTAGTTTCTTTTGCTGTGCAGAAGCTCTTTAGTTTAATGAGATCCCATTTGTCAATTTTGGCTTTTGCTGCCATTGCTTTTGGTGTTTTAGACATGAAGTCTTTGCCCATGCCTATGTCCTGAATGGTACTACCTAGGTTTTCTTCTAGGGTTTTTATGGTATTAGGTCTAACATTTAAGTCTCTAATCCATCTTGAATTAATTTTTGTATAAGGAGTAAGGAAAGGATCCAGTTTCAGCTTTCTACTTATGGCTAGCCAATTTTCCCAGCACCATTTATTAAATAGGGAATCCTTTCCCCATTTCAATTTGAATAAAGAGAAGGAAGGATTGAACATACTTGGAGGTGATTTACTTCAGGTATATATTGTAGGTTCTTTTGCTGACATATTGTAGATTTAGGCACTCTAAGGGGTTTGTCTATTTATTCCTACAGTAATCCACCCTTATTTATGATTTCATTTTCTATGGTTTCAGTTTCTTGTGGTCAGTCATGGTCTGAAAATATTTAGTGGAAAATTACAAATATAAACAATTGATAAGTTTTAACTTGTGTGTAGTTCTAAGTAGAGCGATGAAATCTTGTGCCGTCCTGCTGAAACCCCTCAGACATGAATCATTCCTTCGTCCAGTGATTCCATGTAGATGCTGTCTGCCTAGTGGTCATCAACATTGTCTGCTACTGCTACTGATGTCCAACTATTAGCATCATCATGGCTCAATGACCCAGGGTCATTAGAAGCAAATAAGCCTTCCTTGCAGGTTTCTTCAGAAGGTCAGTAGTAGCCTAATGCTACAACACAATACCTGTATCATTCACTTCACTTCATTATCACAAGAAGGGTGAACACACTACAATAAGGTATTTTGAGAGAGAGAGACCACATTCACATAAGTTTTATTATAGCATATTGTTATTAATAAAATTGTTGTACTTTATTAATAGCTGTTAATCTTTTACTGTCTAATGTATAAATTGAACTGTATACATATATAAAGTTTATATATATGAAACATATATATGTAAAAAATATAAACATACATTTTTTATTTCAGTAGTTTTTGGGATACTGGTGGTTTTTGGTTACATGGATGAATTGGGATACTGGTCGTTTTTGGTTACATGGATGAATTGTATAAAGGTGAAGTATGAGTTTTAGTGCATGTATCACCTGAGTAGTGTACCTTGTAAACAATATGTAGTTTTCTTTATCCCTCACTCCCCTATTGTTCTCCCCCATCCTGAGTCTCCAAAGTCCATCATACCACTCTACATGTCTTTGTGTACTCATAGCTTCGCTCCCACTTGCAAGTGAGGACATATGGAATTTGGCTTAATTTGAGTTTAATTAGATCCTATATATTTATTTTTGTTTTTGCTGCATTTACTTTTGGGACCTTAGTCATAAATTGTTTGCCTAGGTCTGATTAACGAAAAAAAAAAGAAACTTCAGCCAAATTAAATTTAAAGGAGTTTAATTGGGCAATGAATGATTCACAAACTAGGCAGCCCCAAGAATCACAGCAGATTCACAGAAACTCCAGTGCCACTACATAGTGGAAGATTTATAGACAAATAAAAGGGAAATGATGTACAAAAATTAGAAATGAGGTAGAGAATGGCTGGATTGGTTACAGCTTGGTGTTTGCCTTATTTCAACACAATTTGAACACTCAGCAGTGAATGAATGGTTGAGGTATGGCCACTAGGATTGGCCAATACTCAGCCATTGTTACAGGCACATACTCCTAATTAGGTTTTCAATCTTGTCTACCTATTAAGCTAGGTTGCATTCATCTGCAAGGACTCAAATATAGAAGTACAGTGCCCTTCTCAGGCCATATTTAGTTCTGTTTAACAATTCCCCTTTTTTGGTCATTTTCTCAGTTTTGAGAGATTCACAAAAACTTCAGTTATTGATGTCACTATCACTTATTTGGTCTTGAAACCCACTGGGAAATAGTAGAACAGTGAGTTTTGCAAAAGGTAGGAACAAGGGCTGAGTAGAGGGTAACATTTTTGCCAGAATGTTCTATTTACAGGAAAAAAACAAAACCAAGTCTGTTCTGGGATCTACATGTTTCCTTAAAGTCTTAGTTTGATTACATCACATTTAGCCTGAGTAAATCTATTTTAGTTCAGTTTGGCCTATTGGGTCCTAGTGCATGAGCTTAGTTCAAAACAATGGCCTCCTATAATTTTGTTTTAAAAGTTCCTCTTTTTTGGTTGGGGTCTCACTTAGGTGAAAGTGTGACCAAAATTTAGGGCCTTAGCACCACTCTCTGTTGCCATCATTTTGAGTTTCCAGTCTCAGCATATCATTCATAGGTTATGGTGCCCTCATGGCCACATATTTCTTTCAGCTCTTGTCATTCCAGTTGAAGAGAGACCATTTGACATTTTACAGATGGCTACATGCAAACATTTAAAACCTTTGAGAGAATATAGCACACCAGGGAGACTATTACTAGACTCTTGGGTTTGAAGTGTGCTCCTTAGCCAGAGTCCCCATAAAGCAAACCACCTAAAGTTAAATAGATTAAAGAATGAGCTGGATGAAGAGTCTACTTGCTTGACTAAGTGGTCTTTTCATTAATCCCCCACAACTGAATTTTTATAATCTACATTTGACATATTTCTCCATAAGCCACAAGTGCCAGCAACTGCACAAGTATTTTTCTTTTTAGCCAACTCTATTATTAGCATAACTTTCACAAGATAATTTAAAGTCCATTGTGTAATGATAGCCTTTACAGTAGAATCTGCTATAGAGTCTATTGTGAGTGATGCATTTCTAATTATTACCTCTTTTATTTTAAAGCATGGAAAAAGGACCTAATAAATGGTGTCCTTCTAGAAGAGTAAAGGGCTTCTTGCGATGTTCTCTTTAACCTATGATGTAGGTTAAGAGGAGTTTTGACTGATTATGGGGCAATGTATATACCACTAAAGTTTCTCACCTACCTGGGGCCTTCATCTTTTATCTATCAAAGTATAAGGTTATTTATGTATAAGGCTGGCTGAAAAATCCTTCACGAATAAAAATATACCCTATAAGTGCACAGAATAGACCCCCTTTTCATTTCTATTATTCACAGAGGCATAAATAAGGAAAAATATTCGAAGATAAGAGTCTCATGATAGTAGAAGTCTTGATTCATGACCTTGGGAACAGCTGTTCACATCAAGTATTCCATCTTCTTCTGGGTGGAAACTTTCCTGGTTCGTTTTACCTTAAGGGTTCCACTGGGTGTACAATTCCAAGAGTGTGGAGGGGCCCTTCTCAGCTGTTTGGTTATGAATCCAAAGTACAGGTTCCAAAGTTTTGTTGCAGTGTGGATGGCAAGGACAGTCTTTCTCTGATGTTCTCAGAATATTCAATCTTCAGGTTCTAGATTGTGAAGGAGTTGATTGTCCTCAGTGAACCATAAAAAGCTTTATTTACCTGGTGAAAATATACTGTGACATAATGATTAACTGTTATTTAAAAAACATGCATTGAAATATCTCTATAAATGTTTAAATGACCCATCAGATAGCCAAATATACCTGAAGGTTTGATTGTGTTCCCAGGAATATGGAACCAAACATTGGTTTTAAACTATTTTCACAATTTTTAAGTCACCATATCAACATATTCAATTTAGATCATTTAATTTTTTTTTCCATGATGAATTGTGGAATGCAGAACCTTCAATAACACAAGTTTTAAGGACTCAGGAAGGACAAGGAGGGTGCCCTGGTTCTCCATGGGTACATACTTAATGCTGGACTTATATCCTCTTGAATACCAGTTGTTTCTCCAATTTAGGTGCATAGCGCTGATAACTAGTGGGTCATTATAGGTAAGTTGACTTAGACCATGGAGTTCAAATTGTATATGTAAACAATTTCAGTATAGGCTAGTTTAAAATGAAAATCTGGCAAAGTATTTTCTTGATATTTAATTAATTTTTTTGTTCTACTTGGGTTAACAGTTTTATACAAGGAAATTTGGTTATTTCTATAGTGTACAATAACTTAACATAATAACTATAATCATGACTGATAGCATATACTCAGACATATTATGATTTTAGAAATCCCATACAATTTTAGAACATATATTAATATCATTCACTAAAATATAGCCTGAAGACTAAACATTATTTTTATTTTGACAATATTTCCCATGTAACTTAACATGTTAAATAATGCTGTTTACCTCCCTTTTGGATGCTTACCTGTCTTTTGGATGCCCTCTGTAGCATTCCAAAGTTAAAGGGTCAAAAAAGACCATTTTGAAGCTGAAATTGGATTTTGGGGAGCCTATTAAATATGTTAAAGATTTAAAACACTTGATATTATGAACTAGAATTCCATGTCACCATAAGTCATTCATTTAGTCAAAATGATGAGTCAGAAATGTTTAAAAAGGCAAAAACCTTTACTCGTTGATAAAAGGAAGACTTAGCTTTCCAAACCATCTGTCTTTTGTCTTTCCATCATTTTTTCCCTTTTGTAGTATATTTAAAAGGCAAACAAAATCTTTCATTATCTTATCTACATGAAAATCTTGTTAAAGAGAGAAAGCCAAATTTCACCCTTGCATTAGCAGACTATTAATGTCAATCCCAATTTTTAATAAAACCTCATAGACAAATCTACCCAATATTAATCAGTTTTATCATATGGCAAGATTTTTATAAACCTTTTATAACCCTTTATAAATTTTTGTTAAAGAGCAGATTAGTGCTTTAAGAAAGCTCTGTTGTGCTTTTATTTTGATGTTCAATTTACAGTAAAACCAAATAATACCCTTCTAAATTTAGTCAATATTTTCACACATAGAATTTCTTTTACAAGGTTAATTTTTACAAACCTTCCACATCTTGTTTTAACCTTCAGCTTTATTTAATTTAACACAATCATTTAACCCTTTAAACTAGGCAAAAATGTACATTCTCATGCCTTCTTATAATCTCTTACAAAAAACACATTTCATTCTCCTCACACATCTTGCATGCAAACCTATTTTTTCAGTAGTCCCAATTACTTTTTATAATGATAATGCTTAGTAACTTTCACTCTTGGTGCATAAATGTTCTTTTATAAATCCTTTTATAAATGGGCTTACGTTGACCATCTATGACGTGTTTGAACTTTCTGACTTGTCCTAAACATCTCTCTTTTAAACAACCAGTCATTTTCCTTTAGCCTTAGGACAAGAATTTACCATACAAGATCCTTCCTTATATACAATCTCTTTTCTTTTATGCCTTCTTTGCATAGCTAAGAGGCATGGTTAATTTCACATGTTCCCAGGGCTTATTTAGAATTTAATGCCTCCAAAATAAATTGAACAATTTTCAAAAGTCAAAGAAACAGTTTAATACCTTAAAGCATTTAGCAAGCTTAACATCTGACCTGCATAATTTAAACCAAATATTTACACTTTTGAAGACATTTTAATTTTACCAATAATCTTTTAAACTGTATTTCCCAAAGATTACTAAAGTTACAAGAAGTAAATAAAAGTCATTATACTTTTTACATTTCTGACAAAATATTTGACTTAAGCACTTATTATTATTAAACCAATTAGTTAAAACTCTTTCACATATAAACATTACATACACAATACATATATAAATTTACCTAGACAGAAGAAGATTACTACAGTAGTTGTAAAATTTTTCATTTGCCAGTTTTTAATTTTCTTAATTGGATTATTGGCTTTTGGATAGAGTCCTTGGAAAAACAGCTCCAGGAAAGGGTCTCTGGTGCCTCCTGTTTTTTCCAAGGAGTCTCAGGTTGTTCGAGCCTGAATATCCACTTTTAATTAAGCTGACTTTTAACCATAGCTCTCTTTAATAAAGTCCTTTTAAACATTCTTATTGCTTGACTTTACCCAGGCCAAATGGTCAACATTTCTGGATTTTCAGCTTTATTGAAAGTAACCTCACAGGTGCTTTGAGACAGGAAAATTCAAGATAGTTTGTGGAGAGGAACATAATTTTAAAACGGCAAAGGTCATGAAATACCAATTAGAAAGACTCATCCCCTAAGCTAGGGATTGAAACCCAAACCCAGGCCACCATTGTGAAAAGAGAAAGCACCACCACATGGTTACAAGGTCAAGCTTTCAAGGACATACTGACCAGTTTGTTAGGCTGTCTTGAACAGCAGGCATATGTGGTTCTAGGCACACATTTTATCTCAAGGTACCCACCCCTCTTTGTGACAGAACAATATAGAAAGCCACACAAAGCACACCAGATTCACTATAGCTTAAGACCAGACTCAGTTTTTTTTTTTGTATTAATCCAAACTGTACAGAACAGATAAACAGTGATTTTTATCATTCATTTAACTGGTTTGCACAGAGAGAGAGATATGGAGGCCAGAAGTCTGACTGGTAAGAAATTATTACCCTTTTGCCAGCATGCCAGGCTTCTGGGTTTTACTTCCCTGAGCAGCCCTAGTGACCTGACTTGCTGCACCATCCCCTGGGGGACCAAGCCATATCATAAAACAAAATTATCTTTTTTCATTCTGGCCAGAGAAAAATTCATGTGACAAGACACAGACATTTGCCACTCTGTTTAGCACCCAATATCAAATGGCAAGGCTTAAATTTACCCTCAGATGGGCCCTGCCATCTTTAATCCAACCTCTGTCTAGGAGTTTCAACATGTGGTCTCTAGGCAATATGGTTGCCCTGAGTAATGAAAAAAAAAGATAGAAAAAAAAAAGCACTACCTGTTGCAGGGTGGGGAAGTGAAGACCTCAGAGAGGCCAGAGAAAGATCCACCCATTGCAGCAACACTGAAAAGTTCAAGTGGCTGCTTGTTGGTTGTGATGGGATCTTTTCCAGCAGTACCATCAGCTCTCAAGTTTCCCCTTTTAGGAAGGAAAGAGCTCCCCATGTCCAGTGATCCTGTACGTGCCTAATCCTGTAACCCTTAGCCATCAGCAAAGAGTGTAAGGCATATTAATCCAAAGAGAATAACAGTTAACATCTCATAGGGCCAAACCTGTTCTTAGCCAAAAGGGACTTTATCGAGAGCCCTCATTTTTAAATGTACTTCAGTGCATTGTAGTTCATTCAGAATGTTCCACTGTAAGTTATCTTTAGTAAGCTTTTACCATTTCTACAAGACTTTGCTGCATCCTAGACCTAATGTATAGACCAGAAGGAACTCAGTTTTCAAGAGATTAAGGATTCCATTTTACCTAAAATATTGGCTTTACTCTTAGGTTCTCCTAATTAACTTAGCCAATAATTTTTCCTACTTGGGCATGCAAGAAAAATGAAACAAAGGGGTAGGACACAAAAATCCCTGTGAATTTTCAAAAGCCAAATTTTATAACTCCTGCAATATTACTGCTTACTAGCAGTTCCTTTCTGACCCAGTCAGATGTAAGAGGTCTCTAACTGGATCCAAACCAGTTAATTCCCAGATCAAATCGATTCCTGGACCCAGCCTAGTTGCTGTGACAACTTCCAAGCCCAGTTTGGATCAGAAATTTGCTCAAAGAAACTCGAATAGCTCAAAACACAAATATGTGGCTCTGAAATCCAAGAGAGCACTTAACTCATGATCCCCAGCTATTCTGAGACATCAATGGACACAAGTGGGTCCTGCAGGCACCTTGCTTGTTCACTCAGTGCTCCTGGGGGTCACTAGAAGCTCTCCTTCAGATCCTGCTTCTGACACCATCTGATAAAAGAAAAACTTTAGCCAAATTAAATTTAAAGGAATTTTATTGAGCAATGAACAATTGGTGAATTGGCAACTCCCATAATCACAGCAGATTCACAGAGACTCCAGTGCAGCCACATGGTGAAAGATGATTTATAGACAAAAAAAGGGAAATGATGTACAGAAATTGGAAGTGAGCTACAGAATGGCTGGATTGGTTATAGCTCGGTGTTTGCCTTATTTCTACACAATTTGAACACTCAGCAGTGTATGAATGGTTAAAGTACAGCTGCTCAGATTGGCCAAGACTCAGCTATTGTTACAGGCACATACTCCTAAGTTAGGTTTTCAATTTTGTCTACCTATTAAAAGCTAGGTTGCAGTTCATCCACAAGGACTCAAATATAGAAATGCAGAGTCCTTCTCAGGTCATATTTAGTTTGCTTTAACAGGCCAATGCCAAGAAGAGTTTTTTCCTAGGTTGTCTTCTAGATTCTTATGTTTTTAGGTCATAGATTTAAGTCTACAATCCATCTTCAATTGATTTTCTTAATATGGTAAAATACAGGAATCCAGTTTCATTTTTCTACATGTGGCTATCCAGTTTCCCACAACCATTTATTAAATAGAGTATCCCTTCCCCAATTTATATTTTATATGCTTCATTGATGATCAGTTGGTTGTAAGTATTTGGCTTTATTTCTCGTTCTCTGTTCTGTTCCATTGGTCTATGTGTCTATACCAGTATAAAGCTGTTTTGGTAATTGTAGTCTTGTGATATAATTTGAAGTCAGGTAATGTGATGCCTCCAGATTTGTTCTTTTTGCTTAGGATTATTTTGGTTATTTGGGCTCTTCTTTGATTCCATATGAATTTCATGGTTGTTTTTTTCTAATTCTCTGAAAAATGATGTTGCTGTTTTGACAGGAATTCCATTGAATCTACAGTTTGCTTTGTCTAGTACGGTCATTTGCATGGTATTGTTCTTTCTACTCCATAAGCAGTGTTTCGTAGTTCTCCTTGTAGCAATCTTTCATTTCCTTGGTTAAGTATATTGCTTGGTATTAATATTTTTTGCAGCTTCTATAAAATCATATTGATATTATTTCAATTTTTAAAATTTATTAAGACTTGTTTTGTGTCCTATTGTATACTCTATCTTGGAGAATGTTTTATATACTGATGAGAGGATTGTATATTTTGCAGTTCTTGGGTAGAATGTTCTGTAAATATCTGTTACGTCTGTTTATTCTAGACTGAAGTTTAAGTTCATTGTTTCTTTGCTGACTTTCTGCCTAGATAATCTTCCTAGTGCTGTCAGTGAATGTTGAAGTCCCCTACTATTATTGTGTTGCTGTCTATCTCTTTTCTCAGGTCTAGTGGTAATTTGGGAGCTCTAGAATTAGATGCATATATATTTTGGATTGTAATATCTTCTTGTTGCGTGAATCATTCTATCATTATATTCTGTCATTATATAATGTAATAATCTTTGCCTTTTTTTTTTTTTTTTTTTTACTATTATTGCTTTAAAGTAAGCTACTCCTCCTTGCTTTGCTTTCTATTTGGATGAAATATCTTTTTCCTCTCCTTTACCTTGAATCTATAAGAATCCTTACATGTTAGGTGAGTCTCTTGAAGACAGCAGATATTTCGCTTGTGATTTTTTAATCCATTTTACCAATCTGTATCTATTAAGTGGAGCATTTAGACCACATATGTTCAACATTAATATTGAGATTCAAGGTACTGTGCCAGTCATTTTGTTGATTGTTACCTAGCTACTTTGTTTTTTGTTTTGTTTTGTTTCATTTTGTTTTTGTTTTCTAGACCATGTGGGTCTGATGCTTTCAAGAGGTTCCATTCTGGTGAATATTGACCTTTTGTTTCAAGATTTAGAACTCCTCTCAGCATTTCTTGTAGAAGTCATCTGGTAGTGACAAATTTCCTCAACATTTTCTAGTCTGAGAAAGATCTTATTTCTTCATTTATAAAACTTAGTTTTGCTAGATACAAAATTTTGGGCTTACAGTAATTCAGTTTAAGGAGGCTAAAGATAGGACCCAAAGCCCTTCGGCCTTGTAAGGTTTCTGCTGAGAATTCTGCTGTTAGTCTGATAAGTTTTCCTTTATAAGTTACATGATGCTTTTGTCTCACTGCTCTTAGAACTCTTTCTTTCATGTTGATTTTAGATAGCCTGATGAATATATACCTTGGTGATATCCTTTTAGCAATTTATCTCCCAGGAGTTCTTTGAGCTTCTTCTGTTTGGATATCTAAATCTCTAACGAGGCCAGTAATGTGACCTGTCCTCAAGTCTCCTAGCAGTGGGTAATAGCACCAGCTGTGATGGGGTGGCAGGGGAGTAACATAGACTTTGCAAAATTCCTTGGTTATAAATAGCCTTAATGTGTTTGCTTTCTCAAATGCCAGGTATAGTAGCAATGAACTGGTTCTATGGACAGACTCAGGACCTCCTGGTTATCTCCCACACTTGTAGCAAGACAGTTCTTACTCCAGCAGCATTCTGCCAGCAGCAGCTAGCTAGGTTCCAGGCAGTCTGTGCTCAGAACCCAAAAGTGCCCCATGCCATAAATACTCACTAGGGAGACAGCAACAACAAAATTTTGTATCCAGCAAAACTAAGTTTTATAAATGAAGAAATAAGATCTTTCTCAGACAAGGAAATGTTGAGGAAATTTGTCACTACCAGACGACTTCTACAAGAAATGCTGAGAGAAGTTCTAAATCTTGAAACAAAAGGTCAATATTCACCAGAATGGAACCTCTTGAAAGCATCAGACCCACATGGTCTAGAAAACAAAAACAAAATGAAACAAAACAAAACAAAAAACAAAGTAGCTAGGTAACAATCAACAAAATGACTGGCACAGTACCTTGAATCTCAATATTAATATTGAACATAAATGGTCTAAATGCTCCACTTAATAGATACAGATTGGTAAAATGGATTAAAAAATCACAAGCGAAATATCTGCTGTCTTCAAGAGACTCACCTAACATGTAAGGATTCTTATAGATTCAAGGTAAAGGACAGGAAAAAGATATTTCATCCAAATAGAAAGCAAAGCAAGGAGGAGTAGCTTACTTTAAAGCAATAATAGTTAAAAAAAAAAGGCAAAGATTATTACATTATATAATGATAGAATATAATGACAGAATGATTCACGCAACAAGAAGATATTACAATCCAAAATATATATGCATCTAATTCTAGAGCTCCCAAATTACCACTAGACCTGAGAAAAGAGATAGACAGCAATACAATAATAGGTTCCAGGCAGTCTGTGCTCAGAACCCAAAAGTGCCCCATGCCATAAACACTCGCTAGGGAGACAGTAACTGGGACTTTCAGGCCAGGTGCCTCTTGGTCTGCCACCCAGCTTTTGCATTTGTGGCTGTAGCACACTTCTCACTCACCCTTCAGTTCTGGCCAAGGAAGTTTCTCCCCACTCAAGATAATATTGTGAATCTCAATTGCGAGCTTCTTTCAACCTCTGACTACCGCCTGTGCTACCTGGCCAACTTCTGGGAGATTCCCTATGAGGTAGGATCAGGAATGGCTTCCCTCTATCCTCACTAGCAACTGGGAATACATGCAAAGCATGTCCTAATGCCACTCCTCATATACTCCCCACTGCTCACCAAATCAGCTCCTGTGCTGGACAGGAGGTTAAGGCCTTCCCTATGGCCTGGATTGATAGGTTCTCTGATGAGAATGTATATCCCAGAGGCAGTTTATTCCCATGTCATACTCTTGGGACTCAGTTTTTTGACTGGCTCATGGTGTAGGATGCAGCCCACTGCTGCTTTCAAAGCATGTGTGGTTTCTTTCAGCTGTTTTCCTGTTAAGTTCCTGTGTTGCTTCTTGGAAAAAAGTTCACAGTGTGAATCTCTCCATACTATTTTGTCTTTCCAAGTGGGAGAGGTATGCTAACAATGCCTTCAATCTGCTGTCTTGGGGGTTTAAAAATATATATATATATGTATATAAAAACCTTAACATAGGTATGCATGTATAAGAATAAACATAGCATAATTAGGGTTTGGTACTATCCATGGTATCAGGCATACACCTGGGATCTTCAGATGTATCTCTTAAGGGTAAGGGGGGATTACTATTTTACCTAAATTTGTTTATCTATCCTTGATTTTTTCTGAAAACATGCTCATTCAATGTTTTCTTTGCTTCTGTATGCCATCCACTTCCTTTTCATAAAGCATCTTTTCCTTATTCTTCTTCTCTTTGGCTTAAGTTGGCAAGAATCTGATTTTGTTGTCTACATCCAAACTACTCTAATACAAAATCATCTCATGATCCAAAGTAACCTTATCTAGTTCGTCTCATTTGCTGGATCCCATCTTCTCTTTTAGGTTCCTAAAATGTGACATGCTTTCTCATGGCCTACGACAATAAAATCTTTCGCTCTCTCATCTGCCTAATGAATTCTTATTCCTTCAATCTTTCTTCACACCTCTTTGGCAAGGACTTCCCTGGACTCTTTCCATCCACGGTTATAGGCTCTAATCCTATTGCATCCTTTACATAGCAATATTGAGACAACTTTTATTATGTGTCCAAAACCATTAAGCATTTTACATACATTGACTAATTTAATTCTTCCTATGGCTTTACAAGGATAAGTACAGTTATTACCCCCTTCATTTTGTAGCTGATGAAACAGGAACATACAGGTTTAGTAACACCCTGAAACCCAGCTAATAAATGGCACACCTAGAACCAAGGTTTTGAACCACTGAGTTGCACTGTCTTTCAGAGATCCCTTTTAAATTTGTTTACATGTCTGTCTTCACCTCTAGGCTTTCCTTTCTTCAGCTTTGTAATTCCAGAACACAGCAGGAGCCTGGCATATAGGAAAAGTAAATAAATGAGAGAATGAACCCAATTTCCCTTGGCTATTGCACTTAATCTCTTATTTTGTGGATGTAATTACAGTTGACCTTTGAACAAAGAGGGGATTAGGGACACTGTTACCTCATGCAGTCAAAAATTTGCATGTACCTTTTGATTTCCCAAAAACTTAACCACTAATAGCCTACTGTTGACTGGAAGCCTTACCGTTACATACATAAACAATAGAGTAACACATGTTCTGTATGTTACATGTATTATATACTATATTCTTACAATAAAGTAAGATAAAGAGAAGAAAATGTTAAGGAAAGTATTTATAATAATACATTTATAGTAATGTACTGTATTTATCAATTGTGAATTTATGCTATCTATTTACAAGATGAATTATCTGTCTGAAATGGAGGGCGACTGCAGCTGCAGACCTCACTCTATGGTACATATCAAGAAATTCAGCTTTTTCTTGTAATGCCATGACTCTTTTCCACTTCTTGGGAACACTTCCAGCATCACTAGTGGTGGTACATATGGGAACCATGGTGTTGTTATTCAAGATTTAAGATACTGTATAAATGATGAAAAATATGTGAGAACTGCAAGAGATCACTTTTTACTGCAATATACAGTTTACTGGAGAGATGCACTGCTCAGGGTCACTCCTCATTTGAAGCCAATGCTTGCAACACTTGAGTTCACCCCAGTAGCAATGGGAGGTGGCTATGAAATGATTACAGTTGTGCAATATGTACTACAGTTAATTTTATACAACTGTGAGTTAATACTGCATCTTTACATTTGTTTACCTTTCTCTAAACTGCAAATGACACACAGACCCTGTGTAAGGTCTGTGTTTGTGTGTAAGTTTTGATAAATTTTAACTTTTAAAAATTTATATATATTTTATAGTATTTAATGATAAAATAGACATATATTTTATGCATTCACAACATGTCTTTTTCTTAATTTTTCAGTATTTCTAGGCTATACAGTTGTCTGTTGTTTTCAAATTGCCACATATCTCTAAAACATTTTCCAATGTATTTATTGAAAACAAAATCAGTGAATAGGTGGGCCTCACACCGTTCAAACCTATTTTATTTATGGGTCAACTGTACTTTATTTTCTCATTCTAAGATGCATATTTTAAAAAATATTTCTGAAATTAGAAAATATGTTACAAATGATGTATATTTTTAATTGGGTGGCTCCCTCCCCTTCACCCTGCTATCCTGAAAAGCTGATATTAAAAGTGGCACATTTCACAATTCATGGCCACATCAAATCAAGAAAATACTACGATCATTTTGTTTGCTGCCTTTTGCCAAACCATGGGAATTGAGCTCCTTCTTATTGGAGTTTCTCTTCTGAAACATCATTCTATCTGCCTGACTCACTCTTACTGAGTTGGGTTGCTCCTAATCCTATCAGTAGGCCTTGTAGCTTTTCCCCCAAAAGTCAGGGCTGTGACCATAGGTAGATAATTGTCTGTTATGATGATACGTTAATATGGCCTTAAAAGAGAAGTAGACAGGTTCAGATGGCAGTGAAAATCAGTCGAGAGACTGCGCTAACTTGCAGCAGGGCCTGGGTATTGGTTGGTGAGGAGTCCTGCACATAACAAAAGGGGCCTTGCTTTAACCTCCTCCTCCATCTGACTTACGATGTGAATACAGAATATTTCAGTTGTATTGCCTTATTTCCCTCTTCCATCACAGCTTACGTACCCTTGAATATGAGCTACTTCTTGAGAATATACTCAAGAAGGCCAATCATTCTTCTCCCTGCCAATTCCAGGACTGAATAATAGGATCAATCAGGCTTTCATCACCTGCCCATCCCCTTCCTCTCAACCGTGGCCTGTATCAGAATGACAACTGCCTGTTGGAGGTTCTATTCTGAAATGTCTCTGGATTTTGTTCTGACTTTTTCTGTCATGGAGAAATAGAACCTCTAAGTGCCGACCTTAGTGTTTGCCTGCTGCTTCTCTTTCTAGTCCTTCCTCTATACTAGTTTAGACTAATTACTATGGTGAATCCAATTCAATCTATGCACTTACTTGCTTATAGCAGCTGTGCTCCCGCTCATTACTTTCCAGATGAAGTCCTTTGCACATAAGCACATATTCACAATCTGATTTCTGTTGGGACTTTAGGAAAAGATTATCTCCTGTTTTCTCTCAATGTTAGAATGTCATGGATATTAAGTTACCCTCCTGAATTAATGCAAGCTTTCCAAGGAAAAACAAAAACAAAAAAACAAAAAGAGTGGCTTTTTGGTTTTTGCTTTTGAAACAAGGATGCCAAAATGCACTGTGACACCACTGTAGTTAATATGTGGTTTGTAATTTTCCCCAGTTGGATTCTTCCTGGTCAGCCAGAGTCCCCTTTTAATTGCTGTGAACAAATGTCTAACCAGAGAGAGCTTCTCTAGAGATGACTTTTTTTTTCTTCTTTGCAGAGAATTCGTCATTTGCAAGAAAGACAAACAAAACTCCTTTATTCTGTAGAAAATATTTAATTAGTTTACCTCCTATAACTGTGAGAAAGTAGGAAGTGTTTTCTTGATGGGAGCATGTAATTAGTTCTTTTATGTGTTGACAATTTCAAACTATAATCTAGGAAAGCTTCCTTTAGCCTAAGGGAGAAAGTGGGCTCAAGAGGCATCTTGGTGTCATGTGGTGAAGGAAAGAATCAGTCCTATGGGAAGTGGCTGTACAGGTCACCAGAAAGTGAGTGTCTGTGATCTGGGAGAGCTAGGACCTTCTGCTTCTGCTACTACCACAGGGCAAGTTAGGATGAAGGGTTCATCAAGCAATGAAACCCTAGGGAGGTAACTTTCACTGTCCCTTGAGTCTCACATCCAAAGAAGTCTAACAGAGCTCTGGACTTCGTCTGGAAAGTAATGAGAGGGAGCACAGCTGCTGTAAGCTAGTGAGTGCATAGATTGAATTGGATTCACCATAGTGCCACTTTGATCAATTGCCACCTTGACCGAAACTTAGGTTTTTATTTTTGTTTCTGTTTTTGAGAGACAGGGTCTCACTCTGTTGCCCAGGCTGGAATGCAGTGCTTTAATCATGGCCCACTAAAACCTCAAACTCCTGAGCTCAAGCTATCTTATCACCAAAGCCTCCAGAGTAGCTGGGATTACAGGCATGCGCCACTGCCCCTGGCTAATTTTTAAACTTTTTGTAGAGATAGGATCTCACTATGTTTCCCAGGCTGGTTTTGAACTCTTGGCCTCAAGTGATCTTCCTGCCTCGGCCTCCCAAATTGCTGCGATTACAGGTGTGAGCCACTGCACCTGGTATCCGAATATTAGCTTTCATGTTTCATTTTTTATTTAGTCATCTTTAGCAAAAAGATATTTTAAGTCTTAAGTGATGACTTGAATAAAACATATTACAAGTCCACCTTACCACTCCCCAGCCCTGAAAAGCAATAACTAAAGTGACAGCTTCTTTAAGGACAATCTGCTTTCATTATTTAGTATAAACTGGAGCTTACACTTCCGAAATCTGAGTCTGTCATAGTATATTAGGTTTGGGTTTTTAAGAATTATTTCAGTTTCCTCTTGGCCTGTAGCTACCCATTGTCTTAAATGGAACTTTAGATCCTTTATAGAAGGTACATTTAAGTGCAGTTTCCAGGTATAGGGACTTCTTCAATGAGCTACATCCTATATGACATAGTGAGAATGGGATGGTACAACCTCCATCCAAAGCTAAGGTGAGACATGGAAGAGGGAGGACTCCTACAGAACTAACTAAAGGAACATATCTATGATGGTACTATGACTAAGAAAACACAACTCAATAAACTGAGTTGTTTTTCTCTGCCTTCGGATTTTAAGAGAAAGAGGCAAAAGGTGTCTTTATTTATGCTATAAATAGTGTAACTTTATAACAGAGAGTTATTTAAAATTCAAAAGCCAAGCAAATAACTTTATAGGTGTATATTATATGTGTATCCCCTAACCTTGAAGGCCAAACACACACACACACACACACACACACACACACACACACACGCTGTGGCACATGGTAATACTTAATAATGATTTCTTAAGTGAATAAATCTTGCTTTCTTTATATACTGGGCTGACTCCCCTATACCTTCTAAATCTTTTAGCATCATTATGCTTTTAGTATGTACTTATTATTAATGTCCAGCATGTCAAAGTTAATCATAATGGCTAACACGTACTTACTTGGGGTTATTATTGGTACCAAGCTATATATATATGTGGATATATAAATATTTCTACACAATAACCCTAAGGGTCTAAGAGTTAGGTACTACTATTATTTTGGTTTTAAAGATAAGACTGAGGCATAAAAAGTGTTTTTTTTTTTAATACTTGCAAGGTCAAATAGTTATAGTAAATGACAGTATTCAAATATAGACAGAATCATTGCTAGGTCCTCAGTTACAAAAAAAAAAAAAAAATCCCTGAATTTGTTTCTCTAGGCCTGCTTACTTGAAGTAGGGGAAAGAGGATTGCTAAATAACCTCTGTTAACCCAAAAGCCGGTGACTATGAGTTCTAGTCCTACTTTCAAGGCTTTCCTATAGAACATACAGTCTCTTAAGAAGAACTGACATTGATTGGAAGCCTTCTCTGTGCTAGACACTGTCCTAAGCAGTCATACAGACAGCATGTCATGGAATGCTCGCAACCACTTATGGGTAAGAATTCCTACCCTTGTTTTGCAGATGAGGAAACTTAGGTTTTGGAAGTGGACATCAGTTGCCCAGGGTCTCACTGTTGTTAGACCACTGAGCTGGGACTCATATCTGGGCCCATCTGACTCTAAAGTTTATTTCATACCTGGTGTTACCCTAAATTTTTAGGAATTTCCAATTGATCTGTCTTTCCACTGTTAGTGGCAACATGGTAATTGTTGTGTATTTTAATGAGTTGAATGTTCCACAGAGAATGTGTTAAGCTTTATTCTTACTACAAAATATTAGTGAAGCAAATAGTAGGAATTCCTGCCAAACTCAGATTGGGATTATTCCTCTTATGTATTTTCCTTATTATACAAGATGGATGAACCATTACAACTATTATATTAGTATTAAATAACCAAGGTATTCTGGTTACAAATGTAGAAAAGTCATCTGTTAGGCACTCAGCTAAGTATATCATCATACTGCAGGTTTCATTATGGGTTGCTTTGAATGAAAATGTATACTGCAGAAATTATTAATTAACTTTGGTTTTCTTACTAGAGTACAATTGACTTTATTTGATGTTAGCTGTTATGAATGAACACAGAAAGAATGCCTTAGCCATGTTTATCTGTTTGTAAGCATAGTGAAGGTAAAGGCTCTGTTTGCCAAACACTTTGAATTCAGCAGGAGCCCAGTAAATACTGTAGAATGAATGGTAGGAATCCAGTTAGCTTAAACTCTGAAACTGACAAAGCTTAGGTGCTTGCTTCCCATTTTTGACCTTCTTTCTCCTCCCTGAATGACTAATCACCTTCCACCTCTACCTGCTGTTCCTGTTTGCTCCAAGCACCAAGTAAAATAACCTGGTCAAAACTAACATTGGCCACTTACAGAGTTAATTCTTTGAGAAGTATTTGCAATTTCCAAAGGGTATTAGAGACAAGACAGTGTTCATGTTAGAATGTTACTATTGGCTGTAGTCAGGGAGCCCCCAAAACCTGTCAAGCCAGTTTGGAAAGAGGTGACTGTTGATGTATTAGATAAGCTCTGTAAGATGAGAGAATGATGTGCTTCATTTGTAGACGGTGTGGCATTGCCTTGATTACGTCTGGGCTCCTGCCTTTATCTTTCCTCCAATTTCATGGTGGTTCTGTGTATCAGAGCACATGCCACCTGGTTTAGAACTCAATGCACTCCACTGCTTGTCTCTCTCCCTCAGTAACACAGGGGAGATTTCCTTTCTCATGTATTCACTTCATGCAGTGTCCCCGATCCACAGTCATCATGCATTACAAAGGGTAATCAGTGCTGAGAACAATTAATAATCAAGCAATATAACCCAAGCAGAAATCTCAACAGGTTGCACATAAATAATCTCTATAATTTCTTAATATTCATCTAAGGATTGGCAAACTAAGGCCCTTGGGCTAAATCAAGGATAATACTTGCTTTTGTATGCCCAATGGCTAAGAATAGTTTTTATATTTTTTAAAGTTGGAAAATATAAAAAGAAGCAGAATATTTCATGACATGTGAAAAGTATATGAAATTCAAATATCAGTGACCACAAGTAAAGTTTTAGTGGAACACTTTATTCATTGCTTATTAATTTATGTATTGCTTATTCATTTATATATTGTCTATAGCTGCTTTTGTACTACAGTGCCTATGTTGAGTTGCTGTGACAAAGACCTGCAAAGCCTGAAGTATTTGTTATCTGGACTTTTACAGAAAAGGTTTGCTTAACCCTGCTTTAGTCACTCATCTGATATCAACCAGGAGAGCTGCTTGGAAATCACTGTTAAACACATACATGCCATTTTCTCGATGTAGACACTTGTTTTCCCAGGAAGGTCTGCCAGCTTGATTAATTGCATCAGTAGATATACATACTGGACAATCTGGCTCACGTTTGCCTGTGCTGCTGCCAAGCTGTCTATGTTGCTTAGTAATGATTGTGTGTCACCAGTGACCTTAAGGAAATAATGGATTAGAAATAGAAAGAAATGTAATTGGAAGTTGATAACATTATTAGTTCTATAATATAATTTTTCTGCCCTTTATACAGTTTAGTAACTGAGTTTAGAAACCATTATAAAGAATGAAAGACAGAATAAAGCAAGACAGACAGATATAATTCCCATCCATTAGCAAAATGTAAACAAATGAAAACCCAGAGAAATTAAACAAGTTTCCTACTGAGACGTGACAATGTGCCAGCAGCCCTTGCTGGCTCTCAGTGCCTCCTTGGCCTCAGCATCCTCTCTGGTGGTGCTTGAGGAGCCCTTCAACCCGCCACTGCACTGTGGGAGCCCCTCTCTGGGCTTGCAGAGGCTGGAGCCAGCTACCTCTGCTTGCAGGGAGGTGTGGATGGCGAGGTGTGGGTGGCAACCAGGGGGCTGCATGTCACACTCGCAGACCAGCACAAGTTCCTGGTGGGCACAGGCTCCCCCGGACCCCGCATTTGGAGGGCCAGGGCGATACTGGCCGGGAGCAATGAGGGGCTTATCACCCGGGCCAGCAGCTGGGGAGGGTGTGCTGGCTCCCCCAGCACTGCTGGGCCACCCACCCTGCACTCAAAGTTTCGCTGGGCCTCAGCTGCCTCCCCGGGCAGGGCTGCAGACCTGCAGCCTGCCATGCCTGAGCCCCAGGTGGCCTCCGGAGCCTCCCTGACGGGCGCTGCCCCAGCTCTGCTGTGCCCGGTCCCATAGACCACCCAAAGGCTGAGGAGCAGCTCCGCCCCCACAGCCCCAAGGTGGGATCCACTAGGGGAAGCCAGCTGGGCTCCTGAGTCTGGTGGGAACTTGGAGAACTTTCATGTCTAGCTGGAGAATTGTAAATGCACCAATCAGCACTCTGTATCTAACTAATCTAGTGGGGACTTGGAGAACTTTTATGTCTAGCTAGAGGATCGTAAATGCACCAATCAGCACTCTGTGTCTACCTAAAGGTTTGTAAATGCACCAATCAGTGCTCTGTGTCTAGCTCAAGGTTTGTAAACGCACCAATCAGTGCTCTGTGTCTAGCTCAAGGTTTGTAAATGCACCAATCAGCACTGTGTCAAAATGGACCCATCAGCTCTCTGTAAAATGGGCCAATCAGCTCTCTGTAAAATGGACCAATCAGCAGGATATAGATGGGGTCAGATAAGGGAATAAAAACAGGCTGTCCAAGCCAGCAGTGGCAAACTGGTTCGGGTCCCTTTCCACAGTGTGGAAGCTTTGTTCTTTCGCTCTTTACAGTCAGTGTTGCTGCTGCTCACTCCACGCCTGGTTTATGAGCTGTAACACTCACTGTGAAGGTCTGCAGCTTCACTCCTGAAGTTAGTGAGACCACGAACCCACCAGAAGGAAGAAACTCTGGACACGTCTGAACATCAGAAGGAACAAACTCCGGATACACCATCTTTAAAAACTGTAACACTCACCGCAAGGGTCCACGGCTTCATTCTTGAAGTCAGCGAGACCAAGAACTTACCAATTCCGGGCATACTATCATATAGTTACTGAATGGCAAAACTAGGCCTAGACACCGGGTATCCCAATACCTTATTTCATTATTTTGCTTCTTGGTAATGAAACTGCCATGCATATGATGTGTGAAGAATAGTCTTACAGATTTCGGACAGGGGCTCTTTTTACTCATTTTCCTGGAAAAGCTATGTAAGGGCATTTAACTAATTAAATTGGATCTAATTTATTCCCTTTTTTCATCAATAGGCAGTAAAATTAACAGGATCTTGGAGGAACTTTTTTCATCTCTTTCACTTGGGAGGACAGGATTATTATTAGATGAAGCTTGAAATGAATATTGAATGCATGTATTGCCCCTAGATTTCTGTTCACAATTAGTGGACCCCAAATGCATACATTTCTGTTCTATAGAATTTTTTTTCCAGAGAAAGGACCCTTTTACAACATAAGATGTGCTAAGGTGGTAACATACCTCTGATCAAGGGTGTCACGTGTATATAGCTTGCTACCAGTGGTTTGGCGGTGTGTGTTAGAGTTAATGACTTTTGACACTGAAGTTTTTGCATTGCTAGATTTTTATAACCGTATTTTTTAGAGGTGATGAATTTCTACTCTTCTTAACATGTTACCCCAACGAAGAGGCATGTGTTTGCAAAGTTGCATTTTAGGCAACTCTAAAGAAACTATATTGTTTTAGAGAACAATGTGAAGTTTATGTCTTTAGTAATTCTTTGTATATGGAAAGTTACAGGAATAAAGAGTACCAGATGTGTGAAATTAAAGATAATTAAGGGATTAATTCTGTACATCCAAACTGTGTGTAAATTTAGTGTTGGCATTTCCTTTAATTGATTTCCAGGATTCAGTCTTGGCAGTTCTACCTCATTGATGGTAATTCTATGTGCAATGTATGGAGGAGCATCTGATTAGTCTATTAAAGCAGAGTGCATTTATATTATAGCTTAAATGTGTTATTTAATTATTCTTTGACTATTGTCCATACATCTTTGTTTCTTGCAGAAAAAAGGTTTGTTGAATTGTTACCAGTTTGAAACGTAGTGTAGTGAAGTCAATTATTAAAATGATGGCAGCAAGGGGTCAGGGAATGGGGTGCTTTATCCCTTCCAGCTTGGGGAGTATGTACTTCTTGGCCAGATAATGTTATGATTGGTAACATCTATAAGATTCATCACCATAGTTTATATACTAAAGCCAGGGGAGAAAAATATTAATAGGTACTTCCTGCCTCTTCCTTGACTCCTGTCCCAGAGTAACTGATTTATGCAAATGATAATATAACTATTATATTGATGGATCATGCCAAAAAAGGAAAAAAATGATCAGGGTAAACAATTACAAAAAGTTCTTTTCCTTTCCTCTGTCCCTCTTCTTCCCTCCCCTCCCCTTCCCTCCCTCCCTCCCTCTCTTCCTTTCTTCCTTCTTTCCTTTCTCCCTCCCTTCCCTCCCTCCCTCCCTCCCTCCTTCCTCCCTCCCTCCCTCCCTCCTTCCTTCCTTCCCTCCTTCCTTCCTTCCTTCCTTCATAATTAGTAGCTTATTTGTTCTTCCTATAAAAAGTATACTGATGTTGTTTATCCAAACTTCTACTCACCTGGGGGAAACAACAATTAGTTATGGAGACAGGTAGCTAAGCAGAGTTTTGCAAATATGGTTAATCAAGTTTAGAGTGGAAACAGAACAAGACAGAATTCTCAGTAGTATCAATGTGAGGGGAGAGAACTGCATTGCAGCTGTTCTCACTAAGCTCATTGAAGAAAATTTAAATGAAACAACTGTTTGCTTTTGATGAAACAGTAACACATGATGCAGCATGAAATGGAAGAAGAGTGCAAGTCTCAAAGTCAGGAAAGTGATGAGATTTTTAAATTTGTGTATTTCCCTTGGGTGTAACGGTCTCATATTTGTGATGTTTTGCATAATTAAAATGTGGAACTATTTTGTATTTTAAAGTCTGCTGTGGGTTTAGCTGGCATCTGTGTGCAAATTTGTTCTTATTTATTTTCTAACAAAATAAACTTAGACAATTTCTAGAATCTTCCTTGTAGGAAGAAAAAGTCTGTAAAGAAGGCAGAACTCTCTGAAGATGGTGCAAATAGCATGCACACACATAGTCTATTTTTGATGTCCTTAATACATCTGGGTTCCTTAAAAGGAAAATTTGACTTTATATGATTTTTGAAAGAAATGAATAACAATGAATAGGTGTAGAACAGAGAATTTTTAGGGCACCGAAACTATATGATATTATAACGGTGAATACATGTGCGTATACATTTGTCCAAATTCATAGAATGTACAATACCAAGAGTGAACCCTAATGTAGACTATTGTCTTTGGGTGGCAATGATATATCAGTGTAGGTTCGTCAATTGTAACAAACATACCACTTCAGTCGGGGAGGTTATGCATGTATGCGGGGAGGAAGTATATGGGACATCAGTACTTCTCAATTTTACTGTGAACTTAAAATTGCTCTAAAAAAACAAGATATTTAAAGAAACAAATAAATTATCACTTTCTGACTCTGGAGGACATGGTTTATTATTAAAATAGCCCTGTGTTATGCCAATCCTTCTGTTTGCTACAGCTGAAATAAACAAAGGTCCTTTCAGTGGCCAAAAAATAAGATGCAAGGAAAGTAAAAGTCATGATTAAACAGTTCAGGTGGTGGAAATTTCTCAGGAAACTTTTTGGAGGAATGCTGACAGGCAGTTTTCACACTGATTCTACTTTAAAAACATCTCAAGTTTAGGATAATTTTATCAGCCGAATTTTCCATACAACATATTTCTTCCTGGTTCATCGTGAGAAGAAGACTGTCCTTTGAATATTGCAAGGCAAGGGGAACTCATGATTAGCATGACTGCTTTAGCAGGAAATAAATGAAGTCGTTCAGGGAAATGCCTTTGTCTTTTAAAAGGACCAAGCACATCTGTTTGCAGCATCCATATGGGATTGTTAAACCTTGAGTTGTACAACACAAGCCCTATGAAGGAACAATTGTTGCATGATCTTATATTTATGTGCAAGGAACATCCTTGGACTGTTCCTGTATCATAAAAAATAATTAGCTGGGCTTAAAAAACTCTCAATTGCTATATTTAAACCACATGGGGATTAGAATGCATTTTTTGTGTGTTATGGTATAATCTTACAAATATAGGATTTCCTAGACATATATTACTATAACGCAATTATATATACAAAAATATCATGCATATGTATCATATATATTATATATCTCCCATATTCCTAAATGGCTGCTGTCAAAAAGATGCTTTTTAAAATTAATAAAAACATTTACATATCTCCCTCACCTTTGGGTCATATACTGAAAAGCAACTGAGAGGGAGAATACATCCATACCTACTGTTATTCCCAGCTACAGAGCTTACAGCTTAGTTAAAAAGATGATTCTACTGTTGCATTTTTTTCACCCACTCTCAGGCCTGGCACTGTCAAGCTGTTCAAAGAAGGGCATGTCCCTTAACCCCTCTGAATCTCAATTTCCTTTTCCATAAAATGGGGATAATAATGTATAACTCATAATGGTGTTGTCAGATATGATAAGATAATATATAAATAGTTCCTGGCATGTGAACTCACACCCACACTCATATTCAAACTGTAAAGTATTCAGGAAGGATGTCAACAGTAAAAGCATAAAGTATAGACCAAGAAAGACCTGTGACGAGACCAGGAAGGAAGATAAGTAGGGGACTCAAAAGCAAGTGAGTTATAATTTGCTTCCTGTTACTACACCCTCATTTGGCAGAATATCCCTTTCAGTAATTTCTGGTGAAAGGCTGCAAAGAGAGTGTATGTGTGTAAATATTTTGACTCCTTGTATGTCTATCATTGTCATGTGCAGTCTATATCACCATGTACAATCTATCATCACAATAAATTGTCGTGTGGTTGTATATTGAATTCTGAGTTAGGGGGCACTTTCCCATAGAATTTTGAATGTCATTGTTACAGTGTTGTTAGGAAATTCAGGTCAGCAACATGGCAAAATAGGAGGTCCCCAGCTCATGTTCTCCCACCCACTTACCTGGAAGCCATTCATGGACAAATATGCCATTGTGAAAACTTTGAAATTCAGGTGGGAGGTTGCAAAACCCAAGTTAAGCCCAAGACCAAGGAGAGCCACTTTGAGAAGGCAGGCCTGGACTACAGTGGCAGGCTTCCTGAACATGGTCCTTGCTACAGACCAAAAGTGACACCAACTTATGGACTAGCTCCAGCTACATATGGCCATGGTACTAAATTCAGCCCCATTTACCAAGGAACCTGGGAGGAGCCACATCTATCTGTACTGGGAACCAGCTTTTTGTTTCATTTATCTTTTGTATCTTTTTTGTTTCAATTTCATGTAGTTATACTCTGATCTTGGTTATTTCATTTCTTCTGCTGGGTTTGAGTTTGTTTCATTCTTGTTTTTCTAGTTCCTTGAGTTGTGACCTTAGATTGTCCATTTGTGCTCTTTCAGACTGTTTGGTAAAGGCATTTCAGGCTATGAACTTTCCTGTTATCACCACCTTTGCCATATCCCAGAGGTTTTGATAGGTTGTGTTATTGCTCAGTTCAAAGGATTGTTAAATTTCCATCTTGATTTCATTGTTGACCCAGTGATCATTCAGGAGGAGGTTATTTAATTTTCATTTGTTTTCGTGGTTTTGAAGGTTAATTTTGGAGTTGATTTCCAATTTTATTCCACTGTGGTCTGAGCAAGCACTTGATATAATTTCAATTTTCCTAAATTTATTGACACTTGTTTTGTGGCCTATCATACGGTCTATCTTGGAGAAGTTTCCATGTGCTGATGAATAGAATGCATATTCTGCAGTTGTTGGGTTAATATTTTGTAAATATCTGTTGAGTCCACTTGTTTTAGGGTATAGTTTAAATTCATGGTTTGTTGTTGTTGTTGTTGTTGTTGACTTTCTGTCTTGATGACCTGTCTAGTGATGTCAGTGGAGTATTGAAGTACCCCACTATTATTGTGTTGCTGTTTATCTCATTTCTTAGGTCTAATAGTAATTGTTTTATAAATTTTGAAGCTCCGGTGTTAGGTGCATATATATTTAGGATTGTGATATTTTGCTGTTTGACAAGACCTTTTATCATTATATCATGTCCCTCTTTGTTTGAACTGCTATTGCTTTAAACTTTGTTTTGTCTGATATAAGAATAGCTACTTCTGCTTGCTTCTGGTGTCCATTTGCGTGGAATCTCCTTTTCCACCCCTTTACCTTCAGTTTATGTGAGTCCTTATGTTAGGTGAGCCTCTTGAAGGCAGCAGATAACTTGGTTGGTGAATTCTTACCCATTCTGCAATTCTGTATCTTTTAAGTGGAGCATTAACACCATTTACATTCCACATTACTATTGAGATGTGAAGTACTATTCCATTCATGCATATGATTTTTTGCCTGTATAACTTTTTTTAATTACATTTTTGTTTTATAGGTTCTGTGAGATTTATTCTTTAAAGAGGTTTTGTTTTGATGTGTTTCCAGGATTTGTTTCAAGATTTAGAACTCCTTTTAGCAGTTCATATCATGCTGGGTTGGTAGTGGCAAATTCTCTCAGCATTTGTTTAAAGGAAAGAAAGACTATATCTTTCCTTCATTTATGGAGCTTATTTCACTGGATACAAAATTCTTGACTGATAATTGTTTTGTTTAAAGAGGCTGAAGATAGACCCCCAATCCCTTCTTGATTGTAGGTTTTCTGCTGAGAAATCTGCTGTTAATCTGGTAAGTTTTCCTTTTAGGTTACCTGGTACTTTTGCGTCACAGCTCTTAAGATCCTTTCTTTCATCTTGACTTTAGATAACCTGAAGACAGGGTGCCTAGGTGATGGTCTTTTTGTGATGAATTTCCTGGGTATTCTTTGAGCTTCTTGTATTTGGATGTCTAGGTTGCTAGCAAGGCCAGGGAAGTTTTCCTTGATTACTCCCCCAAATATGTTTTCCAAGCTTTTAGATTTCTCTTCTTCCTCAGGAACACCAATTATTCTTAGGTTTGATCATTTAACATAATCCCAAACTTCTTGGAGGCTTTGTTCTTTTTTTTTTTTAATTCTTTTTTCTTTGTCTTTGTTGGATTAGGTCAATTCAAAAGCCTTGTATTCGAGCTCTGAATTTCTTTCCTCTTGTTCAATTCTATTGCTGAGACTTTCTAGTACATTTTGCATTTCTCTAAGTGTGTTCCTTATTTCCTGAAGTTATTATCTTTTTTTTTTAAATTTGTGCTATCTATTTCACTGAAGATTTCTCCTCTCATATCTTGTATCATTTTTTTTATTTCCTTAAATTGGACTTCACTTTTCTCTGATGCTTCTTTGATTCGCTTAATAATTGACTTTCTGAATTCTTTTTCAGGTAAATCAGGGATTTCTTCTTAGTTTAGATCCATTGAGGATGAGCCAGTGTGATTTTTTGGGGGTGTTAAAGAACCTTGTTTTATCATATTACCAGAATTGTTTTTCTGGTTCCTTCTCATTTGGGTAGGCTATGTCAGAGGGGATCTGGGGCTCAAGGCTGCTATTCAGATTCTTTTGTCTCATTTGTGTTCCCCTGATGTAGTATTCTTCCCATGTTCCTAGGGATGTGGCTTCCTGAGAGCTGTACTGTAGTGATTGTTATTTCTCTTCTGAATCTGGCCACACAGCAGGGCTACCAGGTTCTGGGCTGGTACTGGTGGCTGTCTGCACAGAGTCCTATAATGTGAACCATCTTCAGGTCTCTCAGCCATGGATATCAGCATCTGCTCCAGTGGAAGTGGCAGGGGAGTGAAGTAGACTCTGTGCAGTCCTTAGTTTTTGTTGTTTAATGCACTATTTTTGTGCTGGTTGTCCTCCTGCCAGGAGGTGGGGCTTTCAAGAGAGCATCAGCTATGGTAGTATAGGGCGGATCAGGCAGTGGGTGGGGCCCTACAACTCCCAAGAGAATATGCCCTTTGCCCTCAGCCCTTGTCCCAGGTGGATGGGGAAGGATCATCAGGTGGGGGCAGTGCTAGTGTGTCTGAGCTCAGATTCTCCTTCGGGGGGGCTTGCTGTGGCTGCTGTGGGGGATGGGGGTGTGGTTCCCAGGTCAATGAAGTTGTTTCCAGGAGGATTTTGGCTGCCTCTGTTGTGTCATACAGGTTGTCAGGGAAGTCAGGGAAAGCAGGCAGTTACAGGCCTCACTCAGCTCCCACACAGCCTAAAAGGCTGGTTTCAGTCCCACTGTGCCCCCCACAACAGCACCAAGTTTGTTTCCAGGCAGTGGGTGAGGAGGGCTGAGAACTTGCCCCAGGCTACCCGACTACCAGCTGAGAAAGCAAGCAGGACTTCTGTGCCTTCTGGCCTGTTGAGTCTGTACATCGATTCATGCCCTCCCTCAAGTTTTGACCAGGAGACTTCGTATTCCGTTGGAATTGATACAAAGTTCAGCTGAAGGTTTCCTTCTCCCTGTGATCTTTTCCCAGTTCCTGTGGCAGCCCTCCCCAAGTACTCCCATGAGACAAATCAGAAATGGCTTCACTGGGGATCTGGAGAGCCCATAGGGCTTTTCCCACTGCTTCCTCTGCCCCTGTGTTTCACTTGGCTCTCTAAATTGACGCAGCTCCAGGTAAGGTCACATCCTTCTCCTGTGATCTATACCTTCAGGTTCCCCGGTTAGGGTGTATTTTTGGGTGCGGATGATCCTCCTTTCTCACTGTCACAGCTTGGGCACTCACAGACTTTGGGCTGTCTCCCAGGTCCTGCAGGAGCAATCCACTTCCTTCAGAGGGCCTGTGGGTTCTCTTGGCTTCCCTGATATATTTCTGCAGTAGTTCTGTAGCAAGTTCATGATGCAAGTCCTCACACACTGCTCTGTCTGAGCAGGAGCTGCAAGTTAGTCCTGCCGCCTATTTGCCATCTTCTTTCTCCTGAATACATCAAAATGGATTCAATAGTTACATGTAAGACCTGAAACTATAAAACACTAAGAATAAAACATAAGGATAAAGCTTTTGTCATTGTTCTGAGCAATGATGCTTTGTATGTGACAGCAAAAGCATAGGCAAAAAAAGCAAAAACAGACAAACGAAACTGCATCAGACTGAAACGTTTTTGCACAGAAAAGGACAAAATCAACCTATGGAATGGGAGAAAATATTTCCAAACTGTACACCTAATGAGGGATTAATATCCAAAGTACATGAGGAACTCAAATAACTCAAGAGCAAAAAATACATAATCTAATTAAAAAGTAGGCTGGCCATAGCAGCTCAGGCCTGTAATCCCAGCACTTTGGGAGGCCGAGGTGGGAGGATCAACTTGGGTCCAGGAGTTCAAGACCAGCTTGGGCAACATAACAAGATCTTGTCTATAAAAAATATATATATATTAGTCGGGTGTGGTGTAATGGCGCGTACTTGTAATCCCAGCTACATGGGAGGCTGAGGCAGGAGGATCCCTTGAGCCCAGGAGTTTGAGGCTGCAGTAAGCTATGATCACACCACTGCACTTCAGCCTGGGAAACAGAGTGAGGCCGTGTCTCAAAAAAAAAAATTTAAAAACGGGGAAAGAATCTGAAAAGATATTTCTCCAAAGAAGACATGCAGGTGGTCAATAGGTATATGAAAAAGTGCTTGATGTAATGAATCATCAGGAAAACATATCGAAACCACAATGAGTTATCATCTTACTACTGTTAGAATGGCCGTTATCAAAAGGACAAAAATCAGTTTGGGTGAAGGTGTGGAGAAAAGAGGACACTTTTATACATTGGTGGGAATGATTAGTACAGCCAGTATGAAAAATAGTATGGAAGTTCCTCAAAATTTGAAAATAGAACTATCATATGATCCAGCAATCCCACTTCTGGGTATATATTCAGAGCAAAGGAAATCAATATGTCAAAGAGTTTTCTGAACTTCCATGTTCATTGCTGCGTTAGTCACAATAATCAAGATATGGAAACAATGTAAGTGTCTGTTGCTGGATGAATGAATAAAGAAAATGTGAGATTATATCTATGGAGCTTTATTTAGTGGAATATCATTCAGCCTTTAAAAAAGGAAATTTTTTTTTTTTTTTTTTTTTTTTTTTTTTTTTTTTTTTTTTTTTGAGACGTAGTCTTGCTCTGTGCCCCAGGCTGGAGTGCAGTTGGCGCAATCTCGGCTCACTGCAAGCTCCGCCCCGCTGGGTTCACGCCATTCTCCCGCCTCAGCCTCCCGAGTAGCTGGGGCTACAGGCGCCCGCCACCTCGCCCGGCTAATTTTCTTGTATTTTTAGTAGAGACGGGATTTCACCGTGTTAGCTGGGATGGTCTCGATATCCTGACCTCGTGATCTGCCCATCTCGGCCTCCCAAAGTGCTGGGATTACAGGCTTGAGCCACCGCGCCCGGCCTAAAAAAGGAAATTCTGTCATTTGAGATAGCATGAATAAACCTGGAGGATATAATACCAAGTGAAATAAGCCAGACACAGAAAGACACTGCAGGATCTTACTTATATGTGGAATCTTAAAAAGTTGAACCCATAAAAGCAGAGTAGAATTGTGATTTCCAGGGACAGGTGGGTGAGCAGGTGAAATAGGGAGATGTCAAAGGGTACAAAGATTTAGTTATGCAGGATAAATAAATTCTGAATATCTACTGTATAGCGTGATGACTATAGTTAATAATACTATATTGCATACTTGAAATTTGCTAAGAAAATTGATCTTAAGTATTGTTACCACACATAAAAATTATAACTATGTGAAAAGGGAGATGTGTTAATTTGCTTGATTGTGGTAATCATTTGACAATATATACGTATATCAAAACATCATGTTGTACATCTTAAATACATACAATTTTTATTTGTTAAGTATACTTCAATAAAGCTGGAAT
This sequence comes from Macaca thibetana thibetana, assembly GCF_024542745.1. Lineage (NCBI taxonomy): Eukaryota > Metazoa > Chordata > Mammalia > Primates > Cercopithecidae > Macaca > Macaca thibetana. Next base: position 67,334,574 of record NC_065588.1, on the reverse strand, counting down.
AAAATCTAAAGCCACTCTAATTCCCAATCTTTTGTATGTGACTTTACTTATGTTTTAAATATTCATCCAAGTGTTCTGAAACTTCTCAGGATCTGCCTTGATGTGGGTATATTTTTATCTGTTGTTCTGGGCAATCAGTGTATGCTTTCAATGTAGGAATTATTTTTGGATTTGTTCTTTAATGCTTTCCTTTTCTCCATTTTGTCTATTTATTCTTTAATTTTCTTTTCATTTCTCTTTTCTTTCTCCCTCTCGCTTTTGTGTGTGTGTGTGTGTGTGTGTGTGTGTGTGTGTGTGTGTGTGTGTGTGTGTGAAACAGGGTTTCATTCTGTGATCTCACTCTGTGGCCCAGGCTGGTGCTGGTGCACTTTAGCTTTGACCTCCTGGGCTTAAGCGATCCTCCTTCCTCAGCCTCCTGAGTACAAGTAGCTGGGGTTACAGGCATGCATCACCATGCCCGGATAATTTTTTTTTAATGTTGTAGAAACAAGGCTTGAGTGATGCTCCCACTTTGGTGTCCTAAAGTGCAGGAATTACAGGCATGAGCCACCACACTCATCCTCTTTTCTCTATTTTTTATCTCTGTATTTTGCTCTACTTTATAGGAGAGGTCCTCCGTATCTTCAAACCCTTTTTCTGAGATTTTTATTACTGCAAATATATTTTTATTTTTCCAAGGGCTCTTTATTATTCTTGATTATTCCCTTTATTTACTTATAATATTCAGCTTCTATTTCAGATGTAATCAACTTTATCTCTGACTATATTAATGGTAGTTTTTTGTAGTTTTCACCTCCCTGCATGGATGATTATTTGCTGCTTGTTTTGTTTTCTGCCTTTCATGTTTTCTCTAATTGTCTGGTGATCTGTGACTATCTGCTTATGTTTCAGGTTGTAGCACTGTAAAGCTGATGGAAAGCTCTGTAAGAGTAAGGTAAGTTCTGGCTTGTGAACTGTGGGCTTGATTTTTGTGGTCAGGTTTTGGCTGTTTCAACTGTTTCTTTGGGGAATCCCAGATATCAGTATTTTTAGGTCTTTTTTCCTTAGGCTGATCAGAATCACTGGTGAAGACGCTTTTAGCCTCCTGCCTGGAAGATGTAATTCTGGATACCAGCTTTCTGGGACAGAGATGGGAAGAGGGTTGAAGGTTTCAACATTGAGTATGAAAATTTCCTTTAAAACTCACTGAATTCAGTATGGTACACAACCAAGGACTGTGTCTTCTCGCATAATATGTATTTTTTTCATTTTCTGCTGACTATAAATCTCCAGTTTTCCATAAAATGGAAGCCTGTCTCCTGGTGAAGAGAGGCCATTTGGTGTCTGAGTGCTTTTTAAATAAACTTTCAAATAATCCTTCTGTTTTTAATCCTATCTTCCATCAAAATCCCGGTGGCATCAACATCTTGTGCCACTATTTCCAGAACAGTTGGGTGGGAGATCTGGGGTGCAAATTGGTTGCTTAGCTTTCCTTGTTGTTGGTTGAGAATACAACTTTCTTCACTTTGTTAAATCATCTACCACCCATCTATCAGTTTTTCAGCTTCCAAAAATTGTTTTCCTCTCCTGTGTGCTTTGTGTATCACAGGGTAATGGTTTTAAAAATTCCTTTACTGTTAGGTGGGTGGGTATAGAAGAGAGGATGGGTAAATGAATTGTTTCATTCTGCTACCTTTACGCAGCTATCCCCACTCACTTTTCAGGTAACTTTTCCAACTGCACTTCCATACTGCTGAAACCACTCTGGCAAGGGAGCTGATGACTCAGGCCTCCGCAGGACTTGTCTTATCTGTGGTATTTGAAACTTGATACTTTCCATCTTCCTTGAACACCATTTTCCTCCCTATGATTCATAACTCATTTGCTTTTGAATCCCCTACTTTTCTTCCCTCCTGGTCTTGTCACAGGTCTTTCTGGGTGTATCTGTACTTTTATTGTTGATGTGCCTCAATGTTCTCTTTTCTCTTCTGACTTTTCTGCCTGCCTAGGGTAATTTGACTTCCTTTTATGGCTTCATCTACCACCTTTCTATTCAAGATTCATGAATCTTCATCAGTGTTTAGACTTTTTGCTTGGGCTCCTCTGCTTAATATCCAACTGTCTTCTGGATGTTTTCACTTTAAGCTCAACGTGTTCATAATCAAGCTCATATTTCTGCCAAATCTTTTTCTTCTTACTTTTTTTTTTCAACGTCGGTGAATGGTATTGCATCTCCTATAACTTAAAATAGAAAGCTTATTATATGTCATCTTAAAATAAGTGGTCTATGATAGCCCTATATCTGAGTTCTATAAACTATACTTCCTTCATGTTCTGTGTGTGTGAATGTGTGTGCATGTGTGTGTGTGTGTGTGTGTGTGTATGTATTGCTCCTCTACCTCTCCAGTATTGCTGCCTTGGTTTAAGTCATTATTATCTCGTACCTGCCCTATTCCCATAGTTTCTTAATGATTATCCCAATGTAATTCTTAATGCACTGAATCTGTAGATCGCTTTAGATAGTATCATCACTTGCATGATACTGATACTGATTCTTCTAATCTATGAGCATGAGATGTATTTCCATTTGTTTGTGTCATCTATGATTTCTTTCAGCAGTGTTTTACAGTTCTCTCTGTAGTCCGTAATCCATCATCCATGTTGCCATTATAAGAATAAAGACCACAGTTCAATTTATTTATTTAAATAGCTTTTAGGGTAGAAGTGGTTTTTGATTACATAGATTAATTGTATAGTGATAAAGTCTGAGAGTTTATTGCATCTATCACCTGAGTAGTGTACATTGTATCCAATGGGTATATATTTATTCCTCACTCTCCTTCCATCCTAAGTCTCCAAAGTTCATTATACCACTCTGTATGCCTTTGCGTACCCATAGCTTAGCTCTCAGTTATAAGCAATAATATACAATATTTAATTTTCCCTTTCTGAGTTCCTTCGCTTAGAATAATGGCATCCAGCTCCATTCAGGTTGCTGTGAAAGACATTATTTTATTCTTTTTGTGGCTGAGTAGTATTCCATGGTGCATATGTACCACATTTTCTTAATCTACTCATCAGTAGATGGGCACTTAAGTTGGTTCCATATTTTTGCAATTGCGAATTGTGTTGTGATAAATATACCCATTCAGGTGTCTTCTTGATATAATGACTTTTTTTTCCCTTTGGGTAATTACCCAGTAGAGGGATTGCTGCATTGAATAGTAGATTTATTTTTAGTTATTTAAGAAATCTCCGTACTGTTTTCTATAGAGGTTGTACTACTTTACATTCTCACCAGCAGTGTATAAGTGTTCCCTTTTCACCACATCCACACCAAGATCTATTTTTTGTTTGTTTGTTTGTTTGTTTTTGTTTGTTTGTTTGTTTTTAATAATGGCCATTTTGGCTGAGGTAAGGTGGTATTGCATTGTGGTTTTAATTTGCAATTCCCTAATGACAAGTAGTGTTGAGCATTTTTTCATATATTTGTTGGCCTATTTTATGTCTTCTTTTGAGAAATCTATGTACGTCATTTGCCCACTTTTTGGTGGGATTATTTTATTTCTCGCTGATTTGTTTGAGTTCCTTGTAGATTCTGGATATTAGTCTTTTGTCAGATGCATAGTTTGCAAACTTTTTCTCCCACATGCTGGGTTGATTGTTTACTCTGGTGATTATTTGTTTTGCCATGCAAAGAGGCTTTTTAATTTAAATGGGTCCCATTTCTTTATTTTTGATTTTGTTGCATTTGCTTTTGGGGCCTTAGTCATAAATTCCTTTCTGGCCAATGCCCAGAAGAGTTTTTCTCTAGGTTTTCTTCTAGAATTTTTATGCTTTCTGGTCATAGATTTAAGTCTTTGATACACTTTGAGTTGATTTTTGTATGTAGTGAGAGATTGGAGTCTAGTGTCATTTTCATATATATGGCTATTCAGTTTTCCCAGAACCATTTATTGAATAGGATGTGCTTTCCCCAATTTGTGTTTTTGTATGCTTTATTGAAGATCAGTTGTTTGTAGTATTTGGCTTTATTTCTGGGTTCTCTGTTCTGTTCCATTGGTCTATGTATCCACTTTTATACCAGTACCATGCTGTCTTGGTAACTATAGCCTTGTAGTATAATTTGAAGTCAGGTAATGTGATGCCTCTAAATTTGCTTTTGTTGTTGTTGTTTTTGACTTGGGATCATTTTGGCTATTTGAGCTCTTTTTTGATTACATATGCATTTTATGATTGTTTCTTCCATTTCTGTGAAAAAAAAATGACGTTGGTATTTTGATAGGAAATGCTTTGAATTTGTAGATTGCTTTTGAATAGTACATTCATTTGCATGATATTGATTCTTCTGATCCATGAGCATGGGATGTATTTCCCATGCTTTGATTTTTAAAATTTTATTGAGACTTTGATTTTTAAAAATTTATTGAGACTTGTTTTGTGTCTTAGAGTGTATGATCTATCTTGGAGAATGTTCCATATGCTGATGAGATGAAAGTATTTGTGTCATCTATGATTTCTTTCAGCAGTGTTTTATAGTTCTCTTTGTAGAGATCTTTCACCTCCTTGGTTCAGTATATTCCTAGGTATTTTATTTTATGTTTTGCAGCTATTGAAAAAGAGATTGAGTTCTTGATTTGATTCTCAGCTCGGTCATTTTTGGTGTATAGAAGTGCTACCTGTTTATGTACATTGATTTTGTAACCGGAGACTTTGCTGAATTCATTTATCAAATCTAGAAGTCTTTTGGACAAGTCTTTAGGGTTTTCTAGATATATGAGAATATCATCAGGCAACAGAGATAGTTTGACTCCCTTTTTTCCAAATTGAATGTCTCTAATTTCTTTCTCTTGTCTGATTGCTCTGGCTGGAACTTCCAGTGTTCTGTTGAATAGAAGTGAATGTAGGCATCCTTGTCTTGTTTTAGGTCTTAGGGGGAATGCTTTCAACTTTTTCCCATTCAATATGATGTTGGCTTTATACTTGCCATATAGAGTTTTTATTATTTTGAGATATGTTCTTTCTATGCCTAGTTTGTTGAGGGTTTTTTTTTTTTTTTTTTTTTTTTTTTAATCATGAATGGATGGTGGCTTTTATCAAATGCTTTTTCTGCATCTAGTAAAATGGTCATATGGTTTGGTTTTAATTCTGTTTTTGTGATATATTGCATGTATTGACTTATGTATGTTAAAACATCCCTGCATCCCTGGGATGAAACCAACTTGATTATGGTGTATAATCTTTTTGATGTGATGTTGGATTCGATCTGCTAGTATTGTGCTGAGAATTTTTGTACTGATGTTCATCAGGGAAATTGGTCTATAGCTTTCTTTTTTTGTTATGTCCTTTCCTGGTTTTGGTATCAGAGTGACACTGACTTGATAGACATAGTTAGGGAGGATTCCCTTTTTCTCACTCTTTTGGACTAGTTTCAGTAGGATTGGTACTAATTCTCATTTCCATATCTGGTGGAATTCAGCTGTGAATCCATCTGACCCTGGGTTTTTTGGTTGTTGTTGGCAACTTTTTAAAAAATTATTATTATTACTCATTCAATCTCACTACTCGTTTTTGGTCTGTTCAGGATTTCCATATCTTCCTGCTTCAATCAAGAAAAGTTGTGTTTCCAAGAATTTATCCATTCCCTCTAGATTTTCTAGTTTGTATACATAAAAATGTTCATAGTAGACTTCAATAATATTTGTATTGTGGTGCTGGTTGTAATGTCTCCATTTTCATTTCTAGTTGAACTTATTTGAATCTTTTCTTTGTTAATTTATCAATTTAGTTTATTTTTTTAAAAGAACCAACTTTTTGTTTCATTGATCTTTTGTACTTTGTGTTTCAAATTTAATTTTGTTCTGCTCTGATCTTTGTTATTTCTTTTCTTCTGCTAGCTTTGAGTTTGGTTTGTTCTTGTCTAGTCCCTTGAGGCATGACATTAGGTTGTGAATCTGTGATCTTTTGAACCTTTTTTAGTTTGTTTTTGAGACAGAGTCTCACTCTGTCACCCAGGCTGGAGCACAGTGGCACGATCTTGGCTCACTGCAACCTCCACTCCCTGGGTTCAAGTGATTCTCCTGCCTCAGCCTCCTGAGTAACTGGGATTAGAGACGCCTGCCACTGCACCTGGCTAATTTTTGTATTTTTCGTAGACACAGGGTTTCACCATCTTGGCCAGGCTGTTCTTGAAACTCCTGACCTCATGATCCACCCGCCTCAGCCTCTCAAAGTGCTGGGATTACAGATGTGAGCCATGGTGTGCGGCCCTTTTGAACTTTTTGATGTAGGTACTTAGCACTATAAACTTTCCTCTTAGCACTGCTTTTGCTGTATCCCAGAGGTTTGATGGCTTGTGTCATATCATCATTCATTTAGAATAATTTTTCAATTTTCATCTTGATTTCATTGTTAACCCTAAAATCATGTGGGAGCAGGTTGTTTAATTTCTATGTATTTGTATAGTTTTGAGGGTTCCTTTTGGTGTTGATTTCTAGTTTTATTCCACTGGGTCTTAGAAGATACTTGATATGACTTTGATTTTTAAAAATTTATTGAGACTTGTTTTGTGTCCTGGAATGTATGATCTATCTTGGAGAATGTCCCATATGCTGATGAGACGAAAGTATGCGCCGCAGATCTTGGGTAGAATGTTCTGTAACTATTGATTAGGTCTGTTTGCTAGAGTTTAGTTTAATTTAATTCTAGTGTTTCTTTGTTGACTTTCTGTCTGGATAATCCGTCTCCTAGCAGAATTATTTTTCTGACTCCTTCTCACTTGGGTAGACTATTTCTAGTATTCCTGATTTTATTTTTGATGTGACTGTAGTTTTTTCACTATTTTTTCCCTTTGAGGATGTGACCTTAATGTTTGTAATTTATGGTGGCCTAATTTGACTGTTGGTGCTTGCAGGGTTGTAAAGACTCTGTATGAGTTCCTTGTTACAGAGAGCTTTGTGTGATGTCTTTCTCAGATGCTGGTGACAGTAGTAATGTGGTAGGTGTGTGAGCAGGTTCACTGTCTCACATGCGGTTGGAATTGCAGAGGTCTCTTGATATGTTTATCTTCTTCCACAGTGGTATACATTTATTTATTTATTTATTATTTTTCCCTTAGTATTTTACTTACTTGGTTGAACAGTTCAGGCTTCAGGCCAGTAGGGGAGATGTCCATGGGTAAAAGCCAGCTGTGGCTAAAGCACATGGGTAAATGCAATACCCAATGGTTGGCAGATGTCACAGCCTTAACGGAGGTGGCTGGAGAGCTATCATGGGGAAGGGAAGGAGCCACCTCAGCTCTCCTGCCAGTCCAGCTAGATAGTCATCCACCTCCCATTCGTACTCCTGACCCACTGTTCTGGGTATTCAGATCAGAAAGACCCCTTTTCATCTGCAAGAATGTTGATGCTCCATGTAGGGAGCTTCTTTCAAAGCATCTGTGGTTTCTTTCAGTTTTCCTGTTAAGTTCCTGTGTTGCTTCTTGGAAAAAGAGCTCACAGTGTGAATCTCTACACTCTATTTTGTCTTTGCAAGTAGGAGAGGCATACTAACAATGCCTCCCATCTACCATCTTGGGGGGAAAAACAACAACAACCAAACCACAGTTCTTTTTAAAAAGCAAAATGGATCATGGTTCTCTCTAGCTTTAAATTCTTTGTCAGTTTTTCGTTCATCATAGATATAAACATTTTTAGTTTGGCCTGAGAGGTGCTCTGTGACCTTTCAGGGCAATGCAGGTCTTGGTACATTGGCCCATGAGGCTCTCTTTCTGGAAAGCCCCAGCTCCTACCTGTAGATGCACATCAGTCATCTTTTAAAATTCATCTTAGATTTCTCCTCCAGTTTCCCACCCCCAACCCTCACCCAAGGTAAAATGAAGTATACTATCTTTTATGGGAGGATAGTACAGTACAGAGATTGGAGTATGAGTTTTGGAATCAGACTTAGGCCTAAATTCTGGCTCTACCATGTAAGATATGTGGGATCTTGGATATATTTCTTTAATTCCCCTGTGCCTCAGATTTCTTATTTTTAAAATGGAGTTGTAATTGAACTTACCATGTGGAGTTATGAGGTTTAAAGGAAACAATCATATGAGAAGCATTTAGAACAATTACAGCCATAAAATCCCGTACTGAAGCTTATTCATGATTCCTTTTACTGCTCTGTTCTGTATAAACCTTTATTATAACTCCTCTGACACTTTTTACCCTCATTTGTTTGCATATGTCTCTCCTTGTAGTATTTTAGGCTTTTTGAGAACAGTGATTATATATGATTCACTTCTGTGTCCCCAGAGACTAGCCTTCTGTGTTGCATACAGGAACATATCAGTATATGTTTGTGGATGAATGAGTTTGTTAACAACAGTGGAAAGCATATATACTACTTATGTTGTGGGGAAAATTTTGTGCTTCACTGGAAAACTGAATGGGTTAGAACAATCTCTTCTAGGTTATCTGATTCTGATTTTATGGAGGCTCTGGGCTTTCATTGACCTTGAGCTATTTTACAATTCTGTAAATTGTAGGTAATTGATAGAAACGAATAATACTTGTTTTGGACATTCAGCTAGATTCAGCCCAGTAGAGATTCAATTGCCTTTTTTCCTTATTATGGAAGAAGCAAGAATTTTGCCTCCATTTCAATAAACTTGACCTACAAATTGTTTTTATTTGAATTCTCCTTTGAATTGCTTGTAACCTCTTACTAATTCCCTCATTAATAATGAGTTAAATAAAATCTGTGATACAAACTCACTTGACATCTGTATAAAATCCATGATATTATCCTTATTTTGAAAATTAACCGTTTAACATTGCTCAACTCTTATCTCATGACGATCTTATACATTTCAGAATATTTTACATGATAAACTGTAAAAGACACACTCTAGATGCGATCTGAAACTATCTTTTCTTTGGGACATCAAGATTATCATTCATAATTAATAAAACACATTAGTCATTTAAGGCCAAGTTTGGGGCTTTTTGTCTAATAGGAGGCTGGTTTCTAGGTCTTTTTTGCTAAAACTTGCACAACTTTTATAACAACTTGTCTCCTCCCATGAGGCAGACAACAAAGACAAAAATCTTTTTAAGTATGTGGAGAATCATATGGGGCCCTTATGGAGCTCTGCGCATATGGAATCAGACTTGTAGGGATAGTCTTAAGGATTATAAAAAGGAAGATTTGGCAGAATAATAAAGGAAAGAAAATTATATCTTGAACAGCTTTTCAATCTTTATCAAATTATAACGATTACAAAGGTCATTTAACCATAAAAAGTCCACCTTAATTAGATCCACTACCTTCTGGAAAATGACAAAGTATAAATTATAAAAAGCTACTAAAGGAAAGCAGGTAAATTTAGGACTGGCCACACACACAAAAAACTCTAATTCAGACTAACTGAAGAAAAGAATCAGTCTAAGTTAGTGGCATTATTTATTTATGGCAAACTTTGTCAAGAAATGCAAATTTGCAAAGGTCAAGTGTTACAGAGTAAGGTCTTACTTGCCGTGCTTTAATGAGAAGGCAAGTCGTTTGTAATCAACACATTAATTGTATGCAAGTGTACATGGTTAAAACTACTCAAAAACAACATGTTTCCTTCATTAAATTAAACATTCTGCCTGCTTACATTTCGATTACACTTTCACTTGCTTCAGAGAACAAATGTAAAATTCCTAATTATCAGCATATACATTAGTGAGGATGCTGAGTTTCTTATGAGATTTTTCTCTATGTTGTATATAATGTTCTACTTATCTCCCTCTTCTTTAAAGATGTAGCTGCTGATGCTTATTATTTAAGTGTCTATCAGCATTTAAAAGATTGATCAGTGATCTGTAGGCTTTTAAAGATTGGTTAGAAAGTATGTAAGGTCAATAGCCAAAGCAATAACAAGAACCATCAGTTGCTGAACATTTACAATGCATCAGAACTGTGCCAAACCCTTTATATGTAACCTCTCATAAGAACACCCATTTTGCAGATGAGGTAAAATACTTTTACTTTCCCTGATTAATTGTTCCTTCCTCCTCCCTGTCCCTCCACCCTCTTTGCATGACTGGCTCCTTATTTTTCTTATCAAGTAAAACTACCTCTCAATAGGAGGCCTTCTAGACCATGCAATCTAGGTAAGTTCTTATAAACAACTTTCCTGACACCTTGTGCTTTTCCTTCGTGGCACTTAACTCGTAAGTATAAATTGATTTGCTTGCTTATTTGCTTTCCACCTATGCCCTGCTAGACTGCAAAATCTACTGGGGCTTTTGCTCTGTTGACTATTGTCTTATTAGGGATTTAAAAGATATTTGTTGAAGAGACAAAATACACATTTTTCTGAGCTGGTAAAAAGCAAATACTTTAAAACCCAGAACTTTGTGAAGATAAAGTCCATGCTTTTGCCAGAAGCCTTTGGTTTGCATCTCTCTTTGGGTAGCTGGTTTTCACCCTTGTTTTGCCCCTTTACTTCACAGTCTCTGTGATGGAGCCATCTTGTCTTCCTTGCAAGCCAAGCTGCCTTGCTTGTTAGTTTCTGAGAAAAGTTGTAAACCCTTCATTCTTGAAAACATTGTGTTATTCTGATCTCAGTGGACACTGTTATCACCCTGCTGTCTGTTAGCTTAATTGAAACCTGCCCTCCTCTTGGGAGGGCTGGGTTGTGCAAGGTGACTTCATGACAAGCAATGCTTATATGAAAGCACTCAAAGGATGTCAAACAGTTAGGAAAGTTGAGGAAGGATTTTAGTGGAGATAAAAGAGATAAAATGAGGGATGTTGACAAGCCAGAATGCAGTTTTTGATTTTCCTTCTCTACTTTCACATTCAGTTAAAATGTTGCAGGAGGTTTAATAAAAGGAAGCACTGGGTTGTGTTCTAAAATACCAGAAAGGTTTAAAAAATATCTCTGACTATTGTAGTGATGAAGAAAAGTTGGAGAGTTGAGAAACAGTTGTTTTATTGATAGAAGATGATTGTTTATTAAAATTGTACGATCTTCTCTCCCTAGAAATTCCTTAGGAAAATACAAAAATCACAATATTTATATATTCTTTCATTCACTCAATATTTGCTAGACATACTTCTTAATGTAAGAAACACAAAATTGCGATATAGGCCCTAGATTTTGCACACTAATAGAGAGAAAATACAAATAGACAACTTTATAGAGTGTACTTAAATTGAGTTATGGGGAAAAAGTGCTCCTTCTCACTGTCTCATGTGAGAAGTACCATCTGACTTAATCCTGAACAAATCGGTTTCATTGTATCAATGAAGTTGTTGATATGGGCATAGCATTTGAGACAGAGAAGCTGGAAGGAATGAAATATAGAACTAGTTAAACAAGAAAAAGGGCAGAAAGGTTTGTATTGGTTGGTATGAATGATACTTTTTGGGAAGTTTTAGGATTACGATTATAAAGGTTATTTGGGAGACTGATATTTAATGGTCTTGATGCTCTGCTAAGGAGTTTATATTTTGTTTAGGTAATAGAGAACAATTACAGGTATTTTTGCTAAGTATAAGAAGTTTTTAAAAACGCAATACTTATTTTGGCAGTTTACCATGACCTGGAGAGATGAAAGATTATTTTGGAAGAAAATTCTCCATGGGTCTCTCACATTTCTACATATCTTCTGAGCAGAGGAATTGACAGATTTTGTTCCAGACTATCTTTTCAAGAATGTTTATACAGCAAACAGTCATGGAAGATAAAAATAATGCCACCCTTATAGGAGAGGAAAAAGCACCCCTTTAAAAGATTGGAGTTTTCTAAGCTCAGAGTCCCTCTGCGTGATAAAAATTTATTGCATACTCACCATCCACCTGGGCTTCTGAGCATCTCCCGAGTGGAACTTGGGAAACAAAGAGAACCTAGACAAACATGAAGCTTGTAAAGCTTGCTGTGCCATGAGTTATAAAGTCATTTCTGTCTTACCCAGGAGTCTCATGTCTTTTGATGGCAACCATCAAACTATGAGGGGTTAACTTGTTAGTCTGCAAGTAGGATAAACCTCAGAGCCTTCACAGTTTTCAACAGAGTGAAATCTTGAAGTTCAAGGAAGCAGTGATTATAGAAATTCATTAAGGCACAGTAAAGTATTAGTGGTGTATATGAGGCTAAAGTTGTTCTAAAGGTAGCAACATGTGTCTGTAAGCTGGGAAAATGGGGAAATAAACTAGTCAAGAAAAACGGTTTTGGGCATTGATTTCACCTGGGGTGATATTTGTCTCATTAAAAATAAATTAGATTAAGAGAATGAAAAGACAAGCCACAGAAGGAGAAAATATTTGTAAAACACCTATCTGGTAAAGGACTGGCCTCCGAAATATACAAAGAACTCTTGAAACCCAGAAATAATAAAACAAACAATCCAATTAAAAACTGGACAAAAGATCTGAAAACACCTCACAAAAAAAGATATACAGATGACAAGTAAACATATGATATGGTGTTCAACATCATATGTTATTAGGGAATTGTGAATTAAAACAACAATAAAATACTACTAAAATGGTTAAAATAAAAAATACAGACAATACCAAATGCCGATAAGGATGTGGATCATTAAGAACACCTACTTATTGCTGGTAGGAATGTAAAAGGGTACAACCACTTTGGAAGATAGTTGGACAGTTTCTTACAAAACTAAACATACTGTTTACATAAAATCCAGCAATTGTGTTATTTGCTATTTACCTAAATGTGTTAAAAACTATGAGTGTATAAAATCCTTCACATGACTGTTTATAGCAACTTTATTCATACTGCCCAAAACTTGGAAACAACCAAGATAGCCTTCAGTATGTGATTAGATAAACAAATTACAGTGCATCCATACAATGAGATATTATTTAACATTAAAAATAGACTCCTGAGCTGCAAAAACACATGGAGGAAACTTAAAGGCACATTACTAAGTGAAAGAAGCCAGTATGAAAAAGCTACACACTACATAATTCCAACTGGATGACATTTTATAAAAGGCAATACTATGGGCTGGGCACAGTGGCTTACGCCTGTAATTCCAGCACTTTGGGAGAGTGCCTGTAATCCCAGCTACTCCAGAGGCTGAGGCAGAGAATTGCTTGAACCCGGGAGGCAGAGGTTGCTATAAGCCAAGATTACGCCATTGTACTCCAGCCTGGGTGACAGGGCACGACTCCATCTCAAAAAAAAAAAAAAAAAGAAAAAGAGAAAAAGGCAATACTGTGGAGACAGATGAAAAAGATCAGCGGGTGGAGGTTGGGAGTAGAAGGAAGAGAGGGATGAATCAGTGGAGCATAGGGGATTTTTAGGGCAATGAAACCTCTCTGTATGATACTCTAAGAAGGGTGTCTTAAACAGCTGTCGATATCCATAGAATGTACAACACAAAGAATGAATTTTAAGGTAAACTTTATTTAGCACTAATATATCAATATTAGCTAATTAATAATAACAGTATACCACAGTAATTCAAGATTCTAATAACTGGGGAAACTGTCGTGGGAGGTAGGGGAGAGAATATATGGGAACTCTCTTTCTGCCCAATTTTCCTGTAAACCTGCAGCTGCTCTAAAAACTGAAGTCTATTAATTTAAAAAATTGGAAAGATAGGAGGTGATGTTGGGTTATTTGGAGAAACAAATCAATCTAATTTGATAGCCTTGGGTTTGGGTTCCTGTAAGATATGAAGATACTAGTATGGCACATAAATTAAACAGAGGAAAAAGTGACTCACTAAAAAGGCCAACAAAATATTGGGCAAAACAGTATCAAAATTGAGAACAGTTACCTACCCTGGTGGGAATTGAGGGACCACCCACATTCAAAGTACTGCTTGTGTCTGGCTGTTAAACCTCAGGAAAGACAGAAAAATGCTGGGGTTTAAACCTGAAGGATCCTTAATAGGAACTAACTCTCTCCCTTTGCTGTCACATTAGCTTCTAGCTTCAGCAGAACCAACTTTTTTTTTTCCAGATCTTTTTCCTTCTGGATCATAGTCTAACATGTACCAAATTGGCCTTTTTACTCAGAAATATTTGAAATAAAATATCACAGCATGAAATAAAGCCCCTGTCCTAGAATGGATGCTCAGAGAAGAGTGTTCTTGGATATATATCTGCCTGCTTATATCACATCATAATAATTATGCCCAGTTTCCCCACCCTGAAAGTTCTCTGAAATGTTAGATTTGGCCCCTGGTCACTGACTTTCCCTTTATTTAGGCTTTGCCTCCACCCAGCCAACAGAGAGCTCCTATCTTGCTGTTTTCCATTTGATACAACCCACAGCAGACCTAAACCACCACCCCAGCCTGACTGCTGAGACCTGTTCAGCTATCTGTCTCCTCAGCTTTGGATCAAACCACTGCACTTTAAAAAAAACTTAATTTTCTTGATAATTAATATATTTGCATACTTCAAAATCAAAAGGAAATAAAAACATATACTATGAGAAGTCTTGTCTCCACCTAGTCCCCATCTATTCCTTCACCTTAAATTTTCTTACTTATATATTTTTAAATCCATCCCCCTCAAGCATTTACTCTTTGAGTTACAAAGAATCCAATTACACTCCTTAAGTTACTTTAAAATGTACAATTAAGTTATTATTGACTATAGTCTCCCTGTTGTGCTATCAAGTCATAGGTCTTCTTTATCCTTTATGGTTCCCCCCCCCCCACACTGACCATCCCCACCTATCCCTGCAACCCCTCAATCGCCTTCCCAGCTACTGGTAACCGTTATAACTATGTGTATATTTTTCTAAGTTGCCTAAGATTCTTTCTGGAGCATCTCATAATATAGCTATTAAAATTCTCACCATAGGTTTCCCTTGATTTCCCATCCAATACTTCTAATATTTGATTGGATTTATTAATTCAATTGATACAGAATATTTCTTACTACTATTATGTAGGGTACAATTCTGAGTTACTATAGGTTTTGAGAGATTCATCTGAGAGCCTATAGGAAGTTATTGTCCAAGAAGCTTATATTCCTACTTTTCTATTGCATATTACAATTAACTTAGTTGTGATCTGCACTCATGATTTCCTACAGGCTTTGGTATAATTAATAAAGAGTTTAATTCTACATGAACAACATTGTAATCTTAATTGTCCATAGGGTAAGAAACTCTTCAATTCATTTTATACAGGAACAAATTTTCACATCCCCCTGAAATTCCCAGTGGACAGTGGAACTATATAAACTCATGTTATCCTAGTTTCCATATATCGAGTGCTTCTCTTTAGAACAAAACTTGAAATAATTGTCTAAAATAAATAATTTCACTTTCATACCTCTCATTCTTTCTTCAGTCTTTTCCATTTGGGCTCTGTCTCCACTATGTGACTAAGGATGGTCTTCTCTCAAAGACGCAGTAATCCCATGCTGCCAGAACCAGTGGGATTGGGAGTTCTCATCTTACTAGACTTCTCAGCAGCACTTGGCAGCTGCCTCACTCTCTCTGAGACATTCTTTTTCTGACTTCCTGGACATTACCCTGATGGTTTTCTTCTTAACTGCCTTTCAGTGATATGTATTTATTCCCCCTTTCTTCAAATTTAAATATTGGTATGCTCCAGGGATAGGGTCAGGGTTCTGAGGTAATCTGTCTATGCCTTCTCCTTAGGTAATTTTATCTAGTACTTAGCTTCTAAATAACTTCTATATGGTAATGTGAAAGTGAACTAAATATGGCCTGAGAAGGATTCTGTACTTCTATATTTGAATCCTTATGGGCTAACTGCAGCCTAGCTTAATAGGTAGACAAGATTGGAAACCTAACTTAGGAGTATGCACGCGTAACAATAACTGAGTCTTGGCCAATCCCAGCGGCTGTACCTCAACCATTCATACCCTGCTGAGTGTTCAGACTATATTCAAATAAGGCAAATGCAACCTGTAACCAATCCAGCCGTTCTGTACCTCACTTCCGATTTCTGTACATCATTTCCCATTTTTTGTCTATAAATCTTCTTCCACCACGAGGCTGCACAAACAACCCCATCAAAAAGTGGACAAAGAATATGAACAGACACTTCTCAAAAGAAGACATTTATGCAGCCAACAAATGTATGAAAAAAGTTCATCATCACTGTCATTAGCGAAATGCAAATCAAAACCACAATGAGATACCATCTCACACCAGTTAGAATGGCAGTCATTAAAAAGTCAAGAAATAACAGATGCTGGAGAGGATGTGGAGAAATAGGAACACTTTTACACTGTTGGTGGGAGTGTAATAGTTCAACCATTGTGGAAGGCAGTGTGGCGATTCCTCAACGATCTAGAACCAGAAATACCATTTGACCCAGCAATCCCATTACTGGGTATATACTCAAAGGATTAAAATTAATTATACTATAAAGACACATGCACACATATGTTTATTGCAGCACTGTTCACAATAGCAAAGACTTGGAACCAACCCAAATGTCCATCAATGATAGACTGGATAAAGAAAATGTGGCACTTATACACCATGGAATACTATGCAGCCATAAAAAAGGATGAATTCATGTCCTTCACAGGGATATGGATGAAGCTGAAAACCATCATTTTTAGCAAACTAACACAGGAACAGAAAACCAAACACCACATGTTCTCACTCATAAGTGGGAGTTAAACAATGAGAACACATGGACACATGGAGGGGAACACCGGAGCCTGTTGGGGGGTGACAGATTAGGGGAGGGATAGCATTAGGAGAAATACTTAATGTAGATGATGGGTTGATGGGTGCAGCAAACCATCATGGTACGTGTATACCTATGTAACAAACCTGCACATTCTGCACATGTATCCCAAAACTTAAAGGATGTATATATATAAAAAGAGTCTCTGTGAATCTGCTATGATTCTGAGGGCTGCCCGATTCATGAATTTTTCATTGCTCAATTAAACTCCTTTAAATTTAATTTGACTGAAGTTTTTCTTTTATCAGTGAGGACTCTCAAATCTATATGTCCAGCCCTGAAATTTTCCCTGTATTCCATATTCATATATTGAACTGTTCATGTGACATCTCCACTTGCATATCTAATAGGTATCTTGAATCCGAAATACTCAAAACAGAACCTATGATCCTCCCCCAGTTTTCTATCAACCAAGTTGTTGAAGTTAAAATCTGGGTGGTATCCATGTTCCTCTCTTTCCCTCACTCTCAATGTTGATTTCACCTCTAAAGCATCTTCTGAATATATTCACTTCTCTTCCTCTCCACTACATTCACCCTAGACCACTCACCATCATCTTCTGCCTGGAACACTGGATCATGTCACTTCATCGCTTAAAATCTGCCTGCATGTCCAGTACCACTTAAATCAACTTTATAATCTTTTCCCTGGCTTACATCTCTCTACAGGATCTGGCCTGAAGAGCTTCCTCTCTGAACTCGTCTCATACCATGCTCTCCATAACTATGCTACGTACATGCTCCCCTTCTTTCTCCAGCATACTCAGTATCTGCTCACTTTAGAGGCTTTGTGCTGTTACCTTTGTCTGGAACGCTCTCGTCGTAGATCTCCGCACAGCTTATGCCTTCTTATCAGACAGGACTTAGCTTAAATGTTACCTTATCAGAGTTCCACCTAATGTGAAGTAGTTTCCTCACTTTGTAGCACAGGATACTGCCATTCTTCTCTTTTTGGTATTTTTTTTTTTGCATATTTATTTATGTATTTCTTTGCCATCTCAAGTTGGTTGACTATAATGCTTGTATGAGTGGTATGAACTTTATTTTTCTTTTGCAACGTTATCTCCCAGCACATAGTGATGATTATAATTTGCCAGTCATTCGGCCAGGCAGTAGGAATGCAATGGTGAACACAAACAGGGGCTCTCTATTGTTATTTAAAAATGAGTTAGTATATTTAGATAACTTGTTATTCAGTTATTCATTCAATAAATATTTATTGAGAGCTTACTGTATTCCAAGCTGTGGGGATATGGCAGCGAACAACACAAAAAGTGCCCTTGACCTCCTGAAGTAAACATTCCAGAAAGAAAGCAGAAAAGGAAACAACAGATAAACAGATATGAAATATAATGAGGAGGATGAACTGTCTAGCTCTTCAGACTAAGAGGATTCAGCGGAGAAGGTGGAGGAAATGAGTTAGGAATATGCTTGGCATGTCCAAGGAGCAGCAGGGTATCCACTCTGGCTGCAGCAGTGTGAGTAAGGGAGAGAATGGGGCAAAATGAAGTTGAGTCAGCCAAGGGCCTATCTTGTGTGGCTTTGGATTTTATTCTAATTGCAATGGGAATACATTAGAGGGTTCAGAGGTAGGGAGTGACATAATCTTTTATTGCAGAGAGAATTGCTTTATGAACTATTTTCTTCTCAGAGAGCTCTTTAGGGGATTGGCTGAGAATACAATGATCCTTGAGAAACTTGAAATTTTTGGCTGATACTTCTTATACATCAGGCTCTGTGCTGGTAGCAAGAAGTTCTGGAATGTGTTCCCAGATTTGCAGATTCCTTCTTGAGGGGTCTTGGCTAGGCCAGTCTTTCTGGCTTAACACTGCTTCTTCACACTCATGTATTCAAGAAAGCATAAAGAGTGAGGAGGAAAGACAGCAGAGCACTTACGGGAATTCCCTGGCTCGCTGAAGCCTCAAGTAGAAATATGATATAAATAAATTAGCATGCAGAAAGAGTTTGGGCCCTTTCCATAATTAATAAAAACCATCCAAACCAGTAAGGTCTCCTTTGGAATAGTTTCTGAAGGTTGAATGATTTGTGTACATGAAAGATCAATGTGACTCTGTGTAAAGCGAAACAATCTCTGGGCTTTGTTTGACCTAAAGGTATTTGAATAACCCTCAAGGGTAGCCTAATTTAAAAAATTTAAAAAACTGACTTTCTCACATGTTTGGGCTTTACAGGTGAGGCAATTTCTGAATCAACCAGGATATTAATAAGTAAGTAATTACTAGGAAGGCCAAGGAAGGACGCTTTAATGCCTGATGATAAATGGAGAAACGAACCAAAAGAGAATTCTCAGAGGAATGGTGTATTCCATCCTTGAATTCTGGAAAGACTGCATTTGGATATTGTATTTTTAAAGACATGCACTTTTGTTTGATATGATTAAAATTGGGATGGTCCATTCATCTGGGACAACAGTGAGGAAATGGAGTCAGGCCATTGCTCTCTCTTTTTGGGAACCATGGTTCAGGCATTCAGCCACAGGTTTCCTGGGATATCCCTGTCTTTCGTTTTCTTCTCACATTAAGTGAAAATCAAGTCTTCCAAGGACTCAAGAAAAACCTAAAATATCCCTCTCTGTGACTACAGAGAAATTCCTTCACACCAGAGATTGAGTTATTTTCTACCTGAGCTTATTTGGGATACATTTTGTTGCTTCTTACAAAGGTGTGAAATGGAGGTTTGGGATTTCCTCATAAATGACCTCTTACAATGACTTCCTGTTACTTTATTTTTCCTGGGGAACCAGAATACCATGCAATACATTCCCACTGTGTGAGGTTGAATAAATCTTTGTAATTTGGAATTAGTCACTTGTGAGATCGTAATTAGCATTTTGAGTAAAGTGTCTATGTTTATTTCTGACCAGTCATGGAATAAGGCTGTGTTAAATTCAGTGTAACATTTTGCTGGCTCCTGCAGTTTGAGAAGCTGATGTCTCATACAAGTGTTTAATATCACCATCCTAGTCTATTTTTTTTTCTTCTGTATTGGTGGGCTCCACTCACTTTCCTACCTCTTAACCACTGTTAACTTAGAACCTAATCATGTTTAGTAGTTAATGTGTACCTTGTGAACTTGGCAAACAAAGAACTGATTCAGAGAGAACTCGGAGAAAAGCAGGCTGGCATTTAAACCTTAAACTCAAAAGCAAACAGCCAGGCAAATAATAAAGCACAAAAATGGGCTGTTCAATGATCCTGACATGGTGATTACAAAGCCCTGCTTTGTATTCTTCGTTTTCTTGTTGAGTATTGCAGCCTGTGCATTGGCATGAGTCCTGGTTTAGAGAGAAGAAAAATAAGATCAACCTCTGACAAATCAACTAGTAAAATCTATAGGAATGAACCACGTGATCAATCTTGTGTGAGTGAAGAATTTTAGGAGTATCTAAAATGCAATTAAAATGTGACCTTGGAAGCAGGACTAAATTGTATTTACAGTCTGGTAAATGGAAACCTAGTCAATTATCATGGACTCTTGTCTGGACATAGATGTGACCACAGAGTGGGCAGGGACTGAATGGAGTACAGAGAAGGTAACCTCAAGAAGAACGAATTTGGTGGTGTATCACAGCAATTTTACAGAGAGGATGCCAAGACCACTGAACGTTTCTGGAAGGTTTGGCTGTTGGATCTCTGTGGTGGTTCTAGACTCTGGGGTGGTATCATATCTTGGCAACACTGACTCCATTACCAAATGTAT
This sequence comes from Macaca thibetana thibetana, assembly GCF_024542745.1. Taxonomy (NCBI): domain Eukaryota; kingdom Metazoa; phylum Chordata; class Mammalia; order Primates; family Cercopithecidae; genus Macaca; species Macaca thibetana. The sequence continues at coordinate 67,314,179 of NC_065588.1, read as the reverse complement.
CCCCCAAGACACCATCTGTGTATGGCTCTGGCTTCTGTGCTGCCTTTTTTTTTTTTTTTTTCCAGGGATGGAGTGTTCTGATCAGCTACTGTCTTATGCTGGATGGATAGTCTGATGGGTGCATTTCTCATGATAAACTAGGAAATTGGCATTCTGGCTCCTGTGAGAGCATTTAAGGTGAATCTTTCCCAAGAAGCAGATCACCCCTAGAAAGGCTGGCAAAGTGGAACTTCAGGACTGCCAAGCCAAGGACCTGACCCTGGTTCCCACCCAGCAACTGGCTCTTAATCTGCTGTAAAAAGAGTATAAATGCCATAGTGAGGCCTAATGAGAAGCCACAGCATCTCTAATCTGCCATGGTTATAAACTGCATTTTTAATCACTGCACCGTTTTGCCTCAGTTTTCCTTATATTCACATATTTTGGTGATCTAAAGTCTGTTTCTTTCATACACATTTCCATATTTTTCCTTATGTGTCCTATATGGTAAATTTATGTCCAGGTGCAAGTCATTAATATTTTAGAATAAAATATCTATAGAAGAGGAAGAATGTTGAATACTGGGTATCCATTTTCTATGAACACTGTATTACTACTGCACAATGACAATTTTAACCCCTACTTTAGTTCTGAGCTGGAATTAATACTCTAAGTAGAGACAGTTGCCTTAAAATGTCCTGAAAAGAGAGGAGACGCATCCTTCCCATACCGGATGCTTCCTATCTGGTGCATTTCCAGTGGGAATACACAAAAGGTTTTTATGAGCCAGGCTGCATAAGCACACAGGGTAGGAAACAGAGCATTAGGATCACATGAAAGCAGAAGAATAATATTGGTCTCAGGAAGGCTAGAATGGGACTAGAGCACAAGAGCCAAGGCTCTGCTCCTGTAAAAGAGACCATAAAACCCCTAAGTGAGAACTCCATCTTTCCAAAAATAAGAAAAAAGGTTTTTCAAAATGAAACATGCTAAAAGCACCAGAATCTCTTCACTCAAATTGTTCAGAGTGTATGATCTCATGTCCTTACATACACACCCCTCAGTAGAGTCATAAGGAAGAGAAATCGCAACATTATGTTTTTATTGCTGCTATTAGCCTTTAAGAACATGAATTGATTATTAACAATATCATGAAAAACAAATAGTATAGAGGGACAGTGATGATGGGAGAGTATAAAAGATGAGAAAAAAAACTAATCTTTTCTCTACAACACATGAATTGCTTTTTTACTGTCTACTCCATGGACAAATATATTGGGTAACAAGATGTTGGAAACAAAAATGCAAAGAGGTTATCTTTTCACCATGGTGTAAGGCCCAGGAAGGCAGGGATTTTTATCTTGTTTCATAAACTACTATGTCTCCAGCACTTAGTCTCATGCCTGGAATATGGTAAGGATTCAATACATCCATTGAATAAATTTTTGAATATTATCTTATGGAAGAGAAGATGATATCATGATGAAAATATGAACTATCTGTGCTTAATTTCTGGTTCAAGTCCCAAATGTAGGCCTGGTTTGCCTGATGACTTAGAGAAAGTACCATATTTTCTGTGGGGTATTTGATTGTGCTACTCATGCACTTTCCTCTGCCCTGAGCATGAGGAATCTCTCTCTCTCTTTCTTTTCCCTGCATGGGTTCCCATACTGCTATGAAAATCTAGTTCATTGATGACTGCCTCATGGAGACTTTTCATGATTAATCAAATTGGAATCATTATTCTGCCTTACTCTGTGCATTTGCTACAAGGAATAATAATTGGCACGATGACAACATTAGAAAAACTTTATCTAAATTTACTTAGACTTTCCCTCTGTTCTTCCCCTCGATTGTCATTTCTTCTTATAATATCTCACTATCCATTTCTTTCCTTACTGGCCTGGTCTTTCACAGGGTCTAAGATTTATTACTGACAATCTTCAACCCCTGCAACCTCCTGCCACTGTTAAAATATCTGTTATATGAAAATTTCTCAATATCTAAGACATATTAAATGAGTAATGAGTAAATGACTCATTCCTGTACTACAGAACTCAAGAGATAGTTGACGCCAGTAGACAGAATACTGATCTGATAATCCTGCGACCTTGTTTCTAGAAGGAGATCTGTCACTAACCAGTTTTGTGAACTTAGGCTACTCAGTCTGCCTATGCTGCTCTTTTCTCAGGTGTAAGAGTGAGAGTTCGTCTAGAACAGTGCTTCTGTACTTCTGTAAGTATGTATGTATGTTCTGTAACACCGGTCCTGATGTGTCATTCAAAAATATGTTCTGAGATTATATTCACTTCAGAATTGCTATCACCTCCTTGAATATTAGAAAGTTGAAGGATCTGACAAGTCCTGAAATTAATAAACTGTTTTTCTTTACCTAATAATTTTTTTAAAGGCAGAGGTAGCATATTGGTAGTTCCCTAGAGAACCTTATGAGGAAATCACTAGTTGAACTTTCTGAGGAGCTTGGGTGCCATTGCAAATCTCTGTAGCTCTAATGCCAGCTACTGTAGGTACAGAGGTGGAATAGGGTAAGATTTCTGCTTTTCAGGCATATAGAATCAAATCTGGGGGAGAGACACAAATAAATGTGACATAGTGGCAATTGTAGATTAAGGTCTGTTCAAATAATAATGGGCTTGAGGACTGAGAAGCAAGTAAATCTGCCCAGAGTGGGGGCAGAGGATGAGGAAGGGAAGGCTCCACAGGGATGTTGCAATAGAGAAGTTGGGAAAGGATGTTCCAGGCAGAAGGAACAAGGCATAAAATCCAAAGGTGTGTTCTAGGCCTGGGAATTAATTCTATGGTTATGGAGCCTAGAAGCGGAAGCTGCCTAGGAAGAAAGTGGAGGGACAAAGTTCTGGGAAGTGGGTGGAGGACTTGTTTGCCATGTGCTGTAAATGCTACCTTAGGGAATCTGTACTTTATCTTGTAGGTAAAAGGAAAATATCCTTAGATTGGGTTTTCATCATTATCATTACCTAATCAATAAGTATTTCTCAAAAAGAATTTTAAAGTGCTAAGGCAGAGAGGAGCTGCGAGAGACTGCCACGGAAATTAATTCTCATTCTATTGACACAGCTCAAGTAAGAAATGATGAAGGACTGAATAATGAAATGCAAAAGGATGAGATGGAAGAAATAGTTTTGACAGTAATTTAGGAACTACACAGACCAGTAAGAGTGATTGGATAGAAAGAAAGAGGAATACAAAATACCTGTACAAATTCAGCCTGGGAGAGTGTTGTGTGATTATAACATTAATAAGGGTAGGAATTTCCAGGAGTGAACTGTTTCATATAGGTTCTGAATTGGACTAGGGGGTTCTATTACACAGTAATTCTCTTGTACAAACATATCCATTGATTTTTGTGTTACAGAGTTCAAGAGTGATTTAACAAAAGACTATACAAGATTCTTTTTCAGGATGTTCAGCATCCACCAAAATATCTATTTCAAACTAAAATTTGGTAGTATTCAATATATTCTTGTCAACAAAGCAGCATTTAAATCTGTAACTTTTTTTAAATTTTAGCCTCTAACTGATAAATAATCATTTCTGGGACTATAAATCAATTTTGGTTTTCATTCAACCTGAAATTATTCTTTCAGCCATGGATTTATTCTGTATACAGAATATCTCAATAGAAGGTTGTGAAACTATTTCCATTTTCTAGTAGGAAACAGAACACAAACAATTTTAGTGATGGTTTATATATTAAGCCATTATTTTTGGAATTAATCCTAAATTTGGCCTTTAACACTAAATATTATTATTGATAATGGATTAAAATATATTGTATTTGTAGTCAGGGAGTGGGATTGTTTCAAAAACATTGTATGCCAGTGAAAATTAGAAATAATATTTCTCTTTTGTAAGGAGTTCATGCTTGCTTATCATGTAAAACTTAGCAAAGATTCTAAAGAGCAATTTTCTTAACAACCTTTTAAAGTAGAGGGTTCTTTTATTTAGGGGGAGAAGAACTCCCTTTGAGAGGCAAGATGTGGAAACTAACATGACCCAGGCTGTTTACACAAAGCAGTCCACACCTCCCTGATTATGTCAGATAATTTTGCCTTTACCTGAGACAGCTGTCTTCTATTAGCACTGGAAACAAATAGTAAAATCTATGGTCACTGATCCATGACCACCTTCTCATTTTGAATGTTTTGTCCAAGAGGACCTGGAATCCAGAAACTGAGTTGGTGGAAAAGAGCTGTTGCTAGACATAATTTATCAGAGGAAGGAAAGTACAGTGTCCACCTTAAAAACAAACCAAGCTATCGAAATGACTACACATTATAAAATGAACACAATGTGGCAGTCAGTGCCACTTTATGATTTCTTTCCCTTTATATCATAAAAAAATAAAGATAAAAAGCAAATGGTCTTATCACCACAGGCAAGGCTGCCTCTCCCTCTGCAATTTCTGCGGAGCATTTACGGCAGCTCTGGAATTGTTTTGAAGTAAATTTAGATGTTTTGGAGGGCAGATACATGTAATGGTTGTTTTACTATTCTGGGTTTCATGATAACAGGTTGCTATGTCTAAGCCTTGATATTTTGCAGATTTCTAAATGCATTTTATTGCATTTAGAAGAAATTTTGTAGTATTGAGAAAATGCAATGCAAAAATGAGTAGATACAATGTCCGCTTAACTCAGAACAAAACCACCTTATTTCCCCGTAGTTGAAATGGAGGGTAGGGAAGTCAGGCAGTGGTTTCTGAAAGCCAAGAACATAGTAGCACTGTGCCATTCTCTCGCCTGATCCAGTGCCACTCCCTTCACTTGATATCTGTTTACTTTGGAGGAGGCAGTTTTTGAGAAAGGATAATAAATATCCTGGCCCAGTGCCCCAGGAGCCATGACAAGCAAAGGAACATACTTGCCTGGAGATAGCCTTTGCGATATTTAAATGTATGGGTTAATTTTTTATCCACTTTAATAACCGTTTTATTCCTCCTTCTACTTCTTTGCTTTCTCTTTCCACTCTGAAGCCGTGGGTACAGAATCTCTGCAGGCAAGTTGCTCCAGAGCACATTGCAGGACAAACCTGTAACGAATAGTTACATTCACGGCATCTGGATTCCTAATCCTTTTCCGAAATGGCAGGTGTGAGTGGCTGTATAAAATATTCTATGTTTACCTTCAACTTCTTGTTCTGGGTAAGTGTTTTCCTTTTAATTATCAATTTTATGCAAGAAAGGGGATCTTGATATAAATATCGTAAACAAGAACAGACTGTACACTAGAGAAATAGGAGAAGAGGGAAAATATATTTTCCATGTACTTGTTTGGATGTATTTGTTCTTTCTTTGGTTATTTCAGTAATTGAAAATGAGCCAATGATTCAAAAAAGTGCACTTCAGAATCTGTGAGGATAAACATTTCATAAATGTTTTGATATTGCTGTAAAAACAATCACAAAGGAAAACAAATACCCCTTAACTAAAGGACAATTATTCTTAGTTGTATATCAAGCAGGCCTCCCTAATTTAAAGACTCTGTGGTAAAAACATGGTCTGATTCCATCCGGAGCCTGGGTCCTGATTCCTGCCCTTCACTTCTGGGTTTGAACAGGTGAATCACAGGGTGTGGGACAATAAAGATCATTTTCAGAGCCTCAAAGAAAAAAAAAAAATGGGTCATGAAAAACTTGAGGGGGAAATGATAAAATTCCTAAATCATAAGAAGATCAAACTAAGGCAGTGGATATATATATGTATTGGCATTTTAAAGTCAGTATTTTGATGTGTCATCACCCCACCTTTTAATTGACAGTATTTGTATTTCAGCAATTTGTTATGTTTCTCTTGAAAGTTCATTGACATAGACATAACCAACAAATTGATAAGTGACATCTGTCATTGGAAAATGGAAAAAGAAGGTGTGAAAAGAGCAAGCTGGGATGTTGGGAAATTGACCTTATCATTTTTAGCATATATAGTACAATTAAAGATTGTTTAAGTGTCAATCAATGGAACTAGCACAAAGTATTTAAATGAAAAAAGTATTTTGTATACTGGATTAAAAGCTAGCTTATCCACTCCAAGGATGAAAGAACTCTGGTTTTGTTTCTTTAGTAGACCTCTGTTTAAGTCTTTAGTAAACAGACATCTCATATCTATGTGTTGCTATATTTCTGTTCTATTAAAATAATGATGAACTTAATTAAACTTAGCTACATGAATACAGCTTTATTGTATAGACTGATTTTCCATTCAATGATCAGTAGTGCTAATGAGCACAAATAGATATATTGGTGAATTTTAAATAACTAAATATTTTTAAAAGTAAAATAAAGAAGGTAAAAAAAAAATAGGCTGTTTTTAGGTTTAAAAAATGGGCTGCTTTTGCAAATACTAAATGTAGCTCATGCTACATATATGCCAGTCTTTTAGTTAGTTCTGATACATTTCTTCCCTTGAGATATTTAAATTGATTACGCATTGGGAGTAGGATATATAAAAAAAGACCTGTATTCTTTGATTTTGTTTTGTTTCTAGCTTTTTTTTTTTTTTAATGGAGAACTTTGAATAGTCACAAAAGAAGATAGGATAGGTAATCAACTCCATTGTCCAGCCCCAGTGACCACAGAAAGATGGCCAATCTTTCTCCATTTTTACTCTATTCACTCCCCCCACCCCATATTATCTTGAAGCACATCTCAGATATATAATTTTGTCTGTAAGCATTTTAGTATATATATATCTCTGAAACATAATAATTCTTGAAAAAATGTAACCACAGCCAGGGCGCAGTGGCTCATGCCTATAATCCCAGCACTTTGGGCGACCCAGGTGGGTGGATCACAACGTCAGGAGTTTGAGACCAGCCTGGCCAGCATGGTGAAACCCCGCCTCTACTAAAAATACAAAAAATTAGCTGGGCATGGTGGCGGGTGCCTGTAGTCCCAGCTACTCGGGAGGCTGAGGCAGAAGAATTGCTTGAACCTGGCAGGGGGAAGTTGCAGTGAGCCGAGATTGCACCACTGCACTCCAGCCTGGGTGACAGAGATTCCATCTCAAAAAAAAAAAAAAAAAAAAAAAAACGTAACCACAATATCATTATTACGCTTTAAAAACTTAATAAGAATTTTTACAATCAATTGTTAAATTGATTTGACAATTTTAATCAATTTTCAAATTTGAGCCCATTCAGGGCTGAAAATTCCAATTACCTCATAAATGTTCCTGTTAGAATCAGGATCTAAATAAGGTCCACACTTTGTGATTGGTTAATGTATATTTCATGTCTATTTTAATCAGTTGATTCTCCCCCAGTCAACACCTCTTTTTCTCCCTACTGAAATTTTATGCACTGGTGTGTGTTGTTTGTTTTATCACATTGCCCACAGTCTGGATTTTGCTATTTGCATACCTGTGGTGCAGCCTGATACAATTCAAGGTCCTTTTTTTTTTTTTTTTGGCACGACAATCATAAGTGTATTCTTTCATGAGGAGGCACTGGATGTTTGATTGTTTCCTTCTTTTGTGACGTTCATAGCCATTGATGGTCAAGGGCCAAAATCCATCATTAGTTCATTAAGAGGTTCAAAGTGATGATATTCTAGTTTCATCAACTTTTCTTTATTTATTAGCTGGAGCACTTTCTATAAGGAGAAATTTCTCATTTACTGTTTCATTACCTGGGTATCCCATTTTTAATATTTTTTAAGTGACATAAAATACTTCTTTCTTATTCTTTACTTACCAGATTGCAAGTGATGAGTTAAGTTACTAGTATTATCCAACAGTGATAAGTTAGTATTTCTTTAAGTATCCTTATGAAATGATAGATCAGCTCCATTACAATGTTTACCCTTATTGATGTGCAATTTGTTCGATCTCTGGCCATCAGGAGCTTCTTCCAAGTTGACCGAAATTCTTTTGAAATGATCCTAATAACTTTGATAACCTCTTTAGTATTTAGTTTGACATGTTCCAGATCACTTGCTTATTTCCTGTCCAGACCTGGAATCAGCTATTTCTCCACCAAGTTCTAATATCTGTCTTTAAAGAGCTGTAGTCATTGTTTTCCTTACATAATACAGAATATATATGGCACATGTAAACAAACCAAAATATTAATATGCTAATAAATGCAAGGCTCCTATTTTATTAAAGATGTTCCAAAGCACTCAAACCAGTAGCAATCTTAAAATTATGAAACAGTTAAAATATATCTTTATTGTATTAAAACATCCTGGAAAGTGCTAATAGCTATTATGAAGACATCAGAGGTCAGTGTTTCATTAAACAGCTAATCAGAAATTTCAAATGGGTCTGAATTATCAAAATAACAGTCTAGAAAGGGGTAGGTTATAGATTCAGAATTATTTACCTACCTACCTTGATAGGGTTTAAGGTAGATTGTAGAGGTCTGTACCATGCCACACCCAGATATTATCATTGCTTTCCTGGAGAGTTCTTCTTCTTCTTCTTCTTCTTATTATTATTATTATTATTATTATTTTGAGGAGTCTCCCTCTGTCACCCAGGCTGGATGGAGTACAGTGGCATGATCTCGGGTTACTGCAGCCTCTGCTTCTCAGGTTCTAGCAATTCTCCTGCCTCAGCCTCCCGAGTAGCTGGGATTACAGGCATGCGCCACCATGACTGGCTAATTTTTTTGAATATTTAGTAGAGTAGAGAAGGGGTTTCACCATGTTGGCCAGGCTGATCTCGAACTCCTGACCTCAGGTGATCCACCCACTTCCACCTCCCAAAGTGCTGGGATTACAGAGATGAGCCACCGTGCCTGACCGTAGCTCTGATTATTTTATGGTTACATTATCTGTTTGTTTCTTTGATAACAGAGACAAGTCTTTCTGATGCTGTAGATTTCAGTTAGACCTTTCTAACTAATGTCCCTTGGCGATTCCTACCACCAGCATATGTGGTGGGATTTACAATCTCTACATAAGAGATTTTGAAATGGAGTCTTTCAGTGAGAGCAACAGTTGTAAAAACCAGTGATAATTTCTTAGCCAAGAGGTGACATCAATATTTTAAATTCAAATATAGGCAGCAAGAGGAATCTCTGAGGTTAGGAAAGGTTCCTATATCTACTGTCCCTTCTATGCTCAGCTCTGAGCTCTCAGTTGGAATTTTACAATCCTTCATAGGAAATTAGCAATTTGTCACATTCCTAATGCTTACTTAAGTAAAAACTTTAATGACCCCACTGATGTGGTTTTCTTATAGATGCCCAGGGCCTTATGTTTTCAAATGCGTTCTTTCTGGTATACCTTGCAAAACTGAGCCTTTGCAAAGTAGAGCCAGATGTTAAAATATCTCTTAGATATGCATGTGATCATTTAATCTAAACAGACCAGGTTCTTTTGGGAGACAACTTGAGATATACCACATAAGTATATGGTGATTTCGATTTGTTAGAATTACTAATTGAAGAAAAACATGTAAAAGTGAAAGTTATTCCTGATTACTCATGCTAGAGTTGGATGCAAGTTAGAGAACTGGAGGTGCTAGAGATAATAGATAAATTATAGGTACAAAACCTATTTCCCTGAGTCTTGTTTCAAAAATAGATGAAATGCCCCAATTTTTTAATGCTCCTCTCAGATAGTTCAAGCCTAGGAATATTGTAGATGCTTATGGTGCCTTAGGGGTCTGAGTAAGTATGAAACATGGGGCCTTTGGCTGGTGGATACAATGGAATAATGGCTAGAGAGAGAGCTATGGAAAGGCCAGTTCTTAATGAGGGAAAGAAGAATGAGGTACATTATCAATCTCAAATGAGTCATAGGGAGGAGCCAAATTGTAAAGCTGAATGTATTAGTAACTGAAGGAAGCCACTGCACAAGGAGGTTTGAAGAAAGCAGAAAGAAGTTGGAACTTGTAGAGAGTCCGGGATCCAGCGTTTCAATATTCATCATTTTATTTTATTGAGATTGGATGTGCTGAGAGCAATTAAAAGATTGGAGGCAAAGCAGACATAACCCTGAGATGGTGGTACACTGAAAAGAATAGGACACAATTATATTTTATTGTGTCCGTTGATGGAATCTTTCAAGATGAAGACCTAACAATGGCTGAAGTGTATGAATTTTGTAAATACAGTGGTTGCCTGACCCTATGTAATTAGCATGGAACTAAAACAGCAACAAAAGGCATTAGAGTCCACTGGTTGATAGAGCAGGCTGAACATCAGCTCCTTCATCAGTAGCTGTGCTTCTCTGGGGAAATTGGTTAACCTCTCTGTGCTTTATTTGTTCTCATCTGTAAAAATGGGGATAGTAGTAGTATCTACCTTATGGGTTTGTGGTGATGATTAAATAAGTTAATACATGTAAAGAAGTAGGAATTAACACTAGATAAATGTTTAAGAAAAAGACATTTCAACAGTATTTTATGGGCATTTTTAAGAAGCAGAAGTGTGTAACTATTTGGCATAGTGATGAATAAATTTAAATGTTGAGTTTTAAAACAAAGAGGAAATAAGATAGCAAGAATATGATAAGTCAGAAACTCTTCTATCATAAATTAAGGGAATGGGGGAAAGGTGGATTTTGTAAACAGACTGGCTGAGATTTCAATCCTGAATCTACCCCTTCTTGTTCTGGAACATTTCCCTTGGCTTTTCCGTGCTCCAGTCTTTGCATTTGTGAAATAAAAATGATCATTTTATCTGGCAGAATTAATTGGAAAGATTAACTAAGCTATTTTATGAAAACCTGTAACCAAGGACTGACCATTAATACTAGCACAATTAACATATTTTTCCTGATTCTAAACATCATAATTGCTTTTTCATTTACAACTGTTAGAATCTACTGTGACAGTATTTTATACATAATGGACTTTCAAAAGGTAAATATAATTTTAGCCCTACTCTGATCCTCTTCTCATCTCACAGGGCGAGGAATATGCAGGAGTAGAGGGATATGTCAGCCCCAAGGCTGCCTTCCACTTTGAATATCTAGGACCCAAATTTCCCTGCTCAAATGCCCTGAGAATTCTAAATCAAACCTTTTCCTCCAGGTGATTTAAGTGGGCACATTTTTCAAGATAGGAAGATAGGATACATGTTGTCTGTGCATATTACCTTGAGTTATAACTTCCTGATATAATGCCCTGTGGCCTGTGGGCTGTCATTTGTATTTTTCCTAGGCTTTTCAAATGGATGTACAGTTCTACAGGTGTTACTTATATGAAAGTTATACTTTTGAAACAGTATGGTAAGAATATTACTGAAATTGTGTCATTTTTTGATTCAGAAACAGCAGGATACAGATTAAATGCTGAACATTCATCTCTACATGTTTTGAAGTTAAATGAATATAGGGTTTTAGTGGTTTCTGAGGCCCTTTGTGGGAGGAAAACAATGTAGTTGATTTATTTTCCCTAAATTTAGAGTTATTTAAAAATTAGAAATTGCAGCAGTTATACCGAGTGCTTGTTAGAAAATGCACATGAATGCAACCATGGAGACACATGGAGTGTACACTTAACACTTGTATTAGTCTGTTTTCACGCTGCTGATAAAGACATACCTGAGACTGGTAATTTATAAATAAAAAGAGATTTAATGGACTCACAGTTCTGTGTGGCTGGGAAGGCCTCACAATCATGGTGGAAGATGAAAGTCACATCTTACATGGTGGCAGGCAAGAGAGAATGGGAGACAAGTGAAAGGGATTTCTCCTTATAAAACCATCAGATCTCGTGAGACTTATTCACTACCACAAGAACAGTATGGGGGAACCATCCGCATGATTCAATTATCTCCCACCAGGTCCTTCACACAACATGTGGGAATTATGGGAGATACAATTCAAGATGAAATTTGGGTGAGGACACAGCTAAACCATATCAACACTAAATACAATAAACCCCATTCATATGGGGCTGAAGATTTTTTAAAAACGATGATTGCAGAGTCTGCTAAAAGTTGAAGATTTTAATTTACTCCACTGGTTTACAGCATCAGAAAATCCAATATTACATGAGGCTTAGTAGGTCAAAACAGCATCAGGCCATGCTTGTAAAGGGAATGCACATTCTACTCTTTCTTATTTATTTATTTATTTATTTAGAGACAGAGTTTCACTCTTGTTGCCCAGGCCAGAGTGCAATGGCGTGATCTCAGCTCACTGCAACCTCCGCCTCCCAGGTTCAAGCGATTCTTCTGCCTCAGCCTCCTGAGTAGTTAGGATTACAGGCATGTGCCACCACACTCAGCTAATTTTTTTTTGTATTTTTAGTAGAGACAGGGTTTCGCCATGTTGGCCAGGCTGGTCTTGAACTCCTGACCTCAGGTGATCCACCTGCCTCAGCACATTCTACTCTGAATGAACTCTAAATCAGAATTTGTCTCATCTTGTTCAAGGAAATTTAGCATAAGACCTAATAGAAAATACTGTTGAATAAGTGAAAGATATGTAACCCTGAAGACTTAAGAGGACAAGCACACATCCCTGAAAGAAATACTCTAGAATCTTGAAAAAGTGTATGTAGAAATTGGTATCCACAATGTGATGCTAGAAAGTAACCCCTCATGAAACAGTGGATGGAGGCTGTAAGAGAAGATAAAGTTTATTGGAAGACAACAGGATGAGATAAAAATGGAAATGGATAAAATATGTAAGGACTGCAAGTAAACTGCAAACATAATAGCAGAATTAAACTTCACTGTAGAGATTACGTTAAATAAAGATGGTGACATAGAATCCCAAACTGATAAGCTCTCCCACAGGAAAATCAAAAAAGAAATCAAAATGTTGTGAAAGAAGATAATAGATACAGACAACAGAGAATGGAAACCCAAAATAAGCTGTGCTCTTGAAAAAGAGGACAAAATAAATGGAACACAAATAGTAATCAAATTAATATATGGAAATTTTGTGGAGCTGAAAACATACCTGTATGCAGATGGCAAGTGCCTGTTCTACCCCAATGAAAGAAGACATCTATGCCTAAATAAATATTAAGAAAACTACTAATTTAGTTAAAAGATAAATAAACATCTTACAAATGTCTAGATACAACTAACAAAAAAGAAAACAAGCAAATAATGCATAAGCAAAAATAAGGCTGGTGATATTCTTCTCCTGTTTAACCCTGAAAGTCAGAAGACAATGGAGCAATGTCTGAGGAGTATTCAGAGCCTTTCACAAATGAATAAGAGAGAAAGAGATCTTTGGGTATTCACACTGTAAAATTTACTGAAACATATCCAAAATGATTAAGGTATAAGTAAAAATGGATAGTTGAAGCGTGGGAAAATCATGGTTAAATGGCTAACCATTTTAGATCTGGAAATAAAGAAGTCACATGTCTTGATAGTTATATTTTTTATTATCTCAAATGTAAATTGGGAGGATATTTGGAAAGAGATGTAATAGAAAATAGCAGTTTAGTAACATTTACTCTGTGCTAAAGCCCAAGACTGATTACACTAAATAGCATTTATTAGATTATATGGAGGAAACACTGTTAGAGATACAGAATAGTAAACGCAAACTCCATTAATTCAGCTTAACACAACCCGCCTCTCAGTTTTTGATAACTCAGGAAGGACAAGAAAAAACATGGATACAGGGGATCTAAATGATTTAATGAATAAAGTATATTTAATAAATTTCTAATAAACTTTGTAGCCTCTTGAGACTTTGTTGTCTTTTCTAGTATCTCTGAATCTTTAGAAATTGATGAAGGAAATGCAAAAAAACTCAAAAGTAACAATCCTACAGTCTGCACTCTCTTACCACAATGCAATTGAACTAAGACTTTAAAATAAATGTTTAGTAAAAGAAGAGACTTGAAAATGAACAATAACAGTAGCAGCAGCAGTACAGTCCTAGTATGTCAGGGCTTTCGGAATCCTTGCTCCCTATCATCGTGGAGTCGCCTCTAGTGTTCTGTGGTTATCATAAAAACAAATTTTGTAATTATCCACTTGCATATTTTCTTATTTTTTATCCTCTCAGGAGCAGCACAGGAAGAGTTTCTTAAGCTTATCTAAAAGGTGTCCATTTTGGGACCAATTATGATGTAGTTCAAAATCCACTCCTCCTCCTCACATAGCATTTTCAGCATTCTCCAAACATACTTCAATAAACACCCAAATAAAAGGGTAGAATTTGGAGGGAAGGAGTAGGGATGATTGGAGACACATTATTAGAGAAGAGGACAAATCAACATTCTACCATTTATTTTTGTTCTGGATGGTATCTTCTCCCCTCTCCCCCCTTTTTTTTTCCTGATATTTTATGTTCTTCAGCGTCTGCCTGTTCTTAGTCATCTGCTTGGGCTGTCATAACAAAATACTGTAGACGGGGTGGCTTAAACCACAGAAATTAATTTTCTTATAGTTCTGGAAACTAGGAAGGCTAAGATTAAGGTGCCAGCCAATTGAGTTTCTGGTGAGGACCCTCATTCTTTGGCCATCTCATGTTTCTCACACGTTCTTTCCCTGGGTGTGAGTGGAGAGAGAAAGATACCTCTCCTATAAGGTCACCAGTGCTACAGATTAGAACCCCATCTTCATGACCTCATTTAGTCTTAATTATCTTCTAAAAGCCTATCATCAAAAACAGTCACACCGGAGGTTAGGGCTTCAACATATGAATTTTGTGGAGACACAATTCAGTCCATTGTAAGCAAATATCAAAATTGCCTAATTTCTTAGGATGCTGGTTCAGACCTATTGCATCCAAATTCCATAAAATGATGGCTGTTCCGTGAAAGCTGAATGGAAACCACAGTGATTCTCTTCAAAGAGAAACCAGAAGCAGGGAAAGGTAGGCCTAGTCAGTTCTGCAGGGTCCTGGGATCACGATACTAACCCATTTTACTTTTACAATGTTATCAACAGAAAGTAGAGAGCAGGCATTTATTTATTAATTTATACTTTTAATCCTTTAAAATAGTATAGAAACATTAGGGGAAAAACCCTAAAAGCTAAACTTGGTAAAGGGCTCAAAGAACCATTATAATGGTCAATCTTTTAATAATGGGATGAAATAGTTCAGTATTATTCATGGCTCTAGGATGGTCATTCTTGATAGAAAATAAATTTACTTTTAAAGTCATTCAACAAAGTTATGAATAATTTCATGATATTAGACTGATATTTACATGGGAATTTCTCCACTCAGATGAGAATGATATACTCTAAACATTTGTTTCATTTTTAAAATGAAGTTTGAAAAGGTAGAGTTAGGGATGGAAATGATACATTGGCCAGCTTCATAGTTCCTGAAAAAGATTGTCTAATTCTGAAGATTAGTTGGGCAAAATACTTTTGACTTCTGGAACAGTTGGGTACTCTTTCTTTTAAATGTTAATGTTACAGAAAACTTTCAGTGGCTGAGAAGACTAAAAGTTGCTGTCTGAGGGGCAGATATGATTGATTTAATACGATTTGTGAATGATTTGATGTCTAAATACCTTGAAAAAGTAAATAGTAATACACAAACAAAAAAGTTAAAGTTTTAAAAAATATCACAGTGAGTTCTTACTAAGCTCTTACTAAGAATTCTTAAAGTTTTTTCACTGATAGTTTAACAAATATCAGGAAAGAATGCTACTCATAATAGCTGTAAGATTCATTACTTACAGCTAAAGGCCAGAATGACTGTTAAGCCAATCATTATGAATCTGCCTGTGAAAAGAGAAGAAAAAGAAAGAAGATAATCAGTGAACAAACTAAACAACGAACAAAAAATTCAGTTGGTATGAAATTACTGAAAATCCCAGAGGGTCTCATTATCATTTGACATAAATTATCATTCACAAACTGTTTAACAAAGAACTGCTAAAATGAGCATTTGTCTTCTTTTGCAAATGAAATTAGAATTTAGTGAAAGGATGCTGTAAATCTCAGGGTTAGAGAAGTAAGGAAAATTTTCAAACACAAAAGCTGTGTTTTTGAATCATTTGTATTTTATGGTGTGTGTGTGTTTATGTGTGTGTATGAGATAATAGCATAGGTTATTTGGTGGTTAAAGAGGTTTCGTTTTTAATTGCATTCGTTATTTTGTAGGAGTTGAAGTATCTTATAAGGGCAGGTTGGTTAGGAATTGCTCCGCATTTTCATGATATGATAATTAGCACCCAGGATTCCAATTTCTCCATTCAAAATGAGGGGTTTAGACCTAGATGATTTTCAAGGTCTTTTAGGGAGCACAGAGTCTATGGTTACTCAACTACTCATTGTGCTTCCTAGTCCTTAACAGAGCCCTTGACTCTATTTTCCCTGCAAACTCAATGAGAAGCCATTAAAAGTGCCGTCTGGAGGTTCTAGGCATATGTCTCAACCATGCATGAAAGCAGTGATGCTCCAAGGACATTTGTCTGTCGGAGCACAGCAAGGTCAGAATTGTCTACTCAGTCCTCCAAGGCCTGCTGTATCTGGTATGTTACCAGGCCAGCTCTTAACATCTCTATCTAATAATAGATCTTTGATTTTTGTTTTTGAAGCCACAATGCATAACTTTTTTAAAAAAACCCTGAATGACAAGAGTTCTCCTTACACTAAAGTAAAATGTGTTTTACATTTTATTGTGTTGGCATTGGTCCAAATTAAATAATCTGGTAAAGTCATTAAAGGAATTTAAGACTTTAAGTTCTGTCTTTCATTGTTCCTTCTCTCTGAGTAAACTTTACCACCTAAAAGAGCTTGTTTTTAAGATAGTTTATTTGGGTTCAAAAACTGTTGATTAATGTGTAGCCTTGTTGCTTAACTGCACATCTTGTCAAATGTTTTACGTTTTCCGGTCTATCCCAACTTCTCCCTTCCTCTCGAATCTTAAATGAATGGTGACTATTCAGTCATTCCCTTTTTTCCTGGTCCAACATAGCTTCTCACAAACAAACCCGGAGGCATGATAAAGATATTTTATCTTTAAACTGTTGTGACTTTTCTTTTGTATGCTACAATCTAACAGAAACACAAGGCTAGAGTTACATGGAAAAATAATCTTTCCAGGCCTAATGGAAATAACTTCTTGTCCATAGACCTATGAGTGAATGAAAAATAGAATTATTCTCATCAAACTTACAAATTGCAATGTAACATTTCAACAATGATCTGTACATGAATATGCCTCATGTATGTCTTCCAGGTTGTGATAGTATAGTCAATGATAAACTACTGTCACCGGATAGATGAGAGGGTGTGGAATCAGAGTTTCATATGATCCTAATTATATTCTTTTTTTTGTTTTGTTTTTTTCTGCAGCTATGTGGTATCTTGATCCTAGCATTATCAATATGGGTACGAGTAGGCAGTGACTCTCAAGGGGTAAGTATGCAAAAACAAGTCACCCCTTCCCCAATGTAGTTTATTTCGTTTATAATCATGAAAGTATGACAATAATAGTAATAAACATGTCTAAAGTGTTTCTCTCAACTACTTCATGTAATTACTTATGCTGTTACATGATTTTATAATTTAATTCAATCCATCAAAATTACTATGTGGCTGGCACTGTGCTAGTGGTGGAAAAATCTTTCTAGAGAATGGAGGAGGTGTTATTCAAAAATTTCAAAAACATTCAGTGAGATGCAGGTGGGAAGGCGCCAAAGTGGACATTTTCCTCCTTTACTATTTGTTTAAGGCCACCATTTGTTTAAGGCCTATATTGAGGATATAGGCCACCTCTCCTTCTCACCAAGAAGAACAATTTTTATAATAGAAGGTATTGACAGTAATTTAGTTGATCCCAATGTGGTTGGTCTAAAAGGAAAGAAGATGAGAAGTTTTCTTGGAAAAGAATAATTTGAATCTGTATTTTAAAGGCAACAAGGTACAAGGGTAGTTGTTATTTACCTGTGGCAACTGGCAGTAAAGGTAACCGCTTGCCAGTAGTGGCTGATCTAACTCGGTGTAACTCGGTAATTCTCTGGGGATGTCCAGATTTTTGCTATATGTGTAAGATTAACATGACCCATTTTCCTCCCCTACACATCATTCCGTTCCCAGTGCCAAAGCTCTTACCCAGATCTACAGGACTGGAGGAAGCGTATTTCGTTTGGTTAATTCTGGCTCCAGCTATTGGACTCCATATGTGTGGTATCTGTTCCATGCCACAGTATCCCAAATGTGGGAAGAGTTGGGGGAAGAGGGAGGGGGCGACTGTGCAGGGATTGTTCTGTCAGTTTTACAGAACATAATGCCACCCTGGCACCATTTCCCGGCTCCCGTGCTTTTATTCTTTTCTCTCCCCTCTTCTATTCTGGGGCTCCATCCCCGCAAATTATTATTGTAACACATTCAGAGCCATTTATTTGTTCTTTGTTTTCTGGGCTCTTGCCACTAAAGGATCACCTCTTCTACTGCTAGAGCCTTTTTAAGGTATTTGCCCACATAAAGAGAGTTATTCTCTGAGAAGAAATTTGATTCCAAGTTGATAATTACTGAGAGATTATTAAGCCAGCAATTAAGACAATATATTTTCTACTAAAACATATTATATCATGGTGCAGCTAAATGTCTTTGAACACGGCCTAGTGGAAAGAAAGATGAAAAGGGAATTAACGTCTGCTCTGTTTTCTTTGCTACAGTGGGTGGCTTTTCTGAAAACTTCTTTCTCCCTCTATCTCTGTTTTTTTGTTTTGTTTTGTTTCGTTTTGTTTCTTCTCTCTCTCTCTCCTGTTGTTCTTTTCCTTTTAAAAATTGCTTTCTGTCTTTAGAAAGCCCAGAGAATCACAGTGGCAATTAGTGGCTTCTACATTCTGTGCCTCACCATGGTGGGAGATGGGTGTGGCAGCTTTTTAGTAACATCCTAGTCCATCAGGATTTCACTGATTGTTTTCTACTGATAACTGGAATTGTGACTTCCTGATGGCCTGGACCTCTGGTGTTTGAACCCAAGAGGAGCATTTGAAGATGTGCAGAATTTCCATCCTATAGAATCTGAAGTCTGACTTTGGGACTCAATTAAGCACAGAGATTAACAGTCACCTACTTACAGGGTGCTTTGGCCCTTCAAGATGTGTGTGCAGCTTGCAATTTATTTTATTTTATTATTTTACTTCCTGTTGATATTTTCTTTCCTTCCCAGTGCTTCTAGTAAACAAATTTGGTGTTTAGTCTGTTAAAAAATTGTACATATTGGATGTATTAAAGGGGAACTGTTGTCCTTGAGAGGGTGCTACTCTACATCTGGGGATGAGAATGAATTAATAGAGTTAGCACCTTTAGTTACATTTTGACTCACACTTCATCAGCCTCTCACCCTGAACAAAAGCCAGTGTCTGCCAGGACAACATTAACCAGCTTGACTTATATAAAATTGGCTTGGTTTGTATTTATCTCAAGCCAGTGACAAAGAATCAAGACTAAGCAAAGAGCTGAATTTTTTATTAGTGAAAAAAACAGAGGTAGCTGTTTTAGAAGGAAAAACATGAACATAAACACAGAAAAGAAGGATGTTAGGGAAATGACAGATCTTTCTGCTGAAGTGTCTCATAGGGACCCTTTTTTCTACCTCAGGATAAACTTAACACCATGAGGAAAAGCACATGGGCAGCCATCCTTGTCCCAGGAGGTCCCTTCTGATCCAAAGAGGATTCCTGAGTCCTCATCTTTCAGGCCCAGCTGAATTTCTCTGTCTTGAAAGTCTGCCCTTGTCCTAAGACACACAGGGACACAGTGTTCATTCAAGACAGCTTTTCAAACCCTGCTGTGCCTCCCCTGGTGCAAACATCAGAACTCAGATTTCCACTTCATTCTTGAATAAGAATAAACACTTGTTGGGCTGGAATGGGAACAATGACCATTAGACAGTCAATACACTGCTTTCTGGCTAGTCTCTGGCAGTGGGTCACCCTGCCCAGGTTAGCCTCCTAGAAGTGTTTCACTACCTGCTGCACAAGTGCTGGTCATGCTATCTTGGCCTCACGTGTAGATATTTGAACTATTATTTGTATGTCTGGGGTATCTTTTCTAAGTTCTGATAACCCAGGTAGTGAGGCTTCCATCCTCTCACAGGGTTCGCCTGTACTGGCCACAGTATTCTAGTGAAGCAATATTTAGCAGTAAGTCCATAGAGCTAGTTTCCTAACGCTTCTATTTTTGTCACATTTATTTTTATTCCAATGTCATGCCTGTTTATTAACAAAACTGATTTTTTAGCTCTAATATTAATAAGAAAACAATAAAAACAAACAAAAATCTTTAGGACTTAACCAAGCTTTCAAAATATGTAAATTGAAACATTATCTGTAGGCATAGACTTTTAAGAGACAAAGGAGGCCTAGCTATCACAGAGGTTGACCCAATTCCCTTCTATAAATGGGGAAACTGGAGCCCAGTAGGTTGGGTGACTGTTCCATATTTATTAGGACCCTGACAAAATATAGATATTTGTTTTAATGCTTTTATAACTTTAGCACATTCATTCCTATTGATTGTTGAATAAAAGTTTTCTCTAGGCAATAAGTAGAATTAGAAAGCCTTGAAAAACAAAAATATCATTAAAGCATATCAGTCATTTTTGTATTGACTATTAAAGGAGCTGACCTCCATGCTATATAGCCCATTCTGGGAGGCAGAGGTTTCGAGTTAGTCTAGGAACTAGTGCTCTATCTAGAGAGAGCCCAGTAGATAGAGGTTATAGAAGACAAATGGGCTACATACAGGATTTATGCATAACACACGCACAAGGCTTTACTTTTTCATTTGATTTACTTCTGGATAAATCCACATATCAAGGACAAGAGGTAGACTGAGGCTAGGTGTTATGAGGGTGGTGAAGACGAGTATGTGTGTGTTGTTGGGAGAACTGAATTATGCCTGATGGGTAGCCCACCCACTATAAAGAACCCTAGGATTTTTTTCCTCTCATATCTCATTAACTAACAGTCAAAATAAAGAGTTTCTAGATGACTTTATGGACTATGGCTTCTGGGAACAAAGAGATAAAATTGATATGAAATATCAGGAACTGGATTTCTTTTTAATGAAGATACAATGCATTTTTATTAACCCATGGAAATTCCCTCATGTCCCTTTTCAGTTAACTCTTGTTTTCCCTTCTGCCTTGCTCAAAGTCAAGCACTGCTTTGATTTTTATAACCATAGTTTTGCTTATGCTTGAACTTTATAGAAATGGAATCATACAGTATTTAATTTTTTATGTGGCTTCTTTAGCTCAGCATAATGACTCTGAAATTCATTCATATTTTTGTGTCTATCAGTAATTTAAAGAACTTGAACTTTTTAAAGAATTAAAAACCATAAGAACACATGCTTTATAATGCTACATTATGTAGAATACACAAAATATGTGAACCAAAGATTACATCAAGAAGAGTAAAAGTAACTGTCCTAAGCTTTTTAAAATAGGGTTTAAAAAAACCTATTACATTTCTTCTACCCAGCTTTCAACATATCATTTTAGAAAAATATAAGGTTGGAAACATTATTTGGGCAAATAGCACTTCAATAGAATGTGAGTTCCATGAGGGCCAGGATTTGTACTTTTTAAGATCACTGATGTATTTCAAGGTGCTGGCACAGGACTTGACACATAGTAGGCACTCAATGGATATTTGCTGAATGAGCAAAATCAACTTCAAGGAAAGAAATTTTCTGCCATTAATCTCTTTTTTACTTCAGATTTTAAATTCTACAGATGTGGGCTCTAGCTCCCATGTTGCTGCGGACATATTGATTGCTGTAGGTGCCATCATCATGATTATGGGATTCCTGGGATGCTGCGGTGCTATAAAAGAAAGTCGCTGCATGCTTCTGTTGGTGAGTTCTCTAAACAAATCCCAGTGTCCAACCTTCAGACTCCAGATAATTCTCTCCCATCCCTATTGTCTGTTAAAAAATGCCATGATTGATGAAACTCTACCTCCAACTTCTCTTTAGAAGGTTTGAGTGTGTAAGCTGATCTGGCTTAGATTTGGCTTAGTTTGGCTTAGAAACTGGAGGATACTCTGAGAGGAAACAAATTTTAATCATTCATCTATTCATTCATTCACTCATTCAACATTACTGCCATACCTCTGTGTGTCAGATATTGTGCTAAATAATACATAAGACCTTTAGAACCTACTAGGGAAGATTAATAAGTAAGCAAATAGCTACAGTGGGAGTGGCCCCAGAAACAAAGGGCAAGACAGGGGATGGGACTTTCAAACCAGGGCAGAAGTGAATAAGGTATTTGTATGAGTGAGGGTAGGAAAAGCTTTCTGGAAAGCTGGTGTGTTTGGGAACTGAGAAGCCTTGGGTATGGCAGGAGACCGGCAAGACTGTTTCCAGTAAATGGTGGAAGATGAATCCAAGTGTGGGTTGTGGTAAAATCATAGGTGTTTTACATGCCATGCTAAAAAAAAAAAAAAATTTAAATGAATGAGATAATCAGAATTGTCTCTTAGAGAGCATCGAGGAGGATTAATTGGTTTTGGATAATTCATAAACATTCATTTTTAACATATACAGTAGAAAATGGATATAGTTAAAATATTCGGAAAAAAATCAAGTGTTTAGCAGATACAAATATGACATAAAAGTTTATCAGATCTAATCTAAACTTATTCCTCTAATAAAGTAAGGATTATATCAGTACCTGAGAAAAAATGTTTAAAACTGTTTGATTATTGTGAGGGATGATAGAGACAGAGTTTTAAAGGGACTCTAATAACATTCCTACTGATTGCTTTTTGAAAAGCAAGGCCTCGTTTGCAATTGAAGAATTTAATTACTCAAGGAGCTTGTTTTTAAAAAAACTAACTGTCTTTGGGCTGCATCCTTCTAAATTATGATTCAGCGTATCTGAGGCCGATTTCAGGAATCTATATATGTAACAAGATGCCAGGTGATTCTGATAGTAGTTGGAGATGCTGTTTCAAAGCCAGTTCTGAGTTTGTGTGAGGTTGTGTTTGATGAAGAAAGGGAAGGAGTAAAATAACATTCAAATAAATTCATCTCAGTTTTCAGACTTCCCTCTAGTCAATATCATACAGATACCAATAGTTGTTTTGATAATTTTTTGCCTGAACCACTTTCCTCGATCAGTCTCTGGAGCAAAGTTTTCTGAGTAGTAAAGAACCCAAAATTTTCAGCTTGAAGTAAAAAGTGGAATAAATGAAGAGTGTGACTGACACTCTCACTGTGATATAATCCCGGCTGTAGAGAGAAGTGCTGTGCCAAAATGTCCCCAGATGTTACTGAATGCACTGAGGATAATGTGTATTTCTTTTCCTCTTCTTCAGTTTTTCATAGGCTTGCTTCTGATCCTGCTCCTGCAGGTGGCGGCAGGTATCCTAGGAGCTGTTTTAAAATCTGAGGTGTGTGGACAGATGTTTGAAAATTTTGAAAAAGTTTGAAAAATTGAAATACTACCTTGTGGCATGAATAATGTAAAATACTTTTCAATTTTCAGTCTGATCGCATTATCAATGAAACTCTCCATAACAACACAGAGCTTTTGAGCACCACAGAGGAAAGTGCAAAACAATTCCAGCAAGCCATGGCTGAGTTTCAAAAAGAGGTAATTAGAATTCGTTGTTCATTTTAAAGAGTTGGACATAGTTCTTCTGTGTTTGTTTAGTTTTTAACGCATATTCCTTAAAGATTGAAAAATGTCTCCATTTTGCAGATTTTGATTGATTATTCTGTCACCATGCAATAAGAAATATCTAAGATATTTGTAATTACTTTCTCACTTCATAGAAAGTTCTGAAGCGGTTTTGAAGGACAGAAATTAAGAAGATACATTTATGACAGGTTAAGCCTCGAATGAGTCAAATCAATAATAGTTTTAATATTTTCCATTTACCATTTAAAAGGATAGTGGGTCTGGGAATCTCCTCTCTTTCTCTCTCTCTCCCTTTTTTTTTTTTTTTTTTTTTTTTTGAGACAGAGTCTCGCTCTGTCACCCAGGCTGGAGTGAAGTGGTGCAATCTCGGCTCACTGCAACCTCTGCCTGCCGGGTGATTCTCCTGCCTCAGCCTCCTGAGTAGCTAAGACTACAGGCATGCGCCACCACACCCGGCTCAGTTTTTGTATTTTTAGTAGAGACAGGGTTTCACCATGTTGGTGAGGTTGGTTTTGAACTCCTGACCTCAAGCGATCCACCTGCCTTAGCCTCCCAAAGTGCTGGGATTACAGGGGTGAGCCACCGCACATAGCCTCTCTCTCTTCTTTTTAAAAAATAATGAATTATTTTGAGGACAGGGTCTTGCTGTGTCACTCAGCCTGGAGTGCAGTAGTACAATCATAGCTCACTGCAATTTCAACCACCAGGACTCAAGAGATCTTCCCACCTCAGGTTCCTGAGTAGCTAGGACCACAAGCACGCATCAGCATGCCTGGCTACCTTTTTAAAAATTATTTCATTTTTGTAGAGAGAGGGGTCTTACTATGTTGCCTAGACTGGTCTCAGATTCCTGACCTCAAGTGATCCTCCTGCCTTGGGCTCCCAAAGTGCTGGGATTACAAGCATGAGCAACCATGTCCAACCTCTCTTTTTCTCTTTCTCAGCCTCCACCACTTCTCTGTCTCATAAAAATGGTAATAGCTAACATTAATTGCTACTATGTACCAGGTTTTATATCCAGTAGCTCATTTAATACCCACAACAACCCTATGGATGGGTAATATCATTATCCTCATTAACCGTATTTTACAGATAAGGAGATTGGGATTTAGGGAGGTCTAACAGCTACGAAGTGATGGGTTGGAATTTGAACCCAGATCTGTCTGACAAGTCTATTATTTTTTAAATCAGTATACTATCCCCTCCTTTTTCCTTTAAAGTCAAAATATGGGTGGACATTGAAGGTCTTCTACTCTCGGGCTCCTACCTAATATTTTAACTTTACTAAGTACTGCTCTCTAAAGAGTAAACTCTAGTCTAGCCAGGTTTGTGTACTCAGGGTCCCTTGGACAATTCTGCCTTCCTGCCTTTGCATCAGTTTCCATCCTCGGAGTGCTCTTACTGCTTTTTCCTCCTGAATATATGCATGTCATGGAAATTCACAGAATCTTAGGAGAGGCCTGAATTTTATAGGTCACTTAATCTGACTTCTCACTGATAAACATATTTTATATTTATGGTCATCTACCCTCAAATGAAATATTAAAGAGGTGAAAGTTTACTAATTTTTGCCCATCCCGCTTATATACAAGTCTGATGATTAGTATGTTATTTCTTAATTTGAAACAAAATCTGCCTCCCTAGGATTTACATCATTTAGTATGAGTTTTTCCAGAGTTTCAGAGGAAAAAAACATTATTGATGCTTTTATATATGATAGATTTTTCTTTGAGAATGGCTATTCAACTCCGAAAATCCTTGCTTTTCAAGTGGAAACATCCTTGGTTTCTCGAACTGTTTATCAGATGCCTTTTTTTTCTCCCCCAGAGCATTCACTAGTTCCTATTTGGATAGACGCCAGCTTGTAAAAATTCTGCTTAAAGCATCATTTCCAAAAACTGAAACCTGGTATGGGTCAGTCCCTGTTTAACTTCCTTTCTGATGTGCTTTTCCTAGCTCCCCCTAGTTGCATCCTTTGATTCTCTCCTTTCCGGGATCATTCTTACTCTAGAGCCCAGCTTAAAACAGGCTTAAAGCAGGAAGAATTTATGCAGCCTCAGTACCTCTGCTGGATGGGGCTGAGCATCCCAGACCCATCCCAAGGTGTTGACCTAGGACAAAATATACTAGAGATAATCACTGAGCCTCTGGTTTGGGTCCTGAGTAACATCTGCTGCACACCTCCCTGGATTCAAGGTCTCCGTGCCAGTCCTGGGTTTCTAAATGTTTCTAAATGTTGTAGCATGTTCTCCTGAAGTGCTCCTGCTCTTGTAAAGAAATCCTATGGCTGAAGTTCCTTGTGTTCGTAGGACTATATTTATTCAAATGTTCATTATGAGTCTTCTTCTCCTTCTTCTCCTTCTTTCCTTCTCCTTCTCGTCCTTCTCCTCCTCCTTCTCCTTCTTCCTTTTCTTCTTCTCCTCCATCTCCCCTTCTTTTATCTCCTGCTTCTTCTGCTGATTCTTTTTCTGCCTCCTCCTCTTGTTCTCCTCCTGCTCTCCCTTCTTGTCCCTCATTCTCCTCCTCCTCCTCGTCCTTCTTCTTCTTTCTCCTCCTCCTCTTCCTCCTCTTCCCTCTGCCTCCTCCTCCTCCTTCTTCCCCCTCCTCCTCTCCTTCTTCTCCTCCTCCTCCTTCTTCTTTCTCCTCCCTCCTTCTCCTCCTCCTATTTTCTCCTCCTCCTCCCCCTTCCCCTTCCTCTTCCCCTTCCCCCTCCCCCTCCCCTCCTCCTCCTCCTCCTCCGCCTTCTTCTTCTTCTTCTTCTTCCTTCTTTCTTCTTCTTCTTCTTTCTTCTTCTTCTTCTTCTTCTTCTTCTTCTTCTTCTTCTTCTTCTTCTTCTTCTTCTTCTTCTTCTTCTTCTTCTTCTTCTTCTTCTTCTTCTTCTTCTTCTTCTTCTTCTTCTTCTTCTTCTTCTTCTTCTTCTTCTTCTTCTTCTTCTTCTTCTTCTTCCTCCTCTTCCTCCTCCTCCTCCTCCTCCTCCTCCTCCTCCTTCTCCACTGTGCTCTCTTTTGTAAGTTATGCTTCTTTGGGAAAAGAATCCTACCACCACAAACTCTGGCTGGATGACCTGGGGTCCCATAACACATTGACAAAAGCTGCAGATGCTGAGTGGCTTTCTCTTTGGATTTCAGGGATTTCCCACAAAAATTCCCTGTCAACATACTGATGAAATGCACCCCTTTTGGATTCTTGCTCATTATTGTTTGTCTAGGGGTGTTGTATCATTCAGTGCATACTGCCTTTTTCATCCAGGTGTTACACCACTTTCAACAAGTCCTGACCAGCTTCTTCTTTAACTGCTCCTATCTCTGATGTAGTGACTTGATATTGTGACAAGTTTTAAACTTCCTCACTTCTACCCTCTCATCTGTGAGTATGTCTTTATGCCTCCCTAAGGAGTCCTGAGGTCTACCGTATTCCAAATATGAACTGATCTGTAAGTGAGAATATAAATTTTATAGTGGAACTTACTTTACATTTGACAGAGGATATCTGTATCAGTTAACACTACTCAAGATTATGTAATCAGAAAGAATAAACAATCATGTCTGCCATGGGAACAGGAAAGGAGGTTGTTTCAAGAGCACCCTCCTTGCTAGTACTGACCTTGAGACAAACTGACATTTCCAGCTCTCTGTCATATAAACATCTGTTGAGTAATGTTTTTGTGTAACTCAGTCTTTGGACCTAAGTATAAGACTTCATATCTGCCTCAGTTGAATTTGTTAGTTTATCTCTGTTATTTAAACTATCTTTGAAATTTGACTGTTCTCCAGCATATTAATCATCACTCCTAGCTCTACATAAACTACAGAATTGGAAAGATATTTTTTCTGTTTATTCAAATCATTGATAACAATGCTGAACAGATCGTGTTCCTGTAAGAGCATAACAGAAACAACACCAACAGCAAACAATGAAAACAAAAACAATAAAAGCAAATGCATTATTGAGTGCTTTCTTCAACCTGGGAGTTCTTATCTTTACATGGATTTTCTCATGTTTATCTTTATGATAAATCTGCAAATTAAATGCTATTATTAGCAACTGTTATTATCTGTGTTTTACAGATGAACCAACTTTGGCACAGAGGTTAAATTAATGTGGATAATAAACATGATTACCTGCCCAGTAAATGAAAATTCTGTCAGTATCTTGGCATTGCAATGTGTCAGAGCTGGGAAAACCACTTAGTCTTGGTTCTGTTGTTTTCAGCCATTTTTCCCCCCATTTCTACACGAAGTGTTTTCCCTCTAATAGAGCAGATGGAAGCAAGATGAAGGATAATTATCTTTCTTTCTCCCATCAAATAATATTATGTGCCACATGCCCTGATGCTTGGGGTTATCATTTCCTTGTTTTTCTTCCTGAAACATGGCTACGAACCCTCCTTCCTCTCTTTTTTAGTGTTTTTTCCATGAATCAGTTTATTCTGGGGCTATAACTTTCCTGACATCCTAAGAGCTTGATTTTTCACTTGTGTTCCGTCCCATATTTTAAAGATGTTCATAAAATTCAATCTTATGGGAGGCTCCTTGAGCATCTATTTTGGTCTTTGCAATATCTCTCATCTTTTTCCTCCTCTCTTTCAAAAGTGATCAGAGATCATGGAGTGGAAATTTCACTTTTAAAACTTCACATCTCTTTTGAGCAACAATTCTTTGACTCTCTTGTGAATTCTTTGGAAACCTTTTTGACAATATCTAAGTTACATAGATCTGACTCTCTTTTGTCATTAAAAACTAGTAGGTGAGGCTGGGCACGGTGGCTCATGCCTGTAATCCCAACACTTTGGGAGTCTAAGGTGGGCAGATCACGAGGTCAGGAGATTGAGACCATCTTGGCCAACGTGGTAAAACCTAGTCTTTACTAAAAATACAAAAATTAGCTGGGCGTGGTGGTGCATGCCTGTAATCTCAGCTACTCGGGAGGCTGAGGTAGGAGAATCGCTTGATCCAGGGAGTTGGAGGTTGCAGTGAGCCAAGATCACGCCACTGCACTCCAGCCTGATGACAGAGCAAGACTCCATCTCAAACAAACAAACAAACAAAAAAACTAGTAGGTGAGAGGGCGGAGCAAGATGGCCAAATAGGACCAGCTCCAGTCTCCAACTCCCAGCGCGAGCGACACAGAAGACCGGTGATTTCTGCATTTTCAACTGAGGTACTGGGTTCATCTCACTAGGGAGTGCCGGACAATCGGTGCTGGTCTGCTGCTGCAGCCCGACCAGCGAGAGCTGAAGCAGGGCGAGGCATTGCTCACCTGGGAAGCGCAAGAGGGAAGGGAATCCCTTTACCTAGCCAGGGGAACTGAGACACACAACACCTGGAAAATCGGGTAACTCCCACCCCAATACTGCGCTTTAAGCAAACAGGCACACCAGGAGATTATATCCCACACCTGGCTGGGAGGGTCCCACGCCCACGGAGCCTCCCTCATTGCTAGCACAGCAGTCTGCGATCTAACCGCAAGGCAGCAGCGAGGCTGGGGGAGGGGCGCCCGCCATTGCTGAGGCTTAAGTAGGTAAACAAAGCCCTGGGAAGATCCAACTGGGTGGAGCTCACAGCAGCTCAAGGAAACCTGCCTGTCTCTGTGGGACAGGGCACAGCTAAACAACAACAACAACAACACAACAAAAGCAGCAGAAACCTCTGCAGATGCAAACAACTCTGTCTGACAGCTTTGAAAAGAGCAGTGGATCTCCCAACAGGGAGGTTGAGATCTGAGAAGGAACAGACTGCCTGCTCAAGTGGGTCCCTGACCCCTGAGTAGCCTAACTGGGAGACATCCCCCACTAGGGGCAGTCTGACACCCCACACCTCACAGGGTGGAGTACACCCCTGAGAGGAAGCTTCCAAAGTAAGAATCAGACAGGTACACTCGCTGTTCAGCAATATTCTATCTTCTGCAGCCTCTGCTGCTGACACCCAGGCGAACAGGGTCTGGAGTGGACCTCAAGCAATCTCCAACAGACCTACAGCTGAGGGTCCTGACTGTTAGAAGGAAAACTATCAAACAGGAAGGACACCTACACCAAAACCCCATCAGTACGTCACCATCATCAAAGACCAGAGGCAGATAAAACCACAAAGATGGGGAAAAAGCAGGGCAGAAAAGCTGGAAATTCAAAAAATAAGAGTGAATCTCCCCCTGCAAAGGAGCGCAGCTTATCGCCAGCAACGGATCAAAGCTGGACAGAGAATGACTTTGACGAGATGAGAGAAGAAGGCTTCAGTCCATCAAACTTCTCAGAGCTAAAGGAGGAATTACGTACCCAGCGCAAAGAAACTAAAAATCTTGAAAAAGGAGTGGAAGAATTGATAGCTAGAGTAACTAATGCAGAGAAGGTCATAAATAAAATGACAGAGATGAAAACCATGACACGAGAAATACGTGACAAATGCACAAGCTTCGGTAATCGACTCGATCAACTGGAAGAAAGAGTATCAGCCATAGAGGATCAAATGAATGAAATGAAGCGAGAAGAGAAATCTAAAGAAAAAAGAAGAAAAAGAAATGAACAAAGCCTGCAAGAAGTATGGGATTATGTAAAAAGACCAAATCTACGTCTGATTGGGGTGCCTGAAAGTGAGGGGGGAAATGGAACCAAGTTGGAAAACACTCTTCAGGATATCATCCAGGAGAACTTCCCCAACCTAGTAGGGCAGACCAACATTCAAATCCTGGAAATACAGAGAACACCACAAAGATACTCCTCGAGAAGAGCAACTCCAAGACACATAATTGCCAGATTCACCAAAGTTGAAATGAAGGAAAAAATCTTAAGGGCAGCCAGAGAGAAAGGTCGGGTTACCCACAAAGGGAAGCCCATCAGACTAACAGCAGATCTCTTGGCAGAAACTCTACAAGCCAGAAGAGAGTGGGGGCCAATATTCAACATTCTTAAAGAAAGGAATCTTAAACCCAGAATTTCATATCCAGCCAAACTAAGTTTCATAAGTGAAGGAGAAATAAAATCCTTTACAGATAAGCAAATGCTTAGAGATTTTGTCACCACCAGGCCTGCCTTACAAGAGACCCTGAAGGAAGCACTAAACATGGAAAGGAACAACTGGTACCAGCCATTGCAAAAACATGCCAAGATGTAAAGACCATCGAGGCCAGGAAGAAACTGCATCAACTAACGAGCAAAATAACCAGTTAATATCATAATGGCAGGATCAAGTTCACACATAACAATATTAACCTTAAATGTAAATGGACTAAACGCTCCAATTAAAAGACACAGACTGGCAAACTGGATAAAGAGTCAAGACCCATCAGTTTGCTGTATTCAGGAGACCCATCTCACACGCAGAAACATACATAGGCTCAAAATAAAGGGATGGAGGAAGATTTACCAAGCCAATGGAGAACAAAAAAAAAGTAGGGGTTGCAATACTAGTCTCTGATAAAACAGACTTTAAACCATCAAAGATCAAAAGAGACAAAGAAGGCCATTACATAATGGTAAAGGGATCAATTCAACAGGAAGACCTAACTATCCTAAATATATATGCACCCAATACAGGAGCACCCAGATTCATAAAGCAAGTCCTTAGAGACTTACAAAGAGACTTAGACTCCCATACAATAATAATGGGAGACTTCAACACTCCACTGTCGACATTAGACAGATCAACGAGACAGAAAGTTAACAAGGATATCCAGGAATTGAACTCATCTCTGCAGCAAGCAGACCTAATGGACATCTATAGAACTCTCCACCCCAAATCAACAGAATATACGTTCTTCTCAGCACCACATCACACTTATTCCAAAATTGACCACATAATTGGAAGTAAAGCACTCCTCAGCAAATGTACAGGAACAGAAATTATAACAAACTGTCTCTCAGACCACAGTGCAATCAAACTAGAACTCAGGACTAAGAAACTCAATCAAAACCTCTCAACGACATGGAAACTGAACAACCTGCTCCTGAATGACTACTGGGTACATAACGAAATGAAGGCAGAAATAAAGATGTTCTTTGAAACCAATGAGAACAAAGATACAACATACCAGAATCTCTGGGACACATTTAAAGCAGTGTGTAGAGGGAAATTTATAGCACTAAATGCCCACAAGAGAAAGCTGGAAAGATCTAAAATTGACAGTCTAACATCACAATTAAAAGAACTAGAGAAGCAAGAGCAAACAGATTCAAAAGCTAGCAGAAGGCAAGAAATAACTAAGATCAGAGCAGAACTGAAGGAGATAGAGACACAAAAAACCCTCCAAAAAATCAATGAATCCAGGAGTTGGTTTTTGAAAAGATCAACAAAATTGACAGACGGCTAGCAAGGATAATAAAGAAGAAAAGAGAGAAGAATCAAATAGACGCAATAAAAAATTATAAAGGGGATATCACCACCGACCCCACAGAAATACAGACTACCATCAGAGAATACTATAAACACCTCTACGCAAATAAACTAGAAAATCTAGAAGAAATGGATAATTTCCTGGACATGTACACTCTTCCAAGACTAAACCAGGAAGAAGCTGAATCCCTGAATAGACCAATAGCAGGCTCTGAAATTGAGGCAATAATTAATAGCCTACCAACCAAAAAAAGTCCAGGACCAGATGGATTCACAGCTGAATTCTACCAGAGGTACAAGGAGGAGCTGTACCATTCCTTCTGAAACTATTCCAATCAATAGAAAAAGAGGGAATCCTCCCTAACTCATTTTATGAGGCCAACATCATCCTGATACCAAAGCTTGGCAGAGACACAACAAAAAAAGAGAATTTTAGACCAATATCCCTCATGAACATCGATGCAAAATGCCTCAATAAAATACTGGCAAACCAGATTCAGCAACACATCAAAAAGCTTATCCATCATGATCAAGTGGGCTTCAACCCTGGGATTCAAGGCTGGTTCGACATTCGCAAATCAATAAACGTAATCCAGCATATAAACAGAACCAAAGACAAGAACCACATGATTATCTCAATAGATGCAGAAAAGGCTTTCGACAAAATTCAACAGCCCTTCATGCTAAAAACGCTCAATAAATTCGGTATTGATGGAACGTACCTGAAAATAATAACAGCTATTTATGACAAACCCACAGCCAATATCATACTGAATGGGCAAAAACTGAAAAAATTCCCTTTGAAAACTGGCACAAGACAGGGATGCCCTCTCTCACCACTCCTATTCAACATAGTGTTGGAAGTTCTGGCTAGGGCAATCAGGCAAGAGAAAGAAATCAAGGGTATTCAGTTAGGAAAAGAAGAAGTCAAACTGTCCCTGTTTGCAGATGACATGATTGTATATTTAGAAAACCCCATTGTCTCAGCCCAAAATCTCCTTAAGCTGATAAGCAACTTCAGCAAAGTCTCAGGATACAAAATTAATGTGCAAAAATCACAAGCATTCTTATACACCAGTAACAGACAAACAGAGAGCCAAATCATGAATGAACTTCCGTTCACAGTTGCTCCAAAGAGAATAAGATACCTAGGAATCCAACTTACAAGGGATGTAAAGGACGTCTTCAAGGAGAGCTACAAACCACTGCTCAGTGAAATAAAAGAGGACACAAACAAATAGAAGAACATACCATGCTCATGGATAGGAAGAATCAATATCGTGAAAATGGCCATACTGCCCACGGTTATTTATAGATTCAATGCCATCCCCATCAAGCTACCAACGAGTTTCTTCACAGAATTGGAAAAAAACTGCTTTAAAGTTCATATGGAACCGAAAAAGAGCCTGCATTGCCAAGACAATCCTAAGTCAAAAGAACAAAGCTGGAGGCATCACGCTACCTGACTTCAAACTATACTACAAGGCTACAGTAACCAAAACAGCATGGTACTGGTACCAAAACAGAGATATAGACCAATGGAACAGAACAGAGTCCTCAGAAATAATACCACACATCTACAGCCATCTGATCTTTGACAAACCTGAGAGAAACAAGAAATGGGGAAAGGATTCCCTATTTAATAAATGGTGCTGGGAAAATTGGCTAGCCATAAGTAGAAAGCTGAAACTGGATCCTTTCCTTACTCCTTATGTGAAAATTAATTCAAGATGGATTAGAGACTTAAATGTTAGACCTAATACCATAAAAACCCTAGAAGAAAACCTAGGTAGTACCATTCAGGACATAGGCATGGGCAAAGACTTCATGTCTAAAACACCAAAAGCAACAGCAGCAAAAGCCAAAATTGACAAATGGGATCTAATTAAACTAAAGAACTTCTGCACAGCAAAAGAAACTACCATCAGAGTGAACAGGCAACCTACAGAATGGGAGAAAATTTTTGCAATCTACTCATCTGACAAAGGGCTAATATCCAGAACCTACAAAGAACTCAAACAAATTTACAAGAAAAAAATAAACAACCCCATCAAAAAGTGGGCAAAGGATATGAACAGACATTTCTCAAAAGAAGACATTCATAGGGCCAACAGACACAGGAAAAAATGCTCATCATCACTGGCCATCAGAGAAATGCAAATCAAAACCACAATGAGGTACCATCTCACTCCAGTTAGAATGGCGATCGTGAAAAAGTCAAGAAACGGCCGGGCGCGGTGGCTCAAGCCTGTAATCCCATGACTTTGGGAGGCCGAGACGGGCGGATCACGAGGTCAGGAGATCGAGACCATCCTGGCTAACACAGTGAAACCCCGTCTCTACTAAAAAATACAAAAAAATAGCCGGGCGAGGTGGCGGGCGCCTGTAGTCCCAGCTACTCAGGAGGCTGAGGCAGGAGAATGGTGCAAACCCAGGAGGCGGAGCTTGCAGTGAGCTGAGATCCGGCCACTGCACTCCAGCCTGGGCAACAGAGCGAGACTCCGTCTCAAAAAAAAAAAAAAGTCAAGAAACAACAGGTGCTGGAGAGGATGTGGAGAAATAGGAACACTTTTACACTGTTGGTGGGATGGTAAACTAGTTCAACCATTATGGAAAACAGTATGGCAATTCCTCAAGGATCTACAACTAGAAGTACCATATGACCCAGCCATCCCATTACTGGATATATACCCAAAGGATTATAAATCATGCTGCTATAAAGACACACACACACGTATGTTTATCGCGGCACTATTCACAATAGCAAAGACTTGGAATCAACCGAAATGTCCATCAGTGACAGACTGGATTAAGAAAATGTGGCACATATACACCATGGAATACTGTGCAGCCATAAAAAAGGATGAGTTTGTGTCCTTTGTAGGGACATGGATGCAACTGGAAACCATCATTCTTAGCAAATTACCACAAGAACAGAAAACCAAACACCACATGTTCTCACTCATAGGTGGGAACTGAACAATGAGATCACTTGGACTCGGGAAGGGGAACATCACACACCAGGGCCTATCATGGGGAGGGGGGAGAGGGGAGGGATTTCATTGGGAGTTATACCTGATGTAAATGACGAGTTGATGGGTGCTGAGGAGTTGATGAATGCAGCACACCAACATGGCACAAGTATACATATGTAACAAACCTGCACGTTATGCACATGTACCCTACAACTTAAAGTATAATAATTAAAAAAAAACAAAAACAAAAACTAGTAGGTGAGTTTTTCATCTTCCCAACTTCTTCACATTTTTGAGTCTGCAACTCCATTTTTCCATCATTAATGTAAAGATCAAAATGAAAAAATCCTTAATATTTACTTCTATATAGAGAAAGGTGAAAGGTGACTTATATGGTGTTTTAGCATAATAACCATTTTAATAATGACTTCAGAAGATTATAATTTAATGTATTGCCAATGTTTGTAATCTTCGTACTGACTGCTTCTCATTCTACCCTTTATCAAACAGTTTAAATGCTGTGGTTTGATCAATGGAGCTGCTGATTGGGGAAATAATTTTCAACAAGATCCCAAATTATGTGAATGTCTAGATACGCAGAGACCATGCACCACCTATAATGGAAAACAAGTTTACAAAGAGGTGAGAACTAAATCACATTTGATAAAATAAGCAATTCTGTTACTTTCTTTTCACAATTAAAGTCCCTACAAAAAATTAAAATGTATCAAGTACAATGGGAATCATGATATAAAAATCTCAGAAATTTCCCAAATTAAAAAAATCCTTATTTAAAGATAAAAGCAGATAGACTTCATTTATTCTATGAGTCTGGCATCATTTAAGTCCAATCTTAATAGGTCAAAGAAACATTCTGCTGCAATGGGAGGCAAAGTACAAACTAACATAAAAGTTTATTTTGTCCTCTCTTTGGTCATCTTAATCATTACTCTCCTTTATTTTTTCCTACTTTAACATGACTTCTAGAAAACAATATTTTCACTTTAATTTTCAAAGTCAATGTTTTTTGTTTTCTAATCAAATTTCCTTTTCTCAAGAAATGAGGTTTCTTCTTTCTCAAAATTTAAAAAAAAGAACTCCAAGTCCTTCCCAATATGTTTAAGGGTTTAGGTTCTCTATGTTATTGACAGCTACCAATTTACCTAGTTATTGCTGCAATTGAGAAGTTACCTTGAACATTTAAAGTCAATTTAAAAAGACAGGTTAATCTTTTATGTGTTGTAGAGGTCATATTTATGTGACTTGTGAATGTCAGTACGTGGGTGTCCTAGTTCTTCTTATTGATCAATTCATCAAATACTTATTGACCACCTTCTATGCACCAAGCCTTCTACCAGTCACTGGAAATTCATTCCTGAACAGAGCACAATGTCTGCACTCATGGAGCTGATGCTTAAATAAGGAAGAGAGAAAGATAATTAGGCAACTTCAATCCAATGGTCTACTAGTATTTCATGGATAGAGATGGGTGCAAGGTGTTATGGGACCCCATCTCACTTAGTCTGTGGGGTTCCGGATATGGCTTCATGAAGAACATGACATCTGTCCCTTCGTCAGCTGTTCCTTCTGCTTAGAAAAAATGTGTTCAAAAATTACAATTGATATTAGTATTTCACTTATTTGCTGTTATTCTTCAGTGCCTACTACATGTCAGACGGAACCTTGCTAGGGTTAGACATACCTCTGAATCCTCTAGGAGATTACAATCTAGTTGAGAGGCAGATACATTAAAAGCCATTATAAATTCACAATGAATTAATCTTAATATCTATAATACCCAAATATTATTTTCAATCTAGAATTGTTTTGATTTAGTAACTGCTGCTGAGATTAATTTATACAAGGAAATAGAAAGTATCTCAGGGGAAACTACCCTCTCCTTGACTATTTATCTTTTTCACTGGTCTTATCAAAATTAAAGAGGCTCTTCCCTGAAGGGGAATTGCTGTCATTAATACTTAAAGTATGTCACTAAGATTTAAAATAACTCAATAAGTAATCTACCAGACTACAGTGTTATACTGCGTTTTTCCTTGTCACAATAATATTACTACAAAAAGTTTGATTCTTACTTTTTATATTCTCCCTGCTCCTCTCCTGCCTACCTAATGTTAGTGACATAATATTTACAAGGAAAAGGGGAAATAAATATAATGTAAATGAAGATAGTTTCCACTTAGGATAATGAGGAAATCAGTAAATTCAATTGCAGATTGCTATTTGTCTCCTGTTCAAATTCAACTCAAAGATGTTTTTCCTCAAGACAGATTCTGAAAAACCCCTGGAATTATCCTAAAAAAACTACTAGATAGTTTCTGTAAGTTCACACAATTCCGCTGAATATAGGCTGATAGCTACACCAGTTTCCCAAAAGGAAGGTTGTAAATTCATAAAATACTTCCATCTGCCATGTGTAAGTTGCAAGAAGTCTGGTAAAATGAAAAATATGGAATGGCCATAATTCACATTTCTTTTTTTTCTCTTCCTTTTGCCAAGATAACCTCATTATCTTAGGGGAAGAGGAAGAGAAAAACCTTTGAAACATAATGAATGTGACTCAGTAGATACAATCATTAATCTCATCGTTAACCTAAATGACATAATAATTTCCTTGAATGTTTACCACTTTGGGTTAAAGGTGAATGGAGAAACTCATTACAGTCAGGAATGAAGGGGAAAAGATGACTTAGCCTTCTGGAGAACTTTTATTTTATTTAACAAATAGCAATATTTTGTTGGCCCTTTGCATATATATAACCATCCAAGGGATAATATATTTCAGGGCAGTACAAAAATAACACTATTATATTGTGTGGTCTTATTCCATTTTAAAAGTTCTTCCCATAATTTACAATTCTTGAAGTTACTAGGTCTAGTCCAAAATGTTTTAAGCATGAAAATGCATGCTGGATTGCATGAAAATGCATACATTTCAAAAATGTAGCAGAGAGGCAACTTCCTAAATTCTCTTTTTTATCTAAAGTAATGGCATAATGGTAGACATAGTAAGTTTTTTCTTTTTAAGATAAAAATAGTCCTGATAAATATTAAGGGATTTTAAAAATGTCTTGTTTTTTTCCGGCAGCGGTGACCTCAAGCCTGTTATCCCCACACTTTCAGAGGCTGAGGTGGGTGGATTGCTTGAGCCCGGGAGTTCAAGACAAGCCTGGGCAACATGGCAAAACCCTGTCTCTACAAAACACAACAAAAATTAGCCAGGCATGGTGGCACATGCCTGCGGTCTGAGCTACTTGGGAGGCTTAGGTGGGAGGATCACTTGAGCCCAGGAAGTGAAGGCTGCAGTGAGCCAAGATCGCGCCTCTGCACTTCAGCTTCAGTGCTGGAGGGAGACCCTGTCTCAAAGAAAAAAAAAAAAATGAAAGAAAATACCTTGTTTTAAAAATGAAAATTTGCAATATTATTAGCTAAAATCTCAACCAGGAACCTTTCTGTTGTAGATTACAAACCTAAAACATCCTTAGTCAAGGTGGTATCAGCTCTAAAATGAATAAAGTTAAGATAAAATTATCATTTATACTTTTATGTTATAAAATGTATAGCTTTATCAACTATAAAATTTATAGTATAAATTATAAAATCTATCACTTGAGGATATGTTGGTGAAAAATCATTTATAATTATTAATCCCTAGATTCATCAATTAGGCAGTCAAGCAAAATTTTGTTCCTCAGTTGCTTTTTAATGTATAAACAAACCACAACAGTTACAACCTTTTGGAGCAAGGGTGAAGCAGGGAGT
Source organism: Macaca thibetana thibetana (assembly GCF_024542745.1). Classification (NCBI taxonomy): domain Eukaryota; kingdom Metazoa; phylum Chordata; class Mammalia; order Primates; family Cercopithecidae; genus Macaca; species Macaca thibetana. The sequence continues at coordinate 67,275,586 of NC_065588.1, read as the reverse complement.
GCAAGGAACAACCCAGTTCCTTGTTGTTAAGTGTGTTTCTTGTTAGCAATGTAAAAAGTCAAACAAAAGAATAAAAATTTTGATTAATATAAGGTCGAATTTTTCTGAGGTAACTTTTAATGTTTTTGTTTTTTTTTTTTTAACAGCCCTGTATTTCTACCATAAAAGACTTATTGGCGAAAAGTTTCATAATAGTTATTGGAATAGCATTTGGACTGGCAGTTATTGAGGTACAGTATAATCTTGTATTATTGACTCTTTATTCTCTTGCTTGTTCATTAATTTTAAGAAATATTGATGGTGAACAAACAAACAAACAAACACAACAACCATAAGAAAACACAGATGCTTTAGAAAAGCACTGGATGCTGAAGGCTCATTATCTCCCTCAGTCAGCCTGAGTCTGAGGAGGAGATTCCCGTCTTAGGAAGTGAGCAGGGCTGAGACTCTTGCTTTTGAATGACCTCTCTACCGGGAAAAAGAATTAATTTTCGCATAGTTCTTAGTGCCAGGTATCTTTTTCCCACTGAAAACTAGCACAAGGGTTAAAATTTTCCAAAGTTAGAAGAAAAAGCACCAAACAAAGCAAAATACGACCTTTACAATTTCTTATTTCTCATCTTGATTTTGAAACAAAATAAAAACTGAACTCAAGAGTGTGAGAAGCTGTTTTCTTGTTACTTATTATTACATTCTAGAGAAATCCAAGAAGTTCTAAAAAGTAGAGGTAATTACCTCTGATATCCTCAGCTTAACTACTATTGACTCACTTGGAGAAATTTTCAAGGAAAATTGAGGCTTATATATTACTTTCATCACTTTAATTATTGATGTTGGAAAAATATCCCACATAGGATTTTTGTCTTGATGAACTTTCTTGGCATGTTTAAAAAAAAAAAAAAACACCTGAAAGACACTTTTCACATGACCTAAATTTGCCAAGAAAATGAATTAAAACTGCTTCAGAGAAGCATTTTGGAATCATCCCAGATCTTGGGTAATTTTGATATCAAGTAGATCAAATTCACTCACAATCCTATTCCAGGACATTAGCAAGAATGTTAATAATATGAAGTATCTCCCTGGTTAATGCCTGTGAGAGCTGGTTAGCTCAGCTGAGTGACTTGTGCTTCATGCTCATGGAATGCTGTGCGAGGTACTCCTTGGGCTTTCTGGTAATTTTCTACCTCTTACTCATGCCACATCACTGCCAGAAAGAAATTTTAACTGAGAATGAAGCAATTTGGTGGCCTACGTGGTTCTTTAGTTTGCTGGTGGAATTTCCCAGGCAACTATTAGAGAACGGTTAGGGACTATTAGCAGCAAATTAAACAGTGGGTTATTACTTTCTTGTCATCCAAATGAATAGGTATAAATATGAAGCATTCTTTGTTGGTAGGTTATGGCTATCTTTCTTTAGGTCTGATATATGTTCAGAGTCAAATGGTGCTATGGATTAGGTCTATTTCTCTTGATTCTGCATTTTGTAAGATGTATTTTGTTTCTCTGCTTTGTATTCTGGATTTATGCTAATTTAGAAATAAGGACTAATGGTCATGAAGATGAGTAAGAAATGAATGATTTAAATGAATCATTAGTGATTTTAAATGAATGATTTAAATGTATGAGACAACATGTTTTAAATGAGATATTTAATATAAGAGTTATATTTCATGTTAAACTCAAGTTCTGACAATTGACTATCACTAGCTCAAATCACAGATGCTCCTCAGTTAGCAAAACCAGAAAAAGTAAGGACATACTTGATTGGGGAGATTGATGAAATACTTTGTGTCATAGTCAAAGGCATTTTCAAGAATTTAAATACATCTAGTGGAAAATAAGATTACAAAAAGATTAATGCATTTCAGTATTTTATGAAATTGGTATATTCCATGTATTAATTACACGTTTAAATATTTTATTGGTTCTTCTAAAGACATATTCAGAGAAAAATAGCTCAATACAAACATTCTATACAGTAATTTATAGGTATGAAGTGTTTGTGGTACTATCATAAAACATAACTGTTTTTGAATTAGACCAAATTAATTGTGATTTCTAGACTATCTGCAGATATGGTAAATAGTTGGTTCAAGTAACTGAACTTTTTAAAATTGTTGTTCAGTTCCTCAATCTAAAACCTACCCTCCCTCTTTTAAAGGGAAACAAATCATTTTATATTCCATCTTCCTTTATTCAAAAAGTAGATTGGAAAAGTCTTCTGATACCCAGTCCATAAATTATGTATCCCAAAAACAGCATTTTATAGCTCATCTTACAGTCATTAGTACAAGTTTTCTATTGCTCTTTGACTTAGGCCTATCTCCCTTCTTTGTTTCCAAAGTTCAAATTCAAAAAAACACAAAGATACGAAAACAGAAAATCTCCTCTAAAAAATACTTTTAAGAAAACAGAAGCAAATATCTTCCTGCAGAAAATATGTTCAGAATGTCTCCACAGAAAAATATCATATAAAAAAAGACTGTCCCATATTTAGACCTTATGTTAGTATGTTTAGGCATAAGTTTTAGTGAGATGGGCCAATATTTGTTTCCAAAGCTCTGTTAGGATTATGTACCTAAGGGATTCTTCTCACATTGAATGCTAAAAATTATGCAAACTACCTTATTCTGCAAGAAAAATTTATCTATAGACATTTTTGGAATTCTTATTATTCTAGCTTAAAACAACCAGACTATCATATCTTTCCTCATTTGACTATAGCAACTTTACAAGCACAAAAAATGATCAGCACTTTCCTTGCTTTAATAAAAAAAGAAAAACTACACACTGAGAGCCATCACTTTGTAGGACAGAAGTTATCCCAACAGGAGGTCCTAGAAATAAAGCAGTTAAAAGAAAAATGATAATTTGACATGTTTTTAGACTGCTGCATACCTCTTAGCAAATTTATCATGAGTCTTGGCATACATCATAAAATGACGAATCTCTTTTAATTGTGTGCTATTTTTTTGAACAATGATAAATGCTTTTTTCAGGGACAATGAAATGCAAGAAAGTGTGATATTAACTGTCTAGTCTGCTGATAAATGGTGGGCTTCTATTTCAAGGATGTAGCAGTGAAAATGATAGTTGTCTTATCCCATTATTTTTTCCCATTAAAAAAAGTTCTTTCTTGATACTTGTCCCGCAGACTTAAGGCTCAGCATCAAGGCAAAAAGACTAAATTTCAGTCTTGAATTGTAGAATATTTTGAATGGAAATTATTACTTTTGCAGAGAATTGGTGTCAACCATTTTAAGAAGGAAGAAGTATTGGTTAGCAGTTCTCATTTGAATTACATTTCCAGTAAAGTGTTAGTAAGCAGAAAGTCTCAACACAGTAGAAGCATGTAAGTTGACTCAGCATAAATGGCACTTTGCCCTCCTCCGTCCTCCCTTCAAAGGGGGCTGGTGGGGAAGGAAACTTTCTATTGGTAACGCACACAGGTCCTGTCTATCATTTCTACGTCAAAGACATAGCGTGTAAGTCACCAACTGTAGAGCCAATTAGAGCAAATTTTGGGGTCCCTCATTCTTGGGAGAGCTACTTGAGATGGAAATTATGCCCCAGATTTTCAGTTGTGCTTTTTCACTTCAAAAGAAATTCCTGAATTAAGCTATTCCCCATAGTTTAGAAGCTTTTTTTAAAAAAGAGTTACTTCATTTTTGTATTCCTCTTGAAAATGCCTAAAACTGCAGCAGAAAAAAATTCTAGACTCCTTGATTTTTATGCAGATGATTTAAACCAGATGCTAATAACCTTTTTATGGAAGCAGTACGTATATTTAGCCCCCAGGGACCTGAGATCCCCAGTGCTCCAGAGGAGACGCTCTGCAGAAGAATGTGTGTGTTCCAGGAAAGGGAGTGGGTCTTCTGGTGGCAGCTGCTACTGTGCAGTTATATAGGGCCAGTTAGATAGAGGCTGATTGGCCAGCTAAAAAATGCTGATTAAAACACAAAAAAACCTAGAGAGCGTTTGCAGTGCTCTTCTGTCCCATTGGAACCTCTACTTTTCCAAGAGAGATGACTTAGATAGGATTGGAACTGTCAGTATACAAAATCTTTTCATATATAATGTTCTTTCTGTTTATTTATAATGTGTCCAGTGTTTTCCCTTAAATTCCATGTTAATCCTCTTATTTTGTTCTCTAGATACTGGGTTTGGTGTTTTCTATGGTCCTGTATTGCCAGATCGGGAGCAAATGAATCTGTGGATGTGTCAAGCTATCACCAGTAAAACCCCTTTAAAATGTTGCTTTGGCTTTGTAAATTTAAATATGTAAGTGCTATATAAGTCAGGAGCAGCTGTCTTTTTAAAATGTCTCAGCTAGCTAGACCACAGATACCTTCTAGACATATTGAACATATTTAAGGTTTGAGATCCCTTAAATATAAATATAAAAATGATATGAATGTATATTTTTACTCAAAATAAAAGTAATTGTTTACGTTGGTGCTTTTCTATGTCTGATCCTTGTGTTCAGGTGGTACAGTGCTTAAAATGTTCTTCTGGAGCCACCCAGTGGAATAATCATCTCCAAGCTGACAGGGCCACAGATAGTTAAGACAGTGGATCTGGGGTTCTTCAGAAACGATACTCTTTTATGTGATGTATCAACCATTGGTGATACGATTGAATCAAGTCTAATGTTAAAATAATTGGCAATGATCCAGGTAAAAGAGTCACCATCTCTTTTCTATTTATGTCACAACTACTAACAGTATCTCTCTTTTGCTGCGTGTCTATTGTAGGAACAAAAAGGTCTGAGTGCCCAACACCCAGCCATTGCTTCTCTGGTACCCGTCTGGATCTTCCTCTCAGACACGACAGTTATAACATTTTTTTCTTTCTAGTTCTCAGAAATATTTAACATTTTGGCTTTTTAGAGAAGTATAATATACAGACAATAAAGTCGATAATTCTTAATGTATAGCTCTGTGAATATGTGTACATCTGTGTAAGGACTAAGATCAGAGTTGGGCACAGTTGGCTCATGCCTGTAAGCTCAGCTGCCTGGGAAGCTGAGACAGTAGGATCTCTTGACCCCAGGAGTTTGAGACCAGCCTGAAAAATAGCGAGGCCCCCATCTCCAAAAAAAAAAAAGAAGATACAGAATATTTCTAGCACACCAGAAGAATGCTCCTTCATGCTGCCTCTCAGCAGTGGGCTGTATTTGGCTCACACCGACTTGCTGAGCAGATTGTACACATATACACAAAAGTTTTGTACACAAAGTTCTTCCCAACTTTGTGTTCAGTAACATGACATTGGTACCTTGAAATCTACCATGCTCGGAGTATTTATGCCATAGATACTGACAAATGCTGTAAATTCAGGGCTTTTCTTTCTTTTCTTTTCTTTCTTTTTTGGAGAGCTGGTTGATAAACATTTACCAATACACTGCCCCTCTCTGTAAATACTTCCCTAAAGGTAACCACTTTTCTGACTTCTGTGACATAGACTCATTTTGCCTGTTCATGAATTTTCTCTAAGTGGAATAATAAAGTGTGCACCCTGGCTTCTTTGGCTCAACATTTTGTGTGTGAGAATCAACCATTTGTTGCATGTAGCTGTAGTTTATTCTAATAGCTATGTAGCATTTCATTGTGTATGAATATATCACAATGTATATATCCATTCTTCTGTTGATGGGTATATAGTTTGTGTTCGGTTTGTCATGATTATAAATAAAGCTTCTATAAACATTCTTTTATATGTCATTTGGAACATGTATGTACTCATTTCTGGCTATATATGCAGGAGTAGAACTGCTTTGCATACATATGTTTAGCTTTAATACATTCTGTCAAGAAATTTTCTAAAGTTCCTTTTTTTTGAGACAGAGTCTCACTCTGTGGCCCAGGCTGGAGTGCAGCAGATATCTCAGCTCACTGCAACCTCTGCCTCCTGGGTTCACTCCATTCTCCTGCCTCAGCCTCCTGAGTAGCTGGGACTACAGGCGCCCAGCACCACATCCAGCTAATTTTTTGTATTTTTTAGTAGAGATGGGGTTTCACCGTGTTAGCCAGGGTGGTCTCGATCTCCTGACCTTGTGATCCTCCTGCCTTGGCCTCCCAAAGTGCTGGGATTACAGGCGTGAGCCACCACGCCTGGCCTTTCTAAAGTTCTTGTGCTAATGTATGCTGATACTAGAAAAGTATAATAGACTCAGTCTCATCTTCTGAGAAAGAGAAATATTATGGAAGGCAGTTCTTGTCAAGCTGATTAGATGGCAGCCAAGCAGTAGGAAACTTGGGGGAGCTTTGGGCTGGGTTAGGCACCCTTATTCTGTGCTTCCCTATTAATGATAAAAATAGCGGCTAGGTGAGGTGGCTCACACCTGTAATCCCAGCACTTTGGGAGGCTGAGGTGGATGGATAACCAGGTCAGGAGATCGAGACCATCCTGGCTAACACGGTGAAACCCCGTCTCTACTAAAAACACAAAAAATTAGCTGAGTGTGGTGGCGGATGCCTGTAGTCCCAGCTACTCAGAAGACTGAGACAGGAGAATTGCTTGAACGCGGGAGGGAGAGCTTGCAGTGAGCTAAGATCACGTCACTGCACTCCAGCCTGAGCGACAGAGCGAGACTCCGTCTCAAAAAAAAAAAAAAAAAAAAAAAAAAGCTATCCTTCTTTGAGTACATGTCATCTTCCAGGAACAATACCCAAATCTGTGCTTTTATTATCTCATTTTTAATCACTATATCATTATGAGGTAGGTACGATTATCATTCCCATTTCACAGGTAAGAACATTGAGGCTCAGAGGAGATAGATAATTTTGCTCAATTAGTAATTGGCAGAACTGGGAATCAAACCCTGTCAAATGTGTCCCAAACCCCGACTGTTGATCATGTTAGCTTTCCCATAATAAATTTATCAATAAACTTGCCATATTTTATTATAATTACCCATTCATGTGTTTGCCTCTGTTAGCATCCTCAAACTCTTTGAAGGCATTGATTGTTTTTTCTTTGTCTTTATGTCTCCAGTACCTATTCTTGTGCTTGGCATATAATAGGCACTTAACAAATTGTAGCCAAAAATAGTAGATTTATTGAGAGCATACTGTATGCCCACATATATTCTAACCACTTTACATAGAGTCACTCATTTAACTCAGAACAGCCCTCTTAGTTTGATACTATTACTAGACCAATTTACAGATAAGGAAAGCAGGGCCTAGAGAGATTAACTTTTTTTAGGTCATGTAGCTAGTAAGCGGAGGAGTTGTAATGCACTCTAAGTGACTCAAAATCCATGCTTTTTACATCATACCATTTTGTCATATGTTACAGTGTTATTGGGATAGATAAGAAAATGAATATTAACATGTCTTTTGCATATGTCAGGTACGTATTGCAGGTTCAACAAATATTATATAGTATCAATGATATAAAGAACTTGTATCAGTCAGGGTTGACAGAAAAATAAAAACCCTCCAGCTATTTCAAACAATGAAAAAATTATACAGGGAACTCCTATATTAGTCAGCTTGGACTGTCATAACAAAGTATAGCTGACTAGGTGGCTTAAACAACAGATTTTTTTTTTCTCAGAGTTCTGGAGTCTGAGAAGTCAAGGATCAAGGTGCTGGCCTCTTCAGTTCCTGGTAAGGGCTCTCTTCCTGACTTGCAGTTGAACTTCTTGCTGTGTCTTCACAAGGTAAAAAGAGAGCGTGTGTGTGCGCTCTGTTGTGTCTTCTTATAAAGACAATAATCCTGTCAGTCCAGGGTTCCACCCTTATGACCTTATTTAACATTAATTACTTTCTTACTCCAAATACAGCCACAGTGGGGGCTTCAACGTACGAATTTTAGGGGGAAACAATTCAATCCATAGTAACTGCTTACAGAGGTGATGGAAAAAGTAAGAAGCCAATAAGGAGGCAAGGTAAACCAGAGATTAGCAACAGCAGGGGTTGCTACTACCCTTAGGACTGGAGAAACAGAGATAATGTTACCAGACCCCAGGATCCAGGGCTGCCTTGTGGAAGATGAGCTATGGCTTGGATTCCAGAGAAAGACTAACAGGAACAGGAGCCATGGAGACTTAGCACTCATTATCAGAAGAAGAGAGAGAGGACAGAGAGCAGTGCCCTGGCTTCTCTCCCTCCCACTTCAGTCTCCTGTCAGACTTCCATTGACTGAGGCCACCTAGAAGTCAGAAAACAAGTGGCCCTGGAAAATACAGTTTCCTCTGACCCAAAGCAGAGCTGAGAATGCAAGGACTGGGCTGAGAGCAGACAGAAAGAAAAGACTGTTAGATTAAGTTTAGCCCAACGATGCCTTCTTATATAGTAAGTTTTACCTAAAGGTTTCTCTGTGCACAGTGAACTGTAACCTAACTGGGTGTGTAAACCAACTATAACCTACTCGTGTGCCAGTCACTCAGTTTTAGTCAATTAAAGGCAGCCAACTATTCAAACTCGGTTCAAGTAAGGCAAACGCAGAACTATAAGCAATCCAGCTGTTTCTGTACCTTACTTCCATTTTCTGTACATCACTTCCCTTTATGTCCATAAATCTTCCACCACCTGGCTGTGCTGGAGTCTCTCCGACTCCAGTGAATTATTCTTTCCTCAATTAAATTCTGTTAAATTTAATTTGTCAGTGATTTTTCTTTTAACAAGACTGTAATAGCAAATTGAGAGTTAGAGAGCAGGCAAACAGATCCTGAATTTTTTGAGAAAACGATATGAAAATTGCAGTAAGTGTAACAGATTTAAAATTATATGAGACGTTTTTGGGATTCTTCCTCTTTTAGCTCAAGTTCACAACATTTTAGGGGTCTAGAGGACTTACAGCAGTTGTTCTTTACTGGAGGGGGGCATTTTGCCCCTCAGGGGATATTTGTCAATGTCTGGAGACAATTTGGTTGCCACAATGGGTAGCAGGGGGATGTTACTAGTATCTAGTGGATGGAGGCCAGGAATGCTACTAAACTTTCTACAATGTACAGGTACGTGCTCACAACAAAGAATTATTTAGTCTAAAATGTCAATAATGCTGTGATTGAGAGATCCTGCTTTAGAGAATCACACATGTGAATAACAAAATATTGTTGTTGGGAGACAGTAAAATCCACGTTAAAAAGTGAATTGGATTGGAGTCGGTCCTAGACCAGGCTCTGACTGCTTGCCAATTTTGTATCCTTCGCGAGTCACTCAATTTCCTCATCTTCAAAGAACACATTTTATTGAAAAGATATTTAAGTACCCTACCATTACTAGAATCTCTGCATGTACTAACTTCTTAAACATGTTTGGTTTTCTGCTGTATTTTTAAATGTCAACATTTATTTGCTTATGATAGTTCACCTAGGCTTTAACTTAATTGTTTTCGTACTGAAGGCAATTATGAGAGAAACTTTTACTCTCCTGCAAGATATTAAATTCAGATTTAAGAATAGGCTCATTCTTTACCTTCATGTTTCCAAGGTCAAACCACAATATTTAAAAATATATTAAATTTGATTAAATTACTTAAGGAACATAGCAAGAACAAAATAAAAGTAAACTCTCATCAAATTAATAATTCAATGTAGATGGAAATGCTGCTTTCAATTCACAGAAATGTAGGAATTATCTTCATTATGCTTAAGACTGTACAATTGTACTAATTTATATAGACAATATGTATATATTAAAGCTTGGCAAATGCTTCTCAAATCTGTCCACTGCTCTGCTTTCCTGTCACTTCCATCCTATCTTCTCTCTCACAATCCAGCCTGAGGTAGGGTCATTACAATTATCTTGTGATGAGTTTTCTACCCTTTTTTTCATTCTTCATATCCATTTCCCATGGTGCCACAGGAGTGATCCATCTAAGATGCAGATGTTATCACTCTCTCTCCAGGTTACTCCTCCACTGACTACCAGGTCCTCTGTAAGCACCAACTCCACCTTTCCCTGTGATATGGTTTGGCTGTGTCCCCACCCAAATCTCATCTTGAATTGTAACTCCCACAATTCCTGCATGTCATGGGAGGAACCCGGTGGGAGGTGATTGAATTATGGGAGTGAGAGGTGATTGAATTATGGGGGTGGGTCTTTCCTGTGCTGTTCTCATGATAGTGAATGAATCTCATGAGATCCGATGGTTTTAAAAATGGGAGTTTCCGTGCACAAGCTCTCTGCCCACTGCCATCCATGTAAGACATGACTTGCTTCTTCTTATCTTCCACCATGATTATGAGTCCTCTCCAGCCATGTGGAACTGTAAGTTCGTTAAAACTCTTTTTCTTCCCAGTCTCAGGTATGTCTTTATCAGCAGCATGAAAATAGACTAATACAGTATATTGGTTACTAGGAGAGTGGGGCGTTGCTGAAAAGATACCCAAAAATGTGGAATGTGGAAGCAACTTTGGAACTGGATAACCGGCAGAAGTTGGAACAGTTTGGAGGGCTCAGAAGAAAACAGGAAAATGTGGGAAATTTTGGAACTTCCTAGAGACTTGTTGAATAACTTTGACAAAAATGCTGATAGTGATATGAGCAATAAGGTCCAGGCTGAGGTGGTCTCAGATGGAGATAAGGAACTTGTTTGGAACTGGAGCAAAGGTGACTCTTGTTATGTTTTAGCAAAGAGACTGGTGGCATTTTGCCTCTGTCCTAGAGATCTGTGGAACTTTGAACTTGTGAGAAATGATAAGGGTATCTGGTGGAAGAAACTGCCAAGCAGCAGTGCATTCAAGAGGTGATTTGAGTGCTATTAATGGCATTCAGTTTTATAATGGAAGCAGAGCATAAAAGTTCAGAAAATTTGCAGCCTGACAATGTGATAGAAAATAAAATCTCATTTTCTGAGGAGAAATTCAAGCTGGCTGCAGGAATTTGCATAAGTAACAAGGATCTGAATGTTAAATCACCAAGACAATGGAGAAAATGTCTCCAGGGCATATCAGAGGTCTTCATGGCAGACCCTCTCATCACAGGCCTGTAGACCTAGGAAGAAAAAATGGTTTCATGGGCCAGGCCCAGGGTTCCCATGCTGTGTTTGGTGCCCTGCATCCCTGCCACTCCAGCCATGACTAAAAGGGGCCAAAGTACAGTTCAGGTTGTGGCTTCAGAGGGTGGAGGCCCCAAACCTTGACAGCATCCACATGACATTAAGCCTGCAGGTGCACAGAAGTCAAGAATTGAGGTTTGGGAGCCTCTGCCTAGATTTCAGAGGATGTATGGAAATGGCTGAATGTCCAAGCAGAAGTTTGCTGCAGGGGTAGCACTCTCATGGAGAACCTCTGCTAGGGCAATGAGGAAGGAAAATGTAGGGTTGGAACCCACACACAGAGTCCCTACTGGGGCACTGCCTAGTGGAGCTGTGAGGAGAGGGCCACCATCCTCCAGACCTCAGAATGGTAGATCCGCTGACAGCTTGCTTGTATCTTGTGCCTGGAAAAGCTGCAGATACTCAACACCACTGCATGAAAGCAGCCTGGAGAGAGGCTGTACCCTGCAAAGCCACAGGGGTGGAGCTGCCGAAGACCATGGGAACCCACCTTTTGCATCAGCATGACCCACATGCAAGACATGGAGTCAAAGGAGATTATGTTGGAGCTTTAAGCTTTGACTGCCTGCTGGATTTTGGACTTGCCTAGGGCCTGTAGCTCTTTGTTTTGGCCAATTTCTTTCATTTGGCATGGCTGTATTTACCCAATGCCTGTATCCCCATTGTATCCAGAAAGTAACTAAGTTGACAGGCTCATAGGCAGAAGGCATTTGCTTTGCTTCAGATGAGATGTTGGACTGTGGACTTTTGAGTTAATGCTGAAATGAATTAAGGCTTGGGGGACTGTTGGGAAGGCATGGTTGGTTTTGAAATGTGAGGACATGAGATTTGGGAGGGGCCGGGGGCAGAGTGATATGGTTTGGTTGTATCCCCACCCAAATCTCATCTTGAATTGTAACTCCCACAATTCCCCTGTGTCATGGGAGGAACCTGGTGGGAGATGATTGAATTATAGGGGCGGGTCTTTCCTGCTCTGTTCTTACAAATAGTGAGTGAGTCTCACAAGATCTGATGGTTTTAAAAACAGGAGTTTCCCTGCACAAGCTCTCTCTTTGCTTGCCACCATCTGTGTAAGATGTTACTTGTTCCTCCTTGCCTTCCATCATGATTGTGAGGCCTCCCCAGCCATGTGGAGCTGTAAGTTCATTAAACCTCTTTCTTTTGTAAATTTTCTGGTCTCAGGTATGTCTTTATCAACAGTGTGAAAATGGACTAATATGTCCTGCTCTTCTGCAGACCCTCTTCCATATGCACCCTGTGAGCCTTCAACTTCTACTCTTATCCCTTCACATCTTTGCCATGTTGCTCCCTATGCCCAGAATGATTTTCATATTTATGTTGTTGGATTCCTTCAAGGTCTAGCTCTGATGTCGCCCACTCTATGAAGCTTTTCTGAATCCATTCAGGATAAAAATAATTTTTTAATTTATTTGTGTTTTTCATAGCATATTATATTAAAATATCACTTATCCTAATATATATGGCTAGCTTTTTGTTGAATTTTATCATAAACTCCCTAAGTACTACTGAACTGCTGAATTAAACTTTTACCCCAGAGGCTAGCATGGTACCTAGAATATATTAGCAGCTCAATAAGTATGTATTATTAACATCATAGTACATTTGCAGAATGGTATCCATTTTTATTTTATAAAGATATTCCATTGAATATAGATATTTTATTTATAATTACAATAACAATAACTGATACATGTAGCATAGTACTTATTATATGTCTGGCACTATTCTAAAGAATTCATGCATATTAACTCATTCAGTTCTCACAATAATTCTATTATTAAAGTTATGCTTATTTTACAGATAACAAAACTGAAATGCAATGAAGTTAAGTAAGTTGCTCAAAATTAGTAGTGCCAGGATTCAAACTCTGCTACTGATTTGGACAGGAGGCAGGAAAATACTGGGCCCTGCGGCCCTAAATGAGAACTTTACTTCCCTGTTTTCCCACCTGAATGTTGCCTTTTGGCCCAGCATGCCCCCTATCCTGTGCCCATAAGAATCCCAGACCCCAAACTCAGCTCACACACATACAGAAGAGAGAAGCATCTGAACGTTGAAAGGAGAAGCAGCAGCTGGACATCAGAAACTGTGGTAGGAGAAGAGTTTGGCTGAGCTCCAGGGGAAGACTGCCTTCATATTCCATCCCCTTTTCAGTTCCCCATCCTGCTGGCACCCACTTTTACCACTCAGTAAAATCTCCACATTCACCATCCTTCAAGTCGTGTGACCTCATTCCTCTTGGGCACTGGACAAGATCCAGTTGCGGGTGCAGGAGGCTGTCACACTGACTCTCCACTGAGCTGTTTAACACTTTAGTTGTCTGCAGACAGCAAAGCTAAAACAGCACACTATAACACATGCCCTCTGGGGCTCTAGAGGCTGTGGACAGCCCCTAGAAGCTGCTGTGGGCTGATAAGGGGTTCATTCCTGCTGGTGCCCAAGGGCACTCACCCCAGCTCCTGCACCCACTCACCTACATCTTCTCCCTCTTTCAAGGGGTTTGAGCCCTGCAGGCTGAGTAAGTGAGCTAGCCCTTCACAAGTCCCGTGGGGTCAAGGGAATCCGTCTCACTACCCTGGCTTCACAGCTTACATTCAAGCAATAATACCATTTTCCATCTCTTGGGGAAAAGTTGATTTGGCTAAGAAACAAGGTTTTAGATCCTTTTTGAGTAGCTGAATTGCTGAGGATAATACTTGAACATTAGAGTATGTTGACATGTTGCCATACATCCAAATAAAGTGGTCCCCTTCCACCCATCCTTATATTTTGTGTACACTCCCTTCCTAACATTATTCCCACTATATTTCAGATTTATTTTCATTCTGCCTCTTTTATCTGATTGGGCACAACTTGAGGTCAGAAATGTGTCTTTTTTTTTTTTTTTAACTTTGTGACCTACCCATGCACAGTATGGTAACTGGCAGATGTTTGCTCAACCAATGTTTATTGGATAAAATGATAAGGAATAGTCCATATATTTTAAAAGAAACTAAAATTGCCACATCCATAAATACAAGTTGGTAAGACCTGTGATTTACCACCAATTGAATTAATTCTAAGAAATGAGATTAGAATATCTTGTCCTTTTTCAGGAGAGTTTATTTAGTTACTACTTTAATCTTCTCTTTCTATTACAATGGGTGGTGATTAAGAGCTGTTGAATATGGAGTCAGATTTGTCAGGGTTCAAAATAATGCCTGTAACATCTAGGTGCTGAGTGATGTTGGGCATGTTAATTTCTCTGTGCCTTGTCTGAAGACCAAGGATAAAAGAAATCTCTATAGGACTGCTGTGAGATTAAATAAGACAATACATGCAAATTGTTTAGAACATATAGTAGAGTTAGCATTCTGGGTTAGTAGCTATAACATCATTATTATTGTAAAAATAATTACACCTAGAATTAGTGTAAGTATATAATTAACAAGTTTTATTTTTGATTATGAAGCTTTACAGTTCAAAGCAAGTTTAGGCCCATCAACAACTTCATCTTCAAAGCCCTGAGTTTTTGAAATGGATTTTGACAATAACACCTCCTGGAAGGATACATCTTCTGCTCAGAATCTCTTTCCAAGGCTGATATCCAGTTATCATATCAATAATGGAATAAAAAAGACAGAGAAGGGACAGTGGGCCAGGAACAGAGCCGCACAGAATGACAGACAGTAAATGAAAAGGAATGTAATTTAGAATCGTCCTAATGAGAAACAGCATGCATCAAGGCAAGTGGAGTGATAGCTCTGTCAGCTTTGCTGGCAAGGTGACCCCCAAATAAGTCATGTCTATTTAATACAATGTGAGCATCAGTTGTGGCAGCGCCAAGAGCAACAACTAACTAAGGCAAACACAACATTGCACCTGGCTCACAATATCTCCAAGAGTAATTTGTGACGCTATTTCAAGTGATTCCAATAGAACATGTTGTTCTCTGCAGAAATCATGCTTTTGGAAAACAGGTTAGGGTTCATGGCAAAATAGAGATGAAAATTCTCTGGAATGTTATAAACAAGCAAGAAATTATTAGGAAGCTTATAACTGAAAGCCATAATAACTGGCAATTGGGCTTTTTTTAATAACCAAAAAAATATTTAATATAGAAACATGCAAGTCAAGCAAATGAAGCCCAATAAGTACTCAGAAATAAAATATGTATCAATTGTGTGTAATGAGTAATAGGATGTGACCGGTACTGGTTGAATTGAGAACAAGGGAGTCTCCTGGGTCTGGAAGCTGGAACTGTGGCTTCTAAGACAGGCTGTGGGCCTGGCTCTGTGTGATGCTGGCTGACTCAATACCTTTTTTTATTCTCATTAATTATCCCTCAGTGGTTCAGAATTTTTGACTTTGGAAAGCACTTTCTAAAGATCTAAAGATCTAAAAATCCTCAGATAAAATGAATGAGTTTCTGATGGAAGAGCCAACTTTCTTTCCTGGGAAGCATCCAGCCATAAAAGATCTAAAAATATCTTGGAAACACCATATATTTGAAAAATGGAAGCAGAAATTTTATTTTTCTTACTACCCAGCTTACTCTCATATGTAATTATTCTATATCTTTATGGTCAAATTTTAGTAATGTTGGTCCTAAAGATCTGGGAAACTTATAATATTCACTCAGGGGAGGTAAAAAGAAGGAAAGGCAGTTGAAATTATTAGATCACTAAGTCTCAAAGAAAAATGGCCATTTAATAAGAGTTTTCTTAGGCTGATGGGTTACATTGCAATGTTGGATTATCTGTTCTTGCAAAAAAAATAAAACAAGGTGGAAAGATAATTAAAATTCCTTATGTAATTAACCCAATCCTCAATGGAAAATGAAAGACCTTGGTATGTGGAAGAGGAAACTGGTACAGGAATCAATTTATTTAGTAGATGTCAGCTATCTGTCAGGCTCAAGACTAGGCACTTTTCATGCTTTATCCCGAGGAAATATGTCAATACAATGCCAGGACTGCACCCCTAGACATTTTGAATTAATTAGTGAGTATAATGTACAGCTGAGGCTGAGAACCACTGACTTTTGGGTGTTCTGTGAAAACTAGTTTTTTCTCCCTAGTACCTTTTTTTCTTGTGCTGTTCAATTCCATAAATTTTCTTAGGCACATTTCTTTAAAGCACCTGAATGCTACCTACAATAACAGCATAACCTTGAAACATACCCAGTAATTCTTAAATATTTTCCACTCTTGAACCTGTGTACAAACGTCACAAATTCAAGGTTAGTCATTGCTATAATTTGAATGTGTTTCCCAAAGTTCATGTGCTAGAAACTTAATCCCTAATGCAACAGAGTTGAGAAGTGGGACCTTTCAGGGGTGATTAGGTTATGACGGCTGAGTGTGGAAAAGCTCACTCAAACTCAAAATGACTTTTCTATTCCTCACTCTACAACAACAATCAACACAGAAGACCTCTGTGAACAAATGTGTGGAGGTTTTCCCCTACCAATAAGTAAGCAATTAATTCTTCAGCAGACACCAGTTGGTTGTCCTCTAATTCAATTTTGACACTATCTACCTGGAGATAGCGTCAGTTTCTACAGGTTAAGGACTCAGTCCCCAAGGCCCACCCCCTCCCTGCTTACTTGGGCCCACCCCCTCCCTGCTTACTTCTGATACCAGTTGCAAGCCTTAGGTTGCTTTGTCTATGCTTCTGACCAACTGGCTATAAATTGGGGTTTCCACAGTCCCCTCCTAAGGTTCAATTAATTTGCTAGAGCAGCTCACAGAACTAAGGAAAACACTCACACTTATCAGGTTATTGCAAAAGATATTGTAAAGTATACAAATAAACAGCCAGATGAAGATATACATAGGGTAAGATCTGGAAGAGTCACAAGCACGAAGCTTCTATGCTGGTGGTGTTGGGGTACACCACCTTCCCAGCATGTGGATGAGTTCTTATTTACCTTCCTCTAGGCATGCACATGTTCAGCTATCTAGAACTCTCTGAACCCAGTCTTTGGGTTTTTATGGAAGATTCACTACATAAACATGATTATTAAATCACTGGCTGTTGGCAATAACTTTCAGCCCCTCTCCTCTTCCTGGAGGCTGAGGGTGAGCTGAAAGTCCCAGCCTCCTAGTCTTTCTTGGTCTTTTCAGTGACCAGCCTCTGTCCTGAAGCTACCTAGGGGCTCCCAGTCACCAGTCAACTCATTAGCATACAAAAAGACATCATTTTGGAGTTTCTAAGGATTTTAAAAGTTATATGCCAGGAAGCAGGGTCAAAGATTAAATATATATTTCACAATACCATAGGACTCTGCTCTCATGAATGAGTGTCATTATTGCAGGAGTAAGTTTGTTATTGTGAGAGCGGGTTTGTTATACTGCAAGTTCAGATCCCTCTTATATCCACTCTCACACGTGCATGTTGTCTTGTCCTTTCAGCCTCTGCCATGAGATGACACAGCAAGAAAGCCCTTGCCAGAGTGGGCTTCTTGACCTTGGACTTCCCAGCCTCCAGAACTGTAAGAAATAAATTTCTCCTCTATAAAAATTACCCAGTCTGTGGTATTCTATTATAGCAACACAAAACCGACAAAGAAAGTCTTTCCATGGGTTCCTCCTTGGTCCTAAATTCAGAGTGGAATTTGGGGCAACAGATGAGTGCCGTTTATCTAGAAACTATCTCTAACAATCTACAACTGTTATTTCCTCGGTGTTCTACAGTGTGTGTAGGACTCAGCAGTCTTGCATTTAAAGTAACTAACAATCTGTCTTCCACTGTCGAATGTGGAAGGATTGTCTTTTTCCTAGACTTAAATCTTTGCTTCAGGTATGCTTGCAATGTAAGATGCAGCAGCCTACATTATAAAGCCTCCACCATTAGGCTTAGAATGGTCTAGCGGCACATACCTCTTCTGAAATATGAACTGTACCTCTTTACACATCCCCGGTCTTCTCACTGCCATGCTATAGCTGAGACCTACACAGCCCAAAGATTATTTGAGTGCAGCTGCCCACAGGTACAGCCCTGCTTCTATAAAATAGCCACTTGCCTGTGTACAAAATGGCCATAGCAGCAGTCAACTGCCAACATCATGCCATAACAGTTAAATGCCAACCACATAATGTTAAAAAAACTTCTTGGCATAATATAATATTTTACCAACCAAAAAAGGGAGTATGTGCTACTCACACAAAATCCATGGTTCACGAATTCAAACCCTATGAGAAACTTCTTGACATATTACGTTTGTTTACAAATTCTACACCCAATTTTAATTCTCAGTGTGGAAAGCCTATGTACCAAATGTTGGGTCTTGAGATAAAGCTCCCCAAACTACAAAATCCTACTGTGAAGCAAGTATTCCAAAGGGATGATAACTTTCAAAGGGGGAAAAGGAGAAGCTAAGTTAGACAGGCCCAGATTATTCATACCCAACTGACCATCAAATGCATCACTTTACCTCCCCTTGGGAAGGAAAGACAATATACTAGGGTGGTGCAGGGGTTGTGGTGCATGCTGAGAGACTTAAAGAGTTAAACTAATGGAACTCCTGAAATAGGGAAGAAACATTAGATATGGAGAAGAAGCACTTCTCTCCCTAATAGTGTTCATTTGAAAGAATGTTTTTAAATTGCATTATTTTAACTTCTAATTGAAGTATATTCAGAAAAATGAACTGTAAGTATGGTAGTTTTAAAATGTGTCCACAAATTCTTTGCTATTCCATCCTCCAACAATAAAACCAAATTTTACTCCCCTTGACTGTGGATCAGAGTTAGTGACTTAACTCCTAATGAATAGAAAGTGATGGAAGGTCAATTCGGGACAATGTGTGAGTTCCAAAACTAGGTCATAAATGGCATTGTGACTTCCTCTTTGCCCTTGAACCACTTGGCTCTGAAGAAAGCCAGCTACCTTGCTGTGAGGACAGTCAAGTATCCCTATAGAGAGATCTATGTGGTGAGAAATTAAGGCCTCCTGCTAAAAGCTAATGAGGAACTGAAGTTTCTTGCCTACAGCCATGTGAGTGTGACATCTTGAAAGTAGATCCTCTAGTCTCAGTCAAGCCTTCAGATGATGCAGACCCTACAACAGCTTGACAATAATCTCATGAGAAATTCTGAACCAGAACTACCCAGCTGTTCTTTCCAATTCCTGGCCCAGAGAAATTAATATAATAATTGTATTTTTTAAACCTCTAAGTTTTGAGTAATTTGTTAAGCAAAAAATCAATAATACAGTAAGTATAAAGATAAAATAATTTTCAGAAATTAAACACCCTAATACCCAGATCAAAAAACAGAACATTACTCTACTTCAGAGGCCCCCTTTATGTTTCTTTCCAGCCACTACTCTCTTCCCTGAATAGTAACTATAATCCTTACTTTTTAAAATTTTTTTTATTTTTTTTTAAGTTTTTTTTTTTTTAATTATACTTTAAGTTCTAGGGTACATGTGCATGACGTGCAGGTTTGTTACATATGTATACTTGTGCCATGTTGGCATGCTGCGTCACCCATCAACTCATCATTTACATCAGGTATAACTCCCAATGCAATCCCTGCCCTCTCCCCCCTCCCCATGATAGGCCCTGGTGTATGATGTTCCCCTTCCCGAGTCCAAGTGATCTCATTGTTCAGTTCCCACCTATGAGTGAGAACATGCGGTGTTTGGTTTTCTGTTCTTGCAATACTTTGCTGAGAATGATGGTTTCCAGCTGCATCCATGTCCCTACAAAGGACACAAACTCATCCTTTTTTATGGCTGCATAGTATTCCATGGTGTATATGTGCCACATTTTCTTAATCCAATCTGTCACTGATGGACATTTGGGTTGATTCCAAGTCTTTGCTATTGTGAATAGTGCCACAATAAACATACGTGTGCATGTGTCTTTATAGCAGCATGATTTATAATCCTTTGGGTATATACCCAGTAATGGGATGGCTGGGTCATATGGTACTTCTAGTTCTAGATCCTGAGGAATCGCCATACTGTTTTCCATAATGGTTGAACTAGTTTACGATCCCACCAACAGTGTAAAAGTGTTCCTATTTCTCCACATCCTCTCCAGCACCTGTTGTTTCCTGACTTTTTAATGATCACCATTCTAACTGGTGTGAGATGGTATCTCATTGTGGTTTTGATTTGCATTTCTCTGATGGCCAGTGATGATGAGCATTTTTTCATGTGTCTGTTGGCTGCATGGATGTCTTCTTTTGAGAAATGTCTGTTCATATCCTTTGCCCACTTTTTGATGGGGTTGTTTGTTTTTTTCTTGTAAATTTGTTTGAGTTCTTTGTAGGTCTGGATATTAGCCCTTTGTCAGATGAGTAGATTGCAAAAATTTTCTCCCATTCTGTAGGTTGCCTATTCACTCTGATCGTACTTTCTTTTGCTGTGCAGAAGCTCTTTAGTTTAATGAGATCCCATTTGTCAATTTTGGCTTTTGTTTCTGTTGCTTTTGGTGTTTTAGACATGAAGTCCTTGCCCATGCCTATGTCCTGAATGGTATTACCTAGGTTTTCTTCTAGGGTTTTTATGGTATTAGGTCTAACATTTAAGTCTCTAATCCATCTTGAATTAATTTTCATATAAGGAGTAAGGAAAGGATCCAGTTTCAGCTTTCTACTTATGGCTAGCCAATTTTCCCAGCACCATTTATTAAATAGGGAATCCTTTCC
This sequence comes from Macaca thibetana thibetana, assembly GCF_024542745.1. Lineage (NCBI taxonomy): Eukaryota > Metazoa > Chordata > Mammalia > Primates > Cercopithecidae > Macaca > Macaca thibetana. Next base: position 67,254,908 of record NC_065588.1, on the reverse strand, counting down.
CCATTTCTTGTTTCTCTCAGGTTTGTCAAAGATCAGATGGCTGTAGATGTGTGATATTATTTCTGAGGACTCTGTTCTGTTCCATTGGTCTATATCTCTGTTTTGGTACCAGTACCATGCTGTTTTGGTTACTGTAGCCTTGTAGTATAGTTTGAAGTCAGGTAGCGTGATGCCTCCAGCTTTGTTCTTTTGACTTAGGATTGTCTTGGCAATGCGGGCTCTTTTATGGTTCCATATGAACTTTAAAGTAGTTTTTTCCAATTCTTTGAAGAAACTCATTGGTAGCTTGATGGGGATGGCATTGAATCTATAAATTACCTTGGGCAGTATGGCCATTTTCACGATATTGATTCTTCCTATCCATGAGCATGGTATGTTCTTCCATTTGTTTGTGTCCTCTTTTATTTCACTGAGCAGTGGTTAATCCTTACTTTTAACAGCATAGTTTCTTTTGGCCTTTTTGAACTTTTATATAAATGGAACTTAACCGTATACACTACATTTTGTCTGGCTTCTTTTACTACGTTTATGAAATTATGTACATTATTGAGTTTAGTTGTATATGGTTAATTTTTATTGCTGTATAGTTTCCAACATATACATATATAAAATTTATTCATCAAAAACATATATTGTCAATTTTATTTAATGATTTTTATGGCCACATTTAAAAATAAAGTTTTAATATTTAGCAGTGTAGCTGCCCATAACCCCCAGTTTCTTTTCCATTTGGAGAGAAAGATTTTATTGTTGACTTTACATTCAGACAGACCTGACTTTGATATTAATTTAGGTCAGTGTTTGTGTGTGTGTGTGTGTGATCAAGTTAATTAAATTCACACACACACACACCCTCTTTAAGTCACAAACATATAAATGCATACATATTACATATATATAAAAATAAATATATCTAATATACAAATAGAATAATAAGAAGAATTATATAATTATCTTCATAGACACCAAAATGCCTTGAATGAAAATAAATTCAGGAATAGTCCTGGAAAAACAAAACATAATTAATAAAATAAAAATCTATGGATACTCCCTTAGCACATACATCAGACCCCAATTTGATACTTCCCTCAGTGGGGAAACCTAAGAAAGTCAATGCTAAAACTAATATAATCAATGATGGTATATTAGAATTTTCTAGAGAAACAGACCCTATAGGATACATAGAAATATATAGGAGGAGATTTATTACAGGAATTGGCTTATGTAATTATGAAGGCTGAGAAGTCCCACAATATGTCACCTGCAAACTGTAGAATCAAAAAAACTGGTAGCATGATTCATCTAAGTCCAGAGGCCTGAGGACCATAGGAGCCAATGGTGCAATGTCCAGCCCAAGGTTACTCATGGATTAGTGCTATCGGATATTAAAAACATATTCTAAAGCCTCTGTAATTAAAACAATATGACATTGAGGAACAAATAGATGAAAATTTTATAAATAGACTCAAGCCCACCTAGAAATTTAGTTTATGGTAAAAGTGGCATCTTAAATCATTATGGAGATACATGAGGTGCAATAAATAATGTTAAAGAAACTAAATAGCATTTGAAAAAGATAAAATTGTATTCGTACTTTGCACTGTATAATGATGAAATCTAAATGAATTACAGAAAATAAATCATACAAATGGCAAAAAGAAACATTGAATTCTTTTATAATCTGGAAGCTAAGTAAAACTATTGAATTATTTCATAAGATAAAGAAGCAATAAAAAATTAATAAATTTAATTCCACAAAAATAACAAATGTTTGCATGAGATATAACCATATTATTGTGTGTATTAAAAAGTGGTATAAAAAACTAAATTAATATAAGAAAATTCAAAAGATGAAGGACAAACTAATAGAAAGTATTTGCAACTCCAAGGACTAATTTCCTTCATATATAAAGAGCTATTTACAATCAAGAAGAAAAAGTTGAAAAGCCCAACATAAAAGTGAAGAAGAAAACATACAGGTAGTTCATAAAAAAGAAATGCAAATAACCAGCTTGGTGTGGTGGCTCAAGCTTGTAACCCCAGCACTCTGGGAAGCCAAGGTGGGAGGATTGCTTGAGCCAAGGAGTTTGAGACCAGCCTAGGCAACATAATTAGACCTCATCTCTACAAAAACAAAATAAAGAAATGCAAATAACCCTCAAAAAAGATAACTATAAATTAAAACTGCACTGAGATTTCATTTCTGACTTCTCAGATTAACAGACATCCACTTGCTTGAAGATATGTTTTGTTGGAAAGACTGTAGAAAATAGCCCCTTTAATAGAATACTGATTAGATTGCAGAATAGTTTAACCTCTATGGAAGAGGATGAAGAAACCAAGCAAAACTACACATCCAATTCTGTCATTTTGCAATCTCAATGTCTAGGAATCTACCTTACAGCTGCACTTTCACAAATATGAAACAAATAAAATATTTTTTCATTGTAGTGTTATCTGTGATATCAAAAGATTGGAAATGACCCAAATGTTCATAAGTAAGGGACTAAATGATGATCCATCATTGGGGTACTATGCATCTGTAGAAAAGAATGAGGAGTATCTCTATGAGCTGGTGTGGACTGATATCTAGGCTATATTGTTAAGGAAAATATCAATCAATATTATAGTATGCTATTTTCATGTGTAAGAAACAAAGAGAAAGAACATATATATATATATACACACACACACACACACATATATATATATATTTGCTTATGTGCTTATATATATTTGCAAAAGAAAACCAAGGAAAGATAAAACAGAAATCAATGAAAATGATTACCTGTAGAGGAAGCATGAAAATGAAGCATGGAAGAAGAATGAGAGTGAGAGTTCTTGGAATATATTCCCACAAAAGTGTGTTCTGTTGACTTTTTAAAGTGATTTCAAATTAAGTGCTTCACATATGCAGAATTAAATATAAAATAAGCCAAAGTGAAAGCCCAAATTTAACACAAATAGAAACAAAGGACCCAAATGTACAACTTCTCCTCAACTTACGGTGGGCTTATATACAGACAAACCCATTGTGAATTGAAATTATCACAAATTGAAAGTGGATTTTTGACATGGTATTTTCAATTGAGGATGAGCTTACTCAGATGTAACCCTATTGTAAATCAAGGAGGGTACTAAATGTGTATTGCTTTTGCATCATCATAAAGTTGAAAATTAGCAAATCAAACCATCATAAGTTGGGGAGCATTTATATATAAAATTGATAACATCACCAAAGATCAATTTTAAGTAACTTTTGAAATTGTACATAGTTTAATATATTCTGAAGACAAACAACAACAACAAAACTTTTAAAGAAATACCTCACTAAGTAGTTTTACTGCTAGTAGTACTATAAGAATTGGCATTTTGAAACTCTATTATGTATATTGTTATGATAAGCAAATAAATATATTACTACTACTCAGAGCCAAGGTTTTTTAGTATAAAAGAAAAAAAGATACAAACACAAGGCAAAATAAGTTTTAAAAATCTGTAATAATAAATTTGAATTGGCAATATCAACATAAAATTATACTGTAATACAAAAACATGTATTTCCTGGCTCAATTCACTATAAGGGCTTAAAAAATAATAGAAGCAATGAAACTCTAGTAACAGTGACTACACTGAGCTGCCAGACCGTTGTTTCTAAATGCCCATACCATAAGTAGGCAATCAAATCTATTATGACTAGACTGGTACTGCTACGGTCTGAATTTTTGTGTTCCACAAAATTCACATGTTGAACTCTTATCTCATAAGGTTACAGTATTAGAAGGTAAGGTCTTTGGGGAGCTCATGAAGGCAGAGTCCTCATGAATTGAATTAGTTCTGTTATAAAATAGGCCCAAGGGAGCTTTATTTGCCCCTTCCACCATGTGAGGACACAGCAAGAAGACATCATCTATGACCGAGGAAGTGGGCTCCCATCGGACACCGAATCTGATGGCACCTTGATCTGAATTTGCCAGCCTTCAGACTGTGAGAAATAAATTTGTTTTGTTAATAAACCACCTACGTTATGGCATTTTGCTATAGCAACCCAAATAAACTAGGACAGGAACTAATTGACACTATATGCCCCTTCATACAACATAAAGTAAAATAGACACAATCATCTACTAAGCATGTTTTGCCAAAATTATTTAGTCTGAATCTCATTATGCCTGTACATGTAACTTCCAGTTTACAAAATATTTTGTGAGTAGGGGTATACGTTAAACGACACCATCATGGGAAGAGGAATTAGACAAAAGCAGAATGTGGTACTACAGCGACCATTCTCCTCTACTGGCAGCAATACCCTAACATTTAGATCAACAATCAGATTCACAATACTCAACAGGCCTCGTCCAGTACTAAATTTACTTAGCCTTAAAAAAAAAAAGTCAGGACAGAAAAGCATATTATATGCACATCAACAATATAGAGAAGCTGTTGTTATTTCCAAGGGGCAGCTCTGCATTTGGGACTCATGGGGTCACCAGAGATGAGGCTGAGCTGGGCCACATGAGCCTCAGCTCTAGGAAACCATCAGCTCTAGCCTTCATATATAGATGCTGGTGTCCTGTCTCAGGAATGCATGATTAGCTTCCATTCTTCAGTGTGGTTACATCATTTCAATATTGATTTCTTGTTACTTGATTATACCAAAAAAAAATTACATTGTATATGTATACATCATATGCACAGTTCTTTCTTGAATTCCCATTTATTTGAATCTGGTATCAGTAACCTCCTAACAATTTTTTGAAAGAAAGATATCATCAATAGTCAAATCCCCCATATGTCTTTGAGGCTAAAATAAAAACATAGAACCAGTTGTTAAACTTTTCCATGTAGGGACATTATACTGTAAAACTGGTCTGAACTTTTTGGAAGGTCATGAAGAAAGAAAAAATAGAGAAGCCTGTTTAAGATTTTTGAAGACTACCAAAAAGAATCCCTCAATGTAATACATGGACTCTGTATCCTGATTCAACTAAAGTAATTATAAACTCTCCCACTTCTTTTTTTGGAACAGTTGGGGAAATTTGGATATTGAATATACTAGATGAACTTGGATAGATGTATAAGTATCAGGTAATATTTTGGAACTATTGTTAATTTTCATCTAGGAAAAGGCATAAGCGTGTTTATTGCAGTATTTCAATTTTTCTGTGAGATGTTGACCATTTTAGTAATGGAAACCTGGGAAATATGTATTTAAAGAATAATAATACCATTTATAGTTGAATAAAATATGAAGGTGGGAGGAGATGGAGCAAGATGGTAAAATAGAAGACTCCACTAAATTTTCCACCCACATGGACATCAATTTAACAACTATCAACATGAAAATGCACCTCTTTAAGAACCCAAATTCAAGTGAACCGTCACAGTACCTGGCTTTGACCTCAAATTTCAGAAAGAGGCACTGAAGAAGTAAAACAAAAACAATCTTGATTCACCAGCACCACCCCCCTCACCCCCCCCCCACCCCATGTAGGGAGCATTTAAACCAGCCCTAGCCAGAGGTGAATCTCTGATCCCAGCATTCCCGTAAGCCTCACCACTACCACCACCATAGGCTAAAGGGCTCTGAGACACTAAATAAACTTGAAAGGCAGTTTAAGACACAAGGATAGCAACTCCTAGGAGAGTCTTAGTGTTGAAATAAGCCCAGAGACAGTGGACTTGGGGAAGGAGGCATGTATCCTACTGAGACACCAACCAGGGTGGCTAAGGGACCCCACCCCTAACCCCAGATTGCATACTCGTTGCTTCAAAAGAAATATTTTCTTCCTGTTTGAGGGGAGGAGACGGAAGAGTGTCTTGCATCTTGGATACCAGCTTAGCCACAGCACAATAGGGTACCAGTCAGAGTAGTGAGGCCCCCATTCCAGGCCCTAGCTCCCGAAGACATTTCTAGGTGCACTCTGGACCAGAAGCAAACTCGCTGCCCTGAAGGAAAGAACCCAGTCCTGGTGACATTCATCACCTGCTAACTGAAGAGCCCTTGGGTCCTGATAACCAGTGATACATAGGTACTATGTTGAGGGCTTCCTCTGAGACTTGCTGGCTTCAGGTGAGACTCAGCACATTCCCAGCTGTGGTGGCTATAGAGTGAGACTTCTTTTGCTTGAGAAAAGCAGAGTAAAAAGTGAAGAGGAGTTTGTCTTGCACCTCAAGTGCCCACTCGGCCATAGGGGAAAAAAGCAACAAGCAGGCTCTTGGAGTCTCTGATTCCAGGACTTGGCTCTTGGATGGCATTTCTGGACCTTTCCTGGCCAGAGGAGAGGTCACCACCCTGAAAGGTGAATCTCAGGCAAGGCAGCATTTACCACAAGCTGACTGAAGAGGCCTTGAGACTTAATGGAACATCAACAGTAGTCTGGCGGTTCTCCTCATGGGCCTGTGGTGGTAGTGGCCATTAGGTGAGGTTCCCCTGCCTTTGTAAAGGAGACAAAAGAGGGGGGAAAATTTCATCCTGTAATTTGAGTGCCAGCTCAGCCATAGTACAATAGAACACCAAGTAGACTTGTAAGGATTTTTACTGTAGTCCCTGATTTCCAGATGGTACTCCTGGACCTGCCCAGGGCCTAGAGGAACCCACCACCCTGAAGTGGAGGACACAGGCCTAGCTGGCTTTGCCTCCTGTTGATTGTAGAGCCCCAGGGCCTTGAACAAAGAACAAAGAGGCAGTAACCAAGGAGTGGTTATAGCAGGCTCTGTGTGAGACCCAGTGCTGTTCCTTCTTCAGGTCTGACTCAGCACAGTCATAGTGGTGGTAGCCACAGGGGTGCTTGTGTCGCTCCATCCCCAACTTCAAATGGCTCAGAACAGAGGGAGACTCTGTTTATTTGGGAGAAGGTAAGGGAAGAAAACAAGAGTGTCTGCCTGGTAATCAAGAGAATTCTCCTGGGCCTTTTCTAAGACCATCAAGGTGGTACCTCTATGAGTATGCAAGAACTACAGTGTTATTGGGCCTAGGGGGTTCTCCTAAAGCAGATACAGATTAAATCACAACACCAAGTCCTTTAGAATATCTGGAAAGCCTTCCCAAGAAGAATGAGTACAAACAAGCCCAGACTGCAAAGACTATAATAAATACCTAACTCTTCAATGCCCAGATATAGACAAACATCTACAAGTATCAAGACAATCCAGGAAAACAGGACCTTACCAAATAAATTAAATAAGGCACCAAGGACCAATCCTGGTGAAACAGAAATATGTGGTCTTTCAGGCAGAAAATTCAAAATTGCTGTTTTGAGCAAATCCAAAGAAATTCAAGGTAACACAGAGAAGGAATTCAGAAATCTATCCAATAGGTTTAAGAAAGAGTTCAAAATAATTAAGAAGAATCAAGCTAGAAATTCTGGAGCTGCGGTGGCTCAAGCCTGTAATCCCAGCACTTTGGGAGGCCGAGACGGGTGGATCACGAGGTCAGGAGATCGAGACCATCCTGGCTAACACGGTGAAACCCCGTCTCTACTAAGAAATACAAAAAACTAGCCGGGCAAGGTGGCGGGCGCCTGTAGTCCCAGCTACTCGGGAGGCTGAGGCAGGAGAATGGCGTGAACCCGGGAGGCGGAGCTTGCAGTGAGCTGAGATCCGGCCACTGCACTCCAGCCTGGGCGACAGAGCGAGACTCCGTCTCAAAAAAAAAAAAAAAAAAAAAAGAAATTCTGGAGCTGAAAAATGCAATTGGCATACTGAAGAATGCATGAGTCTCTTAATAGTAGAATTGGTCAAGCAGAAGGAAGAATTTGGGAGTTTGAAGACAGTATTTGAAAACACACAGTCAGAGGAGACAAAAGAAAAAAGAATAAAAAACACTGAAGCATGCCTGCCGAATCTAGAAAATAGCCTCAAAGGGGCAAATCTAAGAGTTTGTTGGCCTTAAAGAGGAGGTAGAGAAAAGGGATCCAGGGTAGAAAATTAATTCAAAGGGATGATATCAGAGAAGTAACCAATAGAAAAAGATATCAACATTCAAGTACAAGAAGGTTATAGACCATCAAGCAGATTTAACCCAAAGAAGACTACCTCAAGGCATTTACTAAACTCTGAAAGGTCAAGGATAAAGAAAGGATTCTAAAAGCAGCAAGATACAAGAAACAAATAACATACAATAGAGCTCATACATCTGGCAGCATACTTTTCAGTGGAAACCTTACAGGCCGGGAGAGAGGGTCATGGCATATTTAAAATGCTGAATAATAATAATAAAAAAACTTCATACCCTAGAATAGTATATCCAGTGAAAATATCCTTCAAGCATGAGGAATAAATAGCGATCTTTTCAGACAAACAAAAGCTGAGGGATTTCATCAACACCAAACCTGTCCTGCAAAAAATGCTAAAGTGAGTACTTCAATCAGAAATAATAGAATGTTCAAAGCAATGAGTAATCACTGCAAGGCAGAAAACTCACTGGAAATAGTAAGTACACAGAAAAACACAATATTATAACTATGTTGTGTAAAGTACTCTTAAGTAGAAAGACTAAATGACGAACCCATCAAAAATAATAACTACCACAATTTTTCAAGACATAGATAGTACAGTATAATATAAATAAAAACAACAAAAAGTTAAAAAGCAGGAGGATGAAGTTAAGGTGTAGAGTTTTTACTAGTTTTCTTTTTACTGGTTTGTTTATGCAAACTGTGTTAAGTTGTTATCAGCTTAAAGTAATGGGTTATAAGACAGCATTTGAAGCCTCATGGTAACCTTAAAGCAAAAAATGTACAATAAATACACAAAAAATAAAAAGCAAGAAATTAAATCATGTCATCAGAAAAAACCACCTTCATTAAAAGGAAGATGAAAAAGAAAGAAAGAGGAGAGGGCCAGAAAACAACCAGGAAACAAACAAAAAATGGTAAGAGTAAGTTCTTACTTATAATATTGAATGCAAATAGACTAAACTGTCTGATCAAAAGACACAGAGTGGTTGAATGGATGAAAAAATAAGACCCATTGATCTGTTGCCTACAAGAAACACCCTTCACCTATAATAACACACATGGACTGAAAATGAAGGGGAAAAAATATTCGATGCAAATGGGAACCAAAAAAAAGCAAGAATAGCTATACTTTTATCAGGCAAAATAGATTTCAAGACAAAAAATATAAGAAGAGACAAAGAAGGTCCCTATATAATGATAAAGGGATCAATTCAGCAAGAGGATATATCAATTTTAAATATGTATGCACCCAACACTGGAGCACCCAGATATATAAAGCAAATATCATTAGAAATAAAGACAGAGACAGACTCCAATACAATAGTAGTTAGAAGCTTCAACACCCCACTTTCAGCATTGGACAGATCTCCCAGTCAGAAAATCAACAAAGAAACATCAGACTTAGTTTGCACTAAAGACCAGATAGATCTAAGAAATATTTAAAGAACATTTCACCCAGCAGCTGCAGAATACACATTTTTCCCCCAGCACATGGATTATTCTTAAAAGTGGACCATATGTTATGTGACAAAGCAAGCCTTAAAACATTCAAAAAATTTAAAATAATAGTAAGCATCTTCTCTGAACACAATAGAATAAAACTGGAAATCAGTTACAAGAGAAATTTTGGAAACTGTACAAATACATGGAAATTAAGCAATTATGCTCCTGAATGACTGATGGGTCAGAGAAAAAATTAAGAAAATTGAAAAATTTCTTAAAACAAATAATATTGGAAATACAACATAGCAAAACCCACATGATACAGTAAAAGCAGTTGAAATAGAGAACTTGATAGCTATAAGTGCCTATGTCAAAAAAGAGAAAAATTTCAAATAAACAATCTAACAGTGCATCTTAAAGAACTAGAAAACCAAGAGCAAACCAAACCCAAAATTATTAGAAGAAAAGAAATAATAAAGATTAGAGCAGAAATAAATGAATTTGAAATGAAGAAAGCAATACAAATAATCAATGAAACAAAAGTTGGTTTTTTGAAAAGTTAAATAAATTCAATAAAACTTTAGCCAGACTAAAGAAAAAAAAGAGAGAGACTGAAATGAACAAAATCAGTGATGAAAAAGGAGACATTACATATGACACCACACAAATTCAAAGGATCATTAATGGCTACTATAAGCATCTATATGCCAATAAATTGAAAAACTTAGAAGAACTGAGCAAATTCCTAGAAACATACAACCTTCTCAGATTGAACTGTGAAGAAATCCATAACCTGAGCAGACTTATAACAAGTAAAGAGATAGAAGCCATAACAAAAAGTCTTCCAGTAAAGAAAAGACTGGGACCTGATGGCTTCACTGCTGAAATATACCAGACTTTTAAAGAAGAACTAATACCAATCCTACTCATGCTATCATGATAAATAGAGAAGGGAATACTTCCAAACTCATTCTATAAGGCCAGTCTTACCCTGATACCAAAATTAGACAAAGATACATTAAAAACAGGAGACTACAGGCTAATACCTCTGATGAATATTGAAGTACAAATCCTCAACAAAATGCTAGCAAACTGAATTCAACAATATATTAAAAAGACCACCCATCATGACCAAGTGGAATTTATCCTAGGGATGCAAGGATAATTCAACACGTGTAAATCAATCAGTGTGATGCATCATACCAAAAGAATGAAGGACAAAAAGCATTTAATCATTTCAGTTGATGTTCAAAAAACACGATAAAATTCAACATACCTTCCTGATAAACACTTCTAAAAAACTGGGTATAGAAGAAACATACCTCACCATAATAACAGCCACGTGTGATGGATTCATAGCTACTATCATACTGAATGGGAAAAACTGAAAGCCTTTTCTCTAAGATGTGGAACACAAGAAAGACATTCACTTTCACCATGTTATTCAACATAGCATTGGAAGTCCTAACTAGAGTAATCAGACCAGGGAAACACATAAAGGACATCCAAGTTGAAAAGAAAAAGTTAAATTATCCTTGTTTGCAGATAATATAATGTTATATTTAGAAAAACCTAATGACCCCACAAAGGAACTATTAGAACTGATAAACAAATTCAGTAAAGTTGCAGAATACAAAATCAACCTACAAAAATCCATAGCATGTCTATATTCTAACAGTGAACAATCAGAAGAAGAAATTTAAAAATCCCATTTATAACAGTCACAGATAAAATTAAATACCTAAGAAATAGTTTAACCAAAGTGAGAGATCTCTATAATAACAGTTATAAAACACTGATAAAAGAAATTGAAGAGGAAACACAAAAAATGAAAAGATAGTCTATGTTCATGGATTGAAAGAATTAATATTGTTAAAATGTCCATACTACCCAAAGCAATCTGTAGATTCAATGCAATCCCTATCAAAATACCAATTACGTTCTTCAGAGAAATATAAAAAACAATTCTAAAATTGATATGGAACCATAAAAGACCAAGAAAAGCCAAAGCTATCCTAAGCAAAAGAACAAAACTGGAGGAATCCCATTACTTGACTTCAAATTATACTACAGAACCATTGTAAAAAAAAAAGCATGGTACCAGCATAAAAACAGACACATAGACCGATGGAACAGATTCTAGAAACCAGAGACAAATCCATACACTTACAGTGAACTCATTTTCGACAAAAGTGCCAAGAATATACTCTGGGGAAAAGATGGTCTCTTCAACAAATAGTGCTGGACAAACTGGATATCCATACACAGAAGAATGAAACTAGACCCCTATTTCTCAACATATACAAAAATCAAACCAAAATGGATTAAGGGCTTAAATCTAAGCCATCAAACTATGAAACTACTGGAAGAAAACATTGGGGAAAATCTCCAGGACATTGATCTGAGCAAAAATTTCTTGAGTAATACCCCACAAAAACAGGCAACCAAAGCAAAAATGGACAAATGGGATCACATCAAATTAAGCTTCTGTACAGCAAAGGAAACAATCGACAAAGTGAAGAGACAACCCACAGAATGGGAGATATTTTCAGAATACCCATCTGACAAAAGATTAATCACCACAATCTATAAGGAGTTCAAATAACTCTAGAGGAAAAAAATCTAATAATCAGATCAGAAAATAGACAAAAGTTTCTAAAATACATTGCTCAAAAGAAGACATACATACAAAATGGCAAACAAGCATATAAAATGGTGCTCAACATCATTGATCATCAGAGAAATGCAAATTGAAACTACAATGAGAAAATATCTTGCTTTAGTTAAAATGGCTTATATCCAAAAGACAGGCAATAATAAATGCTGGCAAGCTTGTGGAGAAAAGGGAACCCTTGTACACTGTTGGTGGAAATGTAAATTAGTACAACCACCATGGAGAACAGTTTGGAGGTTCCTCAATGAACTAAAAATAGAGCTACTGTATGAGCCCGCAATCCCACTGATAGGCATATACCCAAAAGATAGGAAATCAGTATATCAAAGAGATATCTGAACTCCCAAATTTGTTGCAGCAATGTTCACAATAGCCAAGATTTTGAAACAACCTAAGTGTCCATCAACAGGTTAATGGATAAATGAAATGTGACCAGGCCTGGTGGCTGTCACCTGTAATCCCATCACTTTGGAAGGCCAAGGTGGGCGGATCATTTGAGGTCAGGAGCTCCGGACTAGCCTGGCCAACATGTCAAAACCCCAACTCTACTAAAAATCCAAAAAGTAGCCAAGCATAGTGCTGCATGCCTGTAGTCCAGCAACCCAGGAGGCTGTGGCAGGAGAATCGTTTGAATCCCCGAGGCAGAGGTTGCAGTGAGCAGAGATCATGCCACTGCACTCTAGCCTGGGCAATGGAGTGAGACTCTATCTCAAAAAAAAAAAAAAAAAAGATGTTGTACATATACACACTGGAGTACTACTTAGCCACTCAACCCTAAAAAGAATGCGATCCAGTCATTTGCAGCAACATGGATGGAACTGGAGATTATTATGTAAGTGAAATAAGCCAGACACAGAAAGACAAATGTTGCATATTCTGACTTATTTGTGGGATCTAAAAGTGAGAGCAACTGAACTCATGGTGATAGAGAGTAGGAGAATGATTACCAGAGGCTGGAAAGGATAGTGGAGGGTGGAAGGGTACAAAAAAATAGTTTTAAAAATGAACAAAACCTAGCATTTGATAGCATAAGAGAGTGACTAAAGTCAATAATAATTTAATTGTACATTTTAAAATAATCAAAAGAGTATAATTGGATTGTTTGTAACACAAAGAATAAATGCCTGTGGGGAGGATAGCCCATTCTTCATGATGTGATTATTACATATTATATGTCTGTATTAAAACATCTCATGTACTCCATAAATATATACACCTACTATGTACCCACAAAAATTAAAAATTAAAACAAATACGGTGGTGAGTGAGATCAGACTGGATAGTGGTTTCAGGATTTCTTCTTCAAATCATACCAAATTAGGATTTTTAAATTGAGCTTTAATTGTAAAAAAGAATTATTTGGCACTAGTTATATCCTAATTGAGTAAAATTAAACAAGGCAACTAATTACAGATATCTTCTATAGATACGAGTTTGGCTTTGATTCCTTATCATTTTCATTTTGTTTCAAAGTTTATAATTTGAAAAGTTTCAAACATATGACAAGAAAAGAATAAAATAGTCTCACATGTACAAATGCATTATTTAATTTATATCTGTCTCATATAAAAAAAGAAGTAAATATTGCATATGTAGCTAACGTGTTGTTTTCTCCTGTCTTGCAAAACCTCTTTCCTCCTTATCTCCCCAGAAGTAATCCTGACTCACAGGTTAATGTTTACAGTTCTCATGTATGATTTTGTGCTTTAAACATATGTATACATAACCATGCAATTTGCATTTTAGAAATTTAAATGAATGATATCAACCTGCTACATTCTTTTTCAAAAAACCTCAACATTGTAATTTTAGATTTATTCAAGGAGAGCTAATTCATCCTACTATATGAAATTGCCTTCAATGACCATAGTTTATTCACCTACTGAGAGACAGCTTATTTACTTCAACTTTTGAATAACTAACAGGCTGTACTCTACATCATGTATACATTTATATCTCTACGTACACATATACAAAAGTTTCTCTAGGGAATACATTTAGTAACGGAAATGCTGGGCCACTTGAGAATGTATTGCCAAACTGACAAATCTTTAAAAAATAATTTGTTAATTGTCACACTAATCAATTGTCACTCCATCAATTGTCAATATTGATGGTGTGTTTTGACTGCTAGATGATTATTTTTCTTACAGTTTTATTTTATTTGTTTGAGCTCTTTGAAGCTTGAAATGTAGTTGAGCTTCTCCAAGATAATTTATGTTTACTTCTGTTTACTTTATCAAGATACCAATGACCTGTGACCACTTTAAATAAAATCCTCTGTTTGAGGTTTTTTAGACCATACAAGTAGCATTAATTCAGCCCATAAACTACTGAGTGATGACTTGTGGTTACAAATCCTCAGGGTAGATTTTTGCTTTTTTATTTTCACTCAATGGAAAGTTTCACATAGGACTAAACATACTGAATAGCCAGTTTATTTCTTCTTCATGTTGACATGGAAGGTAGAGCCCTTTGGTATACCAGCTTTATGTGGAAGTTTTCTCTTAGAATCCCCACTTTGGCTAGACCCAAGTGCTGTTCTCTGTCCTTCTTGACCCATGCAGTCATTAAATTGGAAGCTCAAGGTGTCCAGGATTTGGCCAAACTCCCTAGGATGAAAGCATGCTTTAATGCACATGTATCATATGATTCTACTATTTCATCAGTTTTGGCTTCCGCACATTCCTTTTATTTCTTTTTTCTTTCTTTCTTTCTTTCTTTTTTTTTTTTTTTTTTGCAAGTTTAGCAAAGTATTTTAAAAGACTTTTAACATTTATATACATTCTCAGAAATTTAACTCAAAGTATCTAGCCTGTACTTTTCCCAAACCAGAAATCACACTTAGGTCTCTAATTCATGTGTAATTTTTTTTTGTATATTAGGTAGATACATGACACTTTCCCCTCCCAAATGAATAATACTGGGACCATTTATGAATTAATCCATTCTTTTCCCACCAATTTTCAATGGTACCTCTGTCACATACCAAACTCATACAGATAGAGAGATAGACATAAAAATAGATATGTTCCTAAATTTTATTTTCCATACATTTGATTTTTGTACCTACCCTATTATGGTACCATACTGATTTAATTTCTGTGTATTTGTAATTGTAAGAATAATAATGCAAATCCTCCCTTTTTATATTCATTCGTCAGAATTGTTTTGTCTATTTTTGACTTTTAATTCTTCTGTAGGAATTACGGAATGAACATGACAATTTCAAGAAAAGAGCATTGTTAGTATTTTTATTGGTCTTGCATTTAGTTTGCTATTTGATTTGGAAAGCTTATCATATTCATTTTAAACTGTTTTCTCTCTCTCTATTTGTTCTATGTCTTTGAATAAATTCATCAACAAGACGTAATGATTCAAAATGTGTTTGTACCTAATAATATAGCAAAAAATGGCAGAATATAAAAGAAATACAGAAAAACCCATAATCAGAGTTGAATATCTTTCAGTAATTAACAGAAGTTGAATATTTTTTCAGTAATCAGCAGAAGACACAACAAAAATAAGTCTATAGAAAACTTGAATGACGTTATTACTCCTCTTGTTTTGACACTTATAGAACATCATACCAGACAACTGCAGAATACACAGCGTTTGGCAAAAGAGACCATATGTTTGGATACATAGTAAACACTAATAAATGTGAAAAGTTAAAATTATACTGGTTAGGTTTTCTGAGCAAAACAAAATTCAACTGGAAATCAATACCAATAGCAAAAATTCTAGAAAATTCCCAAATTGAGGCAGTATAGGTAGTCAAGGAAGTAACCATGTCCTCAGGACACTGCAAATGTGCAGCCTTTCAGTCAACACAGTAAGCCCCATATATGCACTGTAGTTAAACTCATTGGAGCAAAAACTATCTTCAGTTGGGAATTTCACCTGTAGAGACCATGTAGAGACCAGCTCTCAAACTGACCCTTCGCTCATTATAATAATAAAAATCACACCCCTGGGTGGAGATGTAAGATGCTAATGAGAAGTGCAACTTATGAACAAGCACGTACAGCTACTACATATGTGCACCCAGAAGACCACCCAGAACATGTTTACTAGTAACACCTCTTCCCACATCCTTATGAATAATCATGTAAAACTCTCATAGGGGGGGTTTCTCCAGCAATAATCAATGCTGTCTCATTCTTATGAGCAGCCCACCCTGAATTATCTCTCTTTCTCTTAGAGCGCACTGTTGATTCCACACGTAACTGAAAATACTCACTTTCCTTTGCAATAAATTACTCTATTCTGCATCTCCTTTGCTGTGTATCTTTTGTTTAAATTCTTTTAAACTAAGAAGACAAGAACCAAGGTCTCACAACAGCTGTCAACAAAATATTTGGAAATTAAGCAACGTAAGATTTTTAAAAATTAGAAAATATTTTGAACTAAATGAAAATAAAAATGCGACATCAAAGTTGGCGAGATGCAGCCAAATCGATGCTTTGAGGTCATCTTTAATCTTCAACAAGTTATAAAAAGACAGCAAATTTAATACTAGAAGAAGAGATGGGGAAAATTTAAAGATGAAAACATCAACAAAATAAAAAGATAATAGAGAAAAACAACAGTCAGAAGTTGATTCTTTGAAAAGATTAATAAAATTAATAAACATCCAACAGTATTGATCATGATAAAATAGAGGAAAAAGCATTCCAATATAAGGAGTAAAACAAAGATGCCATTACTGAACCTTTGACTATTAAAACATAAGAGGATATTATGAACAACTTTTGACAATTTTATGCTGATAAATTTGACAACTCTGTTTAAAAGGGCAAATTTCTTGAGAATCGCATCTTATCAATCAAAACTACACAAGAAGAAATGGAATCTGTAAACTATTAGAAGTAATAAATTTAACAAAGTTGGTGAACATAATATCAATAAGAAATAGTTTTTTAATATATTGACAAAAAACAAGTGGAAAATGAAATAGGAAACTATACCTTTTATAGCAGCATCAAAAACACCAAGTACCTAAGATAAAATCCAATGAAATATGTGAAAAACACTATGATGAAAGCTACAAAACATTTTTGAGATAAATTATGGAAGTCCTAAATAGAGAGATATATTCATGAATATATATTTGTTTGTTATGAAAAAATCAACATTGTAAAACTTCAATTATTTTAAGAATTGATATGTAGATTCACAACAATCCCAATCAAAATGTCTGCATATTTTTAAAATGAAAATAGATAAGCTGATTCTAAAATTTTGGTGAAAATTCAATATCTAGAAGGGCCAAGACAATGGTTGAAGAAAAAGCTGTATGTCTGATACTACTAGATATTAAAACTTACTGTAATAATACAGTAATTAATACAGTATGCTACTGGCACAAGAATAGTCAAATAGACTCATAACATAGAGTAGATGCCAGAAACATATCCATTTATTTGAAGTCACCTGACTTACAGTAACATTCCACTGCAACTAAGGGGATGAACAGATGGTGTATCAGTAAGAGTTCAGTCAGGAGATAGAAAATTGGACAAAGAGAATTTAATATAAAGCATTGTTCACAGAATAAAATGTTATTAACTACTAAAAAGTAAATGGGGAACCTTAGGGTGTCACAATTTCAGAAAGCTACCACACGTCTGGCTGAAGGATCAAAGGGAAAAGCTTTGAAAACTAGAGAAGGGCTTGCAGGCTGATGTCCAGCTAGTGCTTGTGCTTATGATCTTGGAGGGAGGAGGCCTGTGAGACTGGGACACGGGCCTCACAGGAATGGGGTGCCACTCACAGAAACCATCAGCCACAGAAGCCCTCAGAAAACAAACAAGAACAAACAAGTCTTCTCCTTCTCCAGCTTTGAAGCCTCCTTCAATCCCTGTTGGTAGAGCCTAACTGGAAGCCAACTGGTAAAGCAGAAGTGTAGTTTGCAAAGTCCCAGACCCAGCATCCCAAAGCAGCATAGAGATGGGAGGGTTTGGAGCTGAAAGACACCCTAATAACTGGCACATGTAGTCTTTGCAATAAATGCTGTCAAAGCAACTATATTTCCATGTTGTAAAAAATGAACTTTAACCACTATTTCAAACCGCATATACAAATTAATTCAAGATGGACCATAGACCTAAATGTGAAATAAATTATACTTCTAGGAGACAACTGGATATCTTTATAACCTTGAGATAGGCAAATATTTTTTACATAGTCACAAAGGCCATTAACCTTAAAAGAAGTGATTGATAAAATATACTTCTGTAAAATTACCAACTTTGTTTATTTAAAAAAAGCCACCATTGAAAGGGTGAAGAGGTAAGGTACAGATTGGAAAATGTATTTGAAATACACGAAATGATGGAACAAAAGCCATCTAATTACAAACAGGACAGAATGAAAGATACAAAGCAGTCACTGGTCTATAGAAATTTCACTAGACTGATATCGTCAGAGCCTCCAGCCATAGGAGTGCAAACAGTCTTTCATTAGACCCCAACTGAAAGGATTTATATCTGATTATGTATAAAGAAGACCCTTTAACCATTAATAAAAATAGGGATAATCTAGTTTTAAAATAGGCAAAGACTTGAAGAACCAATCTACAAGAAAGACTATCAGAATTATCTATGAACATGAGACATTAATTATCAAATAAATTCACATTAAAATTACAATAAAATAACACTGCCTGCTAGAATAGCTGAGACATTAATTATCAAATAAATTCACATTAAAATTACAATAAAATAACACTACCTGCTAGAATAGCTGAAAAGACTGACAATAAGCATTAGCAAGGATATGGAACAACTGAAACTGTTACATTGATGAGGAATGTAAGTTAGAAGAATCATTTTGGAAGACAGTCTTCAGAAAAAGCAAAATGTAAGAGTACTGAAGTTGGGCATGGTGGCATGTGCCTATAGTTTTAGCTGTTTAGGAGCCTGAGGCAGGAGGATCCCTTTAGTCCAAGAGAGTTCAAGTCCAGCCTGGAAAACATAGCAATACTCCATCTCTAAGAAAACCAAAAGGAATACTGTTTGACAGAGAAATTCCACTCCTGAATCCATTTCTGTGTGCACCAAATGACATAAGCAAAAATGTTTATAACAACTTTATTTGTAGTAGCAGAAAACTGGAAATAGCACAAACGTTCATCAAAAATAGAATGGGTAAATAAATTATATTATATTCATAAAATGAAACACTATACATGAATGAAATTACAAATAATTGATACATGAAACAAAGGGATTAATCTTACAGATATATTATTGAATAAAAGAAGTCAAATATAAAGAAAAGATGTCATATTATCCTCTCTATACCTAATTAAATAACAGTCAAAATTAATCAATGATAATAGAGGTCAGAGTATGCTTACCTTTGGGCAGGAGGTAAGAACCGGGAAGCAACCTTCTGGGGTGCTGGAAATGTTCTGAATCTTTTCTTTTTTTTTGTTCCTTCCCTTTCCTTTCAATACAAGTCATGCTTTAATAAACTATATTTGATTTATGTTTACACATCTATTTAACAATGAATTAATGATTAACAGCTATTTGGGGGCCTACTGTTTGCAAGTATTCTTCTATTTGCTTTATATATATTTATTTAACCCTCACAATAACCTTCTCTATTTTACAAATGAAGAATCTGAGACCTTAAAAGAAAGATATTTTTCCAGCTACTAAGAGATGAAGACACAAGGAAATCAGAAAGTATTAGGACAGAACCTAAGTATTTAACCAGTGTTTTCACCTCTTTCATAGATGATAATAGAAACACATTCTGTATTTGTTCCATTATGAAATTATCTCCAGAACAAATATAAATGATGTGTTTTAAAATAATATTTGCCCTAAATCCTACATTCAATCATTTATTCATTCTCTCCATAAATAAATCAATTTTTTATTTACTAGATGTTAAACTAAACATTTGGAATAGAAAAATAAATAAAACACAATCCACGTGTTTCATTCTAGTGGAGAAAAGAAAATCA
Source organism: Macaca thibetana thibetana (assembly GCF_024542745.1). Classification (NCBI taxonomy): domain Eukaryota; kingdom Metazoa; phylum Chordata; class Mammalia; order Primates; family Cercopithecidae; genus Macaca; species Macaca thibetana. Next base: position 67,234,849 of record NC_065588.1, on the reverse strand, counting down.
TATAGCCATTTGCCATAAAACAACAATATGTTTTAGTGAAATAGTGAATATATTCATAGAGTGCTTGGAAGCACAATTTGTGTGTACCTATTTCATTCTGAGAAGGGTTGGGAGAGTAGGCGTTAGGAAAATAATTCTTAGAATAGGTGATACCTCAACTGAACATCAAAAGGTGAAAAGTTGAGGGATGTGGGTGAGTGGTAGTTGATTGTAGTTAGATTTGAGCAAATGGTGTTGGAAATTCTATTACATAAAATGTCATAATGAGTCAGATTTCAGCTTGTATCCACAGAATATTGCAGAATATTCTGTGGATGAGGTTATACAGTCTATAATGAGGTTATACAGTCTACCAGCATTCAGTTGAATTAGTAACTACTACATTTCATCAATACAATAAATTACAAAAATAAAAAATGTGTATAATGGGTTATGATTGAATTTTTATTTAAGATGCTTTAAACATGATTTCTTCACATTTTTCCATTCCTTTTTCTCTCTTTTCTCTCCTTCTTGGACACCCATTATGTATATATTGGTATGCCAAATGTTGTCCCATAGGTATCTGTAACTCTTTAGTTTTTTTCAATCTTTTTTCTCTTTGTTCTTCAGGTTAAACAATTTCTATTATTCTGTCTTCAAATCACTGATCATTTCTTCTACTGTATCAAATTTGTTGAGGTCCTCTAGTAATTTTAAAATTTTTAAATTATTATGGTCTTTAATTACAAATTTTTATTTTATTTTTTTAAATAATGTAATGTCTTTAATTAGAATCCCTGTTTTTAAAACTCATTGCTGTCATGATTTTCCTTAATTCTTTAAGCATTGTGTCCGTTAGTTCTTTGAGCATATATTTAAATAGCTGCTTTGAAGTCTTTGTCTGTAAAATCCAATATCTGGGAATACTCAGAAACAGATTGCATTGACTACTTGTTTTCCTGAATGTAGGTTACACTCTGTCTCATAAATTTCTGTTGAAAAGTTGACATTTTAGATTAGTAAATTGTATCAGTGCTAGATTCTGACATTTTTTTCCTGAAGAAACTTGCTGAGGTTGTTAGCGAAAACTTTCTCTCTTGTGTTGTGTGGCCACTGATGTCTCTGCCTCCTTTTCTTCTCTCATATGATCTGTTTTTATTTTTAAGTTTGGTCTTCTAGAAGTTGCCTTTGTGTTTGCATATCTTAGTCTTCATCCAGTGATTGGACAAAGGTTGTCCTCAAACACCTTGAGAAATAAGGCTTCCATTCACTGATGATGAATCCATGCATCAATGTTCTGCATCTTGATGTGCAAAATGCTTGCCCATGTACATGCAAGTGTAAAATATATGGAGTTCTGTTCTTAAGATTTGTGAAACTTTTCCCCATTCAGTATTATGTTGGCTGTGGGTTTGTCATACATGGCTCTTATTGCATTGAGGTGTGTCCCTTGTATGCCAATTTTGTTGATGGTTTTAATCATAAAGCGATGCTGGAATTTGTCAAATGCTTTTTCTGCATCTATTGAGATAATCATGTGATTTTTGTTTTTCTTTCTGTTTATGTGATGAATCACATTTATTGACTTGCATATGTTAACCCATCCCTGCATCCCTGGTATGAAACCCACTTGATAATGATGGATTCTTTTTGTTATGCGGTCAGATTCGGTTCACTAGTATTTTGTTAAGGTCTTCCTGTTGGATATTGCTACCAGACTGCCCATCCAGAATCTCAGGCTAGACTAAATAGTAAATACTAAGCTTTACTACCAAATAATGCCTGCAAAGGCCAGAAGAGGTGGCCATCTCCTCAAATGTAGAAGCATCAACCCAATGACACAAGAGTTATGAAAAAACATGGAAATATAATGCCACCAAAAAAACTAACAAATCTACAGTAATGGAGCCAAAAGAAATAGAGATTCATGAAATAATTGACAAATAATTCAGAATAAACTTCTTAAAGATTTCATAAAATTATAAGAAAATACAGATAGGAAATTAAATAAAATTTAAAAAACAATTCATGAAAAAATTCTATTTGTTCTTTATCTAATTTCCTTTTTTATAATAGTCTTATTTAGAATTGCAGTTCCTTTTCTTATGTTTTTATATTGATTATCTAGATATTAGAACAACAAAGACAAGAGTCATTTTGTACATATTCACCTATGTAGAAACCTACTTCCTAGTGATGTCTATCTTTAATGCCATGTCACTGATATTTTTTTCTAGAAATTTATTTTTTAATGTTATATGTCTTAAGTCTTTTTCCATTTTACTTGTGTTAATTTTTTTATTATCTTTCATATTGTTTTTCTATCCATTTCTTGGGCTTCTATTTCTCTATTGATTCTTGCTCAACTCTTTGTTGTTTTATACTTTTTTCAAAACGATGAGCTAATTTTTAGAGGGTTTTAGTATTTTTTTTCTTGTATTTCTGTGCTTGGAATTCCTAGGGAAAAACTGTTATATTAATTTTTGGGCTTGGGTGTTCTCAAATGATTTTGGTAGTATAAATTTCAAATTTTAACATTGTGTGTGTTTATGAATGCAGTCACAAATTCTCAAAGGAAACTTTTGCCTCTCAGATCCCAAATGGAAACACCAAGTTCCCAATCTTATCTCTATGTAAGAATAAGAATTGTGGCTAGCCCATCTTTCTATCCTACCTTTCTACTGAGAATGTAATACATCGAAGATTATGGTTTGATGTGGGAGTTTTAGTTCCAGTCTCCAACTCAATAGGTCCATGGCCTCATCTTCTCTCTTATGCCCCAAGTGTTTAAGACGAGTAACACTTTCAAAGCATTATTAGAATCAGCTCAAACACTTACCCTCTGGTTTTCTGAATAAAATTCAACCCCAAAGAAGCCTCCATTATGTATCATTCACAGGCTCTTATCTCTTGATCATTTCTGTAGATAACACCCAAAGTGCCCTATATAGACATATATTTATTTACCTCATTCTGATTTATAATGTAAAAAATAACTTGTTTACATGTTCATGTCTTTCACTAATGAGATTTCCAGGTCTGTGGAGTCAGGGATTGTATATTATTTATCCTAGTATTTAAAACATCTAGTATAATATATAACAAATTATTGTTCAGTAAAGTTAATAAATATTTTGGAATGCACGAATGAAAGATAGACACCAGGAAAACTATTCCACTGGGAAAAAAGAAAAATAAAACCCTGTGTTGTTATAGTGTATTGTGTCTTTCATTCCCTCTCTTTGCTCCCACACATCAAAGCATTCTTCTTTGGGATGGTAGCTCTTGTGCCTTTCTCCCTTATAGTTTGTTTTCCCAATTTCAGTTGATTGTGTCATCCAAACTCTTCCTCCTCCCTTTGCCCTCTGTCTATGTCCCTTCACAAAAAAATAAAATTTAAAAATCCTGGAATATTAAACTATTTTGTCTTTTTTCTTTAAAGAAAGTAAACCATATATTTTCTAAAATATAAAGTTATTTAATTTTCCTAGTATATAAAAATCCTATACAAATTCTACATTCAAATGACAGCTAGAAACCATAATTTTAAAGTAAATTCTTTTGTGGATATTGTATTCTTGCTGAATTGCATAAACAGAGTTTATTTGCTACCTCAATGAGCAATTATCTTTCAAGCATAGTCATTTTATGACTGTCTAGATTTATTTATAAAGCTAAGTTACAGGTCAAGTAAAACTTTCCACAGACTACTCTATCATGGTTCATTTATTACCATTGTTTGGGAACTTGGCTCTTTGAAAGGGGATAAAAGACTCAGGAAATAAGAATAATTTTATTTATTCCCTTAGTAATCTTATCAATAGGTGGTGTCAAATAAAAAAGAAGACTAATATTTTAAACAATTGAAACATTATGCTCTGACTCACACAGGAAATCCAGGACTGTAAGGATTATTTTAGGCATAACTACAAAGTCAGAAATAGCTTTCTTCTCTGTGTTCTACCTTCTCTTTCAAGACTCTTTTCCTAATACCCTCCTTTCCATTGTTTCTCTCCTCTTTCTTCCTACCCTGTAGCCACATGATTGGAGCCTACATATAGTGTTTCGGTCCTATGTGCATTTTCTGCTTTCAGTTGGCTACTATTCTTTATCTTATAAGGTGTTAGAAAATAAAACTGAGAGCTCTACACAAAGGAATGAGTACTTGCTCAGTTGAGATTCAAATAAATGAATGTCTAGTGTTTCTGGCACCATGCTAGGGCAAAGGGAGGTATCTGGGGGTGGAAGGATTTTCCCACATTGCTTAAATCATATGTTGGGTTCCTAACTACTCATTCATAAGTTAAATTGTAAGTTGATGGTTAATAACCATAATAAATGAATGTAAGAACTCACTGGTCTGCCAGGTATAATTAGTCTTTATGAACATGTTGCTTATCTTTTTAATTATAATTAGGATAAATTAGAATCAAGACAGGCTGGAGTTTTGCTTTTTATGATTGCAACAAGAAGTGTTTTATTATTCATTTATTTTAAAATAAAGTTTAAAGTACTTTAAAGGATATAATGGAGAAAATATTGAACTCAGTTTTCCAAGATGGAAAGATGATGGTATTGTGATAGCATTTAATGAACATATAATCTGAACAAAATTTGGCAAAAAGAAAAGATGTTAAACTGTGAGAACATAGCAGGCACACAGCATGCTAGTTGATGTTGATGTGAACAAAATCAGTTACTCCAGATTTAGTAGAGCAGGAGTAGGCAAACTACAGTCTGGGGGTCAAATCCTGCCTGCTGCCACCTAATTTTGGTATGGCTTGTGAACTAAGAATGATTCTTATATTTTAAAAGGTTAGTAAAAGAACAAAGCATAACAATATTTTGTGACATCAAATGTCATGAAATTCGGCCGGGCGCGGTGGCTCAAGCCTGTAATCCCAGCACTTTGGGAGGCCGAGACGGGCGGATCACGAGGTCAGGAGATCGAGACCATCCTGGCTAACACAGTGAAACCCCGTCTCTACTAAAAATACAAAAAATTAGCCGGGCGCGGTTGTGGGCGCCTGTAGTCCCAGCTACTCGGGAGGCTGAGGCAGGAGAATGGCGTAAACCCGGGAGGCGGAGCTTGCAGTGAACTGAGATCCGGCCACTGCACTCCAGCCTGGGCAACAGAGGGAGACTCCGTCTCAAAAAAAAAAAAAAAATAAAATAAAATTCATGAAATTCAAATTTCAGTATTCATAAACAAAGTTTTATTAGACCACAGCCACACAAATTTGTGTATGAATTGTGTATTGCTGTTTTATGCTACAATGGCAGATTTGAATAGCTGAAACAGAGACCATTTGGCCTACAAAGACTAACATAATTACTCCTTGAATTTTTACTGAAAACGTTTGCCAACTCCTGTTGCAGGGCATGAATTGAAAAAAAATAAAAGGTCCATGAGCTACCAAATTTGCAACAGTCTTTCCAAAGCAAAACAAACTCGCAAAACAAACTCTGCAATCCAGAGAAAACGTGTGTATGTAATTGTTCAGTACATTTTAATGTCTCAAACTAATCCTAGATTAATGCTTTATGCCTTTTTTCATGGAATATTTAAGGCATGGAATTTGCAGTAATATCTTTTCTCTTCAGTTCTGATTTATATAGAAAACTTCTGGTCATTTTACTGAAAAGTAATTTTATTTTATTGAGTTTTGTTTGGAGTCTAAGTGACAGAATAGGACTATATAGATTAATTTTTAAAAAATTCCCCTGCCCTTGAGGAGCAAGGGGTCAAATGTGGAAAGCAGGTGTATGAACAATTGCTTACAATTTCACAGTATAACTGCTCCAAATAGATCCAAATTTTATGCAGTATAGACTTTCCTTTTTCCAATCCATCTTTCACTTGGCTTTAAGAATTATCTAACTAAAAAATAAAAAACAAACAGACAAAAATAATTATCTAACTGATGATGCAAATATAACCATATTAGTCCCTAGCTTTAAATCCTTCAACTGCTGCCCTCCTAATTTCAGGATAATCACCAAACTCAAGCACGACATTCCTGGTCTTTCATTATCCAGTCGTAACCTAACTCTGTTGCCTCATCTCTGTATTTCCCCCCTTTCTAAATTTTTTCCTTAAAATTATACTTTGTAATTCCCCAGACACTCCATGCTCTTTTGATTTTAAGCCTTGGAACTTTCTTCTTGTTATTTTCTCTGCCCAGAACTGATTTCCCACTTGACGGCTGAGACAGTATCCCTTCAGACCAATTAGAGCATTACATGCCCCAACCTCAGTAATGAGCCCAGAGATGGGCATAATACTCAACCTAGTCCTGTGAAAGGTAAATCTAGGATTCGTGGTGGGATTGTGATGAAAAAGTTGCACTCTTTCTGCTGTGGTTGCTAAGATTGGAGGATATAAGTCAAAACTTAAATTTAACTTATATGAGCCTTTTCCTTTTTCTTAAGCTAGTTTGAGTTTGGTTTCTTTCCCTTGAAATCAAAAAGATTCAAACATAGTAGACCTCACCAAAAAATTGACATTTAAGCTAGATAAGGAAGAACAAGTATGAGTTTTCATGGTAGAAAAGGTGGACACATGATTTTTACATAAATTCACGCACATATTAAGTATTTCCTTTTCAGAGTTAAAAAATGTAGAAAATTTCATGAGGCTTTTGAATCTCTGCTTAGAAAAGGGTACTATTATATGCTTAACTCTTTAAAATTTCTACAGATGTCTATCTCTGCAGAAAATAAAAGGTAAATATTTGACCAATCACTCTACTAATCTTGTAAGTATGTATATTAATGGGAACATGTCTGTTCCTTTTGTCCTCTTTGATTCCCTTGGCTGACTGGCTTCCAGATGTAGTGCTAGAAAAATTTTATTTCACAACAAAGGAAAAAAAGTAAAATGGAAAATGCCTGGCATGGAAAACCTCACAAAGCAGAATTTTCACAAAAGAAATTCAAATGAATAATAAGGATACTCTTACATTATATGCCAATCCTCCATCATGAATTTTATTTTAGAAGAAACAAATAGAAATATTAGAAATAAAGAAAACTAATGCCTAGTTGAATTTTAAGTTTTGAGAAAAGGTTTTTCATTTGTTATAATTTTATGGTCAGACTCTTTTGAGATGTTGGCAGAGGGGACACTGACGTACTTGCAGTGGCAAAATAATTCGAGCAAAACACAGCTTTTGGCAAGTAAATGTATGCTTGTGTGGATCTATGACATCTGGATATGGAATGTTAAAGCCAAAGACCTATCAATGAGGAGGAGTCATTAGCATGATGGTTGATTAGTGTTCTGGTTTTGCCATTTTTCTCATAATTATTTAGGCTTTGAGCGTTTGATAACACTTTCCCATCAACTCAAACACCCTCAATGGCTCCCTATTACTTTGAGATGAATTCTGAACTCAGTCAGCATGAGAGATTTTCTATAATTCAGCTTCAAAAGTACATCTGGAGAGTGTCCACATCCCACAGTGCCTTAGGGCTAGCTGAATTAATTTTCTGAAAATTGTTTCCTCTGTTTCTTTGATACTGAAAGTCTCCTTACCTAGTGAGTATTTTTTTCCTCTTCTATTCCACTAAAAATTACACTTAGGTATTAAATTTTTTATAGTTATATAAGTGGTTACATATTTTTAGTAGAACATTTAGAAAATAGGAAAAGGTAAAAAGAAGGCAAAAGTTATCACAATCCAATCATCCAGAATTATTTTTTTTAAACATTGTAATTATCTTCCTGTCAGCTTTGTTTTGGCATCTTCTTTCAGTAATGTTTCTCATGTTGTCTATGCAAGTTGGTATCCTGCTTTTCTTCCTGCTCAAAATTATGTTATCAGCAATTTTTAGCATCATTAAAAGTAATTTGAAAACTTGATTCTATTGGTTGTATCATTCTATTGAATGGACACCCATCCTGTAGAATATATACGCTGTTTCTAATTTGAAGGTATCATAATTTAAGAAGCCATGAAGATTAGGGGAGTGTATAATGAAGAGTGTGACCTCTGCTGTCAGAGAGATCTGGGCTTGGTTTGAGTTCTGTAACTCATAAGTCATATGATCTTGGGTTTATTCATTCACTCATTTATTCAGCAGATATTTAAGAAAAGCTAATTATGAGTCAGGCACTGATTGAGAGCTGATGGAAGAGCATTAAATAAGTCGATTCAACTCCACGGCTAATAGAGGAAAATAACAATAAATAAATGCACAAAATTGAGTAGTGACAAATGCTATGAAACATAGTGAGGGGACAGAAAGTGAAGCAGACACCCAGCCCAACAAGCTTTGGATAAAGAGAGACACTATCTATCTTATTCATTGTATGTCCCAGTGCCTAGCATTGGCGCCCAGTGACTCTTTGTTGAATGCCTGATTCATTTATATTATCAAATGGGATTACTGTTTTAAGTATAAGTAAATTACTAACCAAAGTCATGACTATCTGTCAGTAGGTGGAAATGTTTGAATTTTCTAGAGTGAGTATGCTTAAATAGAACTTTGCAGCAGTTTGCCTAATCTCAAAATAATTTTTTCACTTTCTTTTTATTCTGCTTTAAGATAAAGTTGGTTGCTTCCTAAGAAAACGTGCACCCTCAAAAGTTGCATTATACAAACAACAATTTCAATGAGAGAGTTTATCAGCTATTGTGTTTCTGATTCATAACGGTAAAATTACTTTTGTGCATGTATTTCAATATCATCTTATAAAAATACTGTTTTACAATTCCTGACTAAAATTAATAAATTTATTGATTAGAATGGAGAAAACCCAACCTAAGTGCTGTACTACTTGGTTTCTGCCCATTTATGCAGGACCATCTTAGAATCTTTCATCATTCTTGGCCTTGATTTCACTATTAGTTTGCATCACATTTCAGAATAATCTGAAATGAAGGGAAAAAATGTGTGCAATGGTAAATAAAAGATGCTAACAGAGTGGGTTTTGTGTTGTTAGGATTTGCAGTTCCAGCTTTTTTCCTCCTCCCTAGTTGCTGCTACTGACTGTCAGTTGTGGTCTGGTTACAACACAACACATATTGAGTTATTTAGTTCATCAATCATAGGCTTATTTTATTTGTGCTATTACTCACGCATAAACCCACACTGCAGGGAAAATGCTTGCTTTACAATTTATAATAAACACATAGGATCTTATTTTAGTTATCACCCAAATAGGATCTTAGTTAGAAACTATAGCTTTCTCCCTGGTTGTAGACGTGGCACCTGTTTGGTAGCCTATAGCAGAGTTAGTATTTCTATGTGGTACATATGTGTCTCAGCTGGAAAGAGTCATTGCCTAGATTCTTTTTATCCTCCTATTACTAAGCGAATGCCTAGTGTGGGAAGCACTCTGCCATGCATCATCAAGCTGAGAAACATGTACTGAACTCTGAAAGTGAGTTATCTCTAGTAGCAAAGGAAGTCATATGCAGTCTCCTTCAAACCATAGTCAGTCACTAAGTGGGTTGGTGCCAGAGTAATTCATCCAAATGTGGCCCAGAGGAATGATGACTTTGTAAAACAACATGCACATCACAATGTTGGTCTAAGACAAAGGTAGTAATAAAAGCAAGTTCCCAAAAGATTCCATTGTCTTACTTCCCAAACTTGTGGTTTGTTCTGTCCTTGGACTTGATCTAAGTCTCCAAGGAACAGCCAAAATGTTCTTTTTAAAATATAAATTAAATCATGTCATTCCTTTGCTAAGCCCCCTTCCCCTTGATGGCTTTCCATTTCACTTAGAATAAAACCAGAAGTTATTCAACGTTTTGCATGACATGGCCCCTGTGCCCCGTCCAATATCACCTGTGAACTTCAATAACTATTTTCCAGACACTCTGAATGTTTATTCTGAATCCTTGGTACCTAGAAAAGAACTAGGACATAGTTGGTACTCAATATATATTTGTTGAATGATTGAATAAGTGAATGAATGGCTCAGAGCAGTTGTTATCAAACCTGGCTGCACATTTAAATCATCTAGAGAGCTTTTAAAATAACGATGTTCGAAACCCATTTTTTAGAGTTTCTGTTTTAATTTCTGCTATGTAGTTGAGCACTGGCATTTTAAAAAACGTTCTCAGGTGATTCTAATGTGAAGACAGAACTGAGAAACATTGACCTAGAGAAAAAGACAATCATTCATAAATTGTTAAAATGGTTTGCTCAAGTTATTGAGTGCTCACCATTTTTTGCTATCACTATCATACGATCCTATGAAATCTCAAAAAGTAAATCTTTCCCTATTTATTGTTATAAAATCCTGTTAGATTTCAAATTACTGGTAGACACTGGCTGTTTTGAAACAATAAAGCCTGATTTAATTTTGTTCTCTCTGTGCTAGAATTGCTAAGTTGGGTTTCCGGAAATTTCTGACATGGAAAAGGAAGGAGCATTTGAATTTGTTTCATACAGTACAGTTTTGCTGATTAAAAAATGTGAGTCTCTGCCAAAGATGTCGTCATGTTGGCTATGACTATTGAAAACAAACCCCAGCACCCAGGCAGATCCGAAGTTCAAAGCTTATTTAGACTGGGAACACTTATTAAAGAAAGTGTCATTTGTGCTCAGAATAATGGCTTGTAACTCTTCCAGCATTATTTTTCACCTAATCGGATTCATCTTCTACAGAGAAAACTCCAAGAAGAAAATCTGGAAATTTTGGCGTGATATATACAGACACCAGATGGCCAACAGGTACTGAGTTGGTTTTTGTAGTGGGATACACTGAATGGAAAAGACAAGCCTCTTTAAGACAACAATAAATTTCCCAAATGGGCCTGTGTGAAATGTTTAAAGGTTGAAGATAAAGGTTTTGGGTTACGTTGTCCTTAATATGAAAGAGGGATAAATGGAACCAGGTGGGCTGCTATTTTAGATGTGAGCAGAACGGTCTTCTGAATCTGCGAACATTATAAAAGAAACTGGATGGAATTTGGAAGCAATAAATTACCATAGAGTCTACATTGGAAGCACATACACTTGCTGATGTACTTACAAGGATCCTTTTGAAGGTGAGGTGCTGAGGTCTCAATTAGTATCAACTCTCAAGAGATTATTTTAACTATTTGAAGTGGAGAAATGATTTCTTCACTAGAAAAGAGGATATTAAAATAAAATGATTTTTTTTCAGTGTATCCTTACACTCATTTACTGGTTCATACACAATTACTGGTTCACACAATTACAGGTACACAATCCATTAACCTCAACTCCAAAATCCAAGAAGCTCTTGAAAGTGACCTTTTAAAAATTTATTTGAGGGAAAAACTTGTCCTGGATTGACGGGGGTCAGTAATAACCTTTATTTATCCCACTGACTACAAATATTCATATGTTTTACTGTAGTCATAATCATGTTTATTGGGCGCTTCTGCAGACTTCGCTGGAGATACTACTTGGTACTCCTTATATGAGCCTTATTATCTTTCCCAAATCTGAAAACTTTGAATCCCAAAATACATGTAACTTAGATTAGGAATATGTCTACTCAAATTTGTTAATTTGCATAAATTAAAACACTCCTTTGGTTTGCCAGATTGCTGACGTCACACCAAATACTTTTAATTATGTGGTGCCAAAATGTGTTAGTAGCTATGGCTGTTTCAGAGCAACATACCTCTGAAATAGAAGGGAGAATATAAAGACTTTTTCACATATTAAATAACTCTCAATTCACAGAGAAGGCAATATTTAGTAATATATGCTGAAGTTTATTTTTAGCACACTAAGGCTGGTAAAGGTGGGGTTTAACATGAAGTTTGTGCCTTTGAAAATTGTTTTTCAAGCTGGGAGTGGTGATCCAAGTCTTTAGTTCCAATTACTTGGGGGACTGAGTCAAGAGGATTGCTGGAGTCCAGGAGTTTGCATTCAGCCTGGGCAACATGGCAATACCCCCATCGTCCTCCCCCGAACAAGAAAACAAAGATTTAAAAATTATTACTATTCTCTTGGCAGCCCTCAAGCCAAATCCTGAATGATGATTATGATGAGATTTATGTAAACATCACAGAGATAAAAACATTGGCCCTAGATGGTCAATTGAACTGAGTTTGAGCTTCACTTGGGTAATTATTCTGGACTGATATGTAACAGATTTATTTGGACTAAATTTATAAGTTCCTTTCCTATGAATTGGTCAAAGTTGGAAAAAAATACTTTATTTCTTTTATTTTGCCTATTTGAAGTCAGGCAAATTTGTATGCCTGAAAACAATTAATGAGGTTTATTTTCACCTTGATTCAGAGGCCTTAATATAAAGAAAACATAAACCGCCATACACACAATTACATGAATGAGATTTTGAATGTACTGCCCTCACCCGTAATGTCTGAGACAGGAATAAATGTAGTGCCATTTTTTATTATGGTTCTTTGGTTGGTTGGATTACTGGAGGTTAGAGATTGACCGGCGTGGATAATAGAACACAAAGAACCTAGGCAGGAAATTGCAATTTGCAATTAGAGAGATGACTGGGTCCAGAATCTCCTCAGGGTGTGTTTATAGTAAGGATGTTCACTATAAAAGCTGTACTTTTTCATATGACATGCATTGAAATCTATAGCAACCTTACAGAGAGCATGGATTTGTTTCCCAGTGCCCCGACTGCAATCATGCAAAGCATTACCTTGAATTCTCTCTTCTTGGAATCACAAAAAACTTTTAAACTGGAAAGGCTTTTGGAGATTATCTACCAATTTCTTTATTTTACAGGTGAGACAGTCAAGAGTGTTGTCATTTTGTTAGTTGTGTATTGAGATAATGATATCCCAAGAAATGAAGTGAATTTACTTGTAACTCTGCATCCTTCCAGTCTACTTAAAGTCCACTATAGAAAGCTTTCAGTTTTCAGATATCACGGAGGAGGAAGAGTTTGTATTTAACTACATATTCTTATTATGTTAATTACATTTTCTTATTATTGGAAGGTTTCTTATAATCCCATAGTATGCCAGCTGCTAGAATACATTAACCTTCCAAAGTATGCAATTTATAATTTCATCTCTTTAGAAGATGCAGAGGACCCTGTGGGACCACCTTCTGTATATTTTGCCAAGTCCCTTGATTTACATAATCTTGTTTAAGCTTCCCCAAATCTTTAGAAGTGGATGAGAAAATCATGTGTTTTTGTAAATTTTTTAAAATTTCCATTCTTTTAAGTGACAAATATTCAATTGCAATGAGCTGGGTAACAGAACATTCCAGTTTTCGATCAATTAGATGTTGACTCCTCTCAATTTTGTAGTCATATAAAAATTCAGTAGGCCAATGACCCCCTTCTTAACTTGTTCCTGCCTTTGTTGAAGACAATGGTATTGGCAACAAGAAGCCAAAGGCCTGAGAATCATCTGAGTTTTCTCAATTTCAGTCTTTTTTTTTAAATTTATACTTTAAGTTCTAGGGTACATGTGCACAACTTGCAGGTTTGTTACATAGGTATACATGTGCCATGTTGGTGTGCTGTACCCATTAACTTGTCATTTACATTAGGTATTTCTCCCAATGCTATCCTTCCCCCCTCCCCCCACCCCACAATAGGCACCAGTGTGTGATGTTCCCCTTCCTGTGTCCTGGTGTTCTTATTGTTCAATTCCCACCTATGAGTGAGAACACGCAGTGTTTGGTTTTTTGTCCTTGCGATAGTTTGCTAAGAGTGATGGTTTCCAGCTTCATCATGTCCCCACAAAGGACATGAACGTATCCTTTTTTATGGCTGCATAGTATTCCATGGTGTATATGTGCCACATTTTCTTAACCTAGTCTATCATTGATGGACATTTGAGTTGGTTCCAAGTCTTTGCTATTGTGAATAGTGCCACAATAAACATACGTGTGCATGTGTCTTTATAGCAGCATGATTTATAATCCATTGGGTACATACCCAGTAATAGGATGGCTGGGTCAAATGGTATTTCTAGTTCTAGATCCTTGAGGAATTGCCACACTGTCTTGCACAACGGTTGAACTAGTTTACAGTCCCACCAACAGTGTAAAAGTGTTCCTATTTCTCCACATCCTCTCCAGCACCTGTTGTTTCCTGACTTTTTAATGATTGCCATTCTAACTGGTGTGAGATAGTATCTCATTGTGGTTTTGATTTGCATTTCTCTGATGGCCAGTGATGATGAGAAAAAGAGGGAATCCTCCTTAACTCATTTTATGAGGCCAACATCATCCTGATACCAAAGCCTGGCAGAAACACAACAGAAAAAAAGAATTTTAGACCAATATCTCTGATGAACATCGATGCAAAAATCCTCAATAAAATACTGGCAAACCAAATCCAGCATCACCACTTCAAAAAACGTATCCATCATGATCAAGTGGGCTTCATCCCTGGGATGCAAGGCTGGTTCAACATACACAAATCAATAAATGTAATCCAGCATTTAAACAGAACCAAAGACAATACCACATAATTATCTCAACAGATGCAGAAAAGGCCTTTGACAAAATTCAACAGCTCTTCATGCTAAAAACTCTCAATAAATTAGGTATTGATGGGACATATCTCAAAATGATAAGAGCTATTTATGACAAACCCACAGCCAAAACTGGAAGCATTCCCTTTGAAAACTGGCACAAGATAGGGATGCCCTCTCTCACCACTCCTATTCAACATAGTGTTGGAAGTTCTGGCCAGGGAAATCAGGCAGGAGAAAGAAATAAAGGGTATTCAATTAGGAAAAGAGGAAGTCAAATTGTCCCTGTTTGCAGATGACATGATTGTATATTTAGAAAACCCCATCGTCTGAGCCCAAAATCTCATTAAGCTGATAAGCAACTTCAGCAAAGTCTCAGGATACAAAATCAATGTGCAAAAACCACAAGCATTCTTATACGCCCATAACAGACAAACAGAGAGCCAAATCATGAGTAAACTCCCATTCACAATTGCTACTAAGAGAATAAAATACCTAGGAATACAACTTACAAAGGATGTGAAAGACCTCTTCAAGGAAAACTACAAACCACTGCTCAGCGAAATAATAGAGGACACAAACAAATGGAAGAACATTCCATGCTCATGGATAGGAAGAATCAATATCGTGAAAATGGCCATACTGCCCAAGGTAATTTATAGATTCAATGCCATCCCCGTCAAGCTACCAATGAGTTTCTTCACAGAATTGGAAAAAACTACTTTAAAATTTCAGTCTTATGTTTAAGTTGAATCTGTGTACTTTTTTCTACGTATATTTTTATTTTTTATCCTCGCAGTTATTTTAATCCTATTTTATATGTAATAAACTTTTTATATATAATATTCTAAAATTTTATACATATATGTATAAAATATAAATACATATATATATATAAAGAATTTTGGAATTATTTTAGATTTACAGAAAGGTTTCAAGTAGCATAGAAAGTGCCTACACACCCTTCACCTGACTTCCCCTAATGCTATTATCTTATGTAACTTTGACACATTTATCAAAACTAAAAAACTAGCATTGATGCAAGGCTATTAGGACCTTATTTGGATTACGCCAGTTTTTCCACTAATGTCCTTTTTCTGTTCAGGATCCAACCCAGGAAATTGCATTGCATTTAGTATGCATGTTTTCTTAATCTCTTACCTGTGACAGCTCCTCAGTCTTTCCTTGCTTTTCATGACCTTGATGCTTTTGAAGAGTATTCTGTGAAATGCCCTCAATTTGAGTTTGTTTGATATTTTCTCATGATTGGACTACCGTAGTGTGTTTTGGGGAAGAAGACCACAGGGATGAAGTGCTCTTTCCATATCAGGGAATACAGGATAGCAACATGGCTTATTACTGGTGATGCTAACTGGTGATTATCACTTTGTTAACTAGAGTTTTTCCTGATTTCTTATTTTTTCCCCTTTCCATACTCTTAGGAAGCAAGTCACTAAGTTCAGCCCACATTCAAGGGGAGAGATATAAAATTCCATCTCCTGCAGTACCGAAGAATTTGTGGACATGTGTTAAAATGATGAGTGTTTAGTATATATTTTGTGGGAGATGTATTGAGTCTATTCAAACATCATTTTTCTCCTAAAAGTTTTAGTCACTAATTTTAGCATTCATTCATGGATCTTGCCTGCAGCAGTTATTACTGTGGTGTTCTTATGGTGATTTTCTATTTTCCTTATTACTTCTACATTTATTATTTGGAATTCTTTAGTAAAAATGATTTGTCCTCATTTATTTAATCAATGACTTCTATTAGTACAAACTTACAGATATTGTTCTATGCTTTGGCTTATTAGCCAGTTCCATCATTATTTACTGTGTTGCTCAAATTGTTACAGCTTAGGACATTAGAAATAATAAGAATACAATGTTTATGTAAAGTTCTTTTTGTCCTTAGCATTACAGTTTCCTAACAATATTTTAGAGTTGAGCTTTTATCCTCCTTTCATGCTTCCTGGGTCCACCGACTCATTGTTAAGTGTATCTTTTTTCTGGGAACTTTGTTCTAGATCTCCCTGGCCTTAATGTGATTACTCATGGGATACATTTCCTGTGCTGATGCTCAGCTCTGACCCCATCCTCCCGTTTACCTCAAATCAAGAGACAACATCCCTGGTGTGACTGGGACAGAGAAGCGAGCCTGTGGTTCTGCATTGCCACCGCTCCATTGTCTAGGGTTGAGGTTGTTTACAGAAGACAGGTTCCTACATAATGGAAACCTAGCCTTACTATCTTTATATTTTAAATACCTTTGATGGAAATAGTCCTGGGAGATTTCATAGATTTCCCAAAACATATTGAACATCATAAATCTTTTCTGATGTCTCAAGGTAGCATCAGGAACATGCTCTTTAAAAGTCCATTTCTAGGAGGGAATGACCTCTGACATTTTGAGGTGCATAGGGATATTTTCACCTGTAACCTGAACATCTCCTGTGTCCCACAAATCAGTAGATCTTAAATAAGGTCACCCTAACCATTTGTATCTAAGTCTGCTGAATCCGTAGCCCCCACTTGTCAAGTGACAGGATCTCAGCTCTTTCCTTTCAGGGAGGATTGTCCTACACATCATTCATACTCCTTCCAGCTTCTGTCATCCTTCAGCTACAGCTCTTCCCACCGTCTATCATGTCTGTTGCCTGCTATGGATATACCCATTGCTTGTGTTTTCTCCACAGATCTGCTGATTGATTTTACTATCAAAATAATCAATATTTATTGAACCCCTACTATTTGCCACACATTCTTCTATAGCCTTAGGTTGCAGCAGTAAACAAAACAGACAAAAGTTCCTGCTCTCCTGGAGCACTGGGGGGAAGCAGACAATAATATAACTGTCATAAGTAATAAGAAACATAATACATAAATACATTACCTATTAGAGAGTATTAAGTGCTATGAAAGGCATTCAGGGGCCGGGCGCGGTGGCTCAAGCCTGTAATCCCAGCACTTTGGGAGGCCGAGATGGGCGGATCACGAGGTCAGGAGATCGAGACCATCCTGGCTAACACGGTGAAACCCCGTCTCTACTAAGAAATACAAAAAAACTAGCCGGGCGAGGTGGCGGGCGCCTGTAGTCCCAGCTACTCGGGAGGCTGAGGCCGGAGAATGGCGTGAACCCGGGAGGTGGAGCTTGCAGTGAGCTGAGATCCGGCCACTGCACTCCAGCCTGGGCTACAGAGCGAGACTCCGTCTCAAAAAAAAAAAAAAAAGAAAAGAAAAGCATTCAGAAGGGTAATACGAATCAGGGATGTTGGGGAGGGAGGTTGCAATCTGAAACACAATGGTTATAGTAATACTCATTGACAAAGTGATACCTGAAATGAGACTTAGAGGAAATGAGAGAATTATTCATGTGGATATCTGGGGCAGAGGAACTATACAGTGTAAAAACCCTACAGGGACAGGGTGTTGTTTGTTTAAGAATTGCAAGGAAGTTTGGTAGGCCAGACTAAGAGACACCAGTAGGAGATGAGATCAGGGAGGTAATGGAGCATCAGTTCCTCTGTGGTCTTGCATTTTCCTTAGCGACTTCTATGTGGTGAAGCTCATCCATCTGTGACCTCAAATCTCCTTGGGATGCGCTTTCCACTATAACTGCTTTACATTCCTTGCAGATACATGAGACTGGGTCTCAAGGTCTTAGCTTTCTCTCTTTGGCTAGTATCCATCTCTCGTTTGGATTGAGTAGGTATTTCTATAGCAGAGTTGCTAGGGCTCCTGAATCTATAACATTTCAGGGATGGAATGGTGGAATGTGAGTGCAGCCTTCATGTTCTACCCCAGAACAACTGCTTCTTATGAACAGAATGTTCTGTGTCTGAACCGCTTTCTAAAATGATGACAATTTTTAATTCAAGAGCCCTATATAACTTGAAATCTGTGACCACACCTCTCTGCTCTAACATGACTGCATATATCCTATCTCCAATTATGTACAGAGGCCTTGTTCTCAGGACATACTTTTAGACAATGAAAATCTTGGGATTCTGCTAAAAACCAGTGATAAGATCACTTAAATTTATACAAGGCATATCCGAACCTCAGCTTTGCCGCACAAATCAATAGGACCTTGACTTTGTCCCACACATCAATAAATGTCTTCTATAAATTGTCTTTGTCTAGTAGCCCCTTTCTTTCTTTCTAACTTATTATGGGTTGGCAACAATATTATTAGTGTTGCTAAATTTCTATATAAGTAAAAGTAAATAGTCTTAGGGAAAGCTTCAGGGGTTCAACTTGAGAAAAGTGCATGAAATTTGAGTCCTCGTTTTAGATTGTTCAGAGACTGTCTTTTGTTTTCCCTTTACCGTCCTTCCTTCTGATTCTGTTGCTAATAAGCAGTGGTTTTTGTAAGTGAAGTGTTATTGAGGAAGAATTTTATATGACACATTTCAGAATATTGACATGAGGAGGTGGGCGAGACCACTGGATTAGAACTCCAAAATTTTTGTGGCTTTTGTCTAGGTCTTCGTAGTGACTACGATTCTGGGGCAAATCTTTGAGCCTCTCTGTTTTGTAATTTATCTTTATACTTAAACTTGACGTGGCAGCCTTCCTCAGTATCTTCATATATAACTAGTCCTTTTTTCTTATTCTCAGGGCATTGATGGTTAATATTCTTCCAAATTTATTGACAAGAAAACGTTATTCATAAGAGATTAAGTAGCAAAACTGGAATCTCAAGGAGGCCTATTGGTTCTCAGTTTCCTGTCCTTTACATTACTCCTAACAGGGATGAAACTATGTATCCCTGTACACATTATTGAAGTATTGAAAAATAACTTTTGAATAATTTGAAAGGAAGTTATCCCTATATCCAATATGGTGGCATTATAATTTTTGTTATCACAAAGTATTCTTTGAAGACAATTAGGATTTTTTTGTCATGTAAACACCTCATCCTGTGCAGCACAAAGAGAAACAGGTTTAATACAATTGTGTAGGAAAAGTGGACTGAACAAAAATGGAATTCCATGTTAGTCTAACTGACAGAACCATATGTGTAAACTTCACTATGCTTGTTTCTATATTGTGTAGTTCTTAACTTTCACATTCCAGATTTTATGCAAAGAAGCAAAGAGGGGGAAAGGAAAAAAAATAACAGAGGGGTAGAAAAAGAGAGAGAGGGAATGCTGTAAGGAAAAATGCTCAAGAAATTATTTTTTAGCTCAATTATGTAGACCCACGTGGTTTCTATCATTTCGACATGCTTTGAATAAGTATCTAAATTGAAACAGAGCTAGAAATCGTTTGATGTTCATCCATCACTAAATTTGACCTGTTTTTTGCATTATGCGTGTTGCCATGTTGCTTTACCAGTACTTTGCGTCCCTGGGGACAGGTTTTCATTTTTAGAATTTCTTCTCCTGTGGTTAAGAAAACAAATGTCTCTCTGCTGTATGAAGAATTCTGTGGAATTTAAGGCCCGTGAATGTGACAGACCAGGGTACGGGTGCCTTTGAGAGAACATCTTACTCTTCTCATCTCCACTACAAGAACAATTCATTTCATTCCTTGACTTCACATAAAACTATTTCAAAAATAATTTGCTCAAAAGATGACAAATTTGATTGCATCCAGTGTGGTGACAGGGAATAAACACAGAAACGCATGCTTATGGAAAAAATAGAATAATCGTGAACTAGCATCCATTATTTTGGTTAAGATTACTAAGGAGTAAATCCTCTACACCACATCTTCAGCAGAGTCTCTATTGCTGTAGCATCTTCAAAATGAAAATGAGAAGTATTCAGTAGGCATTTAAACATGGATTTGAAGACAGGGTTCAGTGCAATATGTTTCCTATAACTTCCCCAAATTTGACCTCAAGCAGAAGATGATCCATGCTTCCTCTGAAGTTCTTTGCCCTCTCTGGTTTGCCCTGACCGTAACCTTCAGGCAGTGCTGCCAGATGGCCTCAGTCTGACCTGTTCTCTCTGTACAGGTGTAATGACAGGGGAGGGGGAGAATTTTTTAAAGAATCACTGGTGTTCTAGATGGTTGATTATTATTTCCCTGACTGTTTTTTAATGCATTTCATTAACATTTTATTGTAGCCTGAGGCTAGTTAAAGTCCAGGAGACACTTTATAAAGCCACGCCCCCTCTCTTCCAGCTTTCCACTTATACTCACTAAGTAGTTCAGTGTGGGATGCTTGCAGAACTGCAAATGAGAAAGATTGTAAGGAGAGCTGGCTTTAATTTTAGTGGAATAGGAGTTGAATTTTAATCAGTGAAACACCCATTAAAGAAAAAACAACCCACATGAGGTTCTTTTGTTTATCAGCTTGTTCAGCGAGGAAATAGGAGCAAAATTGTGTGGAAATTAATTCGCTCTTTCTTTTAACATAGGAAGGTGCAAGGATTATGTTCCTTAGCCAAGAAAATCAGAAAAAAACCCTCTCTATTCTTTTAGATTTCCCACAGTGGTTGGGTTCATATGATACACATGCATTGATGGCTCTTGATTGTAAAGAAATGTAGGGAGCTTGAAAGAAACAGAGCAAGCGATCTGGAGCTGTGGTCAGGCCAACAGGAAGATCTTCGTGTTTAAGGCCCAGAGATCTATTGACCTGCCCCCCTGTTGTACCCTTTCCAAACTCCCCACTGCATCGTTCTTCCTCCTCCATCTCTACTTCTCAAACTCAATTTGATTTCAGAGTTGGAACTTGATGTGATGCTTCCACCATGTGTTAATTGTCCTGGACACTAAACACTTGATCTCATTTGTTTCCCTGAAGCTCCTCTTCGGAAACTTACCTGTTAAAGGGACTCTGTGATTTCAGTCTTGTTTCCTGCCTCTGCTTCCCCTAATCATAATGTCCAGAGTTTGCAAGTGAGTAACTTCACCCAGACTTTAATTCCTGAATACATGCTTTACTTGATAATTTAGCCTTAATCTTCTTAAGGACTATCCTTCAGTAATTAATCTGGCTAGACTGGCTTAGAAAGGAAGGCTATAATCCATTTGCCATGGATGAACACACTCCATGTGAAGCCACTCCCTTCATCTCTGCCACCCACAGACTGGGCAGTAGGGCTTGTGGGCTGCATTCTATGCCCCACACATTCCCAAGAGCCTCTCAAGGCCTTCCCACAGGGTATGCTCTTCTTTGCCTATGGGAAGAACTGAATTCTCTGAAATAATGTAATTAAAATGAATAAACTGCATTCTTGGTCCTCCCAAGTTTAAACATTCACTTTTTTTTTTTTTTTTTTTTGAGATGGAGTCTCGCTCTGTCGCCCAGGCTGGAGTGCAGTGGCCGGATCTCAGGTCACTGCAAGCTCCGCCTCCCGGATTTACGCCATTCTCCTGCCTCAGCCTCCCGAGTAGCTGGGACTACAGGCGCCCGCCACCTCACCCGGCTAGTTTTTTGTATTTTTTAGTAGAGACGGGGTTTCACCGTGTTAGCCAGGATGGTCTGGATCTCCTGGCCTCGTGATCCACCCGTCTCGGCCTCCCAAAGTGCTGGGATTACAGGCTTGAGCTACCGCGCCCGGCCAACATTCACCTTTTTAAAAGTGTTGGGGGCTGATTCTAATTATCTCTTTACATCCCTTCTTTATTATTGAGTTTGTAGCTCTCCTTAATCACTCAATATTAATAGAGGGCTTCATTGTGATTCACCAATCATCCATGTATTTATTGAGCACAAATAAATATTTTATTTTTACTACAAAGCACTATGCCAGGTGTGATGGGGAAGGGGAATGGTTACTCAGACGTAAGAAAGTACCTTGGTCCTTTCTGCTCTCAAAAAGCTTAGCATCTAATTGGGAAGATAGCTTGTGCAGAATTTACTAAGGATTGAACAAACTGTACTGATGAAAAGTAAGACTTGAGTTTGGAGAAGGGAGAGCAGCTCATTTGGCTGGCATGGTCCTGAATTCACAAAGAAGTTCGAAACATAAACCAGGCATTGAAGAATGTGGAGAGTTCCAACAAGAAAAAAGAGATTTGTAAAAGTGTACTTGTTAGGAGTGGATTCTGTGTCTAAAGCCCATTTTCCTAAGTTGATGGTTGAATTCCTAGAACAAGACTTGATAGGCTGAGCACTCAAAAATTACTAAAATACAATTGATACAGTTTAAATATTTGTCCCTACCCAAATTGCATGTTGAATTATAGGAGCCAATCCCTCATTGCCTTATGCTGCCTTCTTGTTAGTGAGTTCTTGTAAAATCTAGTCATTTAAAAGTGTGTGGCACCTCCCTTCACTCCCCCACCTCTTGCACCTGCTTTCACCATGTGAGGTGACTGCTCCCACTTGGACTTCTGTCATGATTGTAAGCCTGCTGAGGCTTCTCCAGAAGCAGATGCCACTATGCTTCCTGTACAGCCTGCAGAACAGTGAGCTAATTAAACCTCTTTTCTTATACATTACCCAGCCTTGGGCATTTCTTTGTAACAAAGCAAGAACAGGCTAATATAAGAACATACTCACAGAAATGTACAAATAAATCTTAGGTGCACAGGTAGTTGAAACAGCACCTATAACAAGAAACAGTACATTACTGGAACCTCACAAACCACCTTGTGCTCCACTTTACTCATGCCTTCCAGTATCATAGACTACTTTGCCAAATCTTATACTTTATATAAATGGAATCATAGTGTTCACTGTTTATGAGGTTCATCCATATCGCATGTAGTTGAAGACTATTCATTCCATTGCTGGTAGAATTCCATTGTTTATAACTTCTTCATTTTACTATTAAAAACAGTTGGATAACTTCGAGTTTTAGAGTACTACAAATAGTACCTTTTTGTTTGTTTGTTTTGTTTTGTTTTTTTGTTTTTTGTTTGTTTTAGACGGAGTCTTGCCCTGTCACTCAGGCTGGGGTGCAGTGGCAGGATCTCGGCTCACTGCAAGCTCCGCCTCCAGGGTTCAAGCCATTCTGCTGCCTCAGCCTCCCAAGTAACTGGAACTACAGGTGCCCACCACCACGCCTGGCTAATTTTGTTGTGTTTTTAGTAGAGATGGGTTTTCACCGTGTTAGCCAGGATGGTCTCGATCTCCTGACCTCGTGATCTGCCTGCCTTGACCGCCTAAAGTGCTGGGATTACAGGCGTGAACCACCATGCCCGGCCACTACAAATAGTACTTTTAAGAACATTTTGTTACCTGTATTTTGGTGAACACATGAAGGCACTTTTGTTAGGCGGCACATGCCCAGTTAGGATCTTGTTGAGTTATAGGGAATGCACTATCCAGCTTTAGAAAACAGCCAGACTGATTAATAAAGTGGCTTTACTGTTTGCTTTCCCACCAGCAATATGAAAGTCATGGTTGTTCCACGTGGTTGCAATACTTGTATTGTCTGTCTTGTCCATTTTAGCCATACTGATGAGTTGTACACTGGTGTATTAGTCTGTTTTCACACTGCTGATAAAGACATACCCGAGACTGGCAATTTACAAAAGAAATAAATTTGTTGGACTCTCAGTGGCTGGGGAGGCCTCACAATCATGGTGGAAGGTGAAAGGCACTCCTTACATGGCAGTAGGCAAGAGAAAGAGACTTATGCAGGGAAACCCCCATTTTTAAAACTATCAGATCTCATGAGACCCATTCACTATCATGAGAACAGCAAGGGAAAGACCTGCCCCCATAATTCAATCATCTTCCATCAGGTCCCTCCCACAACACATGGGAATTATGGGAGCTACAAGATGAGATATGGGTGGGGACACAGAGCGAAACCATATCAACTTATATTTCATTATAGTTTTAATTCATGCTTTTTTCTGATGGCTAATGTAAGCACATTTTTATGTTTATGGTTATTGTACATTTGGAAATCCTCTTTTGTGAAATGTCTGTTCAAGTATGTTGCCCAGTTTTCTAATGAGTTGTCTGTCTTTTTCCTATTGATTTGAAGGAGGGGATCTAAACATATTGTTAAAAGATCTACATCAAAACTTTAGAGGCACATACAAATAATCTGTTGAGCCCAAGAAAGAAAAGATAGTCTCTGGTCTCTGGAATTCATGTAGCATGAAGAAAATCTGTTGTGAAAAGAAAATCAAAACAATTTACTTTAGACTTTAAAGGATATTTTCATTCTGATATAGCATTTTAAAAATAAATGTTTTTATAACATTCTCAGTGTCATAGTGCATGAAACAAAGCACAGCAAATAGATGTTTTATCTAGATATTTTATTTTTGAGTATTAAAAATATCAAATTGTGCAAAGCCTACAGTCTGACAATCTGGAAATAAAAATAACAAAGAAATAATTTTAAATTCTCTAAAGAAGAAATGAAGAAAAAAATTATTCTAAACTGTTCAAGTTTCAAAATGCATCTCTATTTAGATGGTGATGATATATACAGGGATACGTAGCAGATGTATTGGCCTGTTGCCAACCCTGCTTGGAGGTTTTGAATTAAGGAAAGACTGTTACATTATGTGTGAAATGCCACTTCAGTTCAGAGTCTGCCAGCAAATTGGTAATACCAACTTCATAGTCTTTTCAGACTGATTAGTGGGAAAAGCATTTCCAGGTGCAAGTATCCACAAGTTTAAATTATTCTGAAGAAGAAAGGCAGGAAATACCATAAGATCCATCTCTGGACTCTTCTAGACTCCCTGTAGGCTGAATGACTTTATATTTCTAAAATTAGGTGGGTTTAAGGGTCATAAGACTTCTCTTTCTCAAATAAAATAAGAATTCCATTCCATTTTCAAACTGACACTACATTAAATTCTACAGGTAAAGAGAGTTGAGGTTAAGAGTTAAGTGGAGTGAAATCTTACTAGTCCACTGGGCATTCTTCCGAAATATCTTTACAAACTGTACAATTTATATCAATTTTGGATTGGACAAACTACTGTTGAAGGTTCTGCCTGTCACTCTCCTAGCTGTGATGGAAACATCATCCTCACATATTGAACATCAATGTATGTGTGGGATGATATTATGCAGTCTTTGAAACATTTAGAAAAGTATATTCTGTAGAGATAAGACCAAAGACAGCTCATGAGTGTGTGCTCAGTGTTTGTGCATCTGGCTTTACTCTTGGTCCCTTTTTCTTTCTTGTGTAGCAGAGCAGTTTTTACTGGTTTGTGGGAAGGTTGGAAAAAGAAAGATATGAAATCTTGATAATAACAGGCAAATATGAGGACATAAAAACAAGTAATGAAGGAACAAAGGTTTTCCTTTCAGTCAAGAATTTCCTTATGAAACCATACAGATTTCAGCCACATAATCAATACCTTATTAAGTTCATTTTCTCCAACATTTTCCTTAAGTTCACACAGGAAACTTTATAAATACACACCAAAGCACAAAACTTGGGCTGCCAGCAATACCATAGGATAAAAAATTGAGGGTCACTCTTAAGGAAATTTTGGTTGACTTGACTAGAAGAACAGCTGGCTTTATGGATTTCATCAACTCATGTGACTCCATCAGCAAATGTTGCCTGCTTTCTTCTACGGACTTTTGACCTATGGTGATCATCAATTTAACATCAAGGCACATGACCCAGCAGCATTGTTCTGGGACTTATTATGGAAAGAAAATAAATCAAGAAATGAGGAGTGAGGTCCAAATTAACCAAGAGCCTCACATAGAAGAGATCAGTGGGGACTTTACATGCTCTAACTAGGGTTAAAATGACTTAAATGTGGTGTGAGTAAATCAGTTACCATGTATTTTAGGCTTTTCTGTCAGAATTGAAGCACCGTCACTTTTAAATTTTATGAACAAAGAAGTACAATATTGTAGTATTATATATTGTGTTTCTTTCAGTGGTCAATAAACATATAATAAATATTTTTTCTCATATGCTTTTTTCATAGCATTTTATAAAGGAATTCTTTAAGTCATAAGATTGGTATTCATGAGTGGCTTGTGGAAACTATTATTACTTTTAATCATGCCTGACATTTTTCTTGGGTGTGAATTTCAAGCTCTGAACATAATGTCTATATCCACAAGATAAATCAAAAGGACTGTCACTGTCTGTACTTGATAAAGACCTCTTCAAATCAGAAAAAATAAAAGTAAAAAGAAGAAATGTGGACCAGATGCCATGGCTCATGCCTGTAATTCCAGCACTTTGAGAGGCTGAAGTGGAAGGGCCACTTAAGGCTGGAGTCTGAGAACAGCCTGGGCAAGAGAGACCCTATCTCTACCAAAACGAAACAAAACAAAACAAAACCCAGCGAGGCATTATGGCACATGCCTGTAGTCCCAGCTACCCAGAAAGCTGAGATGAGAGAATCCGTTGAGCCCAGGAGTTCAAGGTTTCAGTACACTATGATTGCACGCTATTGCACTCCAGCCTGGGTGACAGAATGAGACTCTGTTTCTTAAAAAAAAAAAAAAAAAAAAAAAAAAAAAAAAAAAAAAAAAAATTGCTGGGCGCGGTGGCTCATGCCTGTAATCCCTGCGCTTTGGGAGGCCGAGGCAGGTGGATCACCTGAGGTTGGGAGTTCGAGACCAGCCTGGCCAACATGATGAAACCCCCATCTCTACTTAAAAAAAAAATAAATAAATAAAGAAGAAGAAATGTAAAATTATGAGGAAATAGTTACTTGAAAAGTAACATTTTAATTATGTCTCCTGTCTCCAGTGTTCACAGCATCAAGATCTATTCAGACAATTTTTAATTCGGTTTTAGGCACTTCATAAACACGTTTTAAGGTAACCAGAGAATTAGAGAAGCTAGATTTGACCATGAGTCTGAGGAAATACTAACTTCAGCTCTTTTCTTTATGCTCAGAAAGTTTCAGACCATATCATCTCTGAAGAACAGAGGTACCACACAGGAGTTGCCATGTTTAAAAATAAATGCCTGGCTTTTGTCACTCTCCTGCTCAAAAATATTTAGTTGATTTCACTTTATCTTTAAGATGAAGTCCAAACTCCTTAGTCTGATATTCAAGAGTTCCATATCTATATGCCATTCTTATTTCCTCTTATTATCATTATCCTTTCTTAAAGTATGCTCCTTAGATCATGTACACAACAATAAAATTGGGTACTTATTAAAAATGAAATTTACTCTCTCCAAATAATTCTTATACACATTAAGTGCTGAGATCTCCTCTTCTAGAAGAGCTCTCTGTGCCGGCAAGGGTGGTCTAATGGCCCCAACATACTTTCTTGGCTTTTATCTTTGGACTTTGGCTCATAATGTGCAGTTCTGGCAAGTCTTTTCTTTTTATTCTATTTATCAGTCAAGACAGAACTCAATTCTAACTTCCTCCATAAAACCATCCCTGAGTGGTTTCTTTTGAACCTTATTTTTTTCTATTCATAAAAGTGGATAATAATAATATATAAAGGAAAGGATTATTGTGAGATAATGCCATCACTACAAGTAAAATCTGAGTCTCAGAGCTCAGGGATGGTACTTGCCAAGGTGATATGAAATTAGGACGCAGGCTTGTGAGATTTCAAAGAAATCCGTGCTCTTACATGTTGTCTCCCATGGAAACAAATTGTTGAATGAATGAGTTCATGAATGTTACTTCTCCCATTCATTTCTCCAGCCAGAGAAGCTCCAGATGTTTGGACTTAAAGACAATCAATGAAATCCTCATTTTTGCAAGATACAAGACTTTTAAAATAAAATTTTCCCAGAAGACTAGTGTATTAAAAAATCCTACAGGCCTGGTGCAGTGGCTCACGCCTGTAATCCCAACACTTTGGGAGGCCAAGGTGGACAGATCACTTGAGGTCAGGAGATCGAGACCAGCCTGGCCAACGTGGTGAAACCCTGTCTCTACTAAAAATACAAACATTAGCCAGGAGTGGTGTTGGGCACCTGTAATCCCAGATACTTGGGAGGTTGAGGCAGGACAATCACTTGAACCCAGGAGGCAGACATTGCAGTGAGCCAAGATAACGCCACTGACAAGAGTAAAAATCAGTCTCAAAATAAATAAATAAATAAATGAAATAAGAATTAAGAAAACCCACAGAAAAATAACAGTCTTTCAGAATTTTCAGGAATACAGCCCTCTGACTACATTTTTAAGCTCTAGGATAACTGTGGACTCCCTGATTATGTTTAGATCTTTGTGAGTTTATATAGATCCTGGATTTATATAGACTTAGGCCAGTATCTGTTCCAGGGGAGGGAGAAATAAGTAGGATTCAGACTCTCCTCAGAGGTTTCAAGATCTGTCTAGAATACCTAAACACAGATGAAAGAAGGGGGAAAGGTGCTACATAAAACTTGTTCTAGAAGGAGTTTCCAATAAATTAGAGTCCCTTGCCTGAAAGCAACTAACAACAATTTATAAACACACTTCTATATACTCATGAGGGGTTGGGGACACAGACATAATTAGCAATGGGCTTGTTTAGGCTGTGGGAGATTCCCTTATCCTGAGTTTCTGAGCCATTATATTTACTCCCACAATGACTTTCTTGTTAATAGTTTGGTTCTGCATTGTTATCTATGCATCAACCCTTAGCTTACTCCCTTTTCAGACAAACAGACATTTCTAAAAAGCTTTTGAATTTCTTTCAGCTGGTTCTTTCAGGATACTTTCCTCAGAACCTCACTTTTCTTGTTGTTTTCATTTGAAATTGCAAAAACAAAACAAATACAATTTGGATGTTAAAATTTACAAGTAACATTTTTTGAGTGAAAAGAGAATTAATTAAAGGGAATTAATCCACAGAGAATAGGGAAGAGAGGAATCGTGTTTACTTATTAACAAATTCAGTTTTAAAAAATGGGAAAAGGCTCTTTGAAGTAGTCACATGTGGAAAGCACCTGAGCTCAACCTCTTGTAGTGTGAGACTACTCTATACGGTTAACTAAATATTGGAAAATATTCTTGCTAGGGGGAAACTTTGCACTCACTCTTGCAGAGGGCAACAGAGCTTTTATGACAAAGGGGTCAAAGGATGCTAGGCTGCTGCCCTGCACATTCAGAGGCATTACAAGTTTTCAGGATCTAAGGGCTCTCCGAGGAGAAAAAGGAGATCATCAAGGGAAAGAGGCAAGATTGAGTTAAATCTGGGTGGGGACCATGTCAGCCAATGAACATATTCTCCATAGTCAGTCCATTGGATGCAAACATCTTCTTGGGCTCCTGGAACTATAAAATTTGAATTCACTTACTGGATACAGATTTGTCTGGACCTGGGATTTCTCTATCATGAAATGAAAAGAGAGGCACAGACTTAGAAGAAACTTCCAGCTTATTTGAACCATTTCACCCTCCTTCCTTTCCACCCTAAAATTTCTCATCTAGTATATTGTATTTTTAAATTTCTACCTGTTTTTTTCCCCAAATCATCTTTTTTCTTTCTTCCTCTTCTCCTTCTTCTTCTTATCTTTCTCACTTTCCTCTTCTGTCCTTTCTGTGTTTTTATGGATTCTATCCCTTTGTAAATTCATTTATTCAAAGTCCATAGTACTCTATAACCTCCAGTTCCTTGGTGGTGAGCTCTTCCATTTCTTTTGCATACTGATGATCATGTTCAATGACGTGTTCTGTAATTTTGTGTGTAGTTCTCCTTCAGTGGAGGTACAGAATGTGGACGTGATGCTATGGAACAGTTCTTAGATGCACTACATTTGCAGGCTACATTTTCATGCTGGTGCCTTGATTTAGTGTTTCTGATATTGCATGGATAGTGAATGTTTGGCTCTGTACTTTTCCAAAGTATGGCTTATGATTCCATTTGGTTTTTTGTTTTGGTGAGCTTTTCTGTTTCCATTCATAACTCTTGATGAAAATTTCTCTTTATGCAGCAACCATGTGATAACATGTAGCGATTTCCCAATCTCCATGCTGTGCATGAAGCTTACAGCCTGAATCCTGTTTTCTGGACAGGTTTAGAACTCTGAACCCCAGGTCACTATTCAGTTCCAGGACCTCCTGAGACAGCCTCAGTTCCTATTTCCAGCTTAGATTATGGGTTCCTTCTTCGTTCAGGTACCTGTATATTTATTTTTATTAATTTGAGTTTTGCTGTGTATGGAAGTAATTTTTTACATAATTTTAAGTTGATTTAGAAAAGGGAGTGAACTTCTGTATCTACTAAGTAATGGCTTTGTTGGAGGTCCTGGGGTCTCATCCTACTTAGGAGTCATCAGCCTAAAGCATAAGTGACTATGTGATAAAGAGGACATATATATGAGTTTTGGAATCTGATAGACTTGGATTTAATATTTGTTATGGACTGAATGTTTGTGCTCTCTCCCTAAAATTTATATATTGAAACCTAACCCCTAGTGTTGGCTTTTTTTTTTTTTTTGAGACAGAGTCTCGCTCTGTCGCCCAGGCTGGAGTGCAGTGGCTGGATCTCAGCTCACTGCAAGCTCCGCCTCCTGGGTTCACACCATTCTCCTGCCTCAGCCTCCCGAGTAGCTGGGACTACAGGCGCCCGCCACCTCGCCTGGCTAGTTTTTTGTATTTTTTTTAGTAGAGACGGGGTTTCACCATGTTCGCCAGGATGGTCTCGATCTCCTGATCTCGTGATCCGCCCGTCTCGCAGTGTTGGCTGTTTTTAGAGATGGGGCCGCTAAGAAAGTATTTAAGATAAGTGAAGTAATAAGGATGGGGCTCTGATTTAATAAGATTAGTGTCCTTATAAGAAAAGACACCAGAGAGCTTGTCTCACCCCCTTACATGTCCCCGTCTTCACACAATGAACTCACTTAGGAAAGGCCATGTGAGGACACAGCAAGCCAGAAGAGAAGAGAGCCCTCACCAGAAACTCAGTTGACTGTAGCCTTGATTTTATACTTCTAGCTTCCAAACTGAAAAAATACAGTTCTGTTGTTTAAGCCACCCAGTCTATGATACTTTGTTATGGCAGCCCAAGCTGACAAATACAAATCTTGTTTTCTTTATCATCTATGGTATCTAAAGTCAGTTACTAAGGTCTGTGAGCCTCAGTTATGTCAACCACGCAAACAGTCTAATGCCATCCAGCTCCAAGGGCAGTTGTAAGTAATAAATGGAAAAAATGCACATAAAAATTTCTAGTATAATCCTAGCATTTTGGGAGGCTGAGGTGGGTGCGTTACTTGAGGCCAGGAGTTTGAGACCAACATGGCCAACCTGGCAAAATCCCATCCCTACTAAATAAAATACAAAAAATTAACTGGGCCTGGTGGCACGCACCTTTGGACCCAGCTACTCAGGTGGCTGAGGCAAGAGGATTACTTGAACCTAGGAAGCAGGGTTGCAGTGAGCCGAGATCACGCCACTGCACTCCAGCCTGGTACAGAATGAGACATCATCTCAAAAAAAAAAAAAAAAAGTGTAATAAACTTTACCTTACCTTTCCCTTCCTTAAGTTTGGATGTCTCCAGAAATGGGGGCCCACTATACCCTTAGGTAGCCAATTTTATTTTTAAACACCTCTGATTTTTTAAAATCCCATCTTTTGATTATGTCATTTGTTTTCTTGTATCTCTTGATGGTATGGAGGGCATGTTCGGAGACCACCAAAACAAATTCTCTCTTTTATCTGTCCTATTGATGGAGGATTTTGCTTCTCAGTCATTTTGCATGCCAGGACCCCCAGGCAGTGATGCTTCACCCAAGCCTCGCTCCACCATGTTTGTGTGCCCCAGCTCACTGGTGTTATAACTTGTACCTGTGTTCAGCGGTTCCTGAGCTCTTGTACCGTGCCCAAGAAGAATAAGGATATTCTGGACATCAAAAGGTGAGGAGGGTGGAGAATAATTTTATTGAGTGACAGAACAGCTCTGAGCAGAGAGGGGACACAGTGAGTGGTTCCCTTATCTGAAGGTGGGAAAGTCCCCCTGTGTGGCTGGGTCTGTAGCCTTTCATGGACTCAGACTGGGGAGTGCATGCTGATTGGTTTGTGAGTATGCAAAAAAGGTTAAAATGAGGACACCACTCAAAGGTGGGCATGAAATGTAGAAAACCAAATAGGAAAGGGCAGGTATATGTAAAATAAGTGAAGGGTAGGGATCAATTAGAGGAAAGCATGCCAAATAGGAAGACAAGTTATTAACCCAGTTTGAGCTTGGATTTCAGACTTTAAACTGCCTTTGGCTTGGAGGTGGGGTTTCACTGAGGACCCACCCCCTACCTGCCTAGGCATTTGGCTGCCTCCTGCCACTCTCAACTATTTCTGAGCGAATAGAAAAGTAAAGGTTAGGTATCAGGCATCAAAACATCAGCTACACTGGTGAAGGTGGATTGGTGGAAGCAGTTGAGATAGCACCTACATGGATTCCCAGCACTTGCTTCCCAATACTCGATTCCCAAGCAGTTAAGATTGCATCTACATGGATTCCCAACACTTGGCATACCTAACCACTGGGTCACAGTCTCTTTCCCCCCACAGAGGGTCAGGGGCTGCCTTAGGAACAAAGCCAAGAAAGCCTCTCCACAGGGACATCTAGAGGAAATACAGAAGGGCAGAACTGAGCACGCTTAGCTCTTGCTCCCAGATTTACTAGCTGGATAAGTAATTTCTTCTCCCTTGATGAGGAGGGAGGGAGAGATGGACTTGGGAGAAGGAGGGTTGGACATGTTACCTCGACACCCTTCCTGCCTGGGCATAGAAGCTCCCACGTGGAAACATTAGGAGAAGAAAAAAAGGGTTCTCCTAACCATCATTTCAGTTGCCAAAAGTAAAATGAGACTTAAAAATGAGGGAAAATGCTAAAGCCCAACATGTTGCGGACATGTTTGAAGGTGAGTCCCAAAGGAAAACCTGACACTCTAAGGGAATACACAGTAGAACTCCAGCAATGTGAGGTCGGTGGGCGTCAGACCTCAGGAAACACAGGTGGCAGGGAGGAAAATTGGCATGGATTAATAAAAGCGGACTGAAACCACAGACAGGTAAGACTGTGTGCAAGTCTGCGAGAAGGAGAGACATACTGAGGAAAGGCTGGAGGAAGCAACCACCACCTAACAAAAATGAATAGAGAAAAGTGCGGTGGAGATTTTAAAAAAGTAAGTGAAAAGATGAGATGGAAAATTTTAAACATAAAAAGTAAAAAGGTAAGGAAAGATAATCTTCTTGCAGGAGCAGTTGTTTTTATATATGTGTAAGGGATAATGTAGGAATTTCAAGGATAAATTAAATTAGTGGAAATTTAGTACATGTTGGAAATAAATACATCAACAACTAAAAGAAGTTAGGCTAAAAGAAAGTAAATATTTTTATAAAAATTTGAAATATCTCCCTCTCATCTTATTAATTTGTCACCTGAGCAAGGATATTAAAAATGGATCTGCAAAGATACGGTAGTTAGTGCATCCCACATTTTGTATCATTTTCATTGAATGGAATTTGTCATCAGTTATAAACAATTATGTATTATAAAGAAAGAAAAAAAAATGCTGCTAAATAAATTCAGGTAAAAGTTGCTATCAGGTTGCAAAATGCTTCCAGATCTCAGAAATGGTAAAATGTGAAAAAAAAAATCATTGTAAAATTGATACAATACAGTATTTTATTTTGTTCATAGCATTTATCAGAAGTTGAAATGATCTTATTTATTTAGTGCATCTATTTTCTATCTTTTTCCTTTGGACCTGAAGCTCCCTGAAAGTAGATACTTTGCTTTATTCACATCTATATTCTCTGTCTAGGAGAGTATATGCACATAACAGGGACTATCCTTTGATGGCTGGCTATTGTTGTACAAGGGAGGGATAAGAACCTGAGAAAAAGTTGGAATTCACTTGATGCCATTAAGCCACCCACTCAAGAAGGGTATAAATCCTAAATTTATCTCTCCCTCTCAAAGATATTTTTTAGTTATCCCCCTCTGAGTAGTAGAGAGTACACCTTACCCCATCACCAATACACATTATCTTCCATTACTTGGCTTATTCCTCCATTTTATTGGGGGGTATAGTCTAGCATTATTAGGGGTTATAGTCTAACATTGGTGAGTACTATCACCATTTTACATCGTTGAAATACCTTGAGGATCCCCTGAGATGTTGAATACTGATAACACCTCTCAGTAATTCAAGCAACAGTCCTGTTTTCCCCCAGGTTAGGAGCAGATCATTTTGATTCTTTTGATGAGCACCAGGTAAAAGAAGTGGCTTTTACTCAGAAGTCATGGATAAGAAAAAATGTGTATCTCTAAATCCTAAAGTCAGACACAGTGTGGAGGAATACTTCCAGGGTGAATGCAGACACGGAGGCCAACTTGAAAAGGAGCCAGTCTGGACTCCTCTACAGGGACACATGCTCATTGAGTGCAAGGGTGACGGAATCACATGCAGTATTTAGATGTTGTTTTTACTTTCGTTCTCTTTCTTTATGTGGGTAGTAGAAGTAGAGTATGTCTTACTATGTCCTAAGTGCACAGGATGCCACTCAATGTGATAGAGGCAGGAGACAAACAGCAGTGGGTCCCAGGTGAAACCCCACCTTTAAGCTGAGAAACCTGAAACCCACAGCCCAAAGTGAGAACTTCTATTCCTGTTTGCCCACTCTCTCCCAATTGGTTCTTACAGAATAACACCTTTTTGCCGATCTAATATTGCCTTTTCCTAAACTACTTACAGCCTGCCCTGCCCTCCATCCTGTGCCTATAAAGACCCCAGACTCAGTTCGTAGAGGGAAGAGAAGCAGCTTGACTGGACAGAGGTGACTTGACTTCAGAGAGATGGCAGAACTTTGGAGGAGAGACAGCTTGACTTTGGAGAGACTGCTCGACTTCAGGGAAGAGCTGACCCCCAGACAGCTGAACTTTGGGGGAAGATTACCTGCCTGTCCTGTGCCCTCTCCAGCTCCCCTCTCCACTAGAGCCATTTCCATTGCTAAATAAAATTCTCCACCTCCACCATCCTTCAAGTATCTGGGCGACCTCATTCTTCTTGGATGCCAGACAAGTACTGGGGACCCAATGAGTGTGGGTACCCAAAAAGACTGTCACACTGGTCCTTTGCCCTTGATGGCAGAGGGCAGCCACCCCATGTGAGGAGGCAAGGGGCCCACTGAGCTAATAACACACCACTGTCCACAAACAGCAGAGCTAAGAGAGCATTGTGACATGCCTTCTGAGGCTTCGGGGTCGCAGGCACCCACACCTGGGTGCTGCCTCAGGGCCTGCATGGAGTTTGCTTTTGTTGGTGCCCAAAGCAGCTAGCCAGACCCTGCACTCACTTGCTCACATGCTCCCTCCCACAAGGACTTGAGTGCAATGGGCCAAGTAAATAGGGTACCCCCACTGCAAGTCCAACAAAGGGGTCAGGAAAAATCCTGGATCACATGGAACATGTTTATCTACTTTGAATGCGTCCTGGTAAGATCTTCTCTATAATGAAGTTGATTCCTATGACTTGCGCTGGATTAATCCAGAGAAAATCTCTGGGGGTGGGGAAGCTCTGGCATTTGGCTATGTGAACACTGCAATTCCTAAAGTGCTCTTATTCTCACCAGGAAAATAATATCACTAAGGTTCTTTGCATCTTTTTTGTTATTCTATTCATCCTTTAGTTCTGGGAACCCTGAAGAACCATTTGCTACTTCTGACAATCAGGAAGCCACTGATACACAGCAGGTAAGATACCCTCAGACCAAAGCCCATGGTGGCCATAAAAGTTCAGTTCCTGGACCAAGGGTCCAACAGTCATTCATTCATTGTGAAATATTTCTGCAGTGTATGTTCATGGTATTTTTATCATCACAATGTGTTATTTATTGAGTGCCATCTCTTCATGTTGGGATACGTGGAGCACATACCAGACAGGGCTTTTCTCCAAGGAAATGGAAATGGAATTCAGATGGTCACGATTCATGAGATAATATAAAAGCTAGTCATGTTGTTCAAACATGGTTTGCAATGAGATCAGCCTTGGAGGGCTCAGATAAAAGAGTTTGATAAGAGAGGAGGGAGGGAAAGTTGCTTAACTCTAAGGGAGCAAGATATTTTCAGGTATGGGGTACACCATGAAGGTCAGCACCAAAAGGAATAAAAAGGTAAGAGGTGGAGGAGAGAATGCCAGGATCACATCGGTCATCAGAAAGGAGCATATTGGGAAGGAGAAGAATGAGAAAAAGTGACCCAGCCCAGAGTTGTGTATTCGTGGTTGTATCTTGGTGCCATGTGCTGTTTTTCCGGGGACAGGCTGAAAGAACATTTCCTGCCTTGTTAAGGGAAGTGACTCCATAAGGCTGCCCTGTCCAGGATAGGAGAGGAGAGCCATATCACATCTGTGCTGCTCTTTAATCTCTGCTTGGTTTTGTTTGTTCAAGTTAATGAAAATTATGTGCTATTGTTATGTAGTGATGCCAGAAAACGTTTCACCAGAGACTTCAAAAATGTTTCTGGTACTATGCCCATTTCATGTGGTTTCACTTTCCTCTGTCTTCCATCCTCCCTGCTCTTTCACTCTCCCTTCCCCTGAAGCCCTTCACTGATGCTAATGAATTAATAACATGTGACTGGAAGGATGTTTGAAGAGAATTCAGACTAAGCAGGCAAGGCAGCCCACAAAAGATAAAGTGATGGAAACATCTAAGGGTGAACGGAGTTACTATCATTTATAGAAGACTTATTTGTAGAACCATCCAATAGGAACACATAACTTACAGTTCCTCAAATTCATAGCTGGAGCTGATGAATTAGGATAAATATACCTCCATCTGGGAATAATTCATTGTAATTTATAAACTATTTGAGGAAAGGAACTACGTCTTCACCTTTCTCAGTCAGTCCCCTGGGTACTAATGAATCTGTTTTGTCCATATAGTCTTTCAAAATTTATTAAGTATTAGGCACTGTGCTAAGGCATTGGTAGACACAAGAAATAATGATAAGGCATCCTTACCCTTATGGAACTTAAAACCTTGGGAAAGAGGGTAAAACAAGATAGAATGTGGTATCTGCGCGCAATAAGGTAAAACCAAAGAGTTTTGGGATCTTATTGATCTTATTGATATTGATAAGGGGTATATATCTCTAAGAATTCCCAGTACCAACTGAAAGAAACTCTACTGAAGCTGATTTAAAACACAAATGAGAATTTACTGGCCTTAGTCAACTGCATAGTAAAAAGTAGCACTAGATTTAGGCTGATCATGTACTCAAATTATCTACCAGGTATCTGTCTTTCTGTATTATTTTGACTCTGCCTTCGTATCAGTTGGGCTAATCTCAAGAAAGACTCTATCCATGTTGTAGCAAAGATAACCATTGGTAGCTCCATATTTAGGCTATACCACCAGAGTCAGGGTTGCAACAAAATAATATATATTCCAAAGAATTTCCAGCAAAACTCTTAGGGCTTCCTCTTGCGGGATCAGCTTTGGTAAAGTGCCTACATATTATTGTTGTTGCCAGACAAATGAAGTAGACTGATAGGTGAGGTTTAGGTCATGTGCCACTTCTCTGGAATGTAAAGGGTAGAGTCAGGACCACGCAAATCACAGGACTCAGAGTGAAGAATAGGCATTTTTCCAAGTGAAAATCAGGGTTATCAGAACAAGAGGGCATGAATGATGGGTACACGAAAGCAACAGTGCTTCAGAGCTATCCCAAAAAGTTGATGGAAATTTATGAAGGAATAATTGTGACTCCCCAAAGATGGATGAGTTTGAGAGACGGACATGAGGACTGGGAGAACAAAAATTCCAGTCCTTTCACTTGCATATAGAAAAGCTTAGTCACATGGGTACACCTAAGTGCAACAGGGAGCTGGGCAATGTAGTTCCTGGCTGTGCCTTCATAACATCATACTAGAGTGAGACAACAGAGTCTGATGAACAGACTCTGTTGTTCCCATTACAAGGGGGAATTTAGGGAGGTGTTGGGATTTGTAGAGGAGTTGATGGTTGAGGTGATGTCTGAAAGAAGAGTAGGAATTAAGCAGAGAAGGAGTGGGTGGTAAGGTGAGAAGGGTGATAAGATGCATGTGTGTTCCACTTTTGGGCTGGAGAGGCGGTGATCTAGGGAGAAGTACATACAGGTGTAATTACAGGTATGTGTGGAAGGATTTACACCCAAGCATTAACACTTGTCACTTTAGGAGTAAGGCAGGAAGAAAAGAGGAAGATCACTATTTTTTTTAACTTGACACAATAAACTTGTATTGCTGTTTTAACATTTTAGTCCTGTACAATTCAATGAGAGATGTGCAGAAAGTGGTATCTAATATAACAGATTTTTAGATTTGAAAAAGAACTTGGGTATCATTCCTAGAAGCTGAGAAAAGTAAAGTAACTTTTTAAAATCTCATTCAAAATAAACAAATTTTGAAATCCGAATGCAAGTTAACTGGTTAATTTGTTTAAAAGTATGTGGTTTTATAGTTGCCCTCAACCATCATTTTTATTTTCCCCAGATTTTCTTTGTGTGAATAACTGCTATTCATTGAGTATGCACTGAGCACCTGGCACTGTGCTGGGCCTTAGAATACAGCAATGAACAGGCATTTGTGAACTCTGGACTATAGAGCTTCAGTTTGGCTTTAATTTGTTCATTAATGTCTATCAACTAATGAAGGCAATGTAAACAATATATAAACTATCTGATTTTCAGGTTCGAGATTCCTAGAAAGAAGTTAAATTTGAAACCACTCAATTATGGTTTCCCAGCTATCCAGTATCTGAGGAGCAACTTCGCTGATGTTCTATTCACTTGGATGCAACATATTATTTCTACTAGAAATCATGTCATTTGGCAACAACAACCTCATCCTAAATGATTTTTCTTTCAGTGACTTTAGGTGTATGACCTATTGTATCTTAGAGCAATATTAGTCTTAAGTTAGAAAAACACAAAAAGAAACAATAAGTTTGGGATTATCAAATTAACTCCTTGTAGCTATGTCTTTCCCAAGAGTAAATGCCGGCAGTAATATTCCTATGGGGTATTCTAACTTTTTATTCTTTCAAAACAAACACTGAAGGAGATCTATACAAACTTTATTGTGGCCTACTTTAAGATTTATCCAAAAATTTAAAGGAAATAACAACTTATTCAGATAAAAGATGGGGGCACTGAAGTGGGATGGCAGGAACATTTATTTAAATACTTTTACCTGAAATAGGCTTATACTCAGGTTGGATGAATAAGGTTGTTTTTTCTAGACCCTTTCCTAATCTGATGCTAGGAAAAAAGTAGAGCTGATAACAGATTTTTAAAGAGCTAATTACCTTTCAAATGCCTTAGTTCTCTAGCTGAACACTTCTCCCCCAGCATGAGCTAAGGCAAGGTAGTAAATTAAACATAACTTGATAGATAAGTCTTTGAACTTTCTAACTATAATTTATTGTAATGAAGCAGAAAAACAGAGATCTATACTCAGTTGGTGAGAAGGCTTTTGTATGGTTGATGGTTCAGTTTCATAATTTGCTTTTATGGTAAAAAGACACACTAGAGTAATCCGTCTCTCTGATTATTTCTTGGCATCAACGAACACTCTTGTTTTCTCAAAAACGATTATATCAGTCATTTTAAAAAATTGGACCCTAAATGCAATTCTGGAAATAAAATCAATTCTGAACATTTGGTTGCTGTACTCCCAGTTAGTAACATCTTCACGAGATTTGAAAATATATATTTGAGAGTAACCTTCAGGTGCAGCTGGCAGTAAGCAGATATGTCTTCATATGCTGGGAAAACAAGAGAGGGTGCAGGGGCAATTAAGTGGCAATAAAGAAATAGGTCTACCTGGAAATTATTCATTCATTCACTTATTCTTTCATTCCACAAATATTTACTAAGTCTTTACTACATATAGACACTGCTACAGGTGCTGGTAATTAAAAGTGAGTAAGATAGATATTATTGCTCTAAAACTGTTGACAGGTTAAACAAATATTAGTCAGAAGAATCTTATTTGATACCAGTGGTGATCTATACTATGATGGAAAAGTTATTAGGAGATTATATAACAAAGAAGTCTAACCTGGTGCGGGGAATCTAGGCCTCCAGGAGAAAGTGGCATTCAAGCAAAAATCCTGAAAGATTAATGGAAGAAATAAAAGGAGGGACACGGGGAAGAGGTACAGACAGAGAGAACGGCGTGTGCAAAGGACTAGAGGCAGAGACTGGTACATTTGAGGGGCTAAGAGATAGCAGATTACTTTTAAGTTTTTGAGTTCATTTTCTTGCCTCCACATGAAACCCATTGTCATCCATCTAGTTGTCAATCTGACATCTTCTGGATGTCTAACAGATAGCTCAAACTCACCAAGTACAAAACAGAGATCTTGATTCTGCTCCAAAAGCCTGCTCCTTCCCTAGCATTTGCCATCTCAGCATCACCATGTACTTGGTTGCTCAGCCCAAAAAACCTTTAAACCTCGGTTCTTCTTTTGCTCTCACATCCACATTTAGTCCCTCAGCAAATCCTGCTGGCTGTGCAGTTAAAATATCCCGCATATAGCTGTTCTTCAACAGCTCCACCACAGCTGCCTGGGTATAAATTGCCGGTGTGCCTCACTTGGCCCAAGGCAAAAGCTTTCTGACTTCTCTCTCTGTCTCCACACTTAGTTCTACCTGATACTGTGTTCTACATTCCATATTTGTTTGCTTTATTGAGGGCATGGTCCTTATTTCTTTTGCATATTTTTCTAGTACCTGGAAAAGTTTATGACCCATGACAGGTACTCCATAAATAGTGTGGAATGAATGTGTAAAAGCTCGGATGACTGATTGATGTAGTATGGATATTTGTCCCTGGCTGAATCTCATGTTGAATTATAATCCCCAATGCTGGAGGCAGAGGCTGGGGGGAGGTGTTTGGGTCATGGGGCATATGCCTCATGGTTTGGTGCTGACTTTGTGATAGTGAGTTCTCGCAAGATCTGGTCGTTTAAAAATGTGTAGGATTTCCTCCCTCCTTTCTCTCTTATTCCTGCTTTCACTGTGTGGCATGCCTGCTCCCCCTTTGCCTTCTGCCATGATTGTAAGCTTCCTGAGGCCTCCCGAGAAGCTGAACAGGTACCCATGCCATGCTTCCTGTAAAGCCTGCAGAACAGTGAGCCAATTAAATCTCTTTTCCTTATAAATTACCCAATCTCAGGTATTTCTTTGTAGCAATGTAAGGACAATCTAATACACTGATATATGGTAAGTGAGGAGAGGCGTGATACAAAATGAGATGGAGAAGGTATGGGTTTTTAAAATAGGCAGGGCTTTGTAGGCCATCTTAAGAAGTTTGGACTTTCTTCTCAGAGAAGTAAAAAGCCATTGAAGATTATGAGAAGAGGCTGTAATACAATCTGATTTAGGTTTTAACATTTTTCAATGAAATTGTGAGCTTGAATGTTTTATTATCCTCATGAACAGGTTCAATGGCCCATCACTTATGAATATATTTTAATTGTTTTATGTAACTATGCTTAACAGAAAAACACTTTGTATGAGATTAAAAGTGACTCTACGGAGACAAATAACATGATAATTATATCATTTTTACTCTAGACAGGCAGTAACTAGTAGTAATTTTTAGAGGAAAACATTATTTTTTAAGAATTAAAATTGTATTATTACCAAAATATATTTCCTTATACTTTTATATATTATATTAAGCCTTGATAGACTCAGTTTACTTACACCCTTATGAAGACAGTAATTCAAATAGAATGCCTACTTTGAGTTAGGGGCCAAAAAAACCCATGGGGATTTTGAATGGAGTCTGGGCCACAGCTTAGCACAGCATTCTCCAAATTTTATTCTATAGACTATATTTCCCCAAGATATTCAGAGGTACCTGATGTAACTGGGATTCTGGTGCCAGAAAAGCCTCAGAAAAGATGGACTACATGAAATTACGTGCGTTTAATTCAGGACTTTGAGATCCTATAATTTGCTAATAAGCACTCCGAATCCCCCAGAGGGGAACATAGAATGCAGCATTTCCCACTCTTTTTCACAGAACACTTGTTCTGCAATATATTAGTTCGTTTTCACACTGCTCTAAAGAAATATCTGAGACTGCGTACTTTATAAGAAAGGTTTTATGAACTCACGATTCTGCAGGCTGTATAGGAAGCATACTGGCCTCTGTTTCTGGGAAGACCTCAGGAAACTTACAATCATGGTGGAAGGCAAAGGGGAAGCAGGCACTTCACATGGCCAGGAGCAGGAGGAAGAGAGATGGGGGAGGTGCCACACACTTTTAAACAACCAGATCTCATGGGAACTCACTCAGTCTACAGTACCACTACACAGTACTAAGGGGGGATAGTGCTAAACCATTCGTGAGAACTCCGTCTTCATGATCCAGTCACCTCCCACCATGTCCCACCTCCAACACTAGGGCTTACAATTTGACATGAGATTTGGGCATGGACACAGATCCAAACCATATCATGCTGAGCATGGTTTGGGAATTGCTGATGGGTGAAGGCACAAGGAATGACAGGTAACTCAGGATACTAGTAGGCCCAGCTTCAAGGGCATGGACTGATGCAGGCCTACAGAGCCCAACTCTTGGAAGGAGCCCTGTGTCTGGTTTAGTACTCTACTGTCACCATCTTGAAAATTTTCATAAATGTTTAAGTATTTAATTTGTTTTATAGGGGAAGTCCTAAGGGACCCTGGAGCCTGCGAAATAATGGAGGGATTACACTGAGTCACAGCATGTGCACAAGAGGGCTCAGGCCAGCTTGTACAGAGCAGTTGGTCAGGTTCCCTGGTGTGCACGTGCACTGGGGCAGTCAGGGCACGATGGGAGCCCAAGTGGTGAGCTGAGTCTTGTACCTGGGTCCACATTGGTGGTGTCTACGAATGCATCAGGAGCAGATGCATCTGCAGTGGT
Organism: Macaca thibetana thibetana; assembly: GCF_024542745.1. NCBI lineage: Eukaryota > Metazoa > Chordata > Mammalia > Primates > Cercopithecidae > Macaca > Macaca thibetana. The sequence goes on along the minus strand of NC_065588.1, from coordinate 67,191,728 downwards.
GACAGCACTCCAGGACCCAGAAAAGAGGAAGGCTCTGCGGACAGCTGGGGGACTCAGATGAGAAGCCAATTTGCCAGTCATTTCTCATAGCCAGTCCTGTCTCTGTGGCATCTTTGAGGCCTGAGCATTGGGACAGGAACTGCTGGCACTCAGGCTGTAAATGTGGTCAGTGAATTATTATGAGATAAAAGTGTACACCTGGATAGTCCAAAAAGTATATCATGGGGTTACTAGAATTCTTCAGATTTTAGAACCTCTACTTTTGAAAACGGTTGAAGCATTGCAAAGTAAATACTGTGTCCATAGGCTTAGAAATAGAAATGAATGTAAAAATAGTCATAGTCATTGGAAAACAACACTATTTTTATATAAAGCTGTGGATGAATTATGCTGCTATAAAGACACACGCATACGTATGTTTATTGCAGCACTATTCACAATAGCAAAGACTTGGAATCAACCCAAATGTCCATCAGTGACAGATTGGATTAAGAAAATGTGGCACATATACACCATGGAATACTATGCAGCCATCAAAAAGGATGAGTTTGTGTCCTTTGTAGGGACATGGATGCAGCTGGAAACCATCATTCTTAGCAAACTATCACAAGAACAGAAAACCAAACACCGCATGTTCTCACTCATAGGTGGGAACTGAACAATGAGATCACTTGGACTCGGGAAGGGGAACATCACACACCGGGGCTTATCATGGGGAGGGGGGAGGGGGGAGGGATTGCATTGGGAGTTATACCTGATGTAAATGACGAGTTGATGGGTGCAGCACACCAACATGGCACAAGTATACATATGTAACAAACCTGCACGTTATGCACATGTACCCTACAACTTAAAATATAATAATAATAAATAAATTTTTAAAAAAATTTTATAATTGAAGATACAGTGATAGAATATGTAAAGAAACATTTTGTACTATATACAAATCATGAAGAAACTTTCTCCTTCCTTCCTTCCTTCCTTCCTTCCTTCCTTCCTTTCTTTCTTTCTTTCTTTCTTTCTTTCTTTCTTTCTTTCTTTCTCTCTTTCTTCTTTCTTTCTCTCTCTCTTTCTTTCTCTCTTTCTTTCTTTCTTTCTTTCTTTTCTTTCTTTCTTTCTTTCTTTCTTTCTTTCTTTCTTTCTTTCTTTCTCTTTCTTTCTTTTTTTTTTTTTTACAGAATCTTGCTTTTGCTGCCCAGACTGGAGTGCAGTGGTATGATTATAGCTCATTATAGCCTCAACCTCCCAGGCTCAAACAATCCTCCTGCCTCAGCCTCCCAAGTAGCTGGGACCACAGGCACATGCCACCACACCCAGCTAATTTTTAAAAATTTTTGTAGAAATGGGACCTCACTGTGTTACCCAGGCTGGCTTCAAACTCTTAGGCTCAAGCAATCCTCTCACCTCAGTCTCACTAAGTGCTAGGACTACAGGTATAAACCACTATGCCTAGCCTCAATTTCTTGCAAAAACACCACAAGTTACAAGAAATGTCAGAAGAAATATTAAAATGCCATTGTATAAATTTACATTTGCAACTAAATTCAGACTTACACAAAACTTATTTTTTTGAAGAAATAAATCTTTCTGAAAAATTGAGCCACAGAATCATTATCTTAGATGTGTTAAAATTTATATTTTGAAATAATTAATCTGAATTTTATCCCAATGTTGTCAGTCTATGACAAATATTAACAGCTCTAGTAGCAGTAGCATCTGAAAAAGATATTGCTCAAAATTAAAAATTATCAAATTATTTGTGATATTGCATTTGCCAAGAGTGCCAGATATCATTTTCCATTATATCAATTGAAAATGAAGTTGCTAAAATAATAATTTTAATGACCTAAAAAATAGGTTTTCAGCAAACCAAGCCAAAAGAGTTCTACAATCAATATATCATACTAATAAAATTAATTTTTGTTATATGATATAGAATTATAACGCAAAAATGTTTATGCAATTTCTGTTTATGTTGTTACTCATTTATCACTTTTACCCTTAGAATGTCTTGTAAGTATTAACATATTTTTAAGGTAGAACTTAAAGGTAAAGGTAAAGAACTTTTAAAGTAGAACTTTGTACTTTTAGATCTACTTTTGTCCTGCTCTTTGAACAGGGGTCTCACATTTTCATTTTGCACTGGGCTTGGCAAATTATGTAGATAGGCCTGGACACTAGATGTGAACTGATGAAATTAAGTGATTCAAACTACTGTTCCTCAAAGGGTATTTGACATGTTTTACAAGAAATGTCAGGATGGCAGACAAATGCAAGATTTGTTTTAGATTTGGATTCGACAGCAAAAGATAGTTTCCACCAAATAAGCTTTAAAATCCTTCCCACTTTCGTAGCAAGATAGGATCCTAGAAGGCCATGCAGGCCACTTGCAGAGAACACAGAAGATACCAAGAAGAATGTACATAGACAGGCTTGTCAACAAAATTATTGCATCCATTGATTCCCTTTAAGAATTAGGATAGTCAAGGTCAATTCCTGATGATGGAGGGTCTCCAATACTCCAAAAGAATTTCTATAAGTGGGAAGAAGTATCTATTATTTTGGGGTACTTCCAAAATGTTAAAAAGGATAACTTGTACCTAAAGCCTGAGAACATGTGAGTTTTTTTGTGTGTTGTTTCGTTTTATGTATTTTTTGGGTGTATTTATGTGTGTTGGGGGGGCAGTGCTGTGTATGTGGACACGGCGGTGGTAATTGTGCTGAGATGAGCAACACTGTTGGAGAGAATGACTCATCTGGGGAGATCAAAGGACAACATCCCATGAAGGATCTGATAGGCCTCAGTATGGATTTGGGGCTTTATTCTAGAGAATTCAATAGTCTTATAATTCTGGAAGCTAAAATGCACAGTTCTTTCAATAATATTTCTGCTAATAACATGACATAAAATGAATAGTTTCTACAGCATATTTCAACCACAGTTTAGAAAAGAGAGTTGTTGATTGATGATGTCATTTTTGAGAATTGAGAGGTTTGAGGAAAATTATAGCTTCCTTACTTTGAGAAGAATTTTCACAGGTCATTTCCCATCGGAAAAATTAGGTCATGTCTTTGTTCTAAGAAAGCCCCATGCTTTATGGCTTATTTCATTCCCTTTGATGAATTGATTAAGTGCTTTGAGCAGGCAACCAGAGAAGGAACATAATGTAACAATAGGCCTGGGTAGATAAAAGGAATGACTTTAATATTATGATTCTATATTGAGGAATGTTTTCCCAGATACAATACAATATAGTAGATCATACATCCTCAATGACTACTGATAAATTTTGTTTTGAATGTGACCAAACATTGAATTTTAAAATCCAGGTGAAAGAAATAGGACCTGTAACTCAAGACATTTAAACAAATTTAGGGGCATGTCCTAAGAACTTAAAGTATTATTATTATTATTATGCTTTAAGTTCTGGGATACTTGTGCAGAACATGCATGTTTGTTACAGAGGTATACACGTGCCATGTTCGTTTGCTGCACCCATCAACCCATCATCTACATTAGGTATTTCTCCTAATGCTATCCCTCCCCTAGCCCCCAACTCCCCAACAGGTCCCCGTGTGTGATGTTCCCCTCCCTGTGTCCATGTGTTCTTAAAGAATCTTTAAATCTGCAAACCTGACTAGATCATTGCTCTCCTATAATGCAATAAACTATAATTTGAAACCACAAAATAACATTTTCAAACCTTAACTAAATATTCTATTCTCAACTTCTGTATAATTTTGGCCAAGAACCATCATTTTAAAGTTTTTCTTAATTTTTGTTTCATTACCATAATCAGCACTAGTAATTGACTTTCTTGTCAGGGCCATATTCCACGACAAAAAAAAAAAAAAAAAAAAAAAACTTATTACTTCTCAAGAATTGCCAAATAAACAGTAATGGGTAGAATTGGAAAGCAAACGTAAAAGCTTATAAAATTCAGTCAGTTGATATAAATAGAAAACGGGAATTTTTATTTTTAATTGTTGGTTTAGATAACTATGCTTTTACTATAAAAACATAATAATTCAAGCATAATAATAAATGGTAGCCAATCCTGGCCTCATTTGGGAAACAGTAAGAAATGGTAAGGAGTGCAGCAAACTACAGAGAATATATCCAGCTAATTCTTGCCATGTGGAAATTTTTTTAAGGGAAGATACAATTTTTTTCTTATATATTTGTGTGTGTGTGTATACATATATATGAGTACATGTGTGTTTATGTGTGTATACATGTGTGCATATGTACACATATATACAACATCTATATATATATATATATATATAAGTTCTCTCAGTGTTTAAATTTTGGCTAGAATTTTTTTTTATTATACTTTAAGTTCTAGGGTACATGTGCACAATGTGCAGGTTTGTTCCATATGTATACCTTTGCCATGTTGGTGTGCTTCACCCATTAACTCGTCACCCATTAACATTAGGTATATCTCCTAATGCTATCCCTTCCCCCTTCCCCTACCCCACAACAGGCCCTGGTGTGTGATGTTCCCCACCCTGTGTCCAAGTGTTCTCATTGTTCAATTCCCGTTTGGCTAGAATGTTAAATGCCATTTCAAACAAACAAAATATGTCAGTAGGCTGATTAACTCCAAAGGCAGCCAACTTGTGAACCTTTGAGTATAAAATACTCAAGCCCCATTGAGATGCTTTGCTAGGCAGTTTTCTAGACCATTGTTCTCCAAAGAAGAGATGCCTGGGGGAAGGGGAGAGTGGTAGAGAGAGGGTGTGCTAAAAATGTTTTATTAATAGGGAAAAGCAATAAAGAAGTTTAGATCCCCCAGCTGTGCTAGACACAACAGCATAACACACAAGTCAACTAGCCTTTCAGCTCATGAGATTCACATTAGTTTCCATATTTCATTCCCTTTTTTCCCCATGGAAGGAGTAAATCTCACTGTGATCTCTCTATTGAGTAGACATTTTTAGTCTGGTAGCTTTAGGCAAACACCCATCCATTCTGATGATGTTATGATAGCTTGTTTCATTTCAATTTACTAATATATCAAAAAGTCTTTAAATGATTAAAATGTATTGAACCCTAACTATGTTATTACTATTACTAGATACTTGTATCTGTAGTCATGTAGATTTTGCACAAAAACTCCAAAAAATTGGCCGGGCATGGTGGCTCACACCTGTAATCCCAGCACTTTGGGAGGCCGAGGTGGGTGGATCACGAGGTCAGGAGTTTGAGACCAGCCTGGCCAACATGGTGAAACCCCATCTCTACTAAAGATACAAAAATTAGCTGGGCGCGGTGGCAGGCACCTGTAATCCCAGGTATTCGGGAGGCTGAGGCAGGAGAATCGTTTGAACTCGGAGGCAGAGGTTGCAGTGAGCTGAGATCACGCCACTGCATTCCAGCCTGGATGACAGAGTGAGACTCTGTCAAAAAAAAAAAACGAACAAACAAAAAACTCCCAAAGATTGATGTTACAATCTCTATTATCTCCTGAAGGAAAATAAGTGAAAATTTTATGAAAATTACAGTTTGTTTGTGGTCAGTGAGTGGCTGAGTCTTGATTTGAACCCAGGCTTTCCTGACACCAAAATATGGGTTCTTTCCCAGATACTTTTCATTCACATCCTTTCATACAACATTGTTTTTCCATTTACTCAATTTTTTTGCTAAGCTTGGTGGTCTGCACAGTTTGCAATAAGAGATATTTAACCACAATCTACTTCTTTTGTTTGTTTTAAAACTTGCTAAACTCACAGAACACTAACTTTTTCTTTCTTTTTTTACTTAGAATCTGAGACCCAATAAAGTTATGCTAATGGATCAACATCACTAGAAAAATGTATACATCATGAAGCTTTCCCAGGAGAGTGAGCACCCTGAAGGAAATCCCATTCATTTAGATGCATGAATTCCAGGAAAGTCCCTTGGCTTTAACCACCATCTTCATGCCAATTGCACATGATTTTATCTCCAGCTCTTGATATCTCCATTGAGCTATAGATTCATAAGGCCAATTGCTTATTTCACATATTCACTTGGGTGCCTAATAATGACAGTTCAAAAGTTACAAGTCCAAAGCAGATCTTTCCTTTCCAGAGTTGCTCCTTAACTACTCTTCCTTATCCTAGAAAATGACACAACCACCTACCAAACATCAAGACATTGTCCTTGAGCCTCCTCCCCTCCTCTCTCAGCTCTAATACCTCAGAAGTCCTAAAACTCTACCTCCAAAATATATCCCAACTTTGTCTGTTCCATCCCTACCGTAATACCATAGTCCTAGCTCTTCTTAGCTCTTGCCTGGATGTTCACCTTAGCTTGATAACTGGTCTGGTCTCCCTACTTTTGCTCTTGTTCCTCTATTACCTATTCTCCATAAAGCAGTCCAAGTGATTTTCTTAAAATGTGAATCAGATTATATAATGTCCTTATTTAAAACCTCATAGTGTCTACTTCTCTGACATCTCTTTCTATTTTCCCCTTAGTTTCTTATACTCCAGCCCCACTGGCTATATTTTGGTTTTTCGAAAGTGTCAAGTATGTTCTTTCCTTGTGGTATGTGTATTAACTTAGCTGTTATCCAGCTCACCAGTTAGTTAGATTAGAGGATTGCACATCCTGGTGTTCTTGATTTGATTCATTTAGGTATGATGATAAAGGTATGACAAAAAAATTTAAAACAAACATATTGAGCATTCCATTCCACAAAAAATATTTATTGGCAGACACAGAGATGTGTCATTTAGGCCTCGCCATTGAGAAAGAACTCAGAACCCAACTGCAAAGAGCCTGGTTAGCTCACTGTCTTTAGATGTCAGCTTTATCAGGGTCTTCCTCAGCTTTGTAGCTAAAGTGATGCTATTTTTGGAGTGCCCCAGACAATGAGTGAGCAAGGAGATGACAGCTGAGGTCATGCTTTTCTGGGGATGACCTTCAGCCCGTGACTGAATAAACTAGTGAGACAATGTATTGGCAATGTGGGACTTCTCTAACGAGAAACCTTTGAACAAGAGTTCCTTGTTAGGCTGAAAAAATCTTATGATGTCAGAAATGTGATCTGATGGCCCTCCCTATCCATAATGCTTCCACCCTTCTTTCACAAATTTAGGTGTTACTTCCCAATAAGCGTTTTGCACTCATTCTACCTCAGAATATGCTCCCAGGTATCTTGTCCTGCGACCCTACTACATGCTAACTACCTTCTGGACACAGGATTCTTCAGGGAGCAAGGGAACAAAAAAGAAATGTATCACACTTATATTCTAATCAAGAGAGCTAGGATATAAGCAAATAGGTAACCAAGAAATATCACGGAGAAAGAATGTCTATTAAGGAAATGAGAGGCAATGAGATAGCGGATGCCTGGGAAATTAACTTAGATTAACAGATAAGGTGGATAGCATAGCGTTCTCTGAGTAATGACATGTGAGCTGAAATCTAAATGACAAGAAAGTACCGGCCCTTCGAAGACCTGAGAGAAGAATATTGAAGCAGTGAACAGCTAGTGCAACTGCCCAAAGAGGGGAGTGAGTTTAACGTGTTTGAAAAAACAGAAAACCAGATTATCTAGAGTGCTTCCCCCATGCTACACCCTGAGCTAAGTTCCTTGCATTCATTATTTCATTTAATATTCACAGCAACCATGTGAAGTTGGTACTTGTATCAGTCAAGCTTCCATCAAGAAACAAAACTTAATGAAAACCTATTTACAAAGGTATGGGGAAAGTTAACGTAACCAAGAAGAGATGGCGAAGCATCCAGGGATCAGTAACACAGGAAGCCAATCCACTGCCCACCTCTTCCCCAACCCCAGGTCTGAAGGGGCAGACCTGAATGATGAATGAAATGAAACCTGAAGCAAACCCAAGCCATAGGAGAGAAGCCACCAGGTTGAAGTGTGGCCTTGTGGAGAGGATCACAGCTACTATCTCACTCATCCCCGCAGCAATGAAGGGAAATACAAACCCTCGAACTCTTTCACCTCACATCCATTCATTTACAGTCACAGCCCCATCAACTAAGCCCAACCAGGAATCCAGCAGAAACACCGCATTAGAGGTCAGCATCCAAGGGCACAGAACCAGGTGGAGAAGGTTGGAAATGGATCTGGGGAGGCAAAGAAAAGAATTTTACACAGTACGATTGTCAACTTTATTTTACAGAAAAGGAGACTGAGGCTTTACTAATTTTAAGATTCATATTTTTTTCTACATTTTGATATCTCTGATGTAGAGATTAGAGATGTACTTTACCATCAGTACAGCGTCACAGTTTAATTGGCAGCATTTTTTTGTTGGTCTTTCATAGTGTCATATAAAATAACAATATGTTTTCCAATTAACAGAGTCTTTTACTTTATAAACAGTGGTGACCAGCCCAAGGTCAGGATACTATGCAATGGAACTATGCAAACTTGAAGAAGTACTGGGAACAAGGTTGGAAATAATTTTAAGCTATAATTGCTAAATTCACTTCACTCTGGTTTACTAATTTTCCTTCCTTCTTTCCTTTGCTTCCTGCCTTCCTCTCTCTTCCTCCATCTTCTGCTCTTCTTTCACAAAAGAAGACCTTGTTTTTGTTTATCCACCCTGATGGGTAACCCTGGCATCTTAAAGCAATGGTCCAGCTCACTGTCTTCATTGTGGTCATGGTCTACAGACATCGGTGCCACAAGAAGCAAAGGCTGAGTTGGCTTTTTTTTTTTTTAAACAGAACAGAGACTTTTTCTCCCCTGCTTTTCACCTGATCTGTAATTCAGGTAGACTAGATACAACTTTCTGTGACTGGCCACTTCGGATTTTACTGTGTTTAAAATCGGAAAACCCCCTCTGAGAAACATGTGGCTCTATTTCCAACTCTTTTTTATCAAAGGAAAAGCCCTGATCCCTTCTGGGCTAGATACATAAATCTTAGATTATCTACAAAACAAAATTTGGAGAGTGAGCCTAAGGGAACTGGTAGGTTCAAACCTCAGTACAGTCTCTATTTTAACACTGTAGCAAAAGGATGTTATCTGTGTCAATTGAAGTCAATTTAGCAATTACAGTTTAAAAATTGCTTTGAAACTTCTAATGACTCAATTGCACGTAGAAAGAAAATGCAACTCCTTGGCCACTCATCCAAAATCAGCCTCAACTGGCCCTTCTTCTCCTCTCTAGCTTTCTTGCACTGCCCTGTGCCTGCTGTGTCATCTGCCTCTCCCAGGTACACAGCAACTGAAATGCAGTCACATTGCTGTACTTCCTCTCCTCATCTTTGCATCACTTCACACTGTCCCATCTCTGCCTTTCTCAAATCAGTGTAAAACAGTGTCGTCGTTTTTATTTTTATTTTTTTTAGCTGGTTTTCAGTTTCTTGTGACTAGGAAGTAGGTGGCCCTAGAAAGGAAAGCCAGGATATTCCTTTTCTAATTGCACAAAACAAAACACTCGATAGTCATGTGACTCTTTCCTTTGAAGAGACAGAAAATTGAATTATAATCCAAGAAGTTCCCTTTAATCTAATTATTTATGACTTTGTGATTCTATAATTTTCAGCTCCGTTGTGGTTATCTCAGGCATAATAATATTATTCACAAGTGCCCTTAAGAATTCATGCCTCCTGCTTATCCCTTCCACGTGTCACTCACCCCAGTGATTTCTCCCACCTCATGTCAAAAACGTATGACTGTTAGATGAAGTTCCAAGTGTCAGAATTTTAACAATATTCTTCATTTCCTTAGCTTTCAAGAGTCACACTTGCCAGGACTTCACTTAAAGGTCTGCCCACATTGCCTGACAGTAACTAATCACTGAGTCAAATTTTAAATAGATCCTTCAAGGCGGCTTCTTTTCTCAAACAAAGAAATACACACATTCTTATCTGTGGAGAAAATGAGCATAGTCATCCATAAAAGGAACAGTAAATTGTAAAATAAGGTGTTTGGTTGTTACTGTTTTTCTCTTTCCCTTTGGCAAAGACAATGTTTTTCTCTTTCCCTTTGGCAAAAACAAAAAAGTTAAATGCACAAAGTAATGGAATTTTGGTAATCCTTTGATTAAGACTCCTAGGATTGTGGGTTGGATTATTAATAGAATCTGGGTATTAAGAATCTTTAAATGATCATTTTGTGAATAATTTGTGTTATAAATGCATGCTAGGTTTTCATGTGGCCAGCAATCTTGTCAGTGATAGGGCAAGGAAGACACTTCAAGATCTATTGAAATCATTGTTCTCAAAATCAGCCTGCTGGTTTTATTTGGTTTTAGGGAAAACTATACATCTCATAAATGATAGATCTGTCCCTGACATAAAACAAAAGGGACAAAATTTTGAAAATTGGCTCTAAGGTACTGTTATTAATTGTCCATTGCTATACAGCAAACTATCCCAAAACTTACTGGCGTAAGCAATGATAAATGTTATCTCATACAGTTATGAGGTTTAGAATTTTGGGGACTCCATAGCTAGTAATTCTGCCTCCGGAAATAACTAGATCTTTTAGTCAAGATGTTGGCTAGGGCTATGGTTATCTAGAGGTTTGACTAGAGCAGAATGATCCACTTCTAAATTGGTTCACAGGGCTGGCATGCTGGTGCTGGTTGTTGACAGATTTATGGTCCTCATTCTACAGACCGTTCCCTAAGACCGAGAATCCTTAATATATGGCAATTCACTTCTCCCAGAGGTTAGATCAAATGATGAAGAAACTGAGGTGGAAGCCCCAGTGTCTTTTAAGACCTTGTCTCAAAAGTCATATGTCATCATTTCCACAATATTCTATTGGTTGCTCAAATCAGCCCTATTTGTTGTTGGAGGGGGCTACACAAGGGTTTACACTGTGGGTCATCTTGACAGCTGGCTGCCACAATTATTCATTTAATTCATCAATACATTGATCAAGTTTTGCTGAGGGCTAATTATGCAGAAGTGTCTGGACTAGGCTCTGGCAATAGTAGCAACAATTTTTAAATTTATCTAACAAATATATTTTGGGCATCTACTATGTGCTGGGTGCTCCTATATGCATTGAGGTTTTTGCAAAGAACAAAACAAATCAGCTTCAGCTTCCTTGCAGCTTACATTTTAGTTAGGGTGTGGAAACACAATAAAAAATGTATAATATATCAGGAATAAGCCTGTATACAAAAAGCAGACTAAGAAAGATAGAAGAGTAAGTCCTATTTAATATAGGTGGTCAAGGAAGATTCCTGTGACAAGGTGACATTTGGCAAGAACCTAACTGAAGTTGGGGGTGGGATTTGAATGCTTCCGGCAGAGGAAACCTTCAGTGCAAATATTGGTGGAAGGATGGATACATAGAAGAGTAAAACAAGAAGAGCCTACAAGAAGTCGTTTATAAAGATGTACTAAACTATAAGTTAGGGCTACTACTAGACTTTAAGTCACCTGTGAATCTTTTCTGTTTTACTCTTTTAAAATCTACGTTCAACATTTAAAGCCCATCTAATGCACAATTATTTTCTCACCATAAAACTCAAACACAGTTTTTAAACATTATTTTTCATTTATCTCATATTGGCTGGAGTGGCTCCAGCGGGGCATTCTGAGGAACCACTCCACATTCCTCCAGACTCCAGCTGAACCACTATTCTCCTTGGTAGATCATCACTTAATCTGCTTCTAAGATCCAAGCCATCTACCAGATTGTTGCCTCAAAATATAATGGAACCTTTATCCTCAAGTTCCTTATTACATGTTTTCAAAGGAAGAAATCTCCACTATCCTTTCCAAATGCTATTTCTTCCACCTATACTTTAGATAGCACCCTTTCATGTCTTCTAGAATAGCAGTCCCCAATCCTTTTGGCACCAGGGGCTGGTTTCGTGGAAGACAGTTTTTCAACAGACAGGGGAGGGAGGATGATCTCAGGATGAAACTGTTCCACCTCAGATCATCAGGCATTAGTTAGATTCTCATAAGGACCACGGAACTCTCATGAGGAACTGCATGCACAGTTCACGATAGGGTTCATGCTCCTGTGAGAACCTAATGCTGCTGCTGATCTGACAGGAGGCGGAGCTCAGGCAGGAATGCTCACTAGCCCGCAGCTCACTTCCTGCTGTGTGACTTGGTTCCTAACAGACCAGTGACTGGTACCAGACAACACAGGACAGCAGGAGTTGGGGACCCCTGCCCGAGAACTTCGGCTCTTGACCACCACTTCCCATCTATTTCTTTCTGTCTTATTTTCTTCCTCATTACTCACTGCTTCTTTCCCTCTGTTGAAAACGTTCTACTGTCTATACCGTAGTTAGCAAATAATTATTTCTTCATCCTGTTACACATAGGCCATAATTTTTAAAGAGCCAACAGAATCATCTGAAATGTTGAATAAAAATGTAAATTTCCCATTTCTGCCCAGATATACTTAAGCAGATTTTCCAGGGGGTGGGTCCAGGGGTTTATATTTGAAAAAGTTACCAGGTTTTTCTGATGAGCACCTGTGTTGCAGAACTACAGGTCTTTACTCTTTGGTTTCTTTTCTTACCAGATGTTAATTCGTTTTCCTGCTGCATTCTAATTCTTAATCTCTTTGCAATGAAAGTTAACTTCTCAGAGCATTCCAGTGGTGTCTCGATATTCAAAGCCAATGGCCTCAGTCTGTATCGTGTTTGCATTTACTTCATCATTTCATCTTACTGACTGTCATCATCTTCCTGAAACTTTTCTTCTCTCTCAGGTTCTGTAACACTGAAATCACACAGTTAAGACATTAGAAATAGTTTCTATAAGTAGTGAATTTTGATTTTTTATGCAACAAGCAATCTCATTTAGTTATAAATTATTACCTGCACTCGCTTCTCAGTCATTGGCTAGTGATTTTATTTTATTTTTTTTTTTAGTTTTTTAAAGTGTCTAAACAGAACCAATGATATCCCTTCCCCTCCATCCTCAGCAAGCTCCATCTTAGGAGGCCCAGATGAAAAGAAAAAATAGTAAGATGGCAAAAAACACAAGACCCATGGCCTTCTCACCCAGGTTATCCAGGGATCCCCAAATCCCTAATTTCCCTAGTCCCTCTCTTTTCTCCCCTCTAAAGTAGAGTTGTGTGATGTAATGAAAGCTGTGATTGATTGTGGTTAGCAAAGCACACAGGACTCTGGAATGGAATCAGTTCTACCATGAATTATGCTGTGTGACATTGTATAGGTTTCCTGATCTCTCTGGACTTCAGTTTCCACCATGTGAAATGAGGAGATTAAATTGAAAACCTCCAACTTCTGTTACAAAAAAAAAATTAAAATGAAGATAATTGCAATGCTTTTAAAAGAAGACTAGATAAATGTAATATATTTTCTTTCATCATTTAAGAGAAACTCAGCTAATCCTTTATAATAGCATATTTTATGAAAGGCACTGTATTTCAGACTCTGAGGAAGAAAATAATTAAGTATTGCTTGGCTCTGGAAAAGTATATGTGAAAAAATGAAAAACTGAAACAATGCATACAAATTATGTAATTAGTTAACCTCTTGGTTTGTTAATAAGGGGAAAAAAATCCTGACAGGAAGTGTAACTTACACTCTGAGAGGTCAGGCTGCTTCTGACCCAGAACTTGAAACGTCCAAGTCAAGTGTTTACTCCAAATGGAATACGGGTTGAAGTGCTGGGTTGAGACAAAGAGCTGTTGGGACATTTATTGCCTGGCACACCCCTTGGAGTGTCATTTAGCCTAGTATCATCCATGGGAGTTAGAAGCCTTGAAAAATAGCTCAGGTGCTGACCAAATCAAATTTTTAGAATAGCTTAAAACCACCCAGGCTTCTGTGAATTCTCTGGACTGACCAGAATTATGACATTATCCAGTGCATATTTCCAATACTGAGCGCTAAAGATAAAAGTATGGATAAAGTACTGTGATTTCATTCTAGATAGAACCAGTTTTGCTCTTAGACCTAGGCAGAAGAGGCAAAAGAGACTCCTACCTTGAGTCCTCAATTTTAGAGGGTTTCCCTCACATTAGACAGTCCCTCATTAGAGGGTCCTGCTCTTGCCCTCCTTGGGCTGTGCTCTTACCTTCAAAGTAGTCAAGGGAATGTGCCACTCAGAGTTAGTGGTCCCTAGCCTTTCTAGATTGTACTCCAGATAGGACAACCCCAGAATTCCTTACCCAAATTATTCCGAGCCAGTGTTCAGCCTTGTATGGACCTCTTGTCTGGTCCGTCCTTCTGAGGATGGTCTATGCTGCCACACTGCCAGTGTGTGGTCCCCTGGGCTAAGATTTGGCCAAAAGGTGGCTGTTTTCAGGGCTGTGGATAAAGCTTGAACATGCTTATTGGGGTGTTACATGCATGCTGGGGTGTGGCCCCTCACAGTGTAAGAGAGATGCAAGGTCATGCACCCCAGGAAGGAGGCCGTGTTCTAACATAGAGCTTGGAACTTGGAGAGATCTGAGAATTCTAAATGCAAACCCTATTTTCCAGATCATTTTGAAGGTTTTTATGTCAAGGTAGCAAAAGTGTAAATTTTATATATTGAAAGTACATGTTAAATACTTGGCATATGATGTGAAGACCTCCATCTATACTTTCGCTCTGTGCTCTACAAGTGTTGTGGGTGGGCCTGAGTCACTAACTTTCCATATAAGCACCAGAGAAAGTTAGATGGTACATTTGCTCCAGAGCACTTACCCTTAGTCTCTTCTCTTGGACTAAGGCCCTTTAACTTCCCTTGGAAAAACTCAGATTAACACAAAATATGAAAGTATGTCTCATGCTGAAGTACAGACTTTATTAGTGTTTTATGCTTTGTAGAGTCAACTGCTTTGCTAATGATACTAAATAAACAACAGTGGTCACAGGTATGACAGTTAATGCCTGCGAGGTCAAGTTCCCTATAGTAACTTACACGCATTGTCTCTTAAAATAGTCCTGTCTAACATTCTAGAGGTTCACTTGGTTTGGGAAATGTTCATATCCTAGTCTTAATCCTCAAATGCCTGCCTATCAATTCAGTCTTACACTCATCAATTCTGTGGGCAGCTGTTTAAGCAAATACTACTGTGGAAATCCATTCAAGGGATTATTTTTACACAGCTGTTTGCAAGCCAAGGTAGGTTTTAATGGAGATGAAAGTCATCTGGATTATCTCATGAGTATAAACCTGTTACTATTGTTTTCATTGACTGTGGATCTCTGGTGTAGGTTCTATAGTTACAGCCTAATTAAATATTGTTGCCCTATAAATCAGTGCTATGCAACATATCTAATCACTTTAGGGAGGTTTTGAGTGGGCTGAAACTGACTAGAGGTTAAGATCCAAAAGGGTTTGTTATTTTTCCTTTGACAGTAAATTCTAAGGTTTTTTCTCTTAAAGTACAGAACTGAATGAATAAAAACAGCACATGGTGTTCAATCCTTTGTGGCTCATTTAAGCAACTGAAACTTTCCCCAAAGTTCTAAAAGTGCTAATCTACAAGAGTGGCAAATTCACCTGTCTCTGATGGGGGCCAAGTTGAAGGGATTTAAGTTACTGAGACATTTGAGCCTCTATTTAACCTCTAGTGATTTATATTCATTGTTTTTTTTAAAGCACTGTGTTGCAAACAGTACTGGTTAGGCCAGTTTACAACCTCTGCCTCAGGGGTGACCTACATGGTATGATTTGTGATTTCAGGCACATTGAGAAAATTCCTTTGGCCTTAAATAGCTCACCTATGTGACCAAAACAGTTACTTGAACTTCCACTATTACAAAGCCATTGTTTTAGATTAACCAATCTCTCTCTTCATAAACTTTAGAAGGGAATAAAAGAACATGTAGGCTAGGCATGGCTTGAGCCTATAATTCCAACACTTTGGGAAGCCACAGCAGGTGGATCATTTGAGCTCAGGAGTTCAAGACCAGCCTGGGCAACATGGCAAAACTCTGTCTTTACCAAAAATATAAACAAGGCATGTTTATATTTTTGTGGTGGTGCACACCTGTGATCCTAGCTACTTGGGGCTGAGGTGGGAGGATTGCTTGAGCCTGGGAGGTAGAGGTTGCAATGAGCCAAGATCATACCACTGCACTCCAGCCTGGGTGACAAAATGAGACCTCATCTCAAAAAAAACAAAAAACAAACAAAAAAAAAGTCAGTACTTTTTGTCAAGTATTTTTGGTCAAGAATTTCCTCCTCCATGAGTGTTTGGGGTCCCAGTGTGGAAGGAGATGGAGTACATTTGCTACAAAGAAGCACAAAAAGAGATTAGGAAACAGAAATAATGTTCTCTTAAAAAAAAAAAAAAAACTTCCCATATTTATCCAGCTTTGATAGGTCAGGCGTTCTTAAGAAAGTATGTCATTCGTTTTTCAGACAACATTGCAATTTAGTCATCAGTATTCTTGTTGCCCATAGGAGGAAACAATCTAGGAGCAATTAAGTGGTTTGTCAAAGATCACACAGTTAGTAACAAATGCAAAAAGAAACGAAATCTCAGTTATAATTTTTTGCAAAGGCTGTTTCACTGGTCTAAGAGTGTGAAAGGAAAATAAATCTCGGGGACCTCAAAATCACTAAGCCAAGAGAAAAGTCAAGCTGGGAACTATGTCAGGCAAACCTGCCTCCCATTTTATTCCTAAATAAGATAGCTACAAAGATAAAGCTACAGAAAGCCCTCACAATTTGCCTACAAGGAAATTCCCTGTAGGCCTCAAGATCTTTACCCTAAAACAGTTCTCTTGAATTTCACCCTGGCAATGTAAACTGATCACTGATCTGCACAGGTGCGGGACAGAAAGTAATCCCTCTGCTCACCTGAGATAAATGCATATTTGATTGCTTCCTCTGCCCTATTGTTTATGTAAAAATGCAGATTCGCTGAGCCAGACTAAATTGTGTATATTCAGTGAAAGCCTGCTCAAGAACTTAAAAGAGTGCAACCTTCTGTCTCTTATCTACCTATGACCTGGAACTCCACCCTCCACCCTTTGAGTTGTCCTGCTTTTCCAGACCGAATCAGTGTGCATCTTACATATATTGATTGCTGTCTCATGTCTTTCTAAAACGTATAAAAGCAAACTGTACTCCGACCACCCTGGGCACATGCTGTCAAGACCTTCTGAGGCTGTGTCGTGGGTGCATCCTTATCCTTGGCAAAATAAACTTTCTAAGTTGGTTGAGACCTGTCTCAGATATTTTGGGTTCACATATACAAACTAACATTCAAATCTAAATTATTTTGTTCTACGTTCCTTTTACTACACTAGCATTTCCTTGTCTAAGTCATGTTGTGTGAGTAAATTTGTGATTTTCTCTGCTGTGGATAATTATAGCTTCAATTAACTGAGTACCTGATGTGTATGACAAACACGTGGGCTCTGGAGCCAGGTGGTCTGGATTCAAGTCTCAGTTCCAGCAATTACTGGTTGTATGATTTGGAACAAATAACTTACTCTCCTCAGACGTCATCTATAAATGGGGATAATAATCTTACTTACATCGTAGGGTTATTGTGAGGATGAATTGAGTGATTACGTAAAAAGTGCATAGAACAATTCCTAGCATGTAATAACTGCTCAATAATTCTTAGCTACTGTACTTATTGCCTTATTAAATCCTTCCAAAAACAGTCTTAAGGAAATGTTTTCCTTATCTATAGATACATAAACTGGATTCAGGAAAGCGAGGTGACTTGTTCAAGATCATCTAGACAGAAAATTCAAAGCAAGAACACTACTTTATATCAAAGTTTGGGATACGTTCGGCTGCAAGGTTGAAATGGCACCTGCAAAACTGATAGAGGAGATATTTAATATTCAGGACCGGCCTGCATATAGGTGAAGAACTGAAAAAAGTATCATCCATACAAAATGATTTCAAAGTTTTGAAAGCCACTGCCAGTTCAAATGGTCATGGCTGTGAGCATCCATCTGTACATCTGTTTCCAAAAGACAGCATAGTTGAGACAAAGCCTTCAAGTAGAGCATCGCTTGAGTGAAGTACAGAAGCAGCACAGATGGGTGAGGCTGGGCAAACAGGGCATTAGGGGACAGTTGGCTGAGGAAGCAGGACTCAGGCAAGGGTACTAATACGGTTAGACTTTGTGTCCCCATCCAAATCTCATCTTGAATTGTAAGCCCCGTAATCCCCAGAGATTGAGGGAGGAACCAGGTGGAGGTAATTGAATCATGGGGGCAGTTCCCCCATGCTGGTCTCATGATAGTGAGTTCTCACGAGATCTGATGATCTTATAAGGGTTTTTTTTTTTTTTTTTCCACTTCACTCAGCACTTCTCCTTCCTGCTGCCTTGTGATAAAGGTGTCTGCTTCTGCTTTGCCTTCACCCTAACTTTAAGTTTGCGGATGACACCCCAGCCATGCAGACCCGTGAGTCGATTAAACCTTTTTTCTTTATAAATTACCCAGTCTTGGGTATTTCTTTATGGCAGTGTGAGAATGGACTAATACAGGGACCATACAGCACATACTTTGTAATGTTTGTCTTAGGCTCAGCACTGAGTCAGTGAAACAGCAACCCAGATTTTCAGCTGTAAGAGATACTTTCACAACATGCTTCCACACAGATCTTCACAAGCCATCTTCACAGCCTTATGCAGTGAAGATGATTGCCTTTCTCACAGTCTTATTCCCATTTTCCAGATAATGAAGCAGAAATTTAGAAGAATTAAATTAACAATGCAAGGCCACAACTAGAAAGTTGCTGAAAGCGTACTTGTACCTGGAGTCTTTTGATATCAAAGCCCCTTTTCATGACACCAGGCTGCCTTTCACATGCCAGTTGCCGAGTACTTGATACTAGGAAACAGACATGTAGGGCTAGATATTTGCATGAGTAGTGGATTCCAAATTATCTGTTGATTTTTCTAGTTTATAATCTCATTATGGAAGTGGCTTCTGTTAAACCACTGCATTAGCTTTACTGAGGTTTAATCTTTATTCACTCTTGTATTAGGTGAGTAAAGACTAAACCTCAAAAAACTCTTAACAATAAGTTTCTACTAATTTAATATAACGTTAAATTGTTCGTAGAAGCTGAATATATCTTGAGAGCCTGAAATTTGATCAAAGTTTTCCAGGGTTTTTTAACTGCGTGTTCATAAAATTTAACAAGCCCCACAATTTGTAGCTTCTGACAAAGTCTCTCTGCAAGGAATAATGAATTAGAGACATCAAAATGTCTATTGCTAAAAATCTTTGTAATTCTACATTGTCATTCAAAGGAATTGCAATCCCAGAAGAGTCGAAAATTCAAATGAGCCGAGTACAAACCATTTATTTAACTGCAGTGCAATGGCAAGTCAAAGCAATGGCAAGTCCAAGAGCGAGGATAAAATATTTCAGTTTGTATGGAAACAATCAGATTCCTTTCTTCCCTTGAGATTGGATGCATAATTAAAAATAGGACATAATTACTGTTCTTTTGTATTTGAAAGAAAATTCAGCAAGCAAATGGCAGCTGGAAGAATTAATCTGCAGGTGAAGACAACTTGCAACTTGGGAGGTAACTGCCACATTATTTATTCTGCATTATGAATTAGGCACCAGATGAGTACCATATTCATACACATAATACGTAACAGCTCATTTGTATAATAAGCAAAGGGAAGCTATTTTAACCTCTCAAATTATTATTAAGTTAGCAAAAGGCAAGGATAACTTTAGCAAAAACATTACCTGGATTGTGAGCCCCAAACTGAAATGAAGTTTACTAATTCACCCTCCCAATGGAAAACAATTTTTATTTAAATGTAAGTAGAGTTTTTTTTATATATATAACTTACAATCTATCTACTTCCACAAAGGATTTGACACAGTCTAACTCCACTCCAAAAAGAAAACTAGGATATGAGGCAAACTAAAGTTTGAAGGTATGCTTGTGAGCAAACTTACAAACCCGTCCAGAATAATTCTAAATCTTTGTATTTTCTTAAATGAAAGAACAAAATAGCTGAATGACAACATCAAAATATTATCTGAAATCTAACTCTAAAAAATGAATGTATTTTTCAATCTGCTCATAGTTCAGTGACCAAATCATCACTTTTGTTCACAGGAGGGAATTTCATGTTTTCTTTTAAGTTTTTAGTTCTGTTATACTCTGTAATATTAACTGTTAATGTCCAAAAAAAAAAAAGAAATCATGTCTTCTTCCTTTCTCTGACACATTGGTAGAACACGTTTCCAGAGTTTCTGTATCTAGGTAGGGCTGGCTAACTAGTTCCATTATGAATGTGAGGGACAGAAGTGATATTTGCCACTTCTGAGCTAAGGCAAGTGTGCTTTCTCTAAATACTGTCTTCTCCCCCATTCACCAACTGAGTGCTAAAAGGGCAATTCCTAAAGGCTTTAGCGTAGTGGTTCCCAAAATGTGGTCTCTAGACCAGTTCAGCATCAGCATCACTTGGGAACTTGTTCAAAATACAGGTCTTGGGTCCCACCCCAGACCTACCAAATCAGGAACTCCGGAGGTGGGGCTCAGTGTGGCAGGTGCACGGCAACATATTCAAGCTTATGTACCTGGCATTTGAGGTCTGGGCATGGAAAAATACTGAGGCACTGTGTATATGTTATTTGTGAATGGGCATGTTAACTCCTTGACCCTGAAAACAGGACAAGGTGTGGAGTGTGTGATAAGGAACGCTGAAAACAGCCTCCTGAGAATGCGGTTTGAGTGCTTTTACAAGGCCGTAGGTGTCTCACAACCTGACCTCAAAAAGCCATCTAGTGGATGTTTGTAGTTTAACAAGCCCTTTCAATAAATACTTGGAGGAGGGATTTTGGGGTGGCATGCGCTCAGAACATCTGTCCCCCTCCCCGCTCAGCTGGAATTGTCTGAGAACTCATTCTTGGTGTTCACTGCAAGCTATAAGCTTTGCAGCCCAGGAGTATGTGTATTAACATGCCCTCTAGGTAGTTCTGAAACACACTAGTATTTAAGAGCCATTGTTCTATTAATAGATAACGTCAAGACCATGGGTTAGTAGGAGCCTGGGTCCCTGTATAACTACATGGAGCAGAGACTTCTGTCACCCTTCCTACTCATTGGACAGTGACACAAGGCAAATTTTGTATTGCATTAAGCTTCAGAGATCTTCAGGTTACTTCCTATAGCAGTTAGTCTACCCTGATTAATACAGCTCCCTGGTCATTTTTCTATTGCTTTTGGTCAATGTGACACACTCTGTTTTTGTGCTAGTCACTACAAGTCTGTTGGGAATGACAGAGAAGAAATAAGCCAGCACACTGCTAAGTACTGTTTTCTCTCGGACTTTGCTATTTTATCTCTTGACTTTCATGTATTGTTTCCTTTGTCTGGATTGTTACCTACTGCTCATATTAGTAGCAAAATATTACTCATCCTTCAAGCATCTCCACATCCGTAAAATCTTAAGATACCTTTATATGGTAAGAGGAGCACCTTTGTACATGCTCTTACAGAATTTTTTGCCCTTCAGAAACCTGAGGTTCCCTAATATGAGACAAATATTTAAAACATCAAAAATTGACAAAAAATGACATGACACTCTTTATTCTTTATAGTTGATATTTTTACATTTTTATCCCCCCATTCTTGTAAGTTTTCTTTTGAAGAAATGCTTTCCTTCCACTCCAAATATGTATTTCCATCGAATTTGTGACTTAGTTCTGTTCAGATTCCTTCCCTAGAGTTTTTCTAAGTAGGTTTATTGGAAAATGTTTAACCATTATCTACATTACAAAGTTGCGACCCTGGACTGTGATATGAAAAAACTTGGTCTGCTATAAGGAAGAATGAGGACAGTAATCAGACAACACAGTGTCAGTTCTGACAATACTCTAGCCCCTGGATCCAGTCATTCCTGAAGTTGGATCCACTCTCTGTGGTTTAGATATTTAAGACAGTAAATTCTCTTCTTTTTCTTCAGATAGTTCAAGTTGAGTTTCTATCACTGGTTTTTCAGAAGCTGCCTAGTGCTATAAATACGGAAATAAATACAGTTATTTCTAAAAAGAGGTAGGTCTTGAGCTGAAGAAGGGGAAAGAGACCTAGAAGAGTAGAAAGGAGGGGAAAATAGATTCTTTACCCATGACAAGGAGACACAGTATAGAAAAATGTTAGATGAATGAAGAAAATCATCTCAGTTAAGATAGGGCAGTACTCCCCAGATCTTGTCCTTCATTTAATATTTTCTAGATTTTTGCTTTTCTCTAACACATCTATGATACTGGGATTTAAAATATATACATTAAAAAATAGTCTTGTTCTAAGAAATAACATCCGCAAAATTAGGAGTTGATTTGCTAGTTTCATATACATAGCTATTAATTGTTTAAAACTTATTTGTTGATCTAACCTCATTATGTGTGTTACAAATCATACGAATAATAGACTTTGGGAAATACTAAGAGAATTAAGTCTGCTGAAGGTTAGAAGGGAAGGGTAGAGTAAGTGGTAAACGGGGAATGGCAAAGGGGGAAATCAACTTCCTAGTTGCATATCTTGAATTTAGCCAGCTTGGGAGCAACTTTGTTGCCTTCAGTTGATAAACTAAATGGGGGTTATGATGAATGCAACAGACAGGAGCCCACATGATATATGCAGATTTCACAAGACTGCTGAAGGGCCATGTCAGTGGTTAAAACATTAAAATACTTCCATGAAGGCTGGATAGCAACGATTACTCAGAGCCTCCAAAGTGTCCCAATACGCTAGCTACCTTGGCCCCACCTCATTACTCTCTGGACTGTCCCATGATCCAGCAATGAAAGAGGCAGTGCCAGTACAGCTGGAAGACTTCAGGACCCAAGGCCAGCCCTATGGCCAACTTCCATCCTGATTGATTGGTGTTCTTGCCAACTGTAAAAATAATTTAAAACTCCTAGAATTATGTGTCTATTACTGTATGGAGTGCAATGGATTCCATTTATTGGTTTGTCTGTTTTCTGATTATCACTAGTCTAAGGACAAGAACTATATTCATCATTTTCTCCAGTGTCTAATACGAATAGTGTTTTGCAGTTGAAAAGAGGATAGAAGATGGCCAGAATGGAGGACCTACATTTCCTGTTGTTTGACCACCTATTTCCTGTGCTATACAAAGCCATTCATAACTAGGAAAGAGGCAGTTTATGGTTTTGTTTTAAATCTGTAAAAATCTTTTTTAAATTATACTGTTGGCTATCTGTCCTAATATGTTTGTTCTGTATTTTCCTTCAGAAATGGATATTAATTTCTAGTTTATGTTCTACTTTCCACATCTGCCATCTTCTCTTACATTAATGTCTCTTATCATGCATCCTCCATTATGTTCCTGGAATCTACCTGTGATTTCACTAATATGATTCCTCACAGGACTTCTAGGCTTTTTAGTGCCACTGCCTTCAACCTGTGTACTTCTCAAATTCAACCTGGTCTATACTTGCCGTTTCTTTTTTTTCATCTTGTTAAGGATAGTTAATAGTTCTTACTTGAGCATTTCCTTTTGGGGTTTATTTTCTGCAGTTTTCTTTTTTCTTTTGTTGTGGGCTATTTTCTCAGTGTGCTTGCACTACTCATAATTTCATGTGTCTGGGATGCTAGGGGCCGAGGTTCCAGGAACAGCGTAAAATGAGTCTAGATTGACTTGATTGACCTGTGGGTTTAAGAGTGTGATAAAAAGTAAGATAGGAAGTTAACATTGAGTGATGAAAACGGAGTCAAGATCCAAGGACAAAATGCAAACAAAACGGTAGTGTAAAGACAGAGGCAGAGACCTGGTATAAAACACTGAGACAGAAAACTAAGTGGCTTTGGAATGGAAAAAAGGGGGTTGAGTCTTGAATCTGAGACACTATAGGAAATTACTAAATGTACTGGGCAATGTAGACAAGAGGAGAAGCTGGGTTAAACGAGAAATCCTGCCTGTTGCTGAAGTTTATACTGGAGGACCTGGGACAGGGCCATGTGGTTTCTGGCAGAAGTCCTTCTTGAGACGATGTCTATAGCTCAGGTTGGCTATCAGGGTTGCCTCAATCCCACTGACCACAGATAGGAATGTGCCCACTTACATTTATTTTGGAAATTGCTGAATCGTTTCCTTCCTTTGGATGATTGGACAGGTGTTTTAATAAAAAGAGGGAAAGAATTCTTAGGAGTTTTGATTCACTCCACCATTTTCTGTCAATTCTCAAATTTTACTCAAAGGTATATGTCTTTGTAAGTCACAGAAGAAGTATGAGTACAAAACATAAATTCCTATTGCTGTGTGTAATATGCTACAAATATACTTCCCCTACAACCACTCCTAGAACAGACTGGAATTAATTTGAGACATCTAGCATTCACAGATCTAGACTGTTTGCAGAAGATGGCTATTAGAAGTATCAGTTGCCCAAGCAACTTATGGAAGCAAAAGGAAGTAGAATAAAACTATTAGATCACTTTGGACTTTCCAAAGGCATAAAATAATAATCTTTTAAAGATATAACTAGAAAACTTTGGTATTAAATTTCTAGCACTGGTGCCATTTAAAGACTAGACATTTAAATGAAACATATTTTTCAGGGAACTTTGGAAAAGCTAATATGTTAGAGAAGAAGTATTAAGATAAGGGTCAAGGAAGCTTTCAACAGAATGTGCTTTACTGGGCCAAAAAAATTGCTGTCTAGCCCCACCCTCAATCAGCACAGGAGACAACCTCAGGGACTTATAAGAAATACAAACAGAACCTTGAATCAGCAACTCTTGGACTTCAGAAAAAAGTCTTCCAAAGTCAGGGCCTGATTTTCATTCCACAGTGCCCCATCTAAGTTCTATTTTACAACGAAATTTAAAATTACATCAACAGATTTGGTACACAGCATATGATGGATAGCCACTGAATACACATTAAAACAAGTCATAGGCCGACGAGAAGTTAGATAAGACGTTTTGTGGTTAGTAAACACCAACTAATCTTTCTAAGAATGGAGGAATACTTCCTTTATTTCATTCATAAATCTTTCCTTCAGAACTTGCTCCCACTTGGGGACCATTTTCCCTAGCACTCATCTATTGATCCAGCCATCTGTCTATCCATCCATCCAATAGCTTTCAAGAATGTAGTATGTGCCAGTCCTTCTGTGTGTGGCTGGCATACAATGAAGAATAAGAATAAGACAGATTCTCTTCTTATCTGCGACTTCTGAAATGTAGCCACCTTCACCTCCCCAGATTCTCAGCTTCTTTCCCTCAGCACTGGGAGCTCTCTGAGGTCTCCCTGTGTTCTCCCTCCTTGTACTGCATGCTGTAAACCCTCTCAAGGCAGTGAGCTGATATTACAGTTTCACCTCTCTCAATGATCACTGCCCTTATTATCTAATTCCAGTATCTCAAAAACTATTGTTTCATATATTTTACCTGTTAATTTATTTGACCCTGTTAAATAAACGGGCCAGGGTCATTAACAGACCCTGTTAATTTATTTGGGTTGAAGCAGATGTCCACCATTGAGTTTTGAGAATTCTTTATGTATTTTGGACATGAGTCTTTTGTCATACACATGATTTGCAAATATTTTCTCCCAACCTATGGTTTATCCTTTTATTCTCTTGACTCTGTGTTGGGTAGAGAAAAAGTTTTAATTTTGATGTTCAACTTGGTGTTACACCT
The DNA here is from genome assembly GCF_024542745.1 of Macaca thibetana thibetana. NCBI lineage: Eukaryota > Metazoa > Chordata > Mammalia > Primates > Cercopithecidae > Macaca > Macaca thibetana. The sequence continues at coordinate 67,166,191 of NC_065588.1, read as the reverse complement.
AAGAACTCTTCCCAACCTCAGTTCAGAAACGTTTTCTCCTTCACATTTGCTACTGTTCAATTATTGTTTGTTTCATTCTATTTCAGTTGTGTGCATGAGGAAAAATTATCTTTGTTACTGAATTGTGATAACTACCTCAAACCAGGCATCCATTCTGGGCTATATTCCTTAGGGATTTTGACACACCTGTAATTATGTGAGTCTCCACTGGATGTCAATACTGCTTAAGGAAAAGCAGTTCAGACATCATCTTGGGTGTACAAAACAATACATACTTTTAAGAGACATCAGGGTGGAATAGTTAGAAAAGAGGCTAGAAAAAGTGAAATACACAAACAGGAATATCTGTCCTTTGGTCCCGCAATAAATATCAGAGTGTTGGCTTATGGTTCTGAAATTCACAGCAGTGTTGAACCCCAAAGTTGGAAGGCTAAATTCTGTTTTTCATTCTATTTTGGCTTTTTAGTTCCTGACATAACAAAACCACATTTTTGGTTGAATTATTTATCTAATTTTCACAAGGTATTTTACTGAACTAGAATTAGAGGGTCAATCATAATTTCAGTTCATTTCAATTTCATGTCTTCTGTTCACTTTCCAAACATGTACAAATTACAACCATTATGAGGTAGAAAAGGATGACTTTGGTAAGAAAATTGCCGGGGCCATTTTGGTCACGGCCAAGGATCTCACTGAAGGCAGCAATATAGAACAGGGCCCAAAGAGTACAGTGACCTTTGATCATACTCCTGAGCAGATTTCATTTCTAGGAAGAACTGGTCTATTCCAGGACTAAAATAAGATAAAAAATGTGGATTTATATTGTTTTTTCCTTCTCTTAATATGCCACAAAATTGCAATTTGAGGCTTACAAGCTTTAAGAATTGGATTCTAGACATATTCTTTAGTTTTTTCATTTTGAAATCAGTAATCACACATCTTATTGTTTTTATAAAACCATATCTTTCTGTCAGATGACTAATTTTGAAATAATATACAATATTGTTACTATGTTCTGAAGGCGGGACACAGGGATATGGGACTGATCAGGTTCTTTTAGTGAGGAAGTATCAGTGCATATTTTATGAAATATCTTAAATGAGCTATACAAATGTAGTCAACAAGGCTGCCAACACAACATAAAGGTGAGTTTATGCTTATCATTCACTAACCTTGCACTAGATGACTAATATTAAAAATAGTAAATAAATCACATTTAAAGCAGACGAAATTTTTGAGTGCACAATTTTTAAAAGTTCTAACGTTTGGAAAAGGATACCCAAAATAAAGTTTAAGATATGGGAATAATCTGAACAAGCAGAATTATCTCTTAAAAGTAAGGCTCTGTTTTAATAAATATTTTGTATTCAGGTATTGGTGAAGGTTTTTAGCTCTAAGGACTGTGAATTTTCCATTATGAGTTCCTGTGGGAGGTTAACATTCCTATGTAGATAAATAACCCACAAACCTAGTGTTTGGATTGTAGTTAGCGGGCTGCTCTACAAATTTGTGCCACTAACATCTCATGATTCTTGCATTCAGATCTATATGGTTGGTAGAGTTTAATCACATTCAGTTTTAATATTTCATACAGTAACAAGATTCTGTTTTAGCATGCATAATTTTTTGCCTATTTCCCCACAGTGTATAACATGTCAGATTGTTGTAGTTATATATATGTGTATATATACATATATATAAATATACTTCATATATAAGTATATATAATATATAGTATATAATAAATATATAATAATATATAATATATAATATATATATATAAAATCTAGGTTTACGATCTAGGTTTACCTTGAAAAAAGTACAATCTAGGTTTACCTTGAAAAAATTTGTATATATAAATATATGCTTCGGCAACTGACTGAAAGCTTTTCACTTATTCATCCCCTGGCAATAAGGTTTGTAAGAAAGGTAAAAATTAACATTTTTATGTATCAAATTTTTTCAAGGTAAACCTAGATTGTCTGCTTGTAGCTCATAGGTTGCATTTCCCCATAGTCTGCTGGCATAAGAAACAAAAGTTGATGAAGATGTAAATAATACTTCGTCATGGCTGAAAACTTTGTTCCAGACATGGCATTGGCAAAAAGCTAAAAAATACAAGATTGATTTCCTATAAGTTCAGAGCCATAATTTTTGTATTCTTCATTTTAACACCAAATACATCCCTACTAGGTTTTTTTCCCCTCTTTTGACATGATACTGTGTTATGATCACATCTCCTGAATTTCCTATTAAGTTATCCTCTGACTTGTTTTTATCAAACTGGAAGAATTTCAAATCTGGAAGGCTGCTTGAAATCCTTTGGATGACCACTGTATTACTTAAGGGTGAAATACAACAAATCTACCAAAATGGAATATTGGATGTGCTGTAGTAGAATAAAAACAAAACAACACAGACCCTTAAACAGGAATCATTAGTTCCAGTGTGTCAGCTTACATCTATCTAAGATAGTAATTTTTCCATTTTCAAATTGAACCAAGTTCTAACTCATGTGGAATAATAAGTCTTTCCTATGATTTTCATTTGGTCAGATGATGAATAACCTTTGGATTATTCGGATTAATGCTTTGATGTTTTATAATAAAAACTTGTTCCTAGAAAGGAAATCAGCAATGGTCAGACAACCTATGTCTCAATAAAAATCATTAAATGGAAAAGAAAATAAAACAATTTAAAAACAAATATTTTCTCAAGTATTACTTGCTGCCCAAAATCAAATTTCACATAAACTTGTTAAGTGGTGGCATTTTGTTAGATGACTTGGAAATGCTAATCTAAGAATAGAGTTCACCATCAAATTCCTTTGCGTATAAGGTGTAAAAACAAAAGTTTCTTCGTTGTAGTTTCAATAGCCTTGGTAAACTCTGAAGTCTAGAATTTGGGAATCCATGGCCTTAGACTCCAGTGAACAACTCGACAGAATAGCTGAGTCACTATCTGTCCCTAATGTAATGCCAGCAGATAGTACATGTCTAATAAGTCAGCCATGTTTATTGAATGAATGAATTCGTGAATGCAATGCATTAATATGCAGCACAACTCAGGACTCTTCCAGGGTGACATAGTAGATTTGGGAGGATATCGCAAAAATAAAGCAGCAAGAAGAGTGCCAAAAGTAGAGTTTGCAGCATCTTTATTTTAAAACTGCTTTAAGTTGAAGCAGAGTGCAGGCCCACAATCTTTTATGCTCATTTCCAAAATCTAGGCTGCACACAGTGGCTTACGCCTGTAATCCCAGCACTTTCACAGGCTGAGGCAAGAGGATAGCTTGAGGCCAAAAGTCTGAGACCAGTCTGGACAACATAGTGAGACTTCATCTCTACCACAAAAAACAAAAACAGAAAAAACACAGGGCATGGCACATGCCTTTAGTCCTAGCTACTTAGGAGGCCCAGGCAGGAGGATTGCTTGAGTCTAGGAGTTCGAGACTACAATGTGCTATGATCACACTACTGCACTCCAGCCTGGGTGACAGAGCAAGACCCCATTTCAGAAAAAGCACAAAATTAAAAACAAACAAACAAACAAACAAAAAACACCCAACACAAATTCTTTTCTCTAGGTAAAAGCAGACGTAATCTGACAGTCTTAAAGCATTCCCCAAAATGTGTATTGTTTGTGTAATCTACTTAGTGTGTATTCACATATTTTGCTGCAGAAATGCTGGCGTGTTTGATCACAGAGTATTGCTTCAGGCCCTGGTGGGGAGATATATCATATACAGCATAGACTCTTTAATACTTTCTAAAATACATACAATTCTGAGTTCTAAGACACAATTCACCCCACAGCTTGGGATATGGCTTGTGACCTGTATATGGTTTCTAAATTATTGGGATGCTGTCTGCTTATTTGCTTGTTTATCAAGAATCCTCTTCTTTCTGATGCTTAACTCACAACAACTTATTTGCACAGGAACCAGATGGAGAACGGGGGTGCTCCTCTCAAGAGCAAATGGTTCCCTCTCAGTTCCCTGACTGCAGTGGAGCAGTGAGTCACATGACTTGGCTCTCTGGGAGTGCTGCTCATTTAACTCAGGAAACCCCTAGTGCCATGCCCAGCCTAGGGTACCATCCACCAGGCAAATTGGCTCCTTGTGATGTGTCTGCGGCTGTCAGTGATATCCCACCATGTGTATGATCACACAGGCTGAGTGATCAGTGTGTGGACTGAGCAGTTTCTTTCATGGAGATGTATAAAGATGGAACCTATCATTTGGGTTTTATTAGTTTCAAGCATTAATCATCTGGAGATCCATGTAAGAGATGGCAGCTACTTTTTTATCTTTGACTGAAAAACAGTCCTCCTGTATGACTAAAGAAAGCTTATCTGGATAAATTGAACTTTTCTATGAAAGCCAGGTCTGATATATCTGCCCCATGAAGGACAAATCTCAAGTTTGAAAGCCTTCACATCTGGTTTTAAGTAACTGACCTAACTGGCACAGATTGAGATTTAATCAGGGCAGGGTAGGAATAAAACCAAAATTAGTTAATTCTGTTCCTTATTAATAGTTCTGTCTAAATAATATAGGCGGGGAGGATTAAGAGGTCTTTAATGCCTTAAATATATCCATTTAATCACTCTGCTTTATTAGGAGAGTGGAATTGAAACTTGACAACCCAGAAAACTAGTATTCAAAACCTGCTGTGAGAGCAGGACATAGGAAGGATGGAGCTTGTTGGCCTGCATTTCTTATTTCTTCTTGACTGCATTTTGGAAAGTCTAGAGAAAACCTTAGTTTTATCTGGTTCCTCTGATAACATCTCTCCCCCCAACTCCCCCTCTGTTCCTCTTTTTCCTCACTTTGTTCTCTATCTACCTACCTATCTATCTAATCATTTATTGTTCACGGTCACTTTCTCTCCGCCTGACTGTCTGTGTATCTGCCAGTTTATCTGTCTGCTTCATTTTCCACACTGGAAAACATGAGAAAAGATGGGGAAGGTGAGAAATGGGCATCTGCCATCCTCCAGAGAAAATATGCTCTAATTTAAAATATTACTTAAATCATTATTTACATAATTTTAGCCTCATAAAAGTAGTCTTTATATAGCTGTGAGGATAATTCTTAACTTTCACTCCGAGAATCATTTAAACTAGAGATCATTTAGTTTGTTGGATGGTGTGGAAATGAGATGTGATCCATAAAGCACTTTGAATTCCTTAGGAGATTTCAATTAAAGGGTGCTAATCTTTTATAATAAAATCTTCTATATTGACCCTGGAATACATTTTCTCAAATTACTCAGCGTTGAATTTATTTAAATATCTGGTCAGGGAAGGCCCTGAAAGTTTTAAGTAGAGGGATTCCCTTGGAAAATTTTCTCATCAAAATTCTCGTTTTGATACGAGACTATTTTACCTATTCAGAAAACATACAAACTCCAGAATCTATAAAAAGTGGATAAACACTTATTTTTTAATGTTTCTGAATTGTATCACAAAATGTGTTAAGGAAAGCTTTTTGCCTGTATGAACACATTGTCAACAAGAAGCTAGAAGTCAAGTTTCAGTTGCAGTGTAAACTGAACTGCACACAACTTAGCTTCTTATGTGGCATCTCTAGAGAGAGGTACACACAGCTTCCCAGCTGGAAACAGCTGAGAAAAATGAGAAGCATGCTTTTGGGGAAGTTGAAAACCTTGATGCCCTGTGTTCTGGCTCAGGATGTTTGCAGGGCCCGCTGTCTTTCACCCATAATCCTGGGTTTCCTAGAGTATTTTCCACGCTTCAGTACCTCCTAATGGGTACAGTGACCCTAGCCCAGGGGTTGCAAACACAAAAGCTCACAAGTACCAAGCAAAAGATGGAAACGAGTGAAGTGGACCTGGGGGCGCTGTAGTAATCAGGCAGCACACCCTTACAAAAGGAGACTTTTCTCAGCTCCCATGCAGAACGCACACAGGTCTAACATTGTTAGAGATCCCATTCTTTAATTTCAAAAGAAATACCGATCCAGGATTTTTTAGATGATCTCTTACATTTTCAAATATTCTATTGTTATTATTCAAGTATTTTTTAGAAAACAGACTAGATCTGGACTGTGAGCTGACACTGTGACTTCTTCCTTAAATGAAATAATTAAACCCAGGAAAAGACCTCTAAACAATTCTGTACTCAGTGATTCATTCTCCCACATTTTAAGGCTTTGCCCATCTTTCTGGCTTATGAGGAACCACAGCAAAAACCTGTATTCTAAGGCCTCATGTAGAATGTATGCAAGAGCATCATGGTCTTAACCATTCCTGATCATTAGAGATCATCTACACACTGTGTAAGAGGAAAGATCAATTAATATGGTTTTGTGCTCTCCAGCTAAGATCTCATTGCAGATTCTATTAACATCGACCCTGCAACACGTACTCTGCTTTAATGAGAAGAGAATACCAACAGGATGAACGAACATGAGGAGCCCCTCTTAAAAGAGACCACCCAAAGAGGCTGAATTAAAGTCTACTTAATGCAAACCATCACTTGTGGGAAATGGAAAGTACTTGAGCAATGACTAATGTTTCTAATATCAGACACATTTGACCTCCCTCTCTTCCCCAAAAATAAAATGGTCTCATTTCAGGTGATTATTGCTTGTGAATGTAAGAGTTACTCATTTAGAACCTGAACACATTTATTTCAGCATACAGCTACTGTCAACCCAGAGCTAACTGGATCATCTCTTCTCAGTTTTATGATTATGCATCTGTCTTACGTGGATCTTAGAAACAAAAACTGTATGATGCAAAGTAAGATATATATATATGCGCAAACATGTATGTGTGTGCACACATATGTATTTCAACAACTGATTACTGAGCTTTATGCTAAGTGTTAGAAATTTAAAAGAATGATTCTGATAATCCCTGCTATCAAAACCATACAGTCTAATAGGGTAGATAGAAATATAAGCAATTGAATTAAGTATAAGGCATTAGTGTGTGATAATGGTATTTGCTGGTCTATCAGCAACTCCTGCTGATTCTACTCCAATGTATATCTAAAAATCTATCTACATCTATCCATTGCTATTGCCATCACCCTCATCCAAGAAACTGTTATCGCTCCTGAACTGCTGCCACAAACTTTTATCTGCTTCTCATACTTCCCCTCCAGACACCACCATCCCCATCCAATTCATAGGAACTAAAGTGATTAAAAAACAGTAAGAAAGCCCTGTAGGTCCTGGCCATTGCTTATCTCTCCATCCTCATTTAATAAAATTAACCAACTCAGTCTGGGCTTCTGTCATTTCTCACAAGGAGCTAAGCACTTCCTCACTCAGAACCCTGGTGCCTGCTGTTTTCCCTGAAGGGAAGCTCTCCAGTGGTTTACGAGTCACCTCCTTAGGTGTTGGCCACCACAAGTTTTCCACTTGAAATTCCATTTCTACTTTGCTGTTAATCTTTATTATAATGTGTCCTTATATTTGTTTCCTTGTTTTTTGTGTCTGTCTTCCCAGTAGATTTTATAAAATCAACATCTTTGTCTGTCTTGGTCTCTGTTGTCCTCTCAACATCTAGCAAAGTGCTTGGTATACACGAAAGACATCAATAATCTTTTGTTCTAAGATTGAAGGGAAAAACAAAGCCTTATGGAGTGCAATTAATTATTTCAGGATTGGAGAAAGAGTGGAAATATTGTTTGTCATTGTATTAGTTTCCTAGAGCTGCTGTTTAAAAAAGTACTATAAACTGTGTAGCTTAAAACCTAATTTATTTTCTCACTGCTCTGGAGGCTAGAAGTCTCAAATAAAGGGGTATCTGCCGGGTTAATTTATTTTGAAGGGCCCAGAAGGAGAATGTGTTCCACACCTCTCTCCTCACTTCTTGTGGTTGCTGGCAATTCTTGGTATTCCCAGACTGTGACAGCATTAATTTCAATGTGTGCCTCCCTTGTCATATAACATTCTTCCTGTGTGTCTGTCTCTGTCCCCGGCACTACTGCTGAGGCAGTCCCTGCCCTCCTAGGGCTCCAGGTCTCTGGTACATTGGAGCAGTTTCATCTTCTAGTAGCACCACAAGTGATGTGACATCCCACTCCCAGGGATTCAGAGGCCCTGGCTGACCTATGTGGCAGTGCTTTCTAGAACCCATCAGATGCAGTGCCTCGAATCCAAGGTAATCAGAGCCTTGGCTGAGCTGTGCTACCACTATAAGATACCATCTCCCACCTGTTAAGATGGCTATGATCAAAAAGTCAAAAGAGAGCAAATGTTGATGCGGGTGTAAAGAAAAGGGAACTCTTGTATATTCTTGGTGTGAATGTAGATTGAACTCTCGTACATTGTTGGTGGGAACTGTAGAATTTCCATAAGGGTACAGCCCTCATGGAAAACAGTATGGAGGTTTCCAAAGAAATTAAAAATAGCACTACCATATCACCCATATCATCTAGCAATTCTTTCTCTGGTCATATATCCAAAGGAACTGAAATCACCACCTTGTTAAGATATCTGTACTTCCATGTTTATTGCAGCATTATTCACAATAGACAAAATATGGAAACAATATAAGTATTCATTGATGGATGAATGGATACAAATACTCTGGTACATATGTACAATGGATGTTATTCAGCCCTAAACAAGAATGAGATATTGCCATTTGCTACAATATAGATGAGCCTGGAGAATATTATGCTAAGTGAAATAAGCCAGACATAGAAAAAAATTACATGATCTCATTTATATGTGGAATCTAAAAATATCCATAGTTGAAGAACAAAACAGCGGTTAACAGGAATGGGCACAGGGGTGGGGAGGAAATAGGGAGATGTAGTCAGAGGATGCAAAGTAGCAGATAATGTAGGATGAACAAGTCTAGAGACTAAATGAACACAAGGATGAAAGGTAATAAAATTGTACTGTATATGGGATTCATGCTAAATGAATGGATTTTGGTTGCTTTTGCCAAAACAAAACAAAAAAAACACCAAAAAAAAAAAAAAAAAAAGGGTCACTATTGTAAGATGATGGACATGTGAATCTGTTTCACTGTAGTAACCTTTTAACTATCTGTATGTACCCCATATCATGTTGAATACCTTAAATATACACAATAACATTTGTTTTTAAAAAGCACAAATTTCCCTCTTTTTATTAGGGCATGGATCATTGGATTAGGGCCCAACTGAATCCAGTATGACCTCATTTTAACTTGATTACATCTGTAAAGACCCTATTTCCAAATAAGATGATGTTCACAGGTACCGGAGAATGAGAACTTGAACATAACTTTTGGCTGAACACAATTCAACCCGTAACAGTCATCTACCTCTCAGAGAACGTGACATTAGAGCAGTGTCTGGAAGAGTGAATACAAGTTGGAGTGAGAGAAGTTGGGCAGGTGTGTGGTTAGAGGAATAAGCAGGACAGAGCATTTAGCATAAAAAGACATGTAAGATCGGATAGCAGTTGTCTGGGGGCAGACTTGAATGCTGTATAAAGGGGTCTGGATTTTATCCTATTGTCTTAGTCTGTTCAGGCTGCCACAACAAAATACCATAGATTGGGTGGCTTGAATATAGAAATGTATTTTATCATAGATCTGAGGACTGCAAGTCCAAGATTAAGGTGCCAGCAGGATCAGTGTCTGGCAAAGGCTTTCTCCTTGGATTGTAGACAGTCACCTATACCGTGTCCTCACACAGCGGAGAGAGACAATGCTGATATCTCTTCCTATAAGGACACCATCCCTATCAGATTAGGGCCCAGCCCTTTTGACCTCATTAACTTTTATCACCTCCTCACAGGCTCTGTCTCCAGGTAAGGCCTACATGTTTATGAATTTCAGAATTTCTCTACTTCCCATGTTATATAAGTAGAACTGTACCCCAATTTCCCTGACTCCTATTTTTTATTTCTCGACTGAGATTTTCATTATTAGTTGTTTCTAAAACCCTGGTCTGTTTGACTCGTTCCTTATTCCCAAACAAGTCCTTCTCAGTCACCTCTCCTGGGAGGTTAGGTTCCATCCTTCAAACCACCAATTACAATTCAGAATTGATTGTGATCCAATGTTGTTGTATGGCTCTCCTCTGCTGTCCCTTACCCATTACATTCTTTTTTCTTGGTCCTAGCATTTGCCTGTATCACTTTTGGCCTTGCTAAACCATTTGCCTTTGTACATTCGACTCTCTGGCTGTTCCCACAAAAGTGAGCCTACTGCCATGTTAGCTTCCTCCAATACACTACCTGCCCATTCTCAGCTTTCTCCTAACTGGCCTTTGATTCTGAAATCTTGGCTGGTTTTTCACTCCCCGGTTTTTCTTTGTGTTAGAACTTGCTAACTCAGGCAGCTGAGTTAGAATCCATTTAGATAACCAACCCTCCGCCCCTTTGCCCTGTATGTTTGGTTACCTCAGCATTCTTTCCGCAATGCTTCCGCATCAGAGTGAATATTTGTTCTTTCAAAACAGTGTGATTTGTGTAACTTTCCAGTTCATATCATCGTATTGATATACAAATTCCTTCTAGATATGAAAAGCCTGAACTGAATGTTTGGCCCTATAAGTTCTCCTGCCTGGCTGATCCTGATTGGCCAGCACATTTCAAAATCGATCCTCATTTATCATAGGGCGCACCCCTCTTTCCACTGCCCTGGTGAGTGTTTCTAGTCTGTAAGAACATGAGACAGGGGCTTCTCTCCCTTCATACTTCTCATGGCCAGCCCTTTTACCCCTCACTGTGTGTTCAGGGCCTTTCCTGAAGGTACTGTTGTTTCCAAGTATCATTTTAAGGCTTTAGAGACGTAAGAGTTTTTTCCATAGAAAGCTTAAGGAGGCTTCCTTTAGAAATTTGATTAGTTATACTCCCATGAGACAGCCTACAGATAACAGGAAAATTGTAATTTGTGAAATGATGACTTCACATATGAAAATATGTAAACATAGTTAAGTATTCAGACTTCATCCAAATTGTTTTGGTTTGGGAAGTTCATCAAAATGTATAGTTAATTTGTGAGTGTGTGTGTGTGTACACACATATATATCTTATAGACTATATCCTGTAAATAGTTCATTGTGTACTAATATAGAAAATAATTTAGATTTTAATATGCATATTAAACAACTTAAATATAAATTTTGTATATCAATCTTCAGAGGAGAAAATAAAAATTTCTGGAAGAGTAACTGGATGGTGAAAAACAATAGTTTACAGAACAGATTGAATTATATGTCAAAAGTACTCAGCAAACAAGTTCAGTTATTTCAAATATATAAAATATCAAAACATAAGTTGCAAATAAAAAATACTAACATTAGTGTGTCAATTTTTATGTGGCTTGTTACTATTACTTTGTGTGGCTTCTTTTCCCTTTGTGCTTTCCAAAATCTGTAATATTATTCCATTCCCACATATTCTTTGCTATATTTATATATGAAGTATAAAGTCAGTAGCTTTGAATACATTAAAATCAGATTGAAAGTGATATTTCATCACTGAGAAAAATCTACATATATTTTACATATAAAGTATTCAATTTGTAGGTATGATTAGGAAAATTAGGAAGAACTCTGGTTTTTTGTCTTGCAAAATTAGTGGAAAAAATCATAATCCCATTATGGAAGTCTTGTCTGGATACCACTGCCTATGGTCAGTATGCTTCTGATAAGTTGGTGATTTCCACAATGGTTGCTTCATGTTTGCCGTTCATAAAGTGCACTGGGACCCATAAGTTATCAGTGTTGGCGTTGATAAATGATCTTTTCCTCTTAGACTCTGCCAGATCCAGTTTTGTATTAACTGTCATTATTAGGTTTTAGAAGCTTAATCTGATACATAGTCCTTGAAATATAAAAATAGTCTTTATGTTACAAAAGTATTTGCCATAGAGTTTCTTTTTCAACAGTAAGCTTCCCCTGTGGCTCCACCTCCAGCTGGGCAAGGATCTGGTCTGCATTTGAAAGGATTATATTTGTGGCTGTTCGTTTTTCATTCATCTCTCAGAAGCTATTGTTGCAAATCAGAACAGAGAAGCCCCAACTTTCCTCTGATGGTCGCTCCATGCACAGGGCAGCTTTGCTCAAAGAACTAGGAATCCTCATAGACTTTGCCTTTACATAGTAGGCTGACCATACAGGTTTCTAGAATATGGGACTAAGGTGAGTCTCTCCCTATTCTTGGAAAAAATACTGGAAGCTCAGGCCCTTGTCCAGATCCAAATCCTGAGTTCCCTGAATCTTGGATTCAACCATTAACTAAATCCTCTCAATCTGACCTCTAGATCTCGGAATCCATCAACTTTTCTTCAACCCCACTGCAACCAGCCTAGCTCGGGTCGCTGTCATCTCTTGCCTATATAACTGTCAGAGCTTCCTACTATTACCACAGCCTTCAGTCTCACCTCCCACAAATTTGTTGTCTATATTTCAGTGTTGATGAAAAGCAGATAATTTAGATGCTTCCTTTTGCCACCAGTATAAAGCCCAAACTCCTCTACATAGTATAATTTTTCATGTTTTCAACTTATTTGTATTTCTTTGTATTCTCTCTTGAGTGTAAACCTTTGTATATTCTGCCCTTGGCCTGGGAAGCTGTTCTCGGCTCTCCCTCTGTCTCTTCCGTTGCCTTCCCTCCTTACTTCCTGAGAAACCATCTTGGTTGCTGAGTTGAAATCATCCTTTAGACCTAACTCTTGATGCTATGTACTCTGGAAATCTCTGACCCCCAAAACTGAGTTATGTGCCCTGATTATGTGCTCCCACAATATATAGCACTCTGTGTGTAATGGGCTACTATTACCTTCCTAGCTAGACCATAGGTTCCTTAAAGACAAGCTCATTACTGCATCCTCAGCACCTATTTTGCCTAGCACATAACAGTTATCCACTTTATATTTGTTAAATGAATATTGCTTTATGCCCACTTACCTTTTGACCTTGATTTCACTTCTACATTTCATTGACTCCTGGACATTTGGGCTTCTCTCCTCCATGCTACCTTGTGCCCCCATTAAATTTGACATCTAGTCTGACTTTTCCTATTTTGATCTTGGCAGTTGTTCTTTCTTGGATGTGGTTTTTATCAGCCCTCTGGCTCTCTCTGCTTTGATTGCTTTGGAGAGCTTCCCTCACACTAGTACTGCCTGCCAGCTGATGTTGCTTCTGAGCCTGCATGTGTATTGGGCATAGCGGGGGGATGGAGATTGGGTATTTTGTTCCTAATGATCTATTTATTACAGTATCACTATGAAAAGGTAAGCAAACTTGACTTTCCTTTTGACAGCTAGAGAGCTACCCTGGAGCCTAAAACTGTCATCTTAATTCATCATGCCACAGTCACATTTTTCTCACTAGGTGACTGTGAGTGGTAACTCTGCTAGAGTTCTCACCTCTACTGCTCTCAGCCCATTAACTAAAAGCACTATGTCTCCAATCAGCTGTCTACCTTCAACCCTTAGCCCTTGTCTTTATTCAGCAAGTTTTAGGAAGACACAGGGAGAAACAACTGTTTCCTCAACAGCCTCTATCTTCTTTTTTCCAAATTCTAACACAAGGGGTAGAGACAAAAATGTTTTGCCAAATCCTTCCCAAACCGCCAAGATTTTCCTCCCAAGAAATGAGAGTGACTAAGTTTCTCTCTTCTCTGCTTCCTGTTCTGTTAGAATGTTCTTGTTTTGTTTTGTTTTGCTTTGTTTTTGTTTTGTTTTTGTGAGATGGAGCTTCGCTCTGTCACCCAAGCTGGAGTGCAGTGGCCTAATCTCGGCTCACTGTAACTTCCACTCCCCGGTTGAAGAGATTCTCCTGCCTCAGCCTCCAATATAGCTGGGATTGCAGGTCTGCACTACCCCACCGAACTAATTTTTGTATTTTTAGTAGAGACAGGGTTTCACAATGTTAGCCAGGCTGGTCTCAGACTCCTGACCTCAAGTGATCTTCCCGTCTCAGCCTCCCGGAGTGCTGGGATTACAGGCGTGAGCCACCGCGCCTGGCCCTGTTCTGTTAGAATGTTTTATCCTCCTCGAGGGTGACTGTTAACTTTGATTTGGGCTTCCTGTGGAGACAGGCACTCCCATCAGTTTAAGGCATTTTATAACATTCCGCACATTCTTGCTTCCGGGACATTGAATGATTTTTCCTTTTGGAAACTGAATGGCTCAAATTGTACCATATCTTATAATAGCATCAACCTCTGCACTCCCCTCAGAGAGCTCTTCCAATTTAAAGAAAAAATCATGGAAAGTCTTTGTTCATTTGTGACAAAAATTGATGTTTTCCTGGTAGTCAGAAACAGGGCATGAATTTCTTGTTCTAAATATCCAATAAACAAGTTTATGAGTTCATCAGAGCCCTGTAGAAGAAAACTTCCTACATGATCCTCAAATAAGAATGGTGATTTTAATTTTTAGAAAAATTAAAATAGATTTATTTCTACCCCAGAACATGATATCTAAGAATGTCTAAGCAACACTGTGCAATTGAGCCAGAGTAACCTCAGTTAACTTTTTCATACTAGTTCCACTAATCCGCAAAATACTAAGTGTAGTATTAATGGAGATGACTTTGCTTGACTAAGGCAGCTTTGTGGCAGGGACAAAGGAAGTGACCAAAGACCCAGAGAAGTGCTGCCCAATAGAGATAATGCAATCCACATATATAATCTTTATATTTATCTTATTTTCTTTTTGAGACAGTGGCTCTGTCTCCCAGGCTGGAGTGCAGTGGTGCAATCTCAGATCACTGCAACCTCCGCCTCTCAGGCTCAAGCAATTCTCATGCCTCAGCCTCCAGAGCAGCTGGGACTACAGGCACCTACCACCACACTCAGCTAATTTTGTTTTTGGGTTTTTTTGGTTTGTTTGGTTTTTTTTTTTTTTTTTTGGTATTTTTAGTAGAGACAGGGTTTCACCATGTTAGCCAGGCTGGTCTCGATCTCCTGACCTCAAGCAATCCATCCGCTTCAGCCTCCCAAAGTGCTAGGATTACAGGTGTGAGCCACAGTGCCTGACCCACATATATAATCTTAAAGTTTCCAGTAGCCATATTTTACAGAGTAAACAGATGAAATAAATTTAACAATAGTTTCTTTAATCAAACATGCCCCAAATATTATTTCAATATGTAATCAATTAAATATTATAAATGAGTGAGTTCTTTGGCACTAAATCTTTAATATTCAGTGTGTATTTTATACTTACAACCCATTTCAATTCTGAATAGCCACATTTCAAGTACTAAACATTGCAGATGGCTACCACCTACCACATTGGATAACACAGATCTAGAGCCTAAAGAATGTTGCTGTCTCAGGCAACATCAGAGTGGCTATAAAAGTGCAAACAGGATTATAGTTATCCTCACTATGTTCCTTACCGTGCCACTCATAAAGTCCTCCAATACTTAGATGCCAACTCAGGGGAAAAAAAAAAGTTGGAATTCTTAATACAAGTGAGATTAAGTTACCTTCACTTCACAGAATAGGGGCCTAATGTACAAATTAGGTTTAGTTATGAATAAATTAGAAATTTGTATTTCTTATACTCTTCAGTTTGTGGTCTGAGTTCTCTGCCTGTTGTATTTACCTCACAGAGTGGTTTAGATTATTAAATAGGTAAATGTATACAACAATATGGTATAATTTATGAGTCTTAGAAAGAACTCAATAGTCTACCATTTCTTAAATTGATTCAAATCCGGAGATGGCCAAGTCCATCCTATCGTTCTTAGAACCAATAAACTTTCACAGCTGTATATCTCGATATTTCAGGATGTGGGCACAGCAGTCATTAGATGAGAAGATATAAGGGAATAAATTGACTAACTTATGTCATATGAAATTCTGAGAGACTGACATATCTACATCATCTATGAAGACCAGTGCTTAAAATTGGCAACATATGGATACTAAGGAGTACATTAAATATAGGTGTGTAGATTGGTATATTCACTTATAAACAGACTAAACAAAAATGCTGAAAAAATATATTTAGAGCAAAGTGTTTAGATTATCTTAAAAGAGATAAAAGCATCCTAATCACAGGAAACATCCAGGTTCATGTTTTGTTTTTTTTTTTTTACTATATTTGCAGGCACGTGTTTATTTTGTTCTTGTTTAGGTCAAACTTGAGTGGACTCCTTACATTTGTTTTGTCATCAATGTTTAAGTTTAGCCAGTAGGAAAAGGACATTGGAAGCAGAAGCTAAGAAGGAAAGATATGCAGCTAACATTAACCATATGCATAAGAAACTGGATGGAAGAATATAATTATCCACAATTATGACAGAAAAATACTATGGAAATGTCTTATAAAGAAGATTAGGGTTTTTGGAGAAAAGATCCAGGTAACCTGCCTGAAGACACCTAGCATTACGGTTAGGATATAGGTATAATTATTGTAACAAATACTCAAACTAGCAGTAGTATAAACAACATAAAAATGTTTATTTCTTATGAAAATATTTAAGAGTAAGCATTCTCGGGCTCACATGATGGCTCCCCAGTGTCAGACATATGAATCTCTTTATCTTGCTTCCAGTGACATCCTTAGACTAGAGCTAGAGTGGCACCTCCCCTTAGCCTGTCTTTGAGGGTTTTGCCTTGTCCCTTCTTCAGATGTATGCATTTTCCATAGAGCGAGAAATCTTCAAAACCAAGGATGTACGCCTATGTAGAACCTGTTTGGCTCCCCACTACGGTCTAGACCAAGTGCTAGGTACTTGCAATTCAGTATACCCAGTTCAAGTGACCCTGAGTCTGCTTCCAGGGCCCAAGCATACCTCTACCCCAAAGTGGTCTATTACTGGTCTGTACTCCCTTAGGCTCAAGGCAAGGGGTGGCTAAGTGACAACTGTTTGTAGGAAACAGATCTGTGAGCTGAGCTGGATATACATGCCATGAGGTCCTTGCAGTGCAGAATGGAGCTACATTTGGGTAGGGACAGGAGCCAGTGCTAGGTGGGCATTCCTGCACTCACCATATTCTGGTGCATTATTCAAAGGACTTCAAGGAGTTTGCACTTTAACTTGGCATACAAGATTATTTGATGAGATATTTGTCAAGATTCGAGGTTAGGATATATTCTATCTACCAGTTTTCTTGCAGATGTATAACTTTTAAATATTTGTGCCTCTGGTATTTGGTCTTCCATCTGAATTCTAATTCCCAGACCCTAAAAATGTTATTGGTGGGCTTGCTTGAGATTCTACAGCTTTCAACCTAGAATTGATATTTCATGGACAAAAATGGTTCCTTTAGCTCTACCCACCACATCTGCATTTTGGCCAGTAGGAAGGAAAAAAGGAAAGGAGGATATAGATGTTCCTTTAAGGACATAATCTAGAAAAAAACAAAAACAAATCACAACTTTTGGGATGTATAGATTTTTACTGGGGATCCCATATTCTCAGCTAAAAGTTCTGTAACTGAGGAAAAAGCAGAGAATAAATATTGGAGAAGACAATGAGCAGTCTAACACAAGCTGTCTCTTCCAAATGAGTCAATCCCAGAGTTCAATTCAGTTACAGAATCAACTACAAAGTGTAGGGTCATAGGTCATGTGTAGTCCTCTGCATTAGGTAGATGAAGCTTATTATGGTCCAGGAATATGACAATTAAAATCTATTTGTTTCTTCCTCTTCACACCCAAACTTAATAAAAATGGTAGAGGAAGAACAGGGCATCAAAACATGCAGCTGAAATAGGGAAGAGTAGGAAACCCAAGAACAGTCACTGGTTTTTAGTAATCATCATGTCTTGCTGAGGATGATATTGCAAACTGGCAGCTTGGTTAGTTGGTTTGAAAATGCTGATTCTGCTCTCTGAGGAAATTATTTCTCTATTTGTACTGTGGTCCTTCTGAGACATTCTTCCTTGTCCATTTTCCTCCATAATAACTTTAGGAAGTGCTGGAGATCATGTTGCTCTTGGGAAATGTATAACTTTGGAGGTTTGGGCTGCTTTGTAGGTCCAGCTGACAAAGGTTTTTTTCATACTAGATGTGTGTGTTTTGGGGGTAACATATTTTTACCCAAAATCTTAGTAGGCTTACAGTCTACTGGCTTCCAGCTGGTTTCATAAGTAAGTAGCCAAAGATACTCTCTAGTCAGACTTCCTACATTTGGAGACCTTTCCTTTTTTAACTGGACTTGTGCCTTTGCCCATTCCCATTTTATTAGTAGCCTATCTGAGGCCATCCAAAACAGTAGTAGTGCTTGGGAAAGGGCCAACATTAATCTGATCATTGTTTCTGGACTAGACTGACTAGCAGAGAGTACTTATGGTGAGATGTATGAGAGAAGATGTATGAGAGATGTATGGGAGAAGCCTGGACACAGTTTTAGTTTCTGCTAAGGCTTCATCTTTAAAGCTATTTCTTAGCCCCGTTTCAGTTTTGGAAGAAGTAATTAACTTTTTCAATGTTGCATATTTCTAAATTACTAGATTCTTTGTCCAGTAGATTGCAGGCTACATGCAGAGAAAAACTACCTTAAATGTTGTATTCCCTTCGATCTATGCTCACAAACATTCTAGTTCTAGCTTAAGTTCTTCTTTTCTCTAGGATTTTTCCATAAAGCTTCAACAGGCTGCCATGTACACCAGCATTCTGGTTTTTGTTTGTTTGTTTCTCCAGTAATCTCCTAGAGTCACAGGCCATACTCATATATGTTCTGCCTTCCAAGGCATCAGAGGTAACAATTTTCCTAAACATGTTTCCAAAATACTGGTAGAATCACCATTTGCTAGCTTCCAATATCTGTGTCTTTTCTACCTTCTGTCCAACTGTTAAGCCAGGAAGTTATATTCTGTTGTGGCAATCCCAATTCTATTTTTTTTCTTTTGAGACAGGGTCTCACTCTGTCTCCCAGGCTGGAGTGCAGTTGTGATCTTGGCTCGCTGCAACCTCTGCCTCCCAGTCCCAAGCCATCCTCTGTCTCAGCCTCCAGAGTAGCTGGGACCATAGGCATGCATCACTATGGCCAGCTAAGTTTTTTTTTTTGTAGAGATGGGGTTTTTCCATGTTGTCCAGGCTGGTCTCAAACTCCTGGGCTCAAGAAATCCACATGCCTCAGCCTCTCAAAGTGTTGGGCTTACAGGTATGAGCTGGCAACACCAATTCTAGTATCAAATTCAAAATTAATTAGGCTGTAGATACAGTTGTTGTTACAGACTTCTGAAATAACAGTAGTTTAAACAAAATGGTTTATTTCTGTCTCACATGGCAGCCCAGATGAAAGTCGTCCAGTGTAGGAAAGGCAGTTTGCGGACAATTTCCACCTTGTGGATTACAACAATTTCTTCAGCTCTAGTCATCATATCTACATTATAGCCACTGGAAAGGGAAAACTATTAAGGGGAATGTACATTGCTTTCTCTTAAAAACATTATTTATTTTCATAAGTAAACAGTAACTGATTTTTTAGCAACAATTATATGGCTTATGCTCATGTTGCATTAACCAGAACTTAATCACATAACCGCACCTCATTGCAAGGAACGCTGCAAAAGAAAGTCTTTAGCTGGACAGCCGTGATCCCATTGTAACTATGGATGGGAGAAGTTGAAAAGACGGCATTGCCATTCATCTTCTTTACACACATTGAGTGGCTTTCATACTCACTCCATAACAATTCCCTTCTTAGGAACTGAGTAGGCAAGGCTGAATTTAAATGGGTGGTCATACATTCCAGTATGGCAGAGCATTTTTGAAGAACTTCTGTTTAGTTTGGCAAAGAAAATTTACCTACTGGAAAGATCAGTGTGTATTTTTTGGTCTTGAAGATTTTATAATATTTCCGTAGACCATAAAACTAATAGGACAACTATGAACAGAATATTGGAAATGACAGAAGCCAAAAGAGTGTCTCCCAAATAACCATTTGTTTTTTAATCTTCCTTTCTAGACTTGCTTTCTAGAAACAGCCCTCTTCTTTTTTATTTCTGTGTGGTCTTTTATTGATAACACAGATAGAAAGAACATAGCATTAAAATCTGGATTCAAATCTTTTTATTGTAGTCGATGTGGCAGTGGTAATTTTCACCTAGGCAAATACTATTAGACCTGAGAAGGTTTAGGAGTCCCAACTATTCAGCAAACTGTATTCATTTCCTTAAATTGTGAATTAAATAGTAGTGTTCTAACACTAAAATTTATTAATTTCACTATGCATAAAACTAGGCCTGACTGCTAGCCCAGTTGTAAATACAAAGTAGTAGTGGTAAGTGCATAATCTTTGGGTCAGACAGACTATGGTTCAAATGGGACTCTGTTATGTATGTCTTAGACATTCACTTATATATAGAAGGGGAAGCATCCTTTTTCTTATCTCTTGAAATTTCATATTCATGATTTCATCTTCAACTATCAGTTTTTAGTACATATCTCTAGCTCAGATATTTCTCCTAACCCTTTTCCTGCTACATTTCTAATCACCCAGAGAGTTAGGGATAATTATTGAACTCACCAAGGCTATTAGATGGCTAAATGAGATCACATATAAAAATTGCATGACAGTCAAAAGATAACTATTACTATTGTGTTCATGTGGGAAGAACAAATTGATGCCTATCATTTATATTATACCTTATAAGGCATGGTACAAGGTTGTGTGTGTGTGTGTGTGTGTGTGTGTGTGTGTATCTGTAATATTATAATAAAAATCATTCAAATTAACACAGATACACTAGGACATTTTTCTTTAAAAAGGACTTATAATTGAAAAATATCACTCTGCCTAGCCTAGACTTTTGCTTATTTCCTGACCAATACTTTGCATATAATAGGTAGGTAATAAATGTTTGGAATTTGTTTAAATGAATTTCCTAATGTTCAGATTTTAAAATAAATTCAGATTTTAAAATAAATTTCCCTTAAGACTTGCTACCATTAATAAGTTAACATGTTAATATATTAATATATATAAGTAATAAGCTAACATGTTAATATATTAATAGTAACAACATTACTATCCCTATGTCAATCACCATTAAGTACATGACATACATTTCTCATTTAATCTTCATAATTATACTCAATGGGAGCTCTGATTGCTATGTTACAGATTAATACACTGGTGCTCAGAGAGGTTAGCTGACTTATCCACAAGCACGTGGCAAGTAACTGAGAGAGGCAGTAGAGCTCAGGCTGGTTGACTCCAAAGTTAATTTTTGCCCAAAATATTGTACATAAAATTTAAAATATGCATGAAAATAGCAAAATGGTGGTATAGTGGTAGTATTTACATCAATAACACAATGTTAGAACTTTAAAACCATTATCCTCCAAGCCAGCCTGAGAGCCAGTATTTATGGTCTCACTCTCTGAAGCAAAGCATACATGTAGCAATGTATAATTCACCTGCAGTAGGAAGTGTCACTCAAAATTGTCAAGTGTATCTTACTGATGCCTTTTGGCTTCTTCTTGCATTTTCAATTTCATTTGGTTCTAAGAGTGGGAGAACAAAAGAGGAAAAGGTGATTCAAAGAACTAGAGTTCTGATACACTTAATTCTTTTCTTCCCTGTGCCAAGCTTCAAAGGAAAATACTTTCAAGTTCCATCCTTCCTTGACTAACATATGCAGAGAAGCGATAAGTCATCAGAATGATCAAATGCACTGGAGAGATTCTGTGAACAATAAAAAAGCAGCTACAGCATCTCGGCAGATCATTGCTATTATAAAGGAGATTTTCAGTTTACATTTGTAGTAATTGTTTAGGAAGGTGGTCATAAAAATGGTACTGGACTCTTCAAAAAAATCTCATTAGAATGTGATGGGACAGTTTAAAATACTCAGAAATGGAAGCCTGGATAGGGTCACTGTTTTGGCAGTGTATTATTTTTCTATTGCTGTAAAACAAATTACTAGAAACTTAGCAGCCTAAAACAACTTGCATTTAACATCTCAAAGCTTCTGTAGGTCAGACATCTGAGAACGACATAACTGGGTTCTCTGCTCAGTGTCTCACAAGCTGCAACTGAGGTGTTGGCTGGAGCTGCAACCTCATCTGAGGCTCGGGGTCCTCTTCCAAGCTTCTGTAAGGATTGTTAGGATTCAGTTTCCTACAGTTGAAGGACTGAGGGCCTCAGTTTCTAGAGGCCATTCATAGAAAAGCCTCAAAAATGTAAACTACTTAATAGTGAGAGAAAGTAGATTAGTGATTTTCCACAGAAGGAGGAATGGATTACCAAGATGCAAGAGAACCATTTCAAGAGAATAGATTTGTTAATTATCTTGAGCATGGTGAGGGCTTCACAGGTGTATTAAAATTCAACAAGTTCTATAGTTTAAATATGTGTAGTTTATTGTACGTCAATTATATACCAACGGCTTTTTAAAAACAAATATAATGGAAAGTGACAAATGTGCAGCATATACTCAAGTCTTCCTGTGATAAAGAACTGAGACCTCAGCTTGTCACAGTGGAAACTAAATTATGTGGCAGGACAAGATGGCTGCGACTTAATTAGTGAGTATGTATTTTTGAGCACCTGCTACATGCCTTGTTCTATGTTAGGCATTTTCTATGTATTGTGTTATAATACTGTCATGATAACTCTGTGATGCGCTAACTTTGGGTGGCTTAGGTCACTCTTTCTATTAGATAAGTGTTTTAAGAAACTATACACAGGCTGGGTGTGGTGGCTTATGCCTGTAATCCCAGCACTTTGGGAGGCCGAGGCGGGCGGGTCACAAGGTCAAGAGATCGAGACCATCCTGGCTAACACAGTGAAACTCCATCTCTACTAAAACTACAAAAAAAAAAAAAAAAGAAAAGAAAAAAAAGCCGGGCGTGGTGGCAGGCGCCTGTAGTCCCAGCTACTTGGGAGACTGAGGCAGGAGAATGGCCTGAACCCAGGAGGCGGAGGTTGCAGTGAGCTGAGATCACGCCACTGCACTCCAGCCTGGACGACAGAGCAAGACTGCATCTCAAAAAAAAAAAAAGGACACTACACACAAAAACATTAACAACCTTTTGCCCCAATTTGAAATCCAATGTTCCGAGAGATGCCACACACAGCAGGGGACTCTGATTTATAGAATACTATCAACGTATTCTATAAATGTAATTATCTGGATTTGTAATCCAAATCCTCCTTCATAAAAGATAATATATGCACATAGGTCTGAAATGAGCAATCCTAACATAAGATTTAGAAATGTCCAATAGCTATATCACCACAATTTTCAGAGTCATGGAGTGGCATATATATATATATATATATATATATATATATATATATATATATATATGTTTCTCTGGTTCTGAAAGTACAGAATTTAGGGAAGAGAAAGAGAGAAATTTCTCATTCCCCTGATATTTAAGTCTATGAACAACAAAATTTCTAGCCAGCAGAAGGTACTTTATGAAATGTATAAGTTAGCCTAACATTTTGCTACCACTATTTAGCCCAATGGGTGGAAAGGTCAGTGCTGTCAACTGGAAGGGAAAACCATCTTGAGATTGGGTTTTGGAAAGATGTCAAGATCTTAGATAGCATTAACCCTGGAGCAGCGAATTCCCAAATGTGTAAATAAGATGTATGAATAAGGAGGAATATCAGAAGAGAACTTTCAAAGCACTGCTGTAATGCTAAAATGGAATGTTTGGAAGGAGAAGGTAGTGTCATCATTATGTCAGAATAAAAATCAGACGAGTGAGGTGATCCATGACTCTGAAAATTGTAGTTATATAGCTATTGGACATTTCTAAACCTTATGTTAGGATTGCTCATTTCAGACCTATGTGCATATATACATATATATATGTGTATATATATGCATAAGCCATACTACTTTGTGTCTGTGTGCATGCATATATATATATTGCAATAAATATATATATATTTAATATATTGATGCTCTGGGATTCTGATTAAGGCTTCTACTTAAGGACAAAGATGTCTTAATCATTCCCCCAAATCTCCACCATTCCTATATATATATATGCACACACACAGACACAAAGTAGTATGGTTTATGGAATTTCTCTGATCAATTATGCACATGAACAGCAGACACAATGGGAAGATTCTGAAAACTGGCTATTGATCACACAAAGCAGTCTAACCCAACCATGAAGTGGAGCGTAACATGAGTTAAGATATGTCAGGGACTTTAGGAAGGCTGGCTCTTTAAAAATTGTTTCATGTTCACATGTCATGTGTCTTAACTTCATTTGGAAGCTCTGCTCGCTATTAAAAATGTCTCTGAAAAGGTTAACAGGTATAAGTTCAGAACATTTCGAGAGTTGAGGAAAAGCTAATAATGGGGAAAGAATTATTTGGTTTCACAAATTTGTGAAGAAGAAAGTTTACAGTAATTTTTAGGAATGATAATTATAATTTGCAATTATAGTTATATAATTATATGATATAATTATAGTTTTATAGTCTTTATAAAATTATACTGTTTTCTGTTGATAAATCCTTGACATATAGTTACATTGCTTTTTGGTCTTCACTTCCAGTGAAATATTTTTATGCCATAGGAGAATTGTTAATATAGAAATGCATGCAATTTTAGATTATTTCACTGGATACTTAGGAACATACTTAATAAAGAAGGGGTCTTAGAAGTAAGCAACATTTTGGCCAAGCGTGATGGCTCACGCCTGTAATCCCAGCAGTTTGGGAGGTCAAAGTAGGCAGATCACGAGATCAGGAGATTGAGACCATCCTGGCTAAAACAGTCAAACCCCATCTCTACTAAAAACACGAAAAAACTAGCCTGGCGTGGTGGCAAGTGCCTGTAGTCCCAGTTACTTGGGAGGCTGAGGCAGGAGAACGGCATGAACCCGGGAGGCAGCGCTTGCAGTGAGCCGAGATCCTGCCACTGCACTCCAGCCTGGGAGACAGAGCGAGACTGTCTCAAAAAAAAAAAAAAAAAAAAGCAACATTTCAATTGCCGTATCATTAGGCAAAGTCACACAATAGCAAATTACCTAAATCCAGAAAGTAATAATTGGAATCTAACGCAAAACAACATCTCCACCAAAATAAAGGCAAACAAGCAGTTTTTTGGAGTGAATGATGGAAATATACGTTCGATGCTGCAGAACACCTTTTATCTAGAGAGACTTGGTCCAGCAACACAGTCTGAAACTTTGCAAGTATGTTGCAAAATACTTGTTAGACATTTGAACAGACTCCAAATCCCTCTTGGGATCAAATTCCTGTTGTTTCAGATTCCATTATTTTTTGTGGTATAAATTTGTATCAAATCAACAAATAAAATATATGAATATATGTATAAATTAAAGAATTGTTATTCAAATTGGACACAGGCCCAGATTCTAAAATTTAGTTAATAAAAAGTGATAAAAGAAGCTGCTAATGGTTGTAGCTTGGTTTTATGGGACAAATTTTATATGAGGAGAGCTGCTTTCTTTTTTCTTACTTTGCTAGGAGCAAGTGGTCTTTTTACTTGTTTGATATTAGTCATCCTAAATTTAGAAAGCCTTGATTATTTTGCTTGGTTCTCACCTGAGAGTTTTTATTATTTTCATGTATTTGCAATCTTCTCAAAAAAAAGAAAAAAAAAACAGTGAAAAAGAAGAGATACCAGAATGACCTACACATACCGTGTAAGATTACCACATCAATCCACTTACCTGGACCAAGCAATAGATTGTGTTGCTTCTTTGTCTTTGCATATCTTACTCCCTCTGATTAGGACAACCTTCCCTTGTTAACTTAGACATGGACTCCTTAGAAAAGATGATGGAGTTATGGACTCTTTTCTCATTAAAAAGAAAAAAATACACAAAATTTTGCACGAAGTGCCCTGACTTAGACACAGTCCTCTACAAAGTAGTCCTGACATATCCAGACATTGATAGTGTGTCCATGTTTGTCATTGTATTTCAATATTTATTTGACTATCTCAGTATGCTGCACTCCTAGGTGATGAGGGCTTTCCCTTATTCAGGTTTCATTTCCAGGACAGTAAATATTTGTTGAATTCATTGAATGAATTGATTCCTTGAGGTTCAGCAACCTGAGGCTCAATTTGTCTTCAATTATAAATATTTAAGATCAAATTCAAAGACTTGGCACAGAGAGGCATCTCAACAAATGCTGAATGAGGGCTACAACATTTTCATTGCCTGAATGAATGTATGGTACATTACAGTGCAAAAAAAATGTTTTTCATGTGTTAATTTCATAATTAAGCCAAGTTTTACACAATCTCTCTCTCACTTTCTCAATAGAATTGCACAATATAAGGAAGCCACTAAAACATCCACTTGTGCATATATAATAAAATATTGGTGTATATTTAATATATTGATGCTCTGGAATTCTGATTAAGGCTTCTACTTAAGGACAAAGATGTCTTAATCATTCCCCCAAATCTCCACCATTCTGAGGAGCGTCACCAAGAATTTCATCCAGATAGTCCTAGGTTTGCTGTAAAATTGCTGAATTGGCCTTGTTACCTCCTAGATATAATGCCAGCACCAACCCTCACTCTAGGATAATCGAAGAACAGAAAGAGAAGAGAGAAGTTTACAAGTTCTATCTCTCTGCATAACAAATGGCTTAATGGCCAAAATTAATGGCTTAAGAAAACATCAGTGTATTATCTCAGAGATTCCCTGGGTACAGTTCAGCTGAGTTCTCTGTTTAGAGTCTCACAACGCTGAAATCCAGGTTTCAGCAAGACTGCATTGTCATATGGAGGCTCAGCCAGGAAAAGATTTGCTTCTAAGCTTCCTCAGGAGGTTTGTCAAATTCATTTCCCTGAAATGGTAGCATTGAGGTTCTCCTTGTCTAGCTAGATGTTGGTGTGGAATTGCTGTCAGCTTCTAGAGGTCATTCTCGGGTCTTGGCTATGTGGTCCTGCCATTGGCCTATACATCCAATCTTCCTTCATGAAGGGAGGGCCAGTTCCTTTTAAGTGCTAAACTGGTTAGATTGGGCCCATATAGACATCTCCCTTTTGATTAACTCAAAATCCAATAATTTATAATCTATTCAAAGAGTGATATACAATCAGATTCTCAAGTTCTGCCCACTGAAGGAGAGAACTTTACACAGGGCATGTATACCGATGGGCAGGAATCTTGAGGGCTATCTGAGAATTCTATCACAAAGGATATTATAAGAGGTGTTTATGGAGCTCTGCGAGTATAGCAAGAGGTTGCCTGAGATAAGGAGACATGAATCCCATTCTTCACTGCAGTCCTGTCCTAGTGGCCCCGTTGGACAAGAGCAGAGCATGGTAGGGGAGTTCCAGGGAGGGTTTGATGCCCATTCTCTGAAGTTTGTTGGTATATGTAAAACTCATTATTGGTGCCAGCACATTTTCTGCAAAGGAAGAAGACTTGAGGGATTACTGGCAGCAGAGAGGCAATAACAGGTGGTAGTTTGGTGTGTCTTTGGAGAAGATAGAGGGTCATCTCATCCCAGTTCTCAGAGCTCTCAGGGAGAGGGAAAGGGAGATGCCCCACTCTAAGGGAGGTTGGGACACAGTCTACTTGAGAGAGACTAAAGAGAGACAAAAATGCCCCTTTTCGAGGGATCCCAGTGGCTAAGGTGGCTGACAAAAAGCTGAAAACCTTCCCAAGAAAGCATGCACAGCATCTGTGTGGAGACATTCTATCAGAAGAGCAGACAATCAACCTGAGTCGTATTGAGACCTTGGTTGCCTTCTCACCAGCAGCAGGTAATCTATTACCCTAAAAGATCTCTGCCTGCCCTATATCTTCTCCCAATCCCCCAAATCAGGGGTAAGTGAGCTTTGAAATAGGGAAGGGAAGGAAGTAACCAGAATTAGTCCATTCCTTCTCCCCACTCCAAGTATTTCAAGCCACAGGGCTGGACAACTGGGGAGAGAAAAGAGGTGAAGGTAGGAAAGGGAACAAATGAGAAAGCCGATATGAGATCAGAGTCTTAAGCCAGAACTTTTAGTGAGAGGTATGGCACATTTCCAAGAGGTGCTTCAGGAACAGGGAAGTGACATTTGACAAAGCCACAGGAGAAAAATAAAAATATTTCATGTTTGTAACCCATGTTGAACTACTCAATAAACCAAATATACATATATTTAAATTTCCCCCAGCTTCCAACTTTTGTATGTGCAAAGCAAAATTTCCCCCCATGACTTTCAAATTTCCAGAAAACAAATTATATCCCTAAGTCACATATTAGAGTGAATTAGATCCAGATATATTTTCTGAGATCAAGATTTGATAAGGAAGGATAGAATAAAATCCACGCACAGAATATATCAGTGGGATGGTAAAAAAAAGGAATGCCACTAAAATTGCTAATTAGGGAAATAAGCTGAAAAGTATGTCTATCTAGATGGAAAATAATACACAGTTTGAAGTGTTCCCCTGCTGTAGAGAGGACATTAAAACGAGTTCCTGATACTTGTTTCTGATTGCAGCTATGATCTCATGTTCTGCTCAGCATTTAAAAATAATGTGAAGATACATCATGTGAAACTACAAAGACATTTCACAAGAACTCAAGCCAAAAAACCATGACAACATAGCTGATTTTGTACATCCCCCTCTAAAATAAGTTGACTCACCATGAGGTAAAAAAGTAGTTCCTATGATACTCATTCATCTGAATATAATTGTATTGAATGTAAGGTGCCTGCAAAACTTCATGGTAAGAGAGAATTCTACTAATTGTTATTCTTGGATTACTGATCCAACTGACATTCATTCCATTTTTAATTCCCATAGTAAATATAAAACAGTAGGTATGTATGTGTATGTATGTATATCTGTATGTGTGCATATTTGTAAATCATAGCACGTTAACCATAGAATCTAACTTTAGAAAGGTTATGTTCAACTCTAGGCAAACAGTAATAAGATCAAATTAGGATAACAAGAAACTAATCTCTTAAAATTTAACAAAAAGTACCAGGTTTAACAGTAAATATACATTGCTGGAGAAAAACACATGTCCCACAGAAGGAATAGTAGGCTATTAAGAACTAACTTAATTTGTTGGTTTAGCACATGGATAGTCAATACAACAAACAGAACATCTGAACACTGAAATAACTTTTAAGACAGCACCATTAAAATCAAATTTTATTAAAGTTCTTGATTTTAAGATAATGTAAAATTTCAATGTTTTACAACAAATACTTTAAAGTATTTGAAATTATTACTTTAGATATAATAACTATGTTGCTTGGAAGTCCAGTGTACTACATATTTCATGTATGTGCAATACAATTATACACTGTACTGACATAAAATAAGTAGAGTAGACAGCAAGCCACTAAGGAACTGTGAGCCCTTGACTACCCCTTGACAACACAATGGAGGCCAAATTGCATGCATTATGCATGATTTTAAAATGTGATTAGCCATATAAGATTCGTTCTTTTAAGTGCAGTTGTAGCTTTTTATAAAAGAAATTTGGCTAACTTAGGCTATTGTTTAGGTTATGGACTTTTTCTTTCTATTTTGGATAGTTGATAAATTGTTAAAAGTGTATGTCATACGGATATATATATGTATGCATATATATGAACATACATACATATATGTATAAACACTTGCCTGTGCAAAGAATATCTTTTGAAGGTAAGAAACAGGTAGAAGTGGGATGAGAATAGTGTGACTAAGAACAGGGAGGGGAGGCTGTCTTAGTTTGGTTTTCCCCAAAAGCAGACCCTAAATTAAGCACTGGGTGCAAGTATTCATCAGATGTGATGGCAGGAAGCACAATGTAGGAGTAAAGAAAGTGGAACAGGAAAGGGAATAAAGCCAAAGAGTGTGTTAATGAGCACGTTGCCACTGTGGGCAGACAGAGCTCAGTCTCACTGGAGACCTTTTCAGAAACTATGCAAAACACTTCAAACTTTACCTTCCAGAGGAGAGAAAAGGAAGGTTGGGCATTTATCCACCTGCTTCCAACCCTCACATTGGTTGAGAGTGGCCCCAGGATATTAACTTCTCCACACTTGCAATACAGAGAAGACAGACTGGGATGCTGGAGATGGGAAGCTGTCATCATGGCCCCAGAGATTCTTTGGGGTGGGGGAAGGCTGGGAAGAATGTATTTACATTTCTTTGAGTCACCCTGGCTCTGAGTTTCTGCTTGCACTGTTCTGCACTGCTTCACCCCGTGTAGGCCCTGCTTTCCATCCCCAGCCAGTTATTCCCCGCACACTTTCTGTGCAAGGAATTGTATGTAGCAGACTGTATGACAGGTTCAGGACAACAGAGCCTGGAAAACCGAAACAATTTAAAACTGATTTTCTGCATCTCTGTTCTTAAAAGGCGATAGGCAATTTCCCCCTCCCTGCAGGGATTCTCACTGCAATCTCTTGATCATGGTTTCCCACCATGTACTTTACCTTCTCTCTCTCCTCTAAAATCCCTTTCTTTACTGATTCACCATTCCCAGGGTTGAACATTCCTAAGATTTCTTCTGCAGAGTAGTTTGACTTCATGGCTTCCTGCCTCCTTCAGCTGTTCTCAGGACTTCACCTTGTATACCCAAAGTGAGTTAACAATGTTATTTTCTTAACAAAATCTGTTCTCACCCTAAGAGTAACTTTAGCTGTTACTGTTAACAAATTTTGAAGTTATTTTTACCCTGCTGCATATGGAAGGTTGTACATAATAAACTGTCTTAATGATGCAGTGGGTTCTGATAGCATAATTTATTAATTGTATTGATTCAAGCTTGATTCATTTTGTTCTTATTTCCCTACCATAGTCTGTGTTGGAATGTCTACCTCTCGCTTCAAAGTTCTGACCACTGACCTTTTTTAGGTTTCTTTTGTTTACTCAGGGAATCACTGTGTAATGCTTTGTGCTGCAAATTCACTGCCCACAGTATAACTGGTTGTTAACTTTTCTCCTCTTCCATGCCTTTGTGAAGGATTGGGGTTCTTATTGCAGAAAGGAGTTTCTCTGGCTGTAGTTTAAACTGAAACAGCCCTGTTTCTCCTACTCACCAATTTAATCTTCCTTTGACCTTCTGGGTAACACTATGGCACTTGCCACGTAATGCCATTAAAAGCTCCCCAGGCTATAGAAGCTCTAAATATTACTGTTAATCACTTTACAGCTGACATCATGTGCATTCCAATGGCACCAGTTGACTTCCTTTTATAATTATCAGAGGATACATGAGAAATGCCGAAGTTTGAGGAAGACTTGTATTTCAAGCTCCAAATCCTCTACCCCAGGCTGAGATGAGCAGTTAATGTTGGTAAGCCTTTGCAGAAATCGGCGGCTCTGGAAGATTTGTTTTGTTTTGTTTTTGAGACAGAGTCTCGCTCTGTCGCCCAGGCTGGAGTGCAGTGGCCGGATCTCAGCTCACTGCAAGCTCCGCCTCCCGGGTTCACGCCATTCTCCTGCCTCAGCCTCCCGAGTAGCTGGGACTACAGGCGCCCGCCACCACGCCCAGCTAATTCTTTTGTACTTTTAGTAGAGATGGGGTTTCCCCATGTAAGCCAGGATGGCCTCGATTTCCTGGCCTCGTGATCCGCCCACCTCGGCCTCCCAAAGTGCTGGGATTACAGGCGCGAGCCACCGCACCAGGCTGGAAGTTTTAATATTGACATTATCGCTCCTTTACCATGAGGGAGTTTGACTAATGGTTTATCCAAGATTAGAAATTGGAGAAGAAAAAAGTAAAGGCAAGAATCTCTCCAGTCACCACTCTCATCCTCAATCCCCAGGCCAAGATGCTATGTTTACCCAATTATCTTATGAGGAAGAGAAAATCTGATGAAAATACAATTTTAAAAAAGTGCTAGGCCTACCTTTTCTTCTTAACCTAATTTGTAATTTTTCATAATTATTTTCTAAAAGATTCATGCGATTCAAGATTCAATTTAAAAAGTAACATCTAATAAGCCATTAAGCCAGGTTATATGATTTTGAGACAGCACAAATTTACTTGCTGGGGATTAGGTATCTATGCAGAGAGGCTTGTTCATTCTCAGGCATCTCCCAAATTATAATTCTACCATTATTATTTTCCAAATATTTGGCATTCTGTAGACTGACTGGGAGGTCTAGTTATTGCTCTTTGTGTCAACTCCTCTGTTTCTCTCATGGCCAAATGCAGATAAAACTCCCACGCAGTCTAACATCATTGCAGTGACTGGTAACTAGCAACTCTTGTTTTAAAGCACTTAACAATTAGAAGGATTTTATACAAATTACAGTTTATTTTAGAAAAGAAATAAACTAGCATATGGAAAATATTGGATACGATGGTAAAATATATACCATACCACCTGCTTTGTCTAAAATAATCTCTGAAAGAAATGCAAATTTAAAGTGATTATTCCCTAAAACTAAACACATGCAAAGACTTGATTAGCTATTTGTCTATCTATTAGAAAGTAATCACCTCTTAATACTTGAAACAATAAACAAGAAAAACCTGCTTTATACTATGTCACAGACATACAGGCTCAGAGAATAAGGAGAAACTACAAAGCAGGAGAAAAAAATCCACTTTCCCTTTTCTCTTCCTCCCGCCCCGCCATGCCCACCCAGGTTGATTGGTTACAGCTGAAATGTATGGGCTACTTACGCCAAGTCTATGGGCTCAACTGAAGGAGATGATGATGTTAATACTACTTCACACTTGTATAGCATCTTACGGCTTCCAAAGGGCTTTCACGTAGACTGTTTCATTTAGAGAAAAGCTTTGCACAGATGTTTTGTGGACTTGCAAGCATTAAAATTGCTGATTCTGATTAAATTTGTCTAATATTTCAAGTTCTGTTTCACTCTTATTTTATCCTAAATCTGGTTCACAAAGAGATTTTATTATGCTAATGTAAAGTGACAGTCATTTTCCCATGATAGAAGCTCTTCCTCAAATGCAACCAGAGAGTTTGAGTTAGAAAGAACTTTGGAGGAATTGTATTCTAACCATTTGATTTTGTGGATGAAATATCAAGGTTTAGGGAGACTTCATGAACTGCCCAGGGCCAGGCTTGGTTTTCTGCCTTGAAATATGGAAGGTTTGCTGTTACCCCTAAAGGGT
Organism: Macaca thibetana thibetana; assembly: GCF_024542745.1. Lineage (NCBI taxonomy): Eukaryota > Metazoa > Chordata > Mammalia > Primates > Cercopithecidae > Macaca > Macaca thibetana. The sequence goes on along the minus strand of NC_065588.1, from coordinate 67,133,239 downwards.
GCCCTCCTGACTCTTGTCTATGTGGGGGAGAATAAAACTTCAGGGAAAAAATGATGAAGCAAACCAAGCTCTAAGCAGCATGCTGTTTTTGAAACATTTATTTATTTTTATCCTTCCAGTGTTTTAGAAAAATTTTTTTTTCTGAAGGAGATTTATTGAATATTCAAAGTAGGTACACTCCTTTTACTTTTTGTCCAAAATTACCAAATGTCTTTTTCATTTTTTTCATTAAACCAAAGATCATTAGATTCCTAATCAAATGCTATTTTCACTTTTTTTCTCATTAAACTCTTATAAAGAATATGTTCTGTTTGTTTTTTGTTTTAAAGCAAGGCAGGTATTTTAAGCCAAATTTTAAAGTAAAGAAACCTCATACTCAAAGATACATGAACTGTACAATGTCACATAGCTGATTAGTGAAATTCATAAGAATAGAAACCACTTGGTATGATTTTTAGTACAGTTTTTGTTTTGTATTTTGTTTTTTACAACTCATTGTTCACGGCCCTGAAATAGAGTTGAAGATCATCAGATTTTCTTCAAGTTATATTTTTGACATCTTCCTAAATGGTTTGTATAAGGTAATCAATATATGCTATTAAATTGGATTCCAATTGAATTTTGTAATATGCACACTTATTTGTAACAATGCCTGACTGTAACATTATAAGTTTCTTTTTAATATTATTCCTTATTTCTAGAATTTCTAAAATGAGGTTGGGTGCAAGAATTTTGTATAACATGAATGTATTAAATTCTAAACCAAAGATTTTACATTTATATTAGATATGGAGTCATAGGGTTGTAAAAGACCCTAACTGGAAATCGGGTTTCTAGTATTTAGTATGTGTCTATCATATGCCATATCTTATTTCCTCAGTGTAAATAACCATAGCAAACCTGAGCAGTTCCTAATCTTATCTCCTTTTTTAACGGTAAGGAAACTGAGGCTCAGAAAACTGAAATAACTTGCCCAGAGTCCCATCTCTACATGATTCCAAAGTTCATGCTCTCTTGACAGTATTTCTCATCTTTCTCAAAAAGCACACCTGAACTACAAAGAAGCACATCTCAGTACATAAAGAGAATTATTTCAGTCAATTCTGAGAAAATAAAAGAAAAAAAAAACACTTGCTTTTGGCTGAATAGGCCTGCAAGATGTCTCTTTAGTTACATTCCTACTCATTTTATGCCAACAAAATACAACATATTCCAGAATACCTGGCTAATATTACATAGTGGTCTCTTTCAGACTAATAGGATTAATCTTATTTTTAATTGAGTTATAAAAAGCATCCTTTTCCTAATGGTTAATTTGTCTTTATTAAATTATATTGTTAAGTATGTGTTAATAAGAACAAATTAACCATTATTATATAAGCATATATATGTATGTATTAGCATATTTATTAATAAGTTAATTTCTTAAAGAAATAAAACTTGCATTTTGCGCTGAGTTTACTGTCATTTAAATCAAGACATAGAAGTTCACTGTTCAAAAATATCAGTGAAGATTATGACAAATAGCTGAAGATCTATATCCTCAAAATTACATTTGTTATGCATCTTTAAGTTTAACCTCTGAAGGTTAGCACTGTTATTGCCTGTGTGTGCTTTCATAGACATATAACAGGAATTATTTTCTTTTAAAAATGTGTGTAAACATTTTGACACATGTGTATAATATAGCATATGCACAGAAAGATACATTTAAATGTACAGAATACTGGATTATTATGAAGTGAGCTTTAGTACAATGACTAAATGAGACAAACACTGACAGCATCCCTGAAGCCCCATCCCTATGTATTCGTTGCCTATTCTTTTGAGAATTTCTTCTTTCACTTGATATTATATTAGTTAATTCTACCTCTGTTACTATATATTGCTCCAATTTCTCATTTTTATTGCTTTATTTTATTCATTTGTTTGAAATCTTACAATGTTTATTTATCCACTCCACTGTTGATGGCTATTTAGATTATTTCTAGTTTGTTGCTATTACGAGTCAATGCTGTATAAATATTCTTGTACATTCTTCTGACACACATATAATTACATTTCTCTAGAGTATATGCCCAGGAGTAGAATTTCTGGGCTGTGGGATATGTGTATATTTCAATTTAATAGGTGATGTTCCCAGTTTTTTAAAAAACAATTTTATAAATTTATATATCTGCCATTCATAAATGATAATTCCTGTTACTTCATAGTTTTTAAAATACTTGGTACTTGTTGTTCTCAGACTTTTAAATGCTTTTTCAGTCTGGGGAATATCTGCAGTAGTTGGTATCTTCTTTTAGTTTCAACTTACTGTTTTCCAGAAAGCTATTAAGGTTTGACATTTTGTCTTATGCTTGTTGGTCATTAGGATTTTTCTATTTAGTGTTATGCCTGTTTATGTTTTCCTCCATTGTCATGTTTAATCTTACTTTGCTTACTGATTTTCGTAAGTTCTCTATTCAGTGTATAAATCCATTATCAGTTATATATTTTGAAAATGGTATCTCCCCTTCTGTGGCTTTTGATAATTCTCCTTTTGATGTCTTTTGAAAAATATAATGTAGTTGAACTCTTTTTTGAGACCAATATACCCTAAATCCCAACCTTTACAAGAACATTACAAAAAACAAAACTGTGAGCCAATTTCTCTCAAGCACACAGATGCCAAAATTCTAAACAAAATACTAGCAAATAAAATTCTGTGATACACCACTGCTCAGTGAAATAAAAGAGGACAAAAACAAATGGAAGAACATACCATGCTCATGGATAGGAAGAATCAATATCATGAAAATGGCCATACTGCCCAAGGTAATTTATAGATTCAATGCCATCCCCATCAAGCTACCAATGAGTTTCTTCACAGAATTGGGAAAAACTGCTTTAAAGTTCATATGGAACCAAAAAAGAGCCCGCATTGCCAAGACAATACTAAGTCAAAAGAACAAAGCTGGAGGCATCATGCTACCTGACTTCAAACTATACTACAAGGCTACAGTAACCAAAACAGCATGGGACTGGTACCAAAACAGAGATATAGACCAATGGAACAGAACAGAGTTCTCAGAAATAATATCACACATCTACAGCCATCTGATCTTTGACAAACCTGAGAGGAACAAGAAATGGGGAAAGGATTCCCTATTTAATAAATGGTGCTGGGAAAATTGGCTAGCCGTAAGTAGAAAGCTGAAACTGGATCCTTTCCTTACTCCTTATACAAAAATTAATTCAAGATGGATTAGAGACTTAAATGTTAGACCTAATACCATAAAAACCCTAGAAGAAAACCTAGGTAATACCATGCAGGACATAGGCATGGGCAAAGACTTCATGTCTAAAACACCAAAAGCAACGGCAACAAAAGCCAAAATTGACAAATGGGATCTCATTAAACTAAAGAGCTTCTGCATAGCAAAAGAAACTACCATCAGAGTGAACAGGCAACCTACAGAATGGGAGAAAATTTTTGCAATCTACTCATCTGACAAAGGGCTAATATCCAGAACCTACAAAGAACTCAAACAAATTTACAAGAAAAAAACAAACAACCCCATCAAAAAGTGGGCAAAGGATATGAACAGACATTTCTCAAAAGAAGACATTCATACAGCCAACAGACACATGAAAAAATGCTCATCATCACTGGCCATCAGAGAAATGCAAATCAAAACCACAATGAGATACCATCTCACACCAGTTAGAATGGCAATCATTAAAAAGTCAGGAAACAACAGGTGCTGGAGAGGATGTAGAGAAATAGGAACACTTTTACACTGTTGGTGGAATTGTAAACTAGTTCAACCATTATGGAAAACAGTATGGCGATTCCTCAAGGATCTAGAACTAGAAGTACCACATGACCCAGCCATCCCATTACTGGGTATATACCCAAAGGATTATAAATCATGCTGCTATAAAGACATATGCACACGTATGTTTATTGCGGCACTATTCACAATAGCAAAGACTTGGAATCAACCCAAATGTCCATCAGTGACAGACTGGATTAAGAAAATGTGACACATATACACCATGGAATAGTATGCAGCCATAAAAAAGGATGAGTTTGTGTCCTTTGTAGGGACATGGATGCAGCTGGAAACCATCATTCTTAGCAAACTATCACAAGAACAGAAAACCAAACACCGCATGTTCTCACTCATAGGTGGGAACTGAACAATGAGATCACTTGGACTCGGGAAGGGGAACATCACACACCGGGGCCTATCATGGGGAGGGGGGAGGGGGAGGGGGGAGGGATTGCATTGGGAGTTATACCTGATGTAAATGACGAGTTGATGGGTGCTGACGAGTTGATGGGTGCAGCACGCCAACATGGCACAAGTATACATATGTAACAAACCTGCACGTTATGCACATGTACCCTAGAACTTAAAGTATAATAAAAAAAAAATTCTGTGATACATATATGAAAATCTATATAATTTTTGTTTGTATATGTGTATACACACATACATACATATATCAGACCATGTTAAGATGTTTTTCCCCAGAGACAAGGGTAGTTTAGCATTTTTAAAAGATAAATTAATATAATTCACCACATTAACAGAGGAAAGAAAAAAAGTCATAGTCACCGTGATGCAAAAAATTAATGTGGTATCATTCAACACTCATTCAGCAAACAAGAAATAGAAGGAAACTTCATTAATTTCACAATGGAAATCTTAAAAAAAATAACATGAGCAGACATCATAATTGATAGCAAAAACTAAAAGGTTTTCTCATGAAACCAAAAACAAAATGCCTATTATGATAATTTCTATTCAACAAAGTAAAGAAAGTCCTTGTCAATTCCATAAGGAATATAAAAATAAGTAAAATGAATAAAAATTAGAGAAAGAAATACAATTGCTATTATTCATGGAGGAAATGGTATACATAGAAAATACAAAAATAAAGACAAATTATCAGAATTAATATATGAATACAAAGTCAATATATAAAATCAATTAAATTTTCACATACTAGCAACAAATGGAAAACACATTTTTTAAAAGTGAAATTATTATAATAGTATTATGAAACAAAAAATATCAAGAAATTAAGTTGTCTAGATTCTAAGCTAAAAACTATAAAACATTACTGAGATTTACTAAAGACTCAAGGTATTAGATCTTTATGTAAGTTTATGCTCAAAACCAAGCCATTTTTTCAATTTTTATTTCTTTTGAGTGAAACTCAACTATATGCAAGATGTTGTAGGCAACATGAAGATGAATAAAGCTTACTGATTTTTTTGGCCAGAGGGAGATCAAACTACACTTAAATGCTAAATTAGAAAACATTATAATTATAGTAACACAAATAAAGTTCTGTAAAGTATTCAGAAGATAAGGTTAATTCCTGCTGGTAGAATCAAGGAAGGTTTTACTGATGAAATGTAAAATGTCCTGATTTTTTTTCTTGTGGTTAAATTGTGAATCTCTTCCAGCTAGAAGCCTTTCGTTTCTTCTCTTGAATGAGGTGATGAATGTCCAGTAGCTATTTCAGTGCCTGACACAACATAGATACTTAAAAAAATGCCTCTGTATCCTCTGGTCAGAACAACCAAAGTTAGTTCTGGCTATAGTAGGGAGACTTTCAACCTGCTGAAAGCTTCCATGATATAATAAAAAATCGTCTGCTCTTCAAGCCAATTTAATACAATTTTTCTTTACCTGGAACTTCCCTTCCCCTTCATGCCCCTCTCACCTTCTATACATACCTGTGTGTAATAAGAATCCTCATCTTCCAGTTGGGAAATAACTAATATATTTGTTGAAAGCCTGTATGCACCAGGACCAGTTCTAAATGTTTTACATATATTATCTCAGTATTTATTAAATGTGATGGTATCAAATTCTCTCATATATGCTCACACCAAAGTGTGCTTCTACTAGAGTGGATAGCATGGCACAAAACTGAGATCAATCATTTAGGCTCTGGAATCAAACTGCCTGAGTTCAAATCTCAGCTCTAACATATACTAGAGATGTGTCTGTGAACAAGTGAACTTACTGGCTTTTTTTTTTTTTTTTTTCACTTCAGTTTTCTCATTTGTAAGGTGGATATGATAATGGCATTATTGTGGACTGTGGTGGATTGTATTTTCCTAAAATGCTTAGAATAATATCTCCCATCCTTCACGTTCTTCTTACAGTGTGATTTTGCTACTCCCTCTCCAAGAAGTAGAATATACATTATTTCTCCTTGACCCTGGGAAGAACTCTGACTGTCTCACCAATAAGGAATGACAGAAGTAGAGGTAGGTGACTTCCAAGGCTAGCTCATAAGACTGTGCAGCTTCTGCCTGGCTTTCTTTTAAGATGCTCACTCTTGGAACCCAGACACCATAAAGAATCCTAGACATATAGGTCAGCAGACAGATCCAAATGAAGTCCCAGACAATAGCCACTATTAAGTGCCAGCGATGTAAGTGGGGGAGCCTTTGAGATGACTACAGCCCAGGCACTATCTACTCTAACTACATAAGAAACCCTGGGTAATAACTGCCTAACTAACCATGAGGGTTAACCAAGTCAACCCCCCAAACCATGAGACATAGTAGTAAAGTAATTGCTGTTGTTCTAAGCCACTAAATTTTGAAATAACTTATCAGGAAGCAATAGATAATTGATACAGATCAGCTGAGATTTTTGGCTCGAACTGCTAGAAGTGGCTTCTTTATGCAGCCTGGACTCCCTCACAGCATGGTGGCTGGATTTTAAGAGCACATATTCTAGCAGTTCCAGGTGAATGCTGCATTATCCTTATGATCTATTCTTGGAAGTTGCATTGTGTCATTTTCACTGTAGTCACAGATTCACTCAGATTTAAGGAAAGGGAACACAGATCCCACCTCTCAATGGGATGGAGATAGGTGTAAACATCATGTTATAAGAGCAAGTAGGATGGGAAATTTTGTTGTAGCTGTCTTGAAAAATACAGTCTTTATGTGGAACATAAATAAACTGATCTACAGCCACTTTTAGAATAATGCCTGGCAGCATTTAATAAATGCTAGTTGTTATTCTTATTGTTCCAAAAATATAATGTAGGACTAATGGTGTAAAAGGAAAAGCAATTGGGGAATAATTAAGTCAATGAGTAATTAAAACAAGAATAAATGTGGACTGTCCCAGGCATCCTAAGGTACAATTTCGCTATGTTTGGCCCTATTCCATGTCTTGATCCCCTTTCATCCTCCTTAGGAGTATCGTTGTTATAAAATTCATTGCTATGGAGTTCATGTGCATCCATCTAGAATGTTTCTCTGTATTTACATTTGTAAAATTATACAGTTTTGTTTTTCATTGTATTTTTCCCACAATATCGCATTGTATTATACTCATTTGTGATCTGCTTTTCATTGTTTTGATTTTTGTCCTCTTTATTTTTACCTAACCATGACTTAAGAGATTTGTCATGCTAGTATAGAAAAAAATCTACTTCATTCTTTAGTTCCCATCCTTACAATAATGACTATTCCATTTGATTCCAATTTTTATTCTACAAAAAAATCTAAGGTTCACACATTTCCAATTTTAACACAGCTTGCCAAGTTGTCCACCAAGATGGCTGTGCCAATTTGCACTGTCCTTTGCTGTGCAAAGAGCACACATTGTCCTACTTCCTTGTTGACAGTTGATATTATTAAACTTTTGCTTTGGCCTCTCTGTGAGATTAAAATATGGTGAATCATTTTAATTTTAATTTTTCTAACTGTTAGTAAGGTAGGACATAGTTTTATGTTTAGTGGTCAGTTGTATATTTGTTTATATCCCTTGCCCATTTTTTGCTTCATTGTTTGTCTTCAGTTTATTGACTTTGAAGGGTATATAGACATAAAACACATAATACTCTCATATTTTACTGAATAATAATTGATTATCTATATACATGTTGACATGCTCCCAAGGTAATGATTATTTTTTCACTTAACTTTAAAATTCAATTTAGACAAATGTATCATTCTTTTTATTATGGGATTTCTTTTTTGTGTTTTGCTAAGTAAAGCCTTCCTTACCTATAAAGCCAGAATACACTGCACTGTATTCATTACTAAGAATTTAATATTTTTATTTAATTCAGCCCAACTTTATTTCATTTTATGATTTGAAGTAGAACTCCACTTCTCTATCCTTTCATTTTCCCAAAACATTGATTCAGCTCATCATCTTTTCCCACTGATTTGAAATGCCAGCCTTTGATGTACATTAAATTACCACACCTAAGTAAAGTTAACAATTTTCCATATTTCCAGAATGGAAAGTTCAGAACTCAACTCAGATATATAGATAATTCATGTTGTCTTGTACCATGCTGCTTTGTCATTACTTTAATTACATCTCTATACTTTGTTTTGGTGACTAGTTGAATGTATCACTTGTTTGCTTTCTTCATTTTCAAGATTATCCGGGTTTTTTTTATTTTTTATTTTTTTGGAGATGGACTCTTGCTGTGTCACCCAGGCTGGAGTGAGTGCAGTGGTGTGATCTGGGCTCACTGCAAGCTCTGCCTCCTGGGTTCACGCCGTTCTCCTGCCTCAGCTTATTCTTAAGTATTTGCTCCTCCATATGAACTTTCAAATCACATTTTCAAGTTTCATGAAATATCTTGGGGGCCTTGATTGGGGTTTCATTTATTTTATGAAACTTGAGTTATTAAAATACAACATTGAGCATTCCTATTGATAAATATAGTTTATTTTCCACTTGTTTCTCTTTTAAGGCCTTCATAAAGCTTTATAGATTGTGCCATAACTTGTTGCTTATTTATAACCTGAAAAATGAGATATTTTAAAAGTATAATACATATCTAATCTGTTTTTGTTTGTGTAATGGGAAGCTATTAATTTTTGTATGCTAATATTCTGCCTGGCCCACCTTGCTGACTCTTGTATTAGTTCACATACTTCTAAGTAAATGTCTTTATCTGTTCTTTTTCAATCTATTTACATATATAGTTATTTTTATTCCAATCCATATACAATTTGTTTATTGTTTTGGATATTTCCACCTACAGAGTGTTGAATTTTAGTTTTATTCATTTCTATTCATCTAAATGTTCTACAATAAACCATTATTGCTCTTAGAGTTAGAAAAAAAATCAGTGTCATTTTAAAAGAATAATACCTTCTTTAAAATATTGAAATGCTTTTTAATGTCTTTTCATCTTTCTTAAGTATCCCCAACTTTTAAAAAATGTATATTGGAGAAGATAATTAAATATTGATCTTAGAAAATATAAGTCAGTGTTTTCTACTAATTTATCTAAATAATCATTGTCATATTTTAGTTTTTTTATCAATGAATTCTTTTTTAAAATACTAAACCTTAATATTTGTTCTGAGTCTATGTAAAGTTACTTTGTAAAGTTTTATTTTCAACATATTTACTTTTGATTTTGAATACTATTGACTTATAGCTCCATCTGAATTCTAAAGATGTTCGTGATACTGCTCCTTCCTGAGACTTAACTAGTCAAGCTAGCTTTTCTTGAAACTTATCAGCAGCATTGAAGAACCATTATATTTGCTTGAAGTTTGGTCTTATTTATTTGCGTTTGCATTACTCTACCTAATTGCTCCCTTGTGTGTTTCATTTCAACCATTAAGTTCAGTGATTTACTTTAGCAAATTGTTTATGGAGAGTTATCAGTTTCTTTCTCCAAATTTCCACATTTACTCTGGTTTATTTTCTTGTCATTGTGTATGAATGTATATGGGTGTGTGTCTGTCTGTATATGATATACATAAGTGTATATGTAAACATAGTTTAACTTATACACACACATACATTAGTGTATATCAGTTTTTCTCAAATGTGCTCTCATGACATCTCAGAGAACATCTGGAATCATTTACTGTAAAAATGTTTCCAAATATGTTATGATATGTATTTTAAGTACAGAACTAATATTTCACCTTTAATTAAAAAGAATGTGCTCAGAATATTACAATAACACAATAATGCCTATGGATATTTCAGTAGGTACAAGCTATTGCTGACAATCCTTGCCTCCTCCATTACTAGTGACTTGTTATTCTCTGACATAAGGTCATTTGATAGTTGTTTCTATGAGAATGAGGTTCATGGATTTTTTTTACTTGTAGTGAGCATTGTCCCTGTTATATGATTTGGGGCATGTATAGAAGGAAAGGAAATAAAATGTCACTAGACCGTTAACCTGTAAGAATTCTCTGTCCTTCTTTTTTTGTGTGTTGCCTATATCATCCTTAGTTTATAAATCTATGCAGTGGTGGGATATTTGCTTTCTCTAAAGTAGTTGAATCTACAAAGTCCAACCCCAAGAAAATAATTATTTCCTATGGGTAATCATGACTGATTTTAAGAGCTGCTTTCAGCTAGAAGTGCTATTTTGGCTTAAGCCAGACAAAATGACATTTTTCCAAATACTACCCTTGAAAATAAAAATCCGCAAAATAGCTAAAAGAGAATTGTAACATTCCCAGTACAAAGAAAAGATAAATGCTTGAGGTGGTAGATATCCCAATGACACTGACTTAGTCATTACACATTGGATACACGTATCAAAGTATCACATGTACCCCCAAATACGTGCAACTGTGATATACCAATAAAAATACAAAGAAGATTAATTTTAAAAAGAAAATAAAAATCTGTATGAAATAAACTGAAACTATTAATAAATGTTAATAGCAATTAAGAGCCATTGCAATTTGTTTTCCTGAAAAATAGCTTCTGTTTTTAACTAATTCAGTTCAGCTAAGCAATTATAACCTAAGTGTATTATTACCATTGGGGAAAAAGGTATTTCAAATATTTGGGGAGTATTTCAAATCACTTTCTCTCATTTAGTACATTATTTAACTATTTCTGTACATGTGATGATCACTCATGGGAGTATATTTCTAAAGCGTCTTTTAGAAAAAGTTAATTATCTAAAGTGGGAAAATTTTTTATCAGTAAAAAATTCTCCAGACTTAGATTTTTTTTTTTTTCTCAATCTCTCGGCACAGACATTAATAAAGTTGGCTCAAGGAAGTGGTTTGGATATTTTGATTACTAACTCAAACTCTCAAGACAGTAAACAACATAGGTTGTTCCATGTTGAATAGAAGATTACAAGTACAATTTTCAACAAAGTTTATGTGCTTCTTTTAAATATAGAATAGTAGGCACTGATTTTTATTTACATGATTAACACACAGATTAAGAACTGAACGCATGTTATTGCAATCTCTGGGACTAATTGGGGCAGAAAGTTGTTATTGATGAAATACCACATGAATATATTGAAAGAATATGTCCATTTTAAGATTGTGGCCAATTAAAGATAATGAAATAGCAAACTGAAAGTAAAAAAATTGAGTCAATCAAAGGATTTGAGTTCACTCCCCACTGAATTGCCTGGTTGGTGTGGTGTCATGTAAACACAGTCTTAGTTTATTCCTTTGTGCTGATGGGGTTGACATAAGTAAAACTTAATTTCAAAATATAAGAAAGACTACAAGTTTCTTTGACAGGTACTGGAAGTTTTTCAACTCCTCATCTCTTTCTGGGCTGTTGAATCAGTTACTCTTTGTGGTTTTGACTCACTGACAGTTGGAAGAAATTTGAGAAGAAATTCTTCAGGCTGTCATTTCTTCTCCATTAGAGCTAATCTTTGCTGGATTGTTGGCAATATCACTTGACTTAAGACTATGGTGAAGTTAAAAATGAATTTCACTTATTCTCAGACTGCATAACACTATTGCATTGATAGGTTGTTGGGAAAACTATGCAGGTTCTATTGGAGTTAGAGTTGTGCTGTTCAAATATAAATGTTTTCTGATTTTTTTTTAATGATGAGAAAACATTAGAGGCTTTTGGGGAATTGAATTTTAGTGGAAGAATCTGACCCAAAATATTTTGCTATTGTAAAAAAAAAAAAAGAGGAGATTTTTCTTTGCCCTTAAAAATCACATTTTCATGTGTGTCCTGTAGTCTGCTTTATTGCCAAGAACTTTTCACAGTTTGATCATTAAAAAATGTGGGACAATAAATGCATCCCACACACTGGCCCAAGCAATGTCTTGGATGCAGTAGTGTTACCTTCTTGTTAAGAAAGAAGCGTTAAAGTAACTTGTGAAAGGTGGAAATGGCTCGGCCATTCATTGTTATTAGATCTTCGGTTGGCTGATGGGATCATGAGCACAACATGCTGTGATAAGTTTCTGGAAAGTGCATTCACAGAGCAGCACTGATCAGTGAGTACTCAGAGGTCGACTGGGTGTACACTTAACTCTTAGTCCCAGTTAATCTCACCTGGGCTGGTCTCTCTATTTAACACCAACCCAACTCATGTTAATTTTGTGGCTGTCTCTCAAACAATGAAAAATAAAATGGCTTCATACCTCTGAATTGATGGATTCTTTGCTGTATATATAGTTCTAGATTATTTAACTGAAAGGGTCATGAAAATCTAATTTACTCATGTAGTGTTGAGTAAACAAAGATGGAGGTTGTGACTTGCTCAAGGTCACACAACTGGAAGCAGAATGAGGACAGTTCCAACATAAAGGGCTTTTCATCATCAGAGAGTGGGCCCAAAAAGTGAGGTCTCTTTCCAAAGCCCTTTTCCTTTTCTGACAGTGGTCTGATATGTCAAGAAGAGAGCATGTTTGGTTATCAACCCTGAATCATCTGTATATGTTTGTTTTGAAAACGGTAACCCTATGTGTTAGATCACGCATCTGCCCACATGATCACACTAAAATTCATTGGGAACTTAGAACACATGAGACATTTACTGGAAAGAAAAGTCATCTTCTACTCAGCTCTTAAATAAATCCATTTATCTGTAGCACTGCATTTCATATCTGCCCATATTTTCTCTTTATGTTAGCGGAAACTAAAGCTAAACAAGGTTTGAAAGCTTTAAAATATGTAAGCTAAACTGATAAGACTAATGACTGACATAAGTAGTTAAATGACATGGTTAAATGGTCATGATATAAACCATGAATATCAAATTGCCTGGCACCATCCTTTTTTTTGCAGTGGTTCAGATCCAAAGAAGGAATCCTGGAAAGGACATAGGAATGAATAAACTGAACATGGACAAGAGAGTGTTTAAACAAGGATTTTTTTCCCACTAAAATGAATATGTATTTGTTGATTTTTTTAAAAAATTAATTTTATTTTCCTTTTAAGTTCTGGGATATATATGCAGGATGTACAGGTTTCTTACATAGGTAAATGTGTACCATGATGGTTTACCGCACCTGTCAACCCATCAGTTAGGTATTAAGCCCTGCGTGCGTTAGCTATTTATCCTGATGCTCTCCCTGCCATTCCTCCCTGACAGATCCCAGTGTGTGTTTTTCACCTCCCTCTGTCCATTTGTTCTCATTGTTCAGCTCGCATTACTAGGTATATGCCCAAATGAATATAAATCATTCCATAAAAAAGATACATGCACATGTATTATAGCACTATTCACAGTAGCAAAGACATGGAACCCAAATGCCCATCAATAATAGACTGGATAAAGAAATGTGGTATATACACCAAGGAATACTATGCAGTCATAAAAAGGAAAGAGATCATGTCCTTTGCAGGGATATGGATGGAGCTGGAAGCCATTATCCTCAGCAACTAACACAGGAACAGAAAACCAAACACTGCATGTTCTCAGTTATAAACAAAAAAGAATTTTTATTCTCTATCCTGGAAAGCAAAAAGATATGGACAAGGGCAGATAGCTTCAAAAAAGTATCAGGTGTTTAGAGATCTGCATTTTGTACTTGGCTGGAATTCAAAGAGTGGGTGTCAGGGGAACCTGCCTAGAAGAAGGGCTTGAGGGAATTTTCATCATCCTGTTTGGGGAGGTTGCCCAACCCTATGTGCAAATCCCTCCCTATAGGCAGTCTTAAGGCCAGAAGGAAGTTAGCCTCATTCCAAATGCAGCAAGAAAAGACAAAAGAGAACATTTGATACTGAAAACAATTTTAGGAACCAAGAGAGGGAGACAAAAAGGCAGAGGGAAACAGATATCAGTATCAACTGTGGAAATTAACGTCAAAAATTGAAGCCCCAAATTGGATGACCTTGACTCTTGAAACTCTGTGACCTCAGTTTATCTGTGACTTGTTTATAAAAATAGAATGTGTCCTTTTAAAAAAACAAAGGGACACATATCTAGAAAACTTCTTTCTGTCTCCAGGGATCTTCCATGATTAGATATTCTGGACTAAAGAAAGCTACAAAGTTCTTACCTGAGAGTTTAAAAATATAATCCCTTTATCAAAACAGTCAGAAACTATCACCCAAACTCTCAGCTTTTTAGTATTATGACAGGTGAAAAAAAGTTCTTTGTAAAATCTGCCACATTAAATTTGCTAAATTGTTCAGGCATGTAGTCAATAATAAAGCAAATGGAAAAAAAGAGACATTCATTACGAGAAACTATTAGTTCTTCCTTGATTTAAGGAAATGAGTTTGACTAACCAACTCCAGCTTGCCGTGTTCTTTCTTTATTTAAAAGGCTACCATGTAACAGAAAACTGACTTGGCATACTGATCAAGCTGGTGTTCTGGGTTCAATCATTTTGTGGGTCAGTTAGCTTTGTTGTACTTTAAATTCTGGCTAAGCATTTCCCCTATGTATACTTTGGTTGGAGACAGAAAGTAGAATAATATGTAAAAGAATCAAAGCCATCCCTACTACTGGAAAAGCAAATAGATGCCCTCAAAATGTGCATCATACATTGGTTGATGGTTTGTTGGCAGCATTGTCTTTCTGCAGAAAGATTACCAAAAATAAAATGACCTATCAAAACATTAAAATCAAAATTTATTTAGATTTTTTTAAAAAATAGAACATACGGCCGGGCGCGGTGGCTCAAGCCTGTAATCCCAGCACTTTGGGGGCCAAGGCGGGCGGATCAGGAGGTCAGGAGATCCAGACCATCCTGGCTAACATGGTGAAACCCCGTCTCTACTAAAAATACAAAAAACTAGCCGGGCGTGGTGGCGGGCCCCTGTAGTTCCAGCTACTCAGGAGGCTGAGGCAGGAGAATGGCGTGAACCCGGGAGGCGGAGCTTGCAGTGAGCCAAGATCGCGCCACTGCACTCCAGCCTGGGTGACACAGCAAGACTCCATCTAAAAAAAAAAAAAAAAAAAAAATGGAACATACATCCAGATTATATATACCATAGCTTGTGGAAGCATCCACAGGAAAAAGATATGTTAGATTCAGTGCAACACTTTTTTTTTTTTTTTTTTTTTTTTTTTTTTTTTTTTTTTTGTAGATGGAGTCTCACTCTGTCACCTAGTTTGGAGTAAAGAGCAGCGATTTTGGCTCACTGCAAGCTGTGCCTCCCAGGTTCAAGCGATTCTCCTGCCTCAGCCTCCCGAGTAGCTGGGACTACAGGCATCCACCACCATGCCTGGCTAATTTTTGTATTTTTAGTAAAGGTGGGGTTTCATCATGTTGCCCAGGCTAGTCTCAAACTCCTGACCTCAAGTGATCTACCTGCCTCAGCCTCCCAAAGTGCTAGGATTACGGGCGTAAGCCACCGTGCCAGGCTGCAACACATTTTTAATGTTGTCACACGAGCAACAGGTGATAATGTTAATAGCTTCTCTATTGTTGGTGGAGCCTTATAAGTTGGCTTTAATCAAGCAATGGCTTACCCCCAGAATTCTTTTTTTTTTATTATTCTAACGACTTCTTAAATCTATGCACATACACTTTAAATTCAAAATAGGTTCTTGGATGAAAAATGTTATACATTTTTGTGTAATTGTATAAGTAACAGTTGCCTAAAGATAGAATGTAAAACTTCTTACAAGTGGAACAGACATCCAGGTATAGATTTACCTCTAGAGCTGCAGTTAACTACTACACTTGCTTCCCTAAGGGATTGCTAAGCATATTAGGTTACTAGTCTATGAAGCATTTGCCCGGAATGGTCAACGTATGTGGAATCTCTTAGGTCTGTGTTGAAATATGTATGAAATTACAGCACTTTGAAAATGTTGTGATTGATCCACAGCTCAATGGGCCATGAGGGAGAGTCACATTCAGAATGATTAATGTAAGACAGAGCAAAACTCAGGAAGTGCCAGAAAGGAGAGAAACTACTTGATCCTCCAGGGCAGCCATTTTCTCTGGTTCTCCTGTAAAACTAAGTAAAGCAAATTAAATCCCCTCAGTTTCCCAGAGTTGGGATCTAAGGAATGACACAGCGTTCTATCCAGCTGTGCTGTTGTGCACATCTTTGTATAATTTCTGACTTAAGCTAATGCCAATATCCAGAAGAAGGCCTGGATCCATTTTCCGGGAGCAGGTGGGAAGGGGAGGGAGAGACACTTCAAACTTGAAATACTAAGCCCTGAACATTTTCAGATGGACTTTGGCATAAGGTTTATTGAGAAAGGAAAGGCAGCCTTCATTATCGACAGAATGTACTATTTGCAGGTCATTGGCTGAATGCTGCTGAACTATTGATTGAATAACTGAATGCCAAATCAAGTTTTGTTACTATAACAACCAAACTAACTGGCCCATAAAGGGTTGATTCTGGTCAGTAATTCAATCCGTTATCCAAAATATGATTGTTTTGACTGTCTCAACAACCAATTCCTCCAAGAGACTGTGGAATTGGTGCCTCAGGTCTCAGAATGTTCGGCAAGGACATATCAAGGCCCTCAGTTTCTTTTTTGAGTGTGAAATGGTGCAAAAGCAAAACATTTGATGGATTTGCTTTTTATTTCTAATCTCCAATTGCAGCATTTGGCATTTTGGGGACAATTCAAAAGTAGAATTAATACTTTTTGTTAGTTTTAAAACAAGTGAAAAAAGCCGATGACTAAGGAACTTCATCTGCTTCCCTTATACTTGAAAAGGTTGCATTTATTTCCAAATGTCAGAGCTACTAGAAGAAACATAAAAAGTGAGCATGGAAATGACAATGCTTAAACCTGCTAGTGATCAGAGAAATACAAATTAAAATGATAATAAGGAGAATGTGAGACTGGACCAGAAGATCAACAAACTGCCACAGCTGCCAAGTGAGTGTATTTGTAAATCTATAGAGACATTTTGAAAAACAATTTGGAAATAAATTTTAATAACCAGGAAAATATTACTGTATCTCTGAAAATTTTTTTATCCTAAGGAAACAGTTCACAAGAAGAAAAAGGTTTTTATATATTTGCACAAAAGTTTATGGTTGTGTGGTTAGTCCATGCTTTTAAAATGGGAGAGTGTCTGAAATGCTCAAACTTAGGGAAACAAATAACATCACAGTGCTTAATAGAAGATTACTAAACAGCTGGGAAAAATCAGAGATATGGAAACTATGGGGCAATGTGAAAAATGTTAAGTGAAAAAAGCACACAACAGCTCTATATACGCTATGATTACAATATGTAGTACTTGTTTATATATGGGCAAGCAATGGAGTGGAACAGAAAGAACAAAACCAGTTGTGTTTGAGTTGAGAAAATTTGAGGCAATACAGATTGAGTCATAAATGTATATGTGAACAAATGTATCTCTTTTAAAATTGCTAAATATGTTGTTATAATATAGGTATAACATAAATGAACCAAAAATGTTCTATTCTAAACTCCTAAGCATTTTGAATTTGAAACGTGGGGAATAGTGAGAAAGACCTAAAAATATTTTTTAAAGCTATATTTTCACTTTTTCAATACAATCGCTCTTATTTAATTATGTTACCTTTTTTGAAATTACAAAAGTAATGTCTATTGTAAGCACAAAAATACACAAAACACAGAAAATATACACCAAAAAAGCCAAAAGAACAATCATTAATTCACCTCCCACACTCTTTCTTACTTTATTCCAATCTTCCTTTCTGTTTTTTTTTTTTGAGAGATCCTACCATGATCTAATTTGGTGATTTTATGGGAAGTAATGTGAATTTTTAAAGCAAATTTGTATCATTAAATAGATTACTTCCTTTTTCTACAACCTATTGCCAACTAGTAGAAGCTCCCGTTTTTTGATTTGGGCAATGTGCCAGTTGCTGTGCTATTAGTTGTGGGACAAACACCAAGTAGCTGATAAGAGAGAGACCTTAGTCCCACTTTTACAGAAATGAGAAAGCTGAGACTCAGGGAAGCAATTGACTCAAAATTACATAACTAGTATTTGGCAATTGACAGGGCTTGAAATCCAAAGTAGTTCTCTCTGACAGCAGAAAACGTGCTTTTCAACACTAAAGTGTCTATAGTAAACAGTGCTACACTTACAGCAGAGCCACCACAGACAGAAGAAAAGGATCAAGCCTCAGCCTTCCTTCTCCCAAACCCCCTGCCCCATGTTTTGGAAATCCCTCTCTAGTGACTGGGATTGGCCAAGCAAGCAGTGCCCCAGGGCAAGGACACCAGCCTAGACCTAATCTCCTTTTTACCCCAGCTTTGGTGCCCTCTCCTACACTCTACCAGAGGAGTTTCAAGCACGTGTCCTGAGGGGCTCCTGTATTCATAATTTGAGGTTATCTCTTGGATAGGCCCTGGTTGTAGTAGAGTGACTAACTGTAGTATCCTCCTGTTGGGCAGAGTAGTCTTTCTTTCACAGGACTGTGGGAGGTGCCAATAATAGCACTGGGGTATTACCTTGCATTCCTCCAGAAAGCCACTCTGATCCTGAGATTTACTATTTTGTATTACATTAATTTTAGAGAACTTTATTATTCTAATATCTAACATATGACATGAATTGTCACCAAAACAGTAGTTGAGCTCCTCTTGCCCTTCATTGTATAATCCTCCTTTTACCTCCCAAGAGTTACCTGGCATGTCTGGACCCAGGCTTCTCCAAAATTGGCCACTTCTCCTGTTTATCTTCACCCTGCCATCCAAAAGAAAACAACCAACCACTCTCTTCTATCCTAACCAGGCAGGCCTGGTCTAGAATCCTAATCCTATCTCATACCAGCCATACCAGTCCCATTCCAACTCTCTATTTCCTTGTCTGTAACATGATAACATCAACATCTAATTCATGGAGTTTGTAAAAATTAATGGTTTTGTACCTTGCCTCACACACATAGGTGCTCAGAAAAATGGTAAATATACATATACACTTCATTTACTTTTCCACCTGAAAAGAAACTAACATTTAGCCGTTCTCAATCCTGCCCTCTCTATATGCTAGAATTTCCAGGCCTTCTTTATTCTCTGACCTACTTGCCATGCACATTACTAACCTTGAGTGCCCGCTACCATCTGCTTCATTTTTCAACTCCAGAACTGCTAACTACAGTATTATGCTGGTAGTTACTAATTCATTCTTCATAGTCTGAGTTTTCTGATCTCAGCCTGCTTGGATCTCATTGCAATCTTCTATTTCTTTACTACTAGATTAAAACCCTCATAGTAGCTTTCCAAATTCTTCATACTTTTAAAGATCTCAATTGCATGCCCACCTTCCTTACTCTCAACAGGAAATCTGGCTTCCTGTTACAAAGAAAGTCACCACTGTATTTTAAAAGACCATGGCAATATAAAGATTATTATAGTAATCTCTCTAAAGCATTCCTTTTAAAACTCTAATTTCCTTCCCAAAAACTGTTGAGTGTCTATCCCCACACACATAGCAAGATCCTGATCATAATTTGTGTTAGTTTTATTTCCCCTGTATAAGCCCTGAATTTTAACTAATCTGAACAAGAACCCCAAATGCCTTCTTATTTCACCTTTGCACTTATGCTATGACCATTTCTTTCTTTCATTTTAAAATGTCATTCTCCTCTTCTTTTTTATAAACCAAAATTCTGCCCATCCTTCAGCATCTTAATTAAGATTCCATATGCTCAAAACTTTCTGTGATTATTCCAGCTTACTTTTTTATTTTAAAACATATGGCTCTTTGTTCTACTTTTAAAGTGCATTCCACTTTTTATTAGGTCATTTGTCTACATTTCGTCCCTCCGCAGAGAGTATAAGCTCCTTAAGAGAATGCAACCAGGAGTTACACACGTTTTATAGATTCTTAGCAAGTCCTTGTTGAAGTAGTTCACAGGCAACGAAGAGGGCAGGTTTAGAGAACCCCATCAGCTCTTTTCCTCTCTCTGTCTTTGAAGTTTCTTTGAAGTTAAAGAAACCTCTACCCAGAGAAAAGCTCCCCAGGGAGACAGGTCAAATGAGGATCAGGTCCTGTGTGCTCCAGTGGGAATCTTTGAAACTAAGGAGACAAAGCAGAGAGGGAAGAGCATACACTTTGAATGTGGTCCATAGGGCTTTGCTGTCTCCTATTACTAAAAGATGTCAATGACCCTATAACTTTCTTTGGCGCTGAGGAGTCATTTCAATCCCAACCTTCAGGTTTAGCAGATTTTAACTTTGGCAAGGAAAGTTCCCTCTGCCTGGAACTTGATATGCAGTGATCTCAGCTTCTGTGTCCTTAGAAAATGAGAAATATAAATGTACTCGCCAATATATACTCATAGCATGCCCTTTTCCTTACAGACCTCGAGTTTAATACGGAAAGAAAAGAGAGCCGGAAGGGCAAACAAAATAAGCATTGGCTCAAAATGTGTGTGTGTGTGTGTGTGTGTGTGTGTGTGTGTGTGTGTGAGACCCTCAATACCACCAGTAGCTAGGGAACGGGAAGTTTTGCCTTTTCATTAGACCTCATCTTATGCATGGAGACCCTTTGAAACTAATATAATCTTCTACTACTAAATTGAACTCACCTTTCAATAAAAGTAAGGCTTATGGGTTTTTAAGCAAAACGCTGTAAAATGTTGGGTCCCTCGTTGCATATCTCTTAGATGTAACATTAATCATAAATGTTTTCTCAAGAAACTTATCTCTATATAAAAGGGAGGCAAATCTGTATACGTCTCTTATAAGTATCCCATTTACAACCAGAAATATGCCCCCTTACTCCTCTTTCTATGAAACAGTGACCTCTGCTGCTCAGTGGGGCTGATCCTGGGGGCTCCTTCAGAGCCAGAGGCAGAGCTGCAGGCACAATCTCTCTTTCACTTCCCCATTCTGCTGAGGCCCCTCCGTAACACTGTCATGTTTGAACAACTCTACAAATCAGATTCTCCTCTTTCTGAATTAGTTTATTTCTTCTACGACAATTCTATTATAAAAATCCTTCTTCATATGGAACCCGGACTTACTTCCTTTTAACACATGACCCTCTCTTAGCTCTGTGGTTACAGTAACAGACAAGTAAAATTCCCCTTTCACATGATATCCTTGAAGGCAGAAAGATGTTATATTCCTTCACAGGGTTTTATTTTTCCATGTGAACAGCCTCACTTCCTTCAGCCCACGTGGATATTATTTCAAGACCCTCTCTATACTCTTTCTATTCTCTACATGTGTTTCTATTGATGGATATACATCAGGAAAAGAAAAAGTTTGCATGCCACAAAAGTTCAACAATTGTATAAATCATTTACTTTATTCTTAGTACACCCATCACAATGGGTAAGTGACGGGAATTTGAAGAGAACAAATCTGGGTTCAATCCTGCCTCCCCTACGTGAGCCATGGGTCCTATGCAAATCATTCAATTACTCTATACCTTTATTTTCTCCACTGTAAAATAAACATGATAATAATAACTATCTAATAGGTTTGCTCCAAAGCTTACATAGAAGTCAACAAGGCATTGTGCTAAGACCACTTAGCTGAGTTCCTCACAGCTAGCTACTCAGTGAGTATTCAATAAAAGAAGACTTTTTGTTATTTGCTGCTGGACTAGATAAACAAATACGAAAAAAGTTAGGGAGAAATGGGAACTGAGAAGACATAGAAATAGAATGTACATGTTTTAAAAATAGAGAATGCACATGTTTTAAATTAACTATGAAACATAAAGTTTCTTAAACTCCAGGCCAATTTTATGCATATTTCTATGTGTCTGGCATATAAAGGGAGATTGGTAAGTGTTTGTTGGATGAATGAACTTCAAATAGATCAAAATATACTATATTGAAATGAAGGAAAACATCATGAAGTTAGTCTTACAGTGACATTTCCTGTATGAAACATGATACAATATAAAAAGCTCAAATACAGCAGATGGTGAGCAAAGCCTAAGTTGTATGGTAGATTTAGTAACCTGAAAGAAGCTTTTCTCTCTGCAATTTTTATTCATTTGGGAACTGCTGGCTCCAAATTATATGCATATATTAAATTATCTTCTACATAAACTTATCAACAAACATTTATTTTTAGTGACCATCTATGTTTAAGCATAGGTGCTAAGAATAGAAGGTATAAATTATCATTTCTTCTCTAAGAGTTAACAATGGTGCATGAGGAATTAGCAATATAGTTGAGCAAATAATAAAGGCAAAAAATGATCACTAAAAATACAAAGAACTAAAATAATGATATAGCCAGTAGTAGTCAAATCATTCTGGCAAATATCTCACATTACACCTAAAAATCAATGGAACCATTTTCTTTTATACATGATTCAAGCCAGCCAAACTTGGAGGTTTATTGTTTCCACTCTAAGTGAAACGCCTAAAGAAGGAGAGGCATATGGGGAAACCTGAGAGTAACTGAATGAATTATGAGACAATTTATACTATAGTTACTGAAGACATGGCATTCAGAGAAGTAAAGTTCTTCAGTGGTGTTAAGTAAGCATGCTGGGTACTGGAGTGTGCTGAGGTCTTAAAAGAATTGCATTTTCTTGTTGACCATGTTCTCAGTGTAACCTCTCTTTCTTTGGTTTCATCATTTGCATAATGAAGAGAGGAATAACTGTGTTGTCTAAATAACAGAATTGTCATGAGAATAATAGCATATAATAGAAGGACCTTTGAAAATCTTGCTATGCAAATGGAGGTTGATATCACTATTGTTAAAAGTACATTTTTCTGCCTAAAAAGGTCATGCCTGAGTAGGTTTAGTCTCACACCTCTCCCATGAGTGATCTTCACACACACAAAAAATCCATAGTCTATTTTTTAATGACCTTAAATAAAGACCTACTGAATGAATCTGTACACCAAAAATAAATGTCCATTGTGGCAAATTGTTTGTTCAGCCTTAATATTTGATACAGATTCTCATACAATCAATTTGGCTGCAGTAATCAATATTGATTATAAAAGATGCTAAAATGAATAATTTGGATGGGGCATGTGAAAATTTACTTGTGCCACTACTTTTCCCAGCCTCTGGTAATCATCATTTTACTCTCTATCACCACGAGTTTAATTGTTTTGATTTTTAGGTCCCACAGATAAGTGAGAACATGTGATGCTTGTCTTTCTGTGCCTGGTTTATTTCACTTAGCATAATGACCTCCAGTTCCAATTATATTGCTGCAAATAACAAAATTTCATTCTTTTTTATGGTTAAATAGTATTTTGTTATGTATATATACCACATTTTCTTTATCCATTCATCTATTGGTGGACACTAAGATTGATTCTATCTCTTGGCTATTGTGAACATTGCTGCAATAAACATGGGAAGGCAGATATGTCTTAGACATACCAATTTCATTTCCTTTGGATATATACGCAGTAATGGAATTGATGGATCATATGGTAGTTCTATTTTTAGTTTTTTGAGGAACTTCTATACTGTTTTCCATAATGGGTATACTAACTTACATTCCCACCAACAATGAATAAGAGCTCCTTGGTCAGGGGCAGTGGCTCACACCTGTAATCCTAACACTTTGGGAAACTAAGGTGGAAGGATTGTTTGAGCCCAAGAGTTTGAGACCAGCCTGGGCAACTAGCGAGACCCTATCTCAAAAAAGAAAAAAAAAATAGAATTCCTCTTTCTCCATATCCTCACCAGCATTTGCTATTTTGTGCCTTTTTGATAATAGCTATTCTAACTGGGGTGAGATGATATCTTATGGTAGTTTGATGAGCATTTCCCTAATAATTAGTGATGTTGAGCATGTTTTCATATGCCTGTTACCATTTGTATGTCTTCTTTTGAGAGAGTCTCATTTGCTCATTTTTTTTTACCAAATCATTCATTTTGTGAGTTTTGTGTGTGTGTGTTGAGTTGTTTGAATTCTTTGTCTAATTTGGATATTAATTCCTGTCCAATAAATAGCTTGTAAATATTTTCTCCTATTCTGCAGATTGTCTCTTCACTCTGTTTCCTTTGCTGTACAGAAGATTTTTGGTTTGATGTGATTCCATTTGTCTATTTTGGCTTTAGTTGCCTGTGCCTTTCTGGTCTTTTCCATAAAATTTTTGCCCGGACTAATGTAATGAAGCATTTCTTGTATGTTTTTCTTCTAGTTTTTTCATAGTTTCAGGTCTTACAGTTAAGTCTCAAATTTTGAGTTAAATTTTATATATGGTGAAAGATGGGGGTCTAGTTTTATTTTCCTGCATAAGGATATCCAGTTTTCCTAGCACCATTAATTGAAGAGACTGTTCCTTTCCAATGAACATTCTTGGTGCTTTTGTCAAAAATCAGTTGGCTGTAAATATGTGGGTTTATTTTTGGATTCTCTATTCTATTCCCTTGGTCTATGTGCCTGTTTTTATGCCAGCACCATCTGGTTTTGGTTACTATAACTTTGTAATATGTTTTGAAATACATCAATTTGATGCCTCCAGCTTTGTCCTTTTCAGGATTGTTTTGGCTATTCAGGATCTTCTGTGGTTCTATACACATTTTAGAATTTTAAAATTTTTTTCTGTAAAGAATGACATTGATATTTTGATAGGGATTGCATTGAAACTGTATATCGCTTTGAATACTATGGTCATTTTCAAATATTATCACAAAATTAATAATAATAAATTTCTTTCAATTCATGAACATGGGACGTCTTTCTATGTTTTTGTTTCTTTGGTTTCTTTCATCAGTGTGTTTTATAGTTTTCTTTAGAGTTTTTTTTAACTTCCTTGATTAAATTTATTACTAGGTGTATTTTTGTAGCTATTGTAAATACTTTCCTGACTTCTTTTTTGCTAGTTCATTATTGGTGTATGGGAATGCTACTGATCTTTGTGTGTTGATTTTGTATATTGATACTTTATTGAATTAATTTATTGGCTCTAAGAGTTTTTGGAGCAGCTTTTAGGGATTTCTATTTAAGGGTTTTCTTACATATAAGGTTATGTTATCTGCAAATAGGAACAACTTGATTTCCTCCTTTCCTATTTGGATGCTCTTTATTTTCTTCTCATACCTAATTGCTCCGGCTAAGATTCCCAGTACTATGATGAATAAAGGTGATGAAAGTGGGCATCCTTGTCTTGTTCTAGATCTTAGAGAAAAAGTTTTCAACTTTTCCCAGTCTGTATGATGTTAGTTGTGGGTTTGCTGTTTCTGGCTTTTATTGTGTTGAGGTGCAATTCTTCTATACTTAACTGGTTGAGAGTTTTTATCATAAAGGATGTTGAATTTTATCAACTATTTTTTCTGCATCTACTTCAACTATTATATTCTTTTTGTCCTTCTTTCTGTTGATGTAATGTATCATTTTTATGAATTTGCATAGGTTGAAGCATTCTTGCATTTCTGGGGTAAATTCCATTTGATCATGGTAAACAACCTTTTTAATGTGCTGCTGGATTTGGTTTGCTAGTATTTTGTTGAGAATTTTTGCATCTGTGTTTGCCAGTTATGTCGGCATATAATTTTCTCTTTTTTTGTTGTGTCCTTGTCTGATTTTGGTATCAGGGTGGTAATGATTTCGTAGAATGAATTTAAAGAATTACCTCATCTTCAATTTTCTGGAATAGTTTGAGAAGAAGTCACATTAGTTCTTTAAATACTTGGTATAATTCAGCAGTGAAGCCATTGGGATTATTTTTTAATAAGAGCATTTCATTACAGATTCAATCTCATTACTCATAATTGGTCTGTGCAGGTTTTCTATTTCTTCTAGGTTCAGTCTTGGTAGGTTGTATGTGTCCAGGAATGAATCCACTTCCACTAGGTTTTCCGATTCTGTGGTGTATGGTTGTTCCCAGCAGTCTCTAATGATCCTTTGTTTTTCTGTGGTATCAGTTCTTTCTTTCTCATTTCTGATTTGACTTACTTACTTGGGTATTTTTTTAATTTATTAGTCTAGCTAATGGTTTGTTGATTTTCTTTACCTTTTAAAAAAAGAACTTTTAATTTCATTGATCTTTTATAATTTGTTGTCTTGATTTTATTTCAATTCTGATCCTTAGTATTTATTTTTTTTCTTTTAATTTTGGATTTGGTTTGTTTTTGCTGTTCCAATTTCCTGAGGTGCACCATTAGGTTGTTTATTTGAAATATTTCTACTTTTTTGATATAGATGTTTTTGCTATAAACTTCCTCCTTAATGTTGTTTTTGCTGTATCCCACAGGTTTTAGTATGTGGTGTTTCTATTTTCATTTCTTTCAAGAAATTTCTTAATCTTCTCCTTAATTTCTTAATTGACCCATTGGTCATTCAGGAGTATGTTGTTTAATTTCCATGTATTTGTATAATTTCCAAAGTTTCTCTTATTATTCATTTCTAGTTTTAGTTCATTATGGTTAGAAAAGGTACTTGATGTGATTTCCACTTATTTGAATTTGTTGAGACTTGTTTTGCATACTAATATATGGTCTATTCTGGAGAAGGTTCCATGTGCTGATGAAAAAATATGTATTCTACATCTGTTAGGTGAAATGTTCTGCAAATGTCTACTAGGTCCATTTGGTCTAAAGTACTGTTTAAATCCCATGTTTTTTGTTTAGGTTCTGTCTATATAATCTCTCCAGTATTGAGAGTAGGATGTTGAAGTTCCCAACTATTATTGTATTAGAGTCTATTTCTCTCTTTAGAGCTAATATTGTATTTAGATGCCTGGGTGCTCTGATATTGGGTGCACATATAATTGTTATATACTCACTGAATTAACCCCTTTGTCATTATATAATGACCTTTATCTCTTTCTATAGTTTTTTACTAGAAGCTTGTTTGTTTCTAATATAGGTATATCAACAACTGCTCAATTTTGGTTTCTATTTGTGTGAAATGTCTTTTTTCGTTCCTTCACTTTCAGTCTATATGTGTCTTTCCAGGTAAAGTGATTTTTCTGTAGGCAGCATATAAACGGGTTATTTTTTAAATCCATTCAGCCAGTCTGTATCTTTTAAGTGGAAATTTAATCCATGTATATTCAGGTTATTATTGATAGATGAAGACTTACTCCTGTCATTCTCTTAATTGTTTTTAGTTGTTTACGTACATTCCTTGCTCCTTTCTTCCTCCCTGTTGTTTGTCATTGCATTTTGGTGGTTTTCTTTAGTGATAAGGTTTAATTCTTTCTTTTCTCTTTCCTTTTTGTGTGACTCACTGTTCCACCAGTGAGTTTTATGCTTTTGTATTTTTTCATGATAGTAATATTATCTTTTTACTTCCAGTTGTAGGACTCCCTTAAGAATTTCTTGTAAGACTAATCTAGTGGTAATGAATTCCTTTACTTTTTGCTGTCTGGAATAGACAATGGATTTTTTAAAAGAAAGTATGTCTTTATCTCAAAAGATAATTGGTAAAGGCAAAATAAATCTTCCTTCTGCTCAAATCTCTTCTCTGTTAGGCAACATCCTATTCCAGAAAAATATGGAATATGTGTAAATTTATAACCATATGCTGCTCACTTTTCTATACAAATATTCAAAAGAAGTAAGCTAACTGGGTGTGGTAGCTCTTGCCTATAATCTTAGCATTTTTGGAGACTGAGATGGGAGATATGCTTAAGCCAGGAATTCAAGACCAGCCTGAGCAATATTGCAAGACCCTGTCTCTATTAAAAAATACATGTATATGTATATATTAGCTAGTCATGGTGGTGCATGCCTGTGGTCCTAGCTACTCATGATGGCACATGCATGTAGTCTTAGCTGAGGCAGGAGGCTCACTTGAGTCCAGGAGTTCAAGGTTCCCATGAGCTATGATCACACTTGCCCAATAAATTATCCAGATCATTTGATTAAAATGAATATTTAGATCACACTTGCCCAATAAATTATCCAGATCATTTGAGTAAAATGAATATTTAAAATGATCATTTGATAAAATGAATAAAGTTTGCCATGTGGAAGATCTTGAAAAAGCAGATGAGGAGAAAGGGAAGGTGGTCAGGTCATTTTCCTTTTCTTTTTCTTCAGAAATGAAATTTTTGTCTAATTCTATGTGTTTCAATGGGAAAAGAAACTGTTTTATTTATTTATGTCATGGACCATATCAGCTGAGAAACTAAAATATTTAATGTTTTGGTTGATGTTGAAAATTTCTGTTGCAACACGTTGCATAAATATCACGTCATATTTTAAAAACAGCTCCACTTGCTCTCCAATATCTTCTGCCTTATGAAACTATAAGGCCAGGTTATTGAAAGTGATACTGCAAGTCACATTGAAATATGAAATTTCTTTTCTCAAAATTTTTGCTTAATTATGTAATAGACTTTATTCATTCACTTACACATATTTCAAGCTAAAAATTTTATTAAGGTCCTTCTATATACTGGGCACTATACTTGACATATGAATACAACAATCAGTTAAGCAGTCATTGAATTCAAACAGCTTAAGATCTAGTGGTAGAAAATTAGGTGACAGTTAAAGTAAGGTATGATATATGCTTAGGAAGAAATAGAAAATGATCTGGATAATTTCTTGGGCAAGTGGCAGTACCACTAAAATATTAGAGAAGTAAGATCTTGAATTTTGGAGTACCATTTCTTTAGTTATAGCAACAATTAGATATTTTTATCTTTAAAAATTGAATTGTCAAAGGTAAACTGAAATTTGCATGATCATCTAGTCATTGGTTGAAAGGATCTTATTACATATCTACGAGCTATTTTATCAAGATGACCATGAACATTTTGCTGTTTTGCTAACTTAGAAAGGCTTTTATAAGTGCGTTTAAATAGACTCAAGCACTAAAACAAAAATAAATGTATTAGCAAAAGGAGACAAAGAATAAATTATGAAAATTTTGGAAGAAAGAATATGTAGGTGTTTTAAGTCAATCTTCAAAAAAGAACATGTTAGATCACTGGTGATTTAACAAACACCATGCCACTGTAGCTGTTAGCTGTTACCAAAAAACAGCTGAAAGATTATTTGAGGAAAACTGAAAACGTACATTTTAGCAACCGCAGATACTAGGATTTTGAGGGTTATTTTGATGATTAACTATTGGCCAAGAAAATAAAAG
Organism: Macaca thibetana thibetana; assembly: GCF_024542745.1. Classification (NCBI taxonomy): domain Eukaryota; kingdom Metazoa; phylum Chordata; class Mammalia; order Primates; family Cercopithecidae; genus Macaca; species Macaca thibetana. The sequence continues at coordinate 67,104,075 of NC_065588.1, read as the reverse complement.
TCATGAGACAAATGGCATGCTAAATAAATGTCTAAAATTGGCTGATGCCTTAGAAGTCAAATAGAAACCAGAGAAAATAGGTTTAAGGAAATAATCACTGTCTCAAAAGGGGAAATGTGTAATATTAGACTGACCATCAATCAAAGAACTTCAATCCTCCTCTGAATAAAATGGAAGAAAAGAAATAAGGGCCTAAGGATCTTCTTTACACTCAGCTATGTAACTTGTAGACAAGAAACCTTGATTTTATGTTTAATGTTGTCAACATATTAAAGCATGTAAAAATAACATGGACAGCACTGATGATGTGTTAGTGTATAAAAAAATTGGGTATTGAAAATTGGCCACATTAAAGACCCATGAAGAAAATTGAAAAGGGATCTCTTTTTAGAAAAAAAAATATATTTGTGAATTTCTAACCTCTGGAACCTTCATGAAAGACGAGTAAGGTGTATGTTTCAAAAATATCATTCTAAAGGATTACAAATGCATTTTTTAAATGGCTTATATGTAGCACAAAGGGTGGTAATGAAATCTTCATTACTATTGTGTAGTAAATTTTACTGGAAATGGCTCAGGCTTCAGAGCTAGGTACCTATGGTTTACTTGCTGCTCATTATTGTACAAATTGTACCAATAACCTATATGAACCTCAATTTCCTCATTTGCAAAATGGGGATGATAGTAGTATTTGCTTTATATCGTTCTACCAGAAACTAATAAATGTGAAGTGACTAGTTTATCTAGTTAGCACTAAGCATTGCAGGGAAATAAACTTTATAAAGAGTTTGACATTATAGTTTTAAAACAAACTTTGACACTTTATATACTTAAATGAGGCTACTCTAGTTAAAACATGTGTCAGGAAAATTATGGAATCTGACCAAAGTGTTATGAAGAGACCCTTTACCAAGTTGGAAGGTTGCAGTCAACATAGAATAGTTGGTGGTAGTTAATAGAATAGATCTATATTACCATAACATCCCAATGAATTACATTCTTCAGTCAACTGGCTACAAGTCTATGTTTTTATACTCTAAATAATAACTTCTCAAGCTACTTAATATTCCAAAGAATATGACTTTGAAACATGCATCCAATCTTATGGGAGAATAACACAGATGTCTAAGAGAAAAAAGCTATTCTTATAAAGAGTACCTTTTTAATACATTTCAGAGTTTCTGCTATTATAAGAGAGATGCTTGTTTTTTTCCATCTAGTGTGTTGTATTAATGACTGGTGGACATTTTTCTAACATCATCCTGATACAATATGAATAATCAACAGGCATAGAAGTTAGTTTCACTGAAAGAAAAGGAATCCAAATTGTAAGGAAAATGGTACTATTATAATATTTATTTTCTTTTGAATATGAGAACAAAAAATTATAATATAAAAAAAGACCATTGTATCTTGCTGCCATAGAGAGAATTCTTTGAGAACTCTGTCTGCATTCGCTCAAAAGCATTTTCAGAGCATTACACAGTGATCTTTATGGAACACAGAAGTGAGTGGCAATAGCCTGCTGTCCCATGATTTGAGATTCCCACTGTTATGAATTGCTGCTCCTTCCTTTCTTATAAGCAGAAGGGGATATCTGAAGTAGTCATCTCTCCAAAGTTCACAATCCCAATAACACCCAGCCCACACAACCCTAGCTATATGTAAGCTCTGAGGAATAAATACCCTATTGAACCCACACATCAGGGATCTTCTGCAAGAAAATCTAATGAAAAAGAAAGTATTGATTATCCTTTTAGTATTAAGCCAATATCTTCAGTCATCTGTTTACAAATAGTGACTGGGAGGCTATGTCTTTTAGAAAAGGAGTTGTTTCGAATGAGAGTGTCAGACAGCATCATGTCTTATGGTTTAATGGTTCAACTTGGCCTCCTCTTGTATGACTCAAATCAAAGAAAATATTAGTAATACTGTGTTATATACTTGAAATTTGCTAAAAGAGTTGATTTTAAGTATTCTCACCACACACAAAAAATCATAATGATAAGAGGTGATTGATATGTTAATTAGTTTGATTATGGCGATCATTTCACAACATGCTGTATATATTCATAACACCTTTAATATATACAATTTTCATCTGTCGAGTATACTGCAATAAAGCTGTAAAAATTAATAAATACATTATCTGACTGACCATAAAAAGAAAGAAAAGAAAATGTTAATTCAGTTTGCATCTTGGTCAGTTTCAAAACCACTAGAAACAGACTTTAATTTATTTAGTGCTTATAATATGGCCCATCATAAAGTAAGTTTTTGTATTTGGACCAAATTCTTAATCTTTGCCAGGAAAATATGACGATATCAGATATAAAACAACTTGGCCTCTCCAAAGAAGAGGCTAAAGCTAGGATACACCTAGAATCAACCAGAGTTCTCAGAGTTAATTTGGAAAAGGTAGATTTCCCATAGAAAGATAACCACGTTAAGTGTTCAGGCACAGATGATTGGGAAAACTGTTGGCATCACATGAACTTAGGAGTCTTAACAAATCTAGCTTCACTAATGTGGAAAAAAAATCAGGCACTGGCTATCTCAGAACTTTATACTAATTAAAGAGTTATAGGATGTGTGCTAGTATAGACAGGAAAGAGAACAGATGCGTATTAACACAGAAGATATCAATCTTATGTAAAATACTGTTTTTCCCCACGTGGGCAGACTTTTATACATAGACCAGCATTTGTCCATTAATTTATTTATTCATCCATCAAATATTCATTGACTTCCTATCATATGCCTAGCTCCATGCTGCATTATGGAGATGCAGAGATACTCACTTTTGTATAATGCCTATGCTTAAGAGCTTATAGGTAGGGGCAATAAAGACTCTGTTGTATTACACTTGATTATAGTGTAGCATCCCAAGTACAGGAGAAAAAAGTGCAAGAGAGGGTCTCGTATAAAAAATCTTTTTTAGTAAGTAATTGTGTGGGTCTCAACTCACCCACAATAGAAACTGATTGTATCAAATAATCTATCTGCTCTTTTCTCTTAGCTCTCCAAATTTCATGATTTTTTTATACCTCTATAATGACCTTTAAAACTTCCTAAAAGACCATTTTAAACTGTAAAAATTATTTGTTCTGATGTTTTAATCATAAAAATCCCTTCTTTTTTCAATGTTAGGTAACATTTTGCAAAGCATTCATCTATATTTTGTTATAAAATCTGTTACTTGTATTAGTATAATTTTTAATTTTAGTTTAATGTTTGTCTTAAATTATTTAATTTATTTCAATTTTTAATTTTTTAATAAAGCTGATGCTTGTATGATTATTTTAAAAGCATTCTCTCAGTTTTAAAATTAAAGATGATCAGGGATATGCAAATTAAAACCACAGTGAGATACTACCTTACTCCAATAAGAATTGCCATTATTAAAAAGTAAAAAAAAATACATATTGGCACAGATATGATGCAAAGGGAGCACTTATACGCTGGTGGGAGTGTTATTACAACCTCTATGGAAAACAGTATGGAAATTTCTCAAAGAACTAAAAGTAGATCTAACATTTGATCCAGCAATCCTACTACTGGTTATCTACCAAAAGTAAAATAAACCATAATATCAAAAACAGCTGCAATCATACATTTTTACCCAGCCCAACTCACAATTCCAAAGATATGAAATCAACCTCAACCTAAGTACCCATCAACTGATGAGTGAGTACCTACAATGTCATGGATTTATATCATGGAATACTACTCAGCCATAAAAAAGAACAAAATGATGTCTTTTACAGCAACTTGGATGGACCTGGAGGCCATTATCCTAAGTGAAATAACTCAGGAATGGAAAACCAAGTACCACATCTTCTCACTTATAAGTGGGAGCTAAGCTATGAGTATACAAAGGCATACAGAGTGGTATAATGGACATTGGAGACTCAGAAGGGATAAGGGTAGGAGGATGGTGAGGGATGAAAAAATCATCTATTGGGTACAATGTATGCTATTAGGGTGATGGGCACACTAAAAGCCCAGATTTCGTCACTACACAATTCATCCATGTCACCCTAAATCCCGTCCATTTGTACCCTAAATGTATTGAAATAAAAAATAACTTTTTAAAAATAAATAAAATTAAAGATGAAGAATGTGTAGAAATCAATTCTCTGCCACAATTAACCTGGTTTTTAAGGGTGGCTTCATTAGAGCGCTGTTTCATTTCATTTCAATTAAGATTACATCTACTCCAGACACTATAATAGGCTTTGTTGTACAGCAGTGAACAAGAAGAGGATGTTTTGTAAGATAATGAATTTTATACACTTCATTTTGTTGTTGTTGTTGTTGTTGGAATAGAGTTCAGCTCTTGTTGCCCAGCTGGAGAGCAATGGCACGATCTTGGCTCACTGCAACCTCTGCCTCCCAGGATCAAGCGATTCTCCTGCCTCAGCCTCCCAAGCAGCTGGGATTACAAGCATGTGCCACCATGCTCAGCTTATTTTTGTATTTTTTTTTCAGCAGAGACGGGGTTTTGCCATGTTGGCCAGGATGGTCTCGAACTCCTCACCTCAGATGATCCACCCACCTCGGTTTCCCAAAGTGCTGGGATTACAGGCTTGAGTCACTGCACCTGGCCTATACAAAGCATCCTAAAAGATTATCTGCATTGAAGAGATTCTTGACTCTAAGGTGAATCACTGTAAGTGGGCAAATATGTAAATAGACAAATAGTATAACACAACCGCACACCCTGTTGAGAACCATCTTTGTGCCAGATAACTGTCCTACTATGGACCCTCAAACCAACCACACACAAACCACACACGCCAAGAGTGCTGAAACAATACCTCATGGGTTTTCCAGCTACCTTCAGAACTTACCCAAATTGACACCAATGTGCCTGTTCTGTCTTACTGCTCTCTGCACTCATCTGTCTAAGTCTCACATTCCCATTTGGCTCTCAATCTTGGCTTCTCATGCTTGGCTCAAGATCCCTAGCTGCTTGTAGACAAAATTTCCTGGCTCAAAATTTCCTGGTCTCTCCCCCTTAGAGACTGTTCTGGTATTTGCTCTGTGGCCTAAGCATCATAAGCCATGGATAAAAGACACTACTGACATCTGCTGTTTTCCCAGAATATAAAGACCACCAAAGCCAGCCCTCCAAAAGAAGCTAGACACCAAATTTATCTGAGTCACCTTTCTTCCAATACATACAAGGCTGTATTACTTGGGTTCTTATCATCTTCTTACCCATCATTCTTTTACTTAGCACAGTGTGACCTAAAATAAAGCACTCCTTGTCATCCCTCTAAACACCTCCTGTGCTTTTGTACTTCTGAGCCTTTGTATGTTGGAATGTTTTCTAGAACTTGTTTTAATTCTAGGAATTCCTTCAAATCAGCAAAGTCAGGTCAGTTGTCATTTCCTCTTAGAAGTATTCTGACATTCCAGGCCGAGTGAGAAAAACTCTCATTTGTGACCACACATTAGTTAATTCACTCTTCAGTAATTGTATCACTTTCTCAGCTGTTTTCCAAAACTACTAAGAGTTCCATAGAGTCTTAGGCAGCATCTCATTCACCCCTGAATCCCTGGTGCCCAGAATAAAACTTGGGATGAAGGACATGCATCATTAAATGTGAACTGAGCATGTGAATATATTCGTAACAATGGCTGCTTGACTGTTAATGTCATTGTGCATGGGTCAGTGTCAGGTTCGGAAATAGTTTCATCTTTTCCATTTATAATTGTATTGTATTCTCCTGCTGCTGTTTGCTTTTCTCAGGTTTTTATTAGGAATAAATATTTATGTGAATTTTTCCCTGTGATGCTTGAGGATATTTGTTATAAATACTTACCTTGGCATTTGTCCCTTCTGGTGGGACACCAGCAGTCATTTAGTCAACACGTTTTTATGTGTGGGAAGTATTGTATAGAGCATCCCAACCACTGTATCTTCATTGTTTAACTTATTGTTTATTATGAAAACACTTTCTTTCTGCCACCTTACCTCCTTATATCTTTCATCAGAGCCCTTCAAATTCAGTACAATCTTCATTGCTGGAGATTTATGACAAACTTCTGAAATGAGCCGTCTTTAAATTAACTGGAAGTTTCTCAAGTTTATTCAGGTGGCAAAACCATAAGAATGACGCATGTTGATGTATTGAACTCCCATTTAAAGGAGAAGCAATTTTACTAACAGAAAACATGGCTATATTATGTATATATAATATAAAAATCACAGCACCAAATGCACACATCTTTGCAAAAGAAGGAAATTGGTCAACACAATATAATTACTGAGGTTATTCCTTGCTTAATTCTCTCCATTTGCTGTGAAAACACAGAATAGAAATATTCCACAATAGTACATTTCAGACTGTGTAGTTATGCTATGTCTTGAAACGTGGTTTTCAAACTATGTTTCTGTAGAACACGTGTATTACTCCACTAAATTAAGTAGCAGCAATATTTTTCCTAACTTATAGCTAAATTTAATAAATATCATTTAGTCCATTTCCTGTTTTTCTCTCTAAATATTTTTCACTCAAATTCTTTATATGTCACCTGCTAGTAGACGGCAAAATTAATTTACAAGTAGTGATGAATGTCAATTCAAACCCTCCAATAACGATAATAATAATCACCCTTAATCATCACTTTTACATGTGCCAAGCACTATGTGAGAGCTTTCTATATACTATATAACTTAGTTTTCCCAATAACACTAGAGAATCTTTCCATTTTACAGTGAGGAAATTGAGGTTACCGAAGATAAATAACTTACCTATTGCCTCTTAGAGTCTATGCTTCTTTATTATTCTCCTGTCTAGCTTCTCTGTGATCTTCTGGGAACATATTAAAGTAGATAGAAGATAATATTCTTATCAAAACTCTTTGTGGTGTTTGTGTGACGGAGAAGGTAACCCACAACTGTAGGCCTGTGTTCCATAGAGCTTTTATGGTGTTTCTAGTTTTGGTCGTGAGTGGGTCTTTTTTTTCCCCCATTTGTTTGGTTTTTTGCAACACATAAATTGAACTTGAATACTTCTAACAATGGTCTGCTGCCACAAGGGTTCTGTCATGTTAGCAAGGTTTTCCCAGTTAATTCTCAGTTTAGCTGCCTTCTTTCAAGTTTTATATCCATCATTGCTAGGATGCTAACTTGAGTTGTTTTGTTCTAACACATGTGGCTTGAGTGAAAAGAAAGTACATTTAGTACTATATTCATTGGGGCTGAATTCAGGGGCTGTTATATTTTCCCCCTTCCAGAGAGCAATAGAATTCTCTGAATTTATAGCCACCAGGGAGCTTTTATGAACCATGAAATTTTGTACATCATTTAGATAAATCATTGAGTTTTGTGCAGCTCTGTCACGTGATTTGAGATGCTTTCCAGCATATCTGGGTTCAGAAATCAATGAATGGATTATACTTATCAACACAGGTCATTCTTCATCTGTGACAGACAGTGTATGGAAAGTAGATTCACATTAATTTTTAATAAGATTCACAAATAACATCCCTTTAGGGAACAGAAAAGGATAAAGATGTGCAGGATTTACTCTAAAATACATTAAAAACCCACATCAAATATACACTGAGGCAAATATCAAAGTACTCCCATGTATAGTCCAAATGACAGTAGAGAAGAGCATCAATTTGCTTAAAATTTGTCTGCAGAGCCTCCACTTGGCACACACAGCTCACTATCTGTGGCGTCCCATTAACACTCAGCTGGCACAGCCCCTTTGGTAAGTGCACCTCCACAGGCCTGCTCCCTGCCTTCTCAGCATGATGTGGAAGGTCATGGTTATGAACAAATGCTCATGTACCTCCTCCATCCTGTGATGCATTATGGTTTAGAGCACGCTTAGTGGCTTAAGAACTGGCCCCCATCCTTTTCAAAAAGATATTAATGAGAAAGTACTATGTGATGACAAGGTACAACACAGAAGAACATTACTAAAACACTACTCTTAAAGCAATGCTTGTCTTATGGTGTTGGACAGTGTTGGCCTCTCATACCTATTGATACAACCAGGTCTTGAAACTTCTCTTGCCATCTTATCTTTATGACAGGTAGAGACTCCCTTATCTGCTCCCCTGTCTTTGATCATCCTCAGACTTCAATATGTAGCCCATTGCTTTTTTCTTGTCACACACAGCTATTGGGTTATATGATTCTTTCTGATGTTTCTATCTTCCAGCTGTATACATTTGTCTTCAGTTATAACTTCTACACTGTGATTCAGACATACAAATCTAAATACGTTGGGACACCTGCATTTCACAGTACTCAAATTCAGTATAACAAAAACAGAATCCATTAACTCCACACCTTCCACACTGATTCTTCTAGTTGGTGGTCTCATCTTCTCCAGGAAAATGGAAATCATTCTTGACTTAACCCTCTCCTACATATCTTTTATCTGATCCATCACCAAGTCATCCTAATTTTATCTTCTAAATGTTCTAGCATGTACTCCCTTCTTATTCTTCTCCATAATTACTCTTTACTAACCAAGTTGAGGCCTTAATCATTTGGCTACAGAATTTCAGTTGCTTACTAACTGTTTTCTCTTACTTCAGTATTGCTCCAATCTCATAACCAATTTTCTAAACGACAACCAAAGGGGTCTCTCTATGACATACACCTGGTCTTCCTATCGCTCTAGTCCTTGAAACACTTAGAGACTTCCTATTAACTTTGAGATAATTTAATTTAAGCTCCTTAGGATAGCACATAAATATCTTTATGTCCTGACATAGTTTGCCTTTTAATCTCACTCTCAATCTTATATTTTATACTTTAATAAATATATTACTTTTAGCTTTTTGTGTCCTTCTTTCACTTTAATTGAATAGAGACATGCATATTTCTTTTGTTGGCTAACTTACTCATCCTTCAAGTGTCATTTTCATCTGGGATACATACATTAATCCAACGTTGGACTAAGTGCTACTCTGTACTTGTAAAATACCCAATGTATATCCATGTCATTTTTATTACGGTATTATATGCCATCTTATCCACAAATATATAAGCTCTTTGGGACCTACCTCCCTATTTTAATCTTTTATTTCTCTCTTCTACCCCTTGTGCCTAGCATAGTATCCGACATGTAGTGAGTGCTCAGTAAGTGTTTCCTGATCTGAACTGAGAGAGATTTTGAACATTAAGAACGCTAAGGATACACGGAGGAGCATGACTTAAATATTGCGTTCCTCATGACTATATCTTAGTATTAAATTTAAAAAGTGTTTAGTATTCCAGGCATGGAAGCTCAAACCTGTAATCCCAGAATTTATGGAGACTGAGGCAGGTTTCAAGACAAGCCTGGCAAACATGGCGAGAACACATCTCTACTAAAAATACAAAAATTAGCCAGGTGTGGCATACACCTGTAATCCCAGATACTTGGGTGGCTGAGGCACAAGAATCACTGCAATCTGGGAGGCAGAGGTTGCAGTGAGCCGAGATCACACCACTGCACTCCAGAGTGGGTGACAGAGCAAGACTGTCTCAAAAAAAAAAAAGTTTAGTAAATTCATTTCTGATGCTTTCAAAGTTAGGATACAGGAGGAGGTTAAGATAGTTTTGTTTGTTTTTTGTTTGTTTTTGAGACAGAGTCTCGCTCTGTCACCCAGACTAGAGTGCAGTGGCACGATCTCGGCTCACTGCAACCAACCTCCGCCTCCCAGGTTCTAAGTGATTCTCTGGCCTCAGCCTCCTGAGTAGCTGGGATTACAGCCACACGCCACCACGCCTGGCTAATTTTTGTATTTTTAGTAGAGACAGGGTTTCACCATGTTGGCCAGGCTGGTCTGGAGCTCCTGACCTCAGGTGATTCACCCCCTCAGCTTCCCGATGTGCTGAAATTACAGGCATGAGCCATGACACCCTGCTTTGTCCCAGGGAGGTGGGGCTTTTATCTATAAGTGCCTGACTGGGGCTGTTGCTTTTTTTTCAGAAATGCGCTGCCCAGAGAGGAAGGCACCTAGAGAGGCAGTCTGGGTGCAGCGACTTTGCTGAGCTGCAATGCTCTCCGCCAAGTTCAAATTTCCTGGTGGCTTTGTTTGAGATGTTACATGTAATGTCACAATGAATGTACACCCTGTGATATTATTTGTAATATCCTAGGGGGATGTTATACCTAATGTCACAGTGGGTGTACACCAGGTGTATACACCCTGTGACATTATTCATAATATTCTAGGAAAATGTTACTCCTAATGTCACAGTGGGTGTACACCATGTTTGTATACCCTGTGATATTATTTGTAATATCCTAAGGGGATATTACTCCAATGTCACAGTTGGTGTACACCATGTGTGTTCACCCTGTGGTATTATTTGTAACATCCTGGTGGGATGTTACTCCTAATTTCACAGTAAGTGTACACCATGTGTGTTATAGGGGGACGTTACTTCTAAAGTCACAGTGGATGTACACCATATGTGTACACCCTGTGATAACATTCATAACATTTGGGGGGGTTTACTCCTAATGTCACAGTGGTTGTACCGCCTGTGTGTACAAACTGTGTTATTATTCATAATATCCTAGGGAGATATTACTCCAAATATCACAGTGGATGTACAACCTGTGATATTATCAGTAATATCCTAGGGGATATTATGCCTAATGTCACAGTGTGTGTACACCCTGTGATATTATTTGTAATGTCCTAGGGGAACGTTACTCCTAACGTCACAGGGGCGTCCATCCTGTGATATTAATTGTAATTTCCTAGGGGGATGTTACTTTTATTTCACAGGGAGTGTACACCCTGTGATATTATTCATAATGTCCTAGGGGAATGTTACTCCTAATGTCACAGGGGGTGTACACCCTGTGACATTGTTCATAATATCCTAGGTTGATGTCACTCCTAATGTCACAGTTGGTGTACATTCTGTAATATTATTCTTAATATCCTAGGTTGATGTTACTCCTAATGTCACAGAGGGTGTATACCCTGTGATATAACTGGTAATATCCTAGGGAGATATTACTCCTAATGTCACAATGGATGTACACCCTGTGATATTATTTGTAATATCCTAGAGTGATGTTACTCCCGATGTCACAGGGGTTGTACTCCCTGGGATATTATTTGTAATATCCTTGGATTTTATTACTTATAATATCACAGGGGATGTACACCTTGTGATATCATTCGTAATTTTCTAGAAGTTTGTTATTTTTAATATCCTGGTACGTAGAGGATGATATTACACCCAATATCACATGAGGTGCACGCCAATTTTATGATATCGTTCATAATATCCAGGAAGAGAAAGGATACTGTTATTCCCAATATCGCAGGAAGTGTAACCCCCTTGGTGATATTGTTCCTAATATCAAGGTGGCGGGGGGAGAGTATGATATTATTCCCAATATCACAGGAGGTGTACAACACCCTGACATATTATTTCCAATATCCACGTGTGGAGATGATCATATTACTTTCAATATTGCAGTGGGTGTACAAATCCCCTGTAACATTGTTCCTAATATCCTAGGGGAAAGAGGGTGATATTACTCCCAATATCGCAGGTGCTGTACACCACTTATGTGATACTGTACTAACATCCATGGGAAAAAGGATGAAATTACTCTCAGTATGGCAGGAAATGTACACCCCCTCTGTGATATTGTTCCTAATATTTAGGGGAGAAGAATATAGTATAATTCCCATTATCGCAGGGGTGTTCACCTTGCATGTGATATTGTCCCTAATATCCAGGGGGTAGGGAGAATTATATTACTCCCAATATTGCAGGGGGTGTACACCTTCCCTGTGATATTGTTCCTAATATCCAGGTAAGAAGAGGATGATATTACTCCCAATATCGCATGGGGGTCTACACACCTTCTGTGATATTGTTTTTAATATCCAGGAAGGAGATTATGATGCTACACTCAATACCACAGGAGGTGAACACCTCCCCTGTGATATTGTTCCTAATGTCAATGAGGGGAGAGCATATTATGCCCAATATTGCAGGAAGAGTTCACCCTCTTTGTGATATTGTTGCTAATATCCAGGGAGAGGATGACATTACTCCTAGTATCGCAGGGGGTGTACAACACCCCTGTGATATTATTCCTAATATCCAGGAGGAGAGAAGATTATAGTACTCCTCATATTGTGAGGCATATTCACCCTCCCTGTGATATTGTTCCTAATATCCAGGATTAAGGGGATAATATTAATCCCAGTATCACAGTGAGTGTACACTGCCTCTGTAATATTGTTCCTAATATCCATGGGTATAAAAGATGATATTACTCCCAATATCGTAGGGACTGTATATCCCTCCTGTGATATTGTTTCTAATATCCAGTTTGGGGGAGAGGATGATATTACTCACAATATTGCAGGAGACAGACACCCTCGCTGTGATATTTTTTCTAATATCCAGGGTGATAGAGGATAATATTACTCCCAATATCGCAGGGCATGTACACCTCCCTTATGATATTCTTCCTCATATCCAGAAGAAAAAAGGATGATATTACTCCCAATATCATAGCAGCTGTACAACCCCCTGTGATATTGTTTCTAAATCCAGCGGGTGAGAAGATGATATTACTCCCAATATCGCAGGAGGTGTACATACCCCCTGTTATATTGTTCCTAGTATTTAGTGAGGGAACATATGATATTACTCCCAATATCACAGGGGATATACACCCCCACTGTGATATTGTTCCTAATATCTGGGAGGGAGAAGATGATATTACTCCCAATATCGCAGGAGGTGTACACTCTTTCTGTGATATTGTTTCTAATATCCAGGAGGGAGAGGATGATATTACTCCCAATATCGCAGGGCATGTACACCTCCCTTATGATATTCTTCCTCATATCCAGAAGAAAAAAGGATGATATAACTCCCAATATCATAGCAGCTGTACAACCCCCTGTGATATTGTTTCTAAATCCAGCGGGTGAGAAGATTATATTACTCCCAATATCACAGGAGGTGTACATACCCCCTGTTATATTGTTCCTAGTATTTAGTGAGGGAACATATGATATTACTCCCAATATCACAGGGGATATACACCCCCACTGTGATATTGTTCCTAATATCTGGGAGGGAGAAGATGATATTACTCCCAATATCGCAGGAGGTGTACACTCTTTCTGTGATATTGTTTCTAATATCCAGGAGGGAGAGGATGATATTACTCTCAATATCACAGGGTGTTTACATCCCCCACTGTGATACTGTTCTTAGTATCAAAAAGGAGAGAGGATGATATTACTCCCAATATTGCAGCAGGTGTACATCCCCTGTGTAATATTATTTCTAAACCTAGGGGGTGAGAAGATATTACTCCCAATATCGCACAGGGTGTACACTCCCCCTGTGATATTGTTCCTAATATTTAGTGAGGGAAAGGATGATATTACTGTTAATATTGCACAAGGCATGCACATCCACTGTGGTATTGTTCCTAATATTCGAGGAGAAGAGAGGATGATATTACTCCCAATATTGCAGTAGGTGTACACCCCTCCCTGTGATATTGTTTCTAATATCTAGAAGGCGAAAGGGTATTACTTTTAATATCATGTAGGATGTACACCCTTCCTGTAATATGGTTCCTAATATCCAGGGGGAAAGAGCATGATATTACTCCCATTATCGCAGGGGCTGTACAGCCCCCCAGTGATTTTTTTTCTATATACAAAAAGGGAGAGGCTGATATTCCTCCCAATATAGCAGGGGTGTACACCCCCCGTGTAATATTGTTCCTAATATCCAGGGGGCAGATGATAATATTACTCACAATATCACAGGGGTTGTATACCCCCACAGTGATGTTGTTCCTAATATCCAAAAAGGGACACTTTGACATTACTGCCAATATGGAAAGGTGTGTACACACCCTATGTGATGTTGCTCATAATACACAGGGGGAAAGACAATAATATTGCTCCCAATATTGCAACTGGTGTACATCCTCCCTGTGATATTGCTCCTAATATCCAGATGAAGAGAAGAATATATTACTTTGAATATCGCAGGAAGTATACACTTTCTCTTTAATATTGTTGCTAGTATTTGGGGGGAGGGGGAAAAAGATGATATTACTTCCAACATTGTAGAACATGTACACTCTCCCTGTGATATTGTTGCTAATATCCAGGTGGGAAGTGAATGATATTACTCCCAATATTGCAAGGCGTGTACACCCATCCTGTGATATTGTTTCTAATGTTTAGGTAAAGAGAGGATGATATTATTTTCAATATCACAGGGGGTGTACACCCCACCTGTGATGTTGTTTTTAATCAACACAGGGAAAGACAGGATAACATTACTCTCAATATCACAGAAGGTATACACCCTAACTCTGATATTGTTTTTAGTATCCAGGGAGGGAGAGGATGATATTACTCCCAATATCGCTGAGTGTGTACATACCCCCTGTGATATTGTTCCTAATATCAAAGGAGAAAAAGGATGATATTACTCTCAATATCCCAGGATGTGTACACCACCACCCCGTGATATTGTTTTTAATATCCAGAAGAGGAGAGGTTAATATTACTCCCAATATCGCAGTAGGTGTATACCCACCCTGTGATATTGTTCCTAATATCCAGGGGAGGAGAGGATGATGTTACTCTCAATATCTCAGGAACTGTACACTCCCCCTGTGATATTGTTCTTAATATCTAGAAGGAAAGAAGATGATGTTACTCCCAATATCGTAGGGGGTATACACCCCCCACTTTGATATTGTTCCTAATGTCCAGGAAGGGAGAGGATGATATCATTTCTATTATCGAAAAGGGTGTACTCCCCTTCTGTGACATTGTTTCTAATGTTTCGAGGGTGAGGATGATATTACTCCCAATATCACAGGGGATGTACACTCCCACTGTGGTATTGTTCCTAATACACAGGAGGTTAGAAAATGATAATACTCTCAGTATCACAGGGAGTGTACACCCTTCCTGTGATATTGTTCCTAATATCCAGGTGGGTAGAGGATATTACTCCCAATATCTCAGGGGGTGAACACCCCCACATGATATTGTTTCTAATATCCAGAAGAGGATAAAATTATATTATTATTAATATCGCAGAGCGTGTATACCCTCCCTGTGATATTGTTCATAAAATAAAAGGAGAAGAGAGGATGATATTACTCTCAATATCGAAGGGGTTCTAACTCTCTGTGATGTTGTTTCTAATATTCAGAAGGGAGAGTCATATTACTTCTAATATTCCAGGGGGTGTACAGCTTTCCTGTGATTTTGTTCCTAATATTCAGGAGAGAAGAGGATACTATTCCAAGTATCACAAAAAGTGTAAACCTCCCTGATGATATGGTTCCTAATATCCAGGTGTGAGGATAATAATACTAACAATATCACAAAAGGTATAAACTTCCCCTGTGATATTGTTCCTAATATTTAGGCAGGGAGAGGATAATATTACTTCCATTATCACAGGGAGTATACATCAATTTTGTGGTATTGTTCCTAATATCCAGGGGAAAGGGTTTGATGTTCATCGCAATACTGCTAGGGGAGTACACCCATGCTGTGATATTATTTCTAACTTCCAGAAAGGTAAAGGATAATATTACTCCCAATATCGCAGGGCTCCCCCCTACCCACCTGTAATATTGTGCCTAATATGGAGGGGGTGAAAGGATGATATTACTCCCATTATCCCAGGGAGTGTACACCACCTCTGTGATATTGTTCCTAATATCAACAGGGCGAAAGGATGATATTACTCCCCATATCGCAGGAAATGTACACCTCCCCTGTGATATTGTTTGTAAGATCCATTGGGGGAGAGGATGATATCACTCACAATATCTCAGAAGTTGTACATTCCCCTGTGATATGGATCGTAATATCCAAGGGAAAAGAGTATATTGCTCCCAATATCACGGGGAATGTGCACTGCTTGTGTAATGTTGTTCCTAATATTCAGGGAGGAGAGAATGTTATTACTGCCAATATTGCAGGAAATGTACATATCCCCTGTGATATTGTTTCTACTCTACAGGGAGGGAGAGGATGATATTACTCCCAATATCTCGGGGGGTGTATACTTTTTGTGACATTGTTTATAATATCCATGAAAGAGGATAATACTGCTGCAAATAGAGTAAATACCATGTGTGTACACCCCCTGTGATAAGGTTCATAATGTCCATTGGGGGAGAGGGTCATATGGTTCGTAATATCCAGGAGGGAAGAAGGTGATATTACTCCTCATATCGCGGCGGGGGGACACCCCCCCCGTGATATGGTTTGTAGTATCCAGGGGGGAGAGGGTAATATTACTCCCCATATCGCAGGGTGCATACACCCCCCTGTGATATGGTTCATAATAGTCAGGAGGGGAGAGGGTGATATTACTCCCCATATCGCGGGGGATGTACATCCCTTGTATAGACACCATGTGTGTACACCCCTTATGATATTACTTGTAATACCTGGCGAGATGTTACGTTTAATGTCACAGTTGGTATACCCCTGTGATATTAATGGTAATATTCTAGGAGGATGATCTACCTAATGACACTGTGCGTGTACACCATGTGTGTATGCCCTGTGATATTATTCATAATGTTATAGGAAAATATTACTCCTATTTTCACAGTGGGTGTACCACCATGTGTACACCCTGTGATATTATTTGTTATATCCTAGGAGATGTTACTCCTAATGTCACAGTGGGTGTACACCATATGTGTTCAACCTGTGGTATTATTCATAAAATCCTAGGGGGATGTTATTCCTAATTTCACATAAGTGTACACCATGTGTGTATGCCCTGTGATATTATTAGTTTAATTATAGGGAGATGCTACCTCTAATGTCACAGTGGGTGTACACCATATGTGTACACCCTGTGATAATATTAGTTGTATTTCAGGGGGATTTAATCCTAATATCACAGCGGTTGTACAGCCTGTGTGTACAACCTGTAATATTATTTGTAATATTCTAGGGAGATATTCCTTCTAATATCACAGTGGGTGTAGACCTTGTGATATTATTCGTACTATCCTAGGAAGATATTACTCCTAATATCACAGTGGGTATACTACCTGTGATATTAGCAGTAATATTCTAGGGGGATATTTTTATGCCGTATTTCACAGTGTGTGTACAACTTGTGATATTATTGGTAATATCCTAGGAAAATGTTACTCCTAATGTCACAGGTGATGTATAACCAGTGATATTATTCGCTATTTTCTAGGGTGATGTTACTACTAATGTCACAGGGGGTGTACATTCTGTGATATTATTCTTAATATCCTAGGTGGATGTTAATTATGATGTCAAAGAGCGTGTATACCCTATGATATTACTGGTAATATCCTAGGAGGATGTTACTCTTGATTCATAATGGGTGTACACCCTGTGATATTATTCATAATATCCTATGGTGATGTTACTCCCAATGCCAAAGGGGTTGTACTTCCTGGGATAGTATTTGTATCTTTGGGTGATACTACTTATAATGTCACAGGGGGTGTACTCCTTTTGATGTTATTCATAATTTTCTCGAAGTTTGTTACTTTTAATGGCACAGGGGGTACACACATTGTGATATTATTTGTAATATTCTAAAAAAATATTACTTCAAATATAACAGTGGGTGTACATACATCATGTATACTTTGTGATGTTCATAATATTTTAGGAAGCTATAACTCTTAATATCACAATGGGCGTATAACATGTGTGTACACCCACTGTGATATTCATAATATCCTAGGTAGTTATTCTAATATCACAATGGGTGTACACCTTGTGATATTTTTCATAATATTTTGGGAAATATTACTTCTAATGAATGTACACCATGTGTGTACACTTTGTGATATTATTAGTAATGTCCAAGGGAGATATTACTCCTAATACCACAGTGGGTGTACATTCTGTGATATTATTCGTAATATTCTAGGAATATATTACTCCTAATACTATAGTGGGTGTACACACTGATATTACTTGTAATATCCTAGGGGGATGTTACTCCTAATTTCACAGTGAATGTACATCCTGTGATATTTTTGGCAATATCCTAGGCGAGGTGTTACTTTTAATGTCACTGGGAATGTACACCCTTTGAAATTATTCATAATATTCTAGGGGGATATTACCCCTAATGTCAAAGGGGGTGTTCACCCTGTGATATTATTTGTAATATCCTAGGGGAATTTTACTCCTAATGTGCACACCCTGTGGTATTATTCGTTATATCCCAGGAGAATGTTACTACTAATGTCACAATGGTTGTACACCCTGTTATATTATTCATAATATCCTATGGAGATGTTAATCCTGATGTCATGGGGGTGTACTCCCTGTGGTATTATTCATAATATGTTATGGGGATATTTCTCCTAATGTCACAGGGGGTGTACATTTTGTGATATCATTTGTAATATCCTAAATATGTTACTCCTCATGTCACAGGGGGTGTACACCCTGTGATATTATTTGCAATACCTTAGGGGGATGTTACTTTGAATGTCAAAGAGGATGTACACCCTGATATATTATTCGAAATATCCTAAAGTGATGTTAATGTTAATGTCACAGGAGGTGTACCCCAGATGTATAAACCACCAGGGATATTATTCATAATATCCTAGGGAAATGTGACTGTTGATTTCACAGTGGGCTACACAATGTGTGTATAACCTGTCATATTATTCATAATATCCTAGGGGGATGTTACTCCTAAAGTCACAGTGAGTGTACACCATGTGTGTACAACCTGTGATATTTATCGTAATATTATAGAGGGATGTCAGTTCTAATGTGACAGTGAGTGTACACCACGTGCATACACCCTGTGATATTATGATGTTAATGTTAATGTCACAGGAGGTGTATAATAGGGGGATGTTGCTTCTAGTGTCACAGTGGGTTTACACCCTGTGATATTATTTGTAATATCCTGGGGAGCTATTACTCCTAATATCACAGTGGGTGTACATGCTGCGTATACACATTGAAATATTATTTGTAACATCTTAAGCAGATATTACTCCTAATATAACAGAGGATGTCAACCCTGGGACATTATTCATAATATTCTGGGGAGACAATACTCTTAGTGTTACAGTGGGTGTACACCTTAGTATATTATTTGTAATATATTGTTGAGATTTTTACTGATATCATGGTGAATTGACACCCTGGGATGTTGTTTGTAATATCTTGTGGAGATATTACTCCTAATGTCACAGTGAATATACACTCTGGGATGTTATTTGTAATATCCTGGAAAGATATTACTTCTAATATCCCGGTGGATGTACACCCAATTATATTACTGGTTACATCCCAGGAAGACATTACTCCTTATACCACAGTGGGTGTTCACCCTGAGATACTGTTCATAATATTCTGGGGAGATATTACTTTTTATATCACAGCTGGTGTACATATACACCCTGGGATATTATTCATAAAATCCTGGGGAGATATTACTCTTATATCACAGTGGATATACACCATATGGGTACACTCTGGGATATTAATTATTCATAATATCCTGATATGATTCCTAATATCACAGTCAGTTTACACCACGTGTGTACACACTGGGATATTGTTTGTAATATCCGGGTGAGATATTATTCTTCTAGTATTACATTGGATGTACATCATGTGAATACACCTTGGATATTATTCATAATATCCTGGGGATATATAACTTTTCTAAGACCACAATGGTTGTACAACATTTGCGTACAATCTGGGATATTATTCATAATATCCTGCAGAGATGTTACTCTCCTAATAGCACATAGGGTGTACATTATGTGTTTACACTCTGCAATATTATTCACAATATTTTGGGGAGATGTTACTCTCCTAATATCACAGTGTGTTTACACCTTGTTTGTACATCCTAGGATATTATTCATAATATCCTGGGGAGATATGACTCTCCTAATATCAAAGTAGTGTTCACCATGTTTGTACACCCTGGAATAATATTTGTAATATCCTGGGGAAATAGTACTCTCCTAATATCACAGTGGGTTTACACCATGTGTGTACACTCTGGGATATTATTTGTAATATCATGGAAAGATATTACACTCCTAATATAAAAGTGAGTATATAACATGTGTATACAACCTGGGATATTATTAAAAATATTCTGGGTAGATATTCACCTCCTAATATTACAGTGTGTGTATACCATGTGAGTACACCCTAGGATATTATTTGTAATATTCTGGAGAAGTATTACCCTCCTAATATCACAGTGTGTGATATTACACCCAGTGTCGCAGAGAGTGTACACTCTTTCTTTAATATTGTTCCTAATATCCTAATAATATTGCCCCTAATATTGCGGGGGTTGTACACCCCCCTTGTAATATTTTGTTCCTAATATCTAGGAGAAGAGAGAATTAGGTCACTCAAGATATCACAGGGGGTGTACATTCCCAGTGATATTGTTCCTAATATCCAGGGGAGGAGTGGATATTACTCCCTATATGGCAAGTGATTTACACCCCCCCCTTGTGATATTGGTCCAAATATCCAGGGGGTGAGAGGATGATATTACTCTCAATATCTCAGGGGGTATACATCCCGCTTGTGATATTGTTCCTAACATCCACGAGAGGAGAGGATGATATTACTCCCAATAGCATAGTTGGTGTACACCCCTTCAGTGATATTGTTCCTAATATCTAAGAGAGGAGAGAATAATATTACTTGCAGTAGGTATACACTTTCCTTGTGATATTGTTCCTAATATCCAGGAGAAGAGACGATAATTATTCCTGTCAATATCACAGAAAATGTACACTCTCCCTGTGATATTGTTCCTAATGTTAAGGAGGAGAGAGAATAATATTACACCCAAGATCGCAAGGGGTGTACAACCCCTGTGATATTGTATATAATATCCAGGTGGGGAGAGGATTATATAACTCAAAATATCACAGGGCATGTCCACCCCTCCTGTGATATTGTTCCTAATATCCAGGTGGAGAGACGATATTACTCCCAATATTGCAGAAGGTAGACACCCCCCCGTGATATTGTTTCTAATATTCAGGAAGTGAAAATATATTACTCCCAATATATCCAGGAGTGTACACACCCCCTTTAATATTGTTTCTAATATCCATTTGGAAAGAAAATGATATTACTCCCAAATTTGCATGGGGTGTACACAACTCCTGTCACATTGTTTCTAATATCCAGGTGGAGAGAGCATAATATTACATCCAGTTTTGCAGGGGGTGTACACCCCCGCAGTGATATTGTTCCTAATCTTCAGGGATTAGAGGATGATCTTACTCTTAGTATCACAGGGGCTGTACACCACTCCGGTGATATTGTTCCTGACATCTTGAGTGGGAGAGGTTTTTATTACTCCCAATATTGCAGGGGGTGTACACCCACCCTGTGGTATTGTTCCTAATATCCAGCGGGGGAGAGGATATTATTCCCAATATTAGAGAAGGGGCACACACTCTCTGTGATATTGTTCTTAATATCCAGTGGGGGAGAGGATGATATTACTCGCAATATCGCAGGGGGTTTACACCCTTCCTGTGATATTGTTTGTAATATCCAGGGAAGGAGAAAATGATATTAATCTCAATGTCCCATGGGGTGTACACCCCCCCCCGTGCTGTCGTTTCTAATATCCAGGGAGAAAGTGGATGAAATTACTTCCTATAACACAGGTAGTGTACACCACCCCTATGATATTGTTCAAAATATCCATGGAAGGAGAGAATGATATTACTCTCAATATCACAGGGTGTGTACATCTCTCTTGTGATATTGTTCCTAATATTTAGAGGGAAATAGAATAATATTATTTCCAATATCACAGTGGGTGTACAGACCCCATGATACTTTCTGTTATATCCAGGGAGGAAGAGGATGATATTACTGTCAATATCGTAGGGGGTGTATACCCACCCTGTGAAGTTTTTTCTCAATATTCAGGGGAAAAGAGGATGACATTAATCTCAGTATTGCAGAGGGTGTACACCCTCCGTGTTATTGTTCCTAATATCCAAGGGGGGAGAGGATGGCATTACTCCCCATATCGCAGGAAGTGTATAACCCCCTGTGATACTGTTCCTAATACCCAAAGAGGAAGAGGATGATATTACTCCCATTATTGCAGGGTGTGTACACCACCCGCCCCCCCGATATTGTTCCTAATATCCAGGGGGTGAGAGGATGACATTACTCTCAATGTCGCAGTGAATGTAGACCGTTTCTGTGATACTGTTTTTAACATCCAGGGATCAAAGAATATTACTCCCAACATTGCAGGGCTTGTACACCTCCCCTGTGATATTGTTTCTAATAACCAGCGGGGGAGATGATATTACATACAATACCGCAGGCAGTGTACATGCCCCGTGTGATATTGTTCCTAATATCGGTGGGAAGACAGGATGATGTTACTTTCAATATCGCCGGTCCTATATACCATCCCTGTGATATTATTCCTAATATCCAGTGGGGAGATGATGATATTACTTCCGTATCACAGGAGGTGTATATCTTCCGGTGACATTGTTCCTAATATCCACAGGGGGAGAAAATGATATTACTCAAAATATGGTTGGGGGCGTACAGCCCCCCTTTGATATTGTTCCTAATATTCTGGTGTGGAGAGGATGATATTACTTGCAATATCACAGGGATTGTACACCTACCCTGTGATATTGTTCCTAATATCCATGGGCAGAGAGAATATTACTCCAAATATCTCATTAAGTGTACATCCATCCTGTGATGTGGTTCCTAATATCAGGCAGGGGAAAGGATAATATTACATGCAATATCGCAGGGGGTGTCCAACCCCGCTGTGATATTCTTCCTAATATCCGAGGGATAGAGAATAATATTACAATATCGCAGAGGGTGTACACTCCCCAGTGATATAGTTCCTAATATCCAGGAAATAAGATGATACTACTCCCATTACTGCAGAATGTGTACAACCCCTGTTTTTTTTTTTTAATATCCAAAAAGAAAGAGGATATCACTCCCAATATCACTAAGGTTGCACACCCCTTCTGTTATATTGTTCCTGATACCCAGAACGCAAGAGGATGATATTACTCCCAATATTGCAGGGGATGTACATATCCCTGAGATATTGTTTCTAATATGCAGGGGAGGAGAGGATTTTGTTACACCCAATATTGCAGGGGGTGGACATGCCCCTGTGATATTGTTCCTAATATCTATGGGGGGAACAGGATGACATTACTCCCAATATCGCAGGGAGTGTACATCCCACTTGTGATATTGTTCCTAATTTCCAGGAAGGGAGAGAATAATATTACTTTCAATATCTCAGGGGGTGTAGACCCCTCCTGTGATATTGTTCCAAATATCAATGAAGGGGGGATGATATTACTCTCAGTATCACAGGGTGTATACACCTTTTCTGTGATATTGTTTCTAATGTCAAGGGGTAAGATGATAATATTACTTCCAAAATTGCAGGGGGTGTACTGCCCCCCTGTGATATCATTCCTAATATCCAAATGGATCAGGCTGATATTGCTCTCAATAAGACAAAGGTGTACACCGCCCGTGACATTGTTCCTAATATCCAGAGGCTGATATTACTCCCAATATCTCAGAAAGTGTACACCACCCCTGTGATACTGTTTTTAATATTTAGGGAATAAGAGGATGATATTACTCCCTATATTGCAGGAGGTATACAAACGCCCTGTGTTTTTCTTTTTTTAATACCCAGGTGGGGATAGGGTGATATTACTCCCAATATCACAGAGGGTGTACACCTGCCATGTGATTTTTTTTTTAATATTCAGGGAAAAAGAGGATATTACTCTCAATATTGCAGGGGGAGTACACCGCTTTGTGATATTGTTCCTAATATCTAGGGGTGGAGAGGATGATATTACTCCCAATATCTCAGGGAAAGTACACGCCACCCCCTGTGATATCATTCCTAATATTCAGGGTTGAGAGGATAATATTACTTCTCATATCGCAAAGGGTGTACACCCACTCCTCCTGATACAGTTCCTAATGTCCAGAGTGGAAGAAGATGATATTACTTCCAATATCGCAGAAGGTGTACCCCCCCCCCCCGTAATACTGTTTTTAATATTTGGAAAGAGAGATGATGATGTGACTCCCAATATTTCAGATGGTGTACACCCCTACCATGATATTGTTCTTACTTTCCAATGGGGAGAAGATGAAATTACTCCCAGTATCTCAGGGGGTGTACACCCCTCTGTGATATTTTTCTAATATTCAGTGGCAGAGAGAATGATATTACTCCCAATATCATAGGGGGTGTACAACACCTGTGATGTTGTTTCCAATATCCAGATGGGGAGAGAATTATATTACTCAAAATATCACAGGGGTGATAATATTATTCTTAATATCCAGGTTGAGAGAAGATGATATTACTCCCAATGTCACACTGGGTAGGCATCCCCCCACTGTGATATTGTTCCTAATATCCAGGAAGATAGAAGATGATATTACTTCCAATATATCAGGGAATGTACACTGCCCCTCTTTGATATTGTTCCTAATATGCTAGGGGAAGGAAAATGATATTACTACCAATATCGCATGGGGTGTACACCTCCTTTGCGATATTGTTCCTAACATCCGGGTAGGGGGGGAGAAGATGATATTAAGCTTAATTTCACAGGAAATGTGCACTCTCAGGTGTACAATATCTCCCTTCTGGAGATGATGATATTACTTTCAATATCACAGGAAGTGTACACCCACCCTGTGACAATCTTCCTAATATTCATGGAGGGAGAGAATACTACTCCCAATATCGCATGGGGTGTACAGCCACCCTGTGACATTGTTTCTAATATCCAGGGGTAAAGAGCATAATATCGCTGGGGATGTACACCCCCCCCATGATATTGTTTCTAACGTCCAGGTGGATGTATGATGATATTACTCCCAGTATTGTAGGAAGTGTACACCCCCACTGTGATTATTTCTTAATTTCCAAGCAGGGAGAGATTGATATTGCTCCCAAAATCTCAGGGGGTGTACACCCATCAATGTTATAGTTTTTAATATCCAGGGGCTCAGAGGATGATATTACTCCCAATATCGCAGTAGGTGTACAACCCCCTGTGATTTTTTTTCAATATCCAAGGAGGGAAAGGATTATATTACTCCCAATGTCGCTGGAGGTGTACATCCCGTCTGTGATATTATTCCTAATATCCAGAGACTGAGAGGATGTTATTACCCCAAATATCGCACGGGATGTACATCCCCTATGATATTCCTAATATCCAAGGAGAGAGAGAGGATGATATTACTCCCAATATCACAGGAGTATACACTCCCTCTGAGATATTGTTCCTAATATGCAGAGAGGGGAAAAATTTTGTTACATTCAATTTTCGCAGGGAGTGGACACCCTCTGTGTGATATTATTCCTAATAGCCAGGCAGATCAGGATGACATTCCTTCCAACATCGCAGGGACTGTACACCCCACCTGTGATATTGTTCCTAATATCCAAGGGGAGAGAGGATGAACTTACTCCCAATATTGCAGGGGGTATACATCGCTCCTGCAATACTGTTTCTAATATTCTGGCTGACAGAGGATGATATTATTCCCAATATCTTAGGGGTGCACACATCCTGCATAATATTGTTTCTAAAATCCAGAAGGGGAGAGGATTTTGTGTCTCTATCTCCTTCCGTTCTGCTCTGATCTTAGTTATTTCTTGCCTTCTGCTAGCTTTTGAATGTGTTTGCTCTTGCTTCTCTAGTTCTTTTAATTGTGATGTTAGACTGTCAATTTTAGATCTTTCCAGCTTTCTCTTGTGGGCATTTAGTGCTATAAATTTCCCTCTACACACTGCTTTAAATGTGTCCCAGAGATTCTGGTATGTTGTATCTTTGTTCTCATTGGTTTCAAAGAACATCTTTATTTCTGCCTTCATTTCGTTATATACCCAGTAGTCATTCAGGAGCAGGTTGTTCAGTTTCCATGTAGCTGAGGGGTTTGGATTGAGTTTCTTAGTCCTGAGTTCTAGTTTGATTGCACTGTGGTCTGAGAGACAGTTTGTTATAATTTCTGTTCTTGTACATTTGCTGAGGAGTGCTTTACTTCCAACTATGTGATCAATTTTGGAATAAGTGTGATGTAGTGCTAAGAAGAATGTATATTCTGTTGATTTGGGGTGGAAAGTTCTGTAGATGTCTGTTAGGTCTGGTTGGTGCAGAGCTGAGTTCAATTCCTGGATATCCTTGTTAACTTTCTGTCTCGTTGATCTGTCTAATGTTGACAGTGGGGTGTTAAAGTCTCCCATTATTATTGTTTGGGAGTCTAAGTCTCTAAGGACTTGCTTTATGAATCTGGGTGCTCCTGTATTGGGTGCATATATATTTAGTATAGTTAGCTCTTCCTGATGAATTGATCCCATTACCATTATGTAATGGCCTTCTTTGTCTCTTTTGATCTTTGATCGTTTAAAATCTGTTTTATCAGAGACTAGGATTGCAACTCCTGCTTTTTTTTTGTTTTCCATTTGCTTGGTAGATCTTCCTCCATCCCTTTATTTTGAGCCTATGTGTGTCTCTGCATGTGAGATGGGTCTCCTGAATACAGCAAACTGATGGGTCTTGACTCTTTATCCAATTTGCCAGTCTGTGTCTTTTAATTGGACCATTTAGTCCATTTACATTTAAGGTTAATATTGTTATATGTGAACTTGATCCTGTCATTATGATATTAGCTGGTTATTTTACTCGCTGGTTGATGCAGTTTCTTCCTAGCATCGATGGACTTTACATTTTGACATGTTTTTGCAATGGCTGGTACTGGTTTTTCCTTTCCATGTTTAGTGCTTCCTTCAGGATCTCTTGTAGGGCAGGCCTGGTAGTGACAAAATCTCTAAGCATTTGCTTGTCTGCAAAGGATTTTATTTCTCCTTCACTTAAGAAACTTAGTTTGGCTGGATATGAAATTCCGGGTTGAAAATTCTTTTCTTTAAGAATGTTGAATATTGGCCCCCACTCTCTTCTGGCTTGTAGAGTTTCTGCCAAGAGGTCTGCTTTTAGTCTGATGGGCTTCCCTTTGGGTGTAACCCGACCTTTCTCTCTGGCTGCCCTTAACATTTTTTCCTTCATTTCAACTTTGGTGAATCTGACAATTACATGTCTTGGAGTTGCTCTTCTCAAGGAGTATCTTTGTAGCATTCTCTGTATTTCCTGAATTTGAATGTTGGCCTGCCTTACTAGGTTAGGGAAGTTCTCCTGGATGATATCCTGCAGAGTGTTTTCCAACTTGGTTCCATTTTCCCCCTCACTTTCAGGCACACCAGTCAGACGTAGATATGGTCTTTTCACATAATCCCATACTTCTTGAAGGCTTTGTTCATTTCTTTCTACTCTTTTTTCTCCACACTTCTCTTCTCACTTCATTTCATTCATTTGATGTTCAATCACTGATACTCTTTCTTCCAGTTGATTGAGTCGGTTACTGAAGCTTGTGCATTTGTCACATAGTTCTCGTGTTATGGTTTTCATCTCTATCAGTTCTTTTAAGGTCTTCTCTGCATTGATTATTCTAGTTATCCATTCATCCATTCTTTTTTCAAGGTTTTTAGTTTCTTTGTGCTGGTTACGTAGTTCCTCCTTTAGCTCTGAGAAGTTTGATCGACTGAAGCCTTCTTCTCTCAACTCATCAAAGTCATTCTCCATCCAGCTTTGTACACCCACTGTGATATTTTTCTAATATTCAGGGGTGGGGAGGATGATATTCCCAAAATCACAGGCGGTGTACAACCCCTGTAATATTGTTTCTAATATCCAGGTGTGAAGAGAATGATATTTCTCAAAATATCACAGGGTTGTACACCCCTCCTATAATATTGCTCCCAATATCCAGGTTGAGAGAAGATGATATTACTCCCAATATCACACTAGGCAGACGCCCCTTCTGTGATATTGTTCCTAATATCCAGGGGAGGAGAATAGGATATTACTCCCAATATATATGAATAGGATATTACTCCCTATATATATATATATATATATATATATATATACACACACATACTGTACACCCCCCTCTTTGATATTGTTCTTAATATTGTGCGGAAAGAAAATGATATTACTCCAAATATCACATAGTGAGACTGTACACCTCCCCTGTGATATTGTTCTTAATATTCGGGGTTGGAGAAGATATTACACCCAATTTCACAGGAAGTGTACACCCCCACAGTGATATTGTTCCTCATCTCCAGGGAGGAGAGGATATTACTTTCAGAATTGCAGGGGTGTACGCCCTCCCTGTGATATTGTTCATAATATTAACGGGGAGAGGGAATATTACTCTCAATATCACATTGTGTATACACTCTCCCTGTGATATTGTTTCTAATATCCAGGGGTAAGACAATAATATCACACCCAATATCTCCGTGGGTGTACACCTCCCCTGTGATATTGTTCCTAATATCCAGGTGGGTTCAGGATAATATTACTCTCAATATCTCAGGGGGTGTATATTCCTGCCTTGAATTTTTTTTTATTTTCCAAGAGAGGAGAGAATGATACTACTTCCAACATCGCAGTAGGTGTACACCCCCTCAGTAATATAGTTCTAATATCCAGGGAGTCAGATGATGATATTACTCTTAATATTGCAGCAGGTGTACAACCCCCTGTGATTTTTTTCCTAATATTTAAGGAGAAAGAGGATGATATTACTCCCAATATCGCTGGAAGTGTACACCCTCTCCGTGATATTGCTCCTAGTATCTAGAGCCTGAGAGTATGATATTACCCCCAACATCACATGGGGCATACACAGCCCTGTGATATTGTTCCTTATATCCAAGGGAAGAGAGGATGACATTACTCCCAATATCGCAGTGGGTATACACACCCTCTGATATATTGTTCCTAATATGCAGGGAGGGGAAGAATTTCGTTACATTCAATATCATAGGGGGTGGACAACCGCCATGCGATATTGTTCCTAATATCCAGGGGGTCAGCATGACATTACTCCCTATATTGCAAGGACTGTACACCCCACCTATGATATTGTTCCTAATACCCAAGGGGAGACAGGATGATATTACTTCCAATATTGCAGGGGTTTACACCTCCCCTGTGATATTGTTTCTAATATTCCTGCTGTGAGAGGATGATATCACTCCTAACAGCTTAGGGGTATACACGCCTTGCGTGATATTGTTTCTAATATCCAGAAGGGGAGAAGAAGATATTACTCCCAATATAGAAGAATATGTATACCCACTCTGTAATATTGTTTTTAACATCCAGGGGTTGAAAGGATGATATTACCCCCAATATCACAGTGGGGGCACACCTCCCCCGTGATATTGTTTCTAATATTCAACTGGGGACAGGATAATACTGATCCCAATACTGCAAAAAGTGTATACCTTCCCTGTGATATTCTTCTAATATCCAGGAGGGGAGAGAGTGATATTACTCCCAATATTGCAGGGATATACACCTCCCCCACCTGTGATATTGTTCCTAGTATCCCGGTGGGATAAAGGAGGATATTACTCCCAAATTCGCAGGGGGTGTACACCCCTCCTGTGATATTGTTTCTAATATTCTGGCAGGTACAGGATATTACTCCAATATCTCACCCTGTGATATTGTTCCTAATATACAGGGTACATTACTCCCAATATCACTGACCGTGTAAAATCTGCCTGTGATTTTCTTTCTTATATTCAGGCGGGGAGAGGAAGATATTACTGCCAAAATCACAGGGGGTGTGCACTCACTCTGTGATATTTTTTATAATATTTAGAAAGGGAGAGAATGTCATGACTCCCAATACTCCAGGGCGTGTACACCTCACCTGTGATATTGTTCCTAATATCCAGAAGGGAGAGGATGATATTACTCTCAATATCGCAGGGTGTGTATACCCCCTCTGTGATATTGTTCCTAATATCCAGGGGGGATGAAGATGATATTACTCCCAATGTCACAAAGGGTGTACAACCCCCTGGTGATATTGTTCCTGATATCCAGCGTGGGAAAGGATGATATTACTTCCAAAATCACAGGGGATGTACACACCTTCTGTGATATTCTTACTAATATCCAGGAGGGAGAGGATGATATTACTCCCAATATCACAGAAGGTGTAGATCTCTCCTGTGACATTGTTTCTAATACTGAAAGGGGAAGAGGATGATATTATTCCCAATATCCCAGGGGTGCACACCCCCCTGTAATATTGTTTTTAATATCCATGTGAAGAGAAGATATTACTCCAAATATCTCAGAGAGTTTACACCCCCCGTATATTGTTTTTAATATCCAGGTGGGAGAGGATGATATTACTTCCAATATCACAGGGGAGGTACACCCCCTCTGTGATATTGTTCCTAGTATTCAGGAAGAGAGAGGATAATATTACTTGTAATATGTCAGGAGGTATACATTCCCCTGTGATATTGTTACTAATATTCAGTGGGGAAGATTATATTACTCCCAATATGGCAGGGGATGTACACCCCCACTGTGATATTGTTCTTAATATCCATGGGGTCAGAGGGTGACATTATTCCCCATATCACAGGGTGTGTACACCCTCCTGTGATCTGGTTCATAATATGCGAGACGGGGAGAGGATGATATTACACCCAATATCGCACGGGATGCACACCCCTTTTGTGATATTGCTCATAATATCCACTAAGGAAGAGGATAATATTATTCCCAATATTTCATGAAGTGTACACCCCTCCTGTGATATTGTTCCTAATATCAAGGTGGGAGGAGTATGATATTATTTCCAATATTGCAGTGGGTGGGCAACCACCTGATATATTATTCCTAATATCCACATTCAGAGAGGATGATATCACTTTCAATATCACAGTGGGTGTACACCCCACCTATGATATTGCTCCTAATATCCAGGAAGAAAGAGAATGATACTACTTCCAATATCTCAGGGTGTGTACACCCCTTCTGTGATATTGTTTCGAATATCCATGAGGGAGAGGATGATATTACCCCCAATATCGCAGGGGGTGTACATGTTTTCCGTGATATTCTTCCTTATGTCCAGGGTAAAGAGGATAATATTACTTCCAAAATCGCAGAGGGTGTACATTCTTCCTGTGATATTGTTCCCAATATCTAAATGGGTCAGGCTGATATAACTCCCAATATTGCAGAAGATGTACACCCACCCTGTGATATTGTTCCTAATATCCAGGGGGGAAGAGGACGATATTACTGCCAATATCGCAGATGGTGTACACCCTCCCAACCACCACTGTGATATTGTTCCTAATAGCTAAATGTGGAGAGGCTGATAGTATTCCCAATATCACATGGGATGTACACAACCCCTGTTATATTGTTTCTAATATTTAGGGTGAAAGAGGATAATATTACTTTCAATAATGCAGGGGTGTACACCCGCCCTGTGATATTGTTCTTAATATCCGGCGGTGGGGAGAAGATGGTATTATTCCCTATATCGCAGGGAGTGTACCTCCCCCCAAGTGATTTTTTTTAAATATTCAGAAAGAAAGAGAGTGATATTACTCTCAATATTGCAAGGGGTGTAAACACCTCCATAATATTGTTCCTAATATCCAGGGAAGGGGGGACAGGATGACATTACTTTCAATATCTCAGGGAATGTACACCCCACCTGTGATATTGTTCCTAATATCCAGGAAGGGAGAGAATGATATTACTTCCAATATCTCAGGGATGTACACTCCTACTGTGATGTTGTTCCGAATATCCATGAGGAAGAGGATATTACTCCCAGTGTTGCAGGAGGTGTATGCCTTTTCTGTGATATTGTTCCTAATGTCCAGAGTGGCAGAGGATGATATCACTTCCAAAATCACAGGGGATATACACCCCCCATGTAATATTGTTCCTAATATCTAGGTGGGTGCAGCAATATTGCAGTAGGTGTACACCTCCGCTGTAATATTTTTAAATTTCCAAAGGAGGAGAAAATGATATTACTTTCAATATTGCAGGGAGTGTACGCCCCCACAGTAATATAGTTTCTAATATCTGGGGGGTCAGGAAGTGATATTACTCCCAATATCACAGTAGGTATACAACCCTCTGATTTTTTTCTAATATTCAAGGAGGAAGAAAATGATATTACTCTTAATATCGCTGGAAGTGTACACACCCTCTGATACTGCTTCTAATATCCAGAGCCTGAGAGGATATTACTCCCAATATTGCATGGGATGTACACCCCCCTGAAATATTGTTTCTAATATCCAAGGGGAGAGAGGATGATATTACTCCCAATATCGTAGGGGGCTGTGCACTCTCTTTGAGGTATTGTTCCTAATATGCAGGCAGGGGAAGGATTTTGTTACGTTCAATGTGGCAAGGGGTAGACATCCCCTGTATGATATTGTTCCTAATATCCAAGAGGGGAGAGGATGATATTACTTCCAATAATATGCAGGGGGGTCAGGATGAAATTACTCCCAGTATAGTAATTTTGAGACTAGACACCCCACTAGACACCCCACCTGTGATATTGTTCCTAATATCCAAGAGGGGAGAGGATGATATTACTTCCAATACCACAGGGGGTGTACCCCTCCTGTAATATTGTTTCTTACATTTAGGCAGGGAGAGGATGATATTACTCTAAACGTCTTAGGGGTGTACACGCCCTGCGTGATATTGTTTCTAATATCCAGAAGGGAAGAGTATGATATTACTCCCAATATCAATGGGGGTGTACACCCACCCTGTAATATTGTTTTTAATATCCAGGAGTGGAAAGGATGTTATTACTCCCAATATCACAGGGGGTCAACACCTGCCCTGTGATGTTCCTAATATCCAACTGGGGAGATGATAATACTCATCCCAATATCGCAAGGGGTATACACCTTCCCTGTGATATTGTCCTTAATATCCAGGGGGAAGAGAGTGATATTACTCCCAATATCGTGGGGACATATGCCCCCCCCCTTCGTGATATCCTAATATTCAGGTGGGGTAAAGGATGATATTATTTCCAAATTCTCAGGGGGTGTACAGGTCCCCTGTGATATGTTTTTAATATCCTGGGAGGTAGAGGATGATATTACTCCAAACATCTCAGTGGGTGTACACTCCCCCCTGTAATATTCTTCCTAATATCCTGGGGGAAAGAAAATGATATTACTCTCAATATAGCATGGGGTGTACAACTCCCCTGTGATATTATTCCTAATGTCTGTGGAGGCACATGATGATATTATACCCAGTTTCACAGAAAGTGTACACCCCCTCAGTGATTTTGTTCCTCATCTCCAGCGGGGAGAGGATGATATTACTTTCAGAATCACAGGGTGTGTACACCCAGCCTGTGATATTGTTCCTAATATTTACGGAGGAGAGAATACTACTCCCAACATCGCATGAGGTGTACACCCACCCTGTGATATTGTTAGCAATACCCAGGGGCAAAGAGGATAATATCACACCCAACGTCGCAGGAAGTGTACACTCCTGCTGTGATATATTTTTTTAATTTCCAAGGGGAAAGAGAATTATATTACGATAATATTGCAGGGGGTTTACACACCCCAGTGATATAGTTTCTAATATCCGGGGAGCCAGGAAATATTACTTCCAATATTGCAGCAGCTGTAAACCCCCCTGAGACTTTTTCCTAATATCCAAAGAGGGAGAAAATGATATTGCTTCCAATATCGCTGGAAGTGTACACCCCCTCTGTGATATATTTCTTAATATCCGGAGCATGAGAGGATGATATTACCCCAAGTATCACACGGGGTGTACACTCCCGTGATATTCTTCCTAATATCCAAGGGGAGAGAGGATGATATTACTCCCAATATCGCGAAGGGTGTTCACTCTCTCTGAGATATTGTTCTTAATATGCAGGGAGGGGAAGGCTTTTGTTACGTTAAATATCGCAGGGGAGGCACATTCCCCGTGTGATATTTTTCCTAATATCCAGAAGTGTCAGGATGACATTACTCCCAATATC
Organism: Macaca thibetana thibetana; assembly: GCF_024542745.1. NCBI lineage: Eukaryota > Metazoa > Chordata > Mammalia > Primates > Cercopithecidae > Macaca > Macaca thibetana. Next base: position 67,070,028 of record NC_065588.1, on the reverse strand, counting down.
ACAGGGACTGTACACTTCACCTGTGATATTGTTCCTAATATTTAATGGGGGAGAGGATGATATTACTCCCAATATCGCAGGGAGTGTACACACCCCCTGTGGTATTGTTTCTAATATTCAGGTGGGGAGAGGACAATATTACTCCAAACGTCTTAGGGGTGTACACGCCCTGCGTTATATTGTTTCTAATATCCAGAAGAGGAGACAATGCTATTACTCCCAATACCGAAGGGGATGTACACCGAGTCTTTAATATTATTTTTAATATCCAGGGACAGAAAGGATAATATTGTTTCCAATATCACGGGGGGATCTACACACCCCTGTAATATTGTTTTTAATATCCAACTGGGGAGAGGATAACATTGATTCCAATAACGCAAGGGGTGTACGCCTTCCCTGTGATATTGTTCCTAATATCCAGGGGTGGAGAGAGTGATATTACTCCCAATATCGCAGGGATGTGCACCCCACCGTGATATTGTTCCTAATAACCAGGTGAAGTAAAGGATGATATGACTTCCAAATTCGCAGGGGGTATACACCCCCCTGTGATATTGTTCCTAACATACAGGGGGAAAGAGGATGATATTACTACCAATATCACAAGCAGTGTAAACTGCGCCTGTGATATTGTTTCTTATACACAGGGTGGGGTGTACACCCACCCTGTGATATTTTTCTTAATATCTAGGGTGGGAGAGAATGACATTATTCCCAATATTCCAGGGGTTGCACGCCCCCCTGGTGATATTTTTCCTAATATCCAGGGTGGGAGAGTATGATATTACTCCCAATATCACAGGGGGTATATACTCACTCTGTGATATTGTTCCTAATATCCAGGTGGGGAGAAGATTATATTACTCTCAACATCACAGGGGTGTAGACCTCCCCTGTGACATTGTTTCTAATATCCAAGAAGAGAGAGGATGATATTACTCTCAATATCGCAGGAAGTGTACACTTCCCCAGTAATATGGTTTTTAATATCCAGGAGAAGAGAGGATGTTACTCCAAATATCTCAGGGGGTTTACACTACACCATACATTGTTTCTAATATCCAAGGAGGAGAGGATGATATTACTTCCAATATCCCAGGGTTGGTACACCCCCTCTGTGATACTGTTCGTAATATTCAGGAACAGAGAGAATGATATTACTTGCAATATCACAGTGGGTGTACATCCCTGTTATATTGAACAGGGAGGTACACCACCACTGTGATATTGTTCATAATATCCAGGAAGGGAGAGGATGATATTACTCCCCATAAAGCAGAAAGTGTACACCCCCCTGTTATCTGGTTTGTAATATGCAGGAGGAGTGGGGGTGACATCATCCCTATATCACCCATATCGCGGAGCATGTACATCCCCCTGTGATCTGGTTCATAATATCCAGGGCGGGGAGAAGATGATAATTACACCCAATATTGGACGGGGTCACAACCCCTTTGTGATATTGTTCATAATATTCAGGAAGGGAGAGGATGATATTATTCCCAATATCACAGAAAGTGTACACTTGCACTGTGACATTGTTCCTCATATCAAGTTGGGGAGAGTTTGATATTACTCCCAATATCACAGGGGGTGTACAGCCCCCTGATGCATTATTACTAATATCCACATGGGGAGAGGATGATATTGCTTTCAATACCACAGTGGGTGTACACGTCTTCTTTGATATTGTTCCTAATATCCAGGAGAAAAAAAGGAAGATATTCCTCCCAATATCGCAGCGGCTGTATACCACCCATGTGATATTGTACATAACATCCATGGGAAAGAGGATATTACTCTTAATATCGCAGGAAGTATACAGCCCCTGTGAAATATTGTTCCTAATATTTAGGGGGAGGATAGTATAACATAATTCCCATTATTGCAGGGGGTGTTCACTTCCGATGTGATATTCTTCCTAATATCCAGGGATCAGGAAGAAAGATATTACTCTCAGTATCGCAGTGGGTGTACATCTTCCCTGTGATATTGTTCCTAATATCCAGAAAAGAAGAGGATGATGTTAGTCCCAATATCGCATGGCGTCTACACCCCTTCTCTGATATTGTTCTTAATATTCAGGAGGAGATTTTGATACTACACTCCATATCGCAGTGGGTGAACACCTCCCCTGTGATATTGTTCCTAATATCAAAGAGAGGAGAGAATATTATTCCCAATATCGCAGGAAGTGTCCACCCTCCTTGTGATATTGCTCCTAATATCCAGGGAGGAAGAGGATGGCATTACTCCCAATATCACAGGGAGTGTACCCCCCATGACATTGTTTTCAATATCTAGGTGGGTAGAAGAAAATATGACTTTTAATATTGCAGCGGGTGTACATCCCCCTTATGATATTGTTTCTAATATCCAGGGTGGGGAGAGGATGGTATCACCCCCAATACTGCAGCGACTGTACACCCCTTTTGTAATATTGTCTCTAATATCCAAGCGGGGGGAAGGTGATATTACTCCCAATATTGCAGGAGGTGTACAACACCCCTGTGATATTTTCCCTAATATCCAGATGGGGAGAGGATGATATTACTTCTAAGATCATGGAGGGTGTTCACCCACCCCCATAATATTGTTTCTAATATTCGGGGTGAGGGGATGATATTACTTTCAGTATCATAATTGGTGTACACCCCTCTGTGATATTGTTTCCAATATCCAGGACTAGAAAAGATGATATCACTCCCCAATATCGTAGGGTCTGTATACCCCTCCTGTGATATTGTTCCTAATATCCGGGGGGGAGAGGATATTACTCCCAATATTGCAGAGGATGTACACCCCCACTGTGATTTTTTTCTAATATCCAGGGTGAGAGGATAATATTACTCTCAATATCCTGGAGGTATACACCTCACCTGTGATATTGTTCCTAATATCCAGAAAGGAAGAGGATAATATTACTCTCAATATTGTAGCAGCTGTGCAACCCACTGTGATCCTGTTTCTCAATCCAGGGAGTGAGAAGATGATATTGCTCCCAGTATCGCAGGGGGTGTGTACACTGTATTTAGTACACTAATATTTAGTGAGAAAACATATATTACTCCTAATATTGCAGGAGATATACAGCCCCACTGTGATATTTTTCCTAATATCTAGTGGGAGAGAGGATAATATTACTTTCAATTGATATTGTTTCTAATATCCAGGGAGAGAGGATGATATTACTCCCAATACCACAAGGTGTTTACACCTCCACTGTGATATTGTTCCTAATGTCAGGGTGGGGAAAGGATGATATTACTCCCAATATTGCAGCAGGTGAACACCCTTCATGTAATATTGCTTCTAAATCCAGGGGGTAAGAAGATGATATTACTCCCAGTATTGCACAGGATGTACACCCTCCCTGTCATATTGTTCCTAATATTTAGCGAGGGAAAGGATAATATTACACTTAATACCGCACGAGGCGTACACATCCACTGTGGTATTGTTCCTAGTATCTAGGGGGAGAGAGGATGATATTCTCCCAATATTGTAAAAGATGTACACCCTCCTCCCATGATATTGTTTCTAATATCCAGAAGGAGAAAGGATGATATTGCTTTCAATATCGCAGGGGGTGTATACTTCCCCTGTGATATTGTTCCTATTATCCAGGGTAAAAGAGCATGACATTACTCCCACTATCGCAGGGACCATACACCTCCCTTGATGTCTTTCCTCATATCTGGAAAAGGAGAGGCTGATATTACTCCCAATATCGCAGAGAGTGTACACCCTCCGTGTGATATTGTTCCTAATATCTAGGGAAGTGAGAGGATAATATAGCTCCCAATATCGCAGGGGTTGTACACCCCGCACCACACCGTGATATTGTTCCTAATATCCAAAAAGAGAGAGGCTGCTATTACTCCCAATATCGAAGGGTGTGTACACACCCCATGTGATATTGTTCATAATATCCAGTGGGAAAGAGGATGATATTGCTCCCAATATGGCAGCTGGTGTACATCATCCCTTTAATATTGTTTTAATATCCAGGGGGAGACAAGAATATATTACTTCCAATATCACAGGGAGTGTACACTTTCTCTGTAATATTGTTTTTAGTATTCAGTGTGGTAGAAAATGATATTACTCCCAATATTGCAGGGGTTGTACACTCCTCCTGCGATATTTTTGCTAATATCCAGGGGGAAAAGGATGATATTACTTTCAATGTTGAAGAGAGTCAACACCCATCCTGTGATACTGTTTCTGATATACAGGTAAAGAAGACGATGATATTACTATGAATATCCCTGGGGGTGTACACCCCCTTCTGTGATATTGTTTCTGATATCCAGGTAAGGAAGAGGATGATATTACTATGAATATCGCTGGGAGTGTACACCCCCTCCCGTGATATTGTGTTTATATCTAGAGGAGAGATTGATATTACTCCCAATATTTCAGTGGATGTGCACTCACCCTATGATATTGTTCCTAATATACAGATGGGGAGAGGATGATGTTACTCACAATATCACAGGAAGTGTACACTTGCCCTGTGATATTGTTCCTAGTATCCAGGTGAGACAAGGTGATGTTACTCCTAATATGGCAGGGGGTTTATACTGCCCCTGTGATATTGTTCCTAATCTCCAGGAAGGGAGAGAATATTACTCATAATATCGCAGGGGGTGTACATCCTCCCTGTGATATTGTTTCTAATGTTTCAGGGGTGAGGATGATATTATTCCCAATATTGCAGGGGATGTACACCCCTTGTGGTATTGTTGCTAATATCCAGAGGGGTAGAGGATGATGTTACTTCCAGTATCCCAAGGAGTGTACACCCCCCTGTGATATTGTTCCTAATGTCCAGGGGGTAGAGGATAATGTTACTTCCAGTATCACAGGTAGGTAATATCCAGGTAGGTAGAGGATGATATTACTCCCAATACCACCAGGGATGTACACCCCCACAGATACATTGCTTCTAATATCAAGAAGAGGATAAAATTATGTTACTTTTAACATCATGGGGAGTGTACCCCCCACCCTGTGATGTTGTTCATAAAATCCAGGGATAGGAGAGGATGATATTACTCTCAATATTACAGGGGTTCTACAACCTCTGTGATATTGTTTCTAATATCCAGGGGAAAGATTATTATGTTACTCCTAATATTCCAGGGGGTGTGCACCTCTCCTGGAATATAGTTGCTAATATCTACAAGGGAAGAGGATATTATTTCAAGTATCTCAGGAAGTTTACACTACCCTCATGATACTGGTCCTAATATCCAGGCGTGAGAATGGTATTACTCCCAATATCTCAAGGGGTGTACGCCCACTTTGTGATATTGTTACTAATATTTAGGTGGGGAGAGGATAAAATTACTTCCATTATCACAGGGATTGTACTTTCCCCTTGTGATATTGTTTCTAACATCCAGTGGGGAGAGTTTGATGTCAATTGCAATACTGCTGATGTTGTACACACACCACTATGATATTGTTCCTAATATCCAGGAGGGGGAAAATATTACTCCCCATATCTCAGGGTGTGCACACCACCACTGTGATATTGTTCCTAATACCCAGTTGGGGAAAGGATGATATTACTCCCGATATCGCAGAGAATGTACATCTCCCCTGTGATATTGTTTCTAATATCCAGTGCAGAAGAGGATGATATTAATCGCAATATTGCAGGGGATGTACACCTTCCACGTGATATTGTTTCTAATATTCAGGGGGAAAGAGCCTATTACTCCCAATATTGCAGGGGGTATACACCTGTCATGTGATATTGTTCCTAATATCCAGGGGGAAAAATGATGTTATTACTCCCAATATAGCAGGGAATGTACACGCCCCCTGTGATATTGTTTCTATTATACAGGGAGGGAGAGGATGATATTACTCCCAGTATCGCAGGGGATGTATAGCCTCTTATGATATTGTTTGTAATATCCAGGAAGGGCTATAACATTACTTTCAATATAGTAAAAACTCTCTGTGTACACCCCCCTGTGATGTGGTTCGTAATATCCAGGGGAGAAGAGAGTGATATTACTCTTCATCCCCCGGGGGTTGTACACACCCCTCCCCTCCGAGATATGGTTTGTAATATCCATGGAGGGAGAGGGAGATGTTACTCCCCCTCTTCCGGAGGGAAGTACACATCTTCCCTGATATGGTTCGTAATATCCACGGCGGGAGAGGGTGATATTACTCCCCCGACTGTGAAGGGTTGTACTCCTCCCTCGTGATATGGTTCGTAATATCCATGGGGTGAGAGGGTGATATTATTCCCCATATCGCGGGGTGGTTGTGGTGGAGTACACCTCCCCTGCAATATGGTTCATATTATCCATGGGGGAAGAAGATAATATTACTCCCCCTATCGCAGAGAGTGTACACATCCCCCGTGATACAGTTCACAATATCCAGTGGCGGGAGAGGGTGATATTACTCCTTCTATCGCAGGGGTGTGTACGCCTCCCTCTCCTGCATTATGGTTCGTAATATACAGTGAGGGAGAGCGTGATATTACTCCTCCTATGGCAGGAGTGTACACCCCCCTGTGTGGAATTATAACATAGGAATATTTCGTAACATGTCCCTACTAGTGACATTAGGAGTAACATCTCCCTATGATATTACAAATAAACATCACAAGGTTACATGTGATTGATAATTCATTATGATAATTATTAATATGATATTATTCATAATATTCTAGGAAGATGTTATATTACAAATAATTTCACCATGTGTATTAGGAGTACAAAATATGATGGAAGATGTTATTCCCACCATGTGTTACAAAATTATTGTGTATTATTTGTAGTATCCTAGAAAAATGTTACTCCTAATGTCATAGTGGGTGTACACACTATGTGGATATGTAGGATATTATTCGTAATATCCTAGGGGAATGTTACATGAATATACACCCTGTGATATTATCTGGAATATCCTAGGAGAATGTTACTCTTAATGTCACAATGGGTTTACATTATGTTTGTACACCCTGTGTTATTATTAATAATTTCATAGGGGGATGTTACTCCGAATGTCACAGTGAGTGTACACAATGTGGTGGTACTCCAGTGATACTATTCATAATATCGTAGGGGGGTGTTACTCCTAATTTCACAATGGGTGTAAACCCACTGATACTATTCATAATATTCTGAGGCAATATTATTCCTAATGTCACAGTGGCATTACATTATCTGTGTGCATCCTTTTATGTTATTCATAATATCCTAAGGGTATGTTACACCTAATGTCAAAGTGGATGTACACCATGTGTGTACACCTTGTGATACTATTCGCAATATCCTAGGGGGATGTTAAATTTAATGTCACGCTAACGGTGCACCATGTTTGTACTTCCTGTGATATTATTCATACTATCCCAGGGGAATGTTAGTGAGTGAGTGTACACCATGTGTGTACACCCTTTGAAATTATTTTTAATATCTTAAGGACATGTTACTCCTAATGTCACAGTAGGTGTATACCTTGTCTGTACACCCTGTATTATTATTTGTAATATCCTATGGATAAGTTACTCTTAATGTTAAAGTGAGTGTAAACCTTTTGTGTACACCCTGTGATATTATTTGTAATATCCTAGAAAGATGTTACTTCTAATGTCACAGTGGGTGTACACCATGTGTGTATGCCCCATGATATTATTCATAATATGCTAGGAGGATGTAACTCCTAACGTGACAGTGGGTGTACACCATGTGTGTACACTCTTTAATATTATTTGTAATATGCTAGGGGATGCTACAGCTAATATTACACTGTATGTACACATGTGTGAACAGCCTACTATATTATTTATAATATCTTAGGAAAATGTTATGCCTAATGTCACAGTGGGTGTACACCACGCGTGTTTACCCCATGATATTTTTCATAATATCCTAGAGAAATGTTACTCCTACTGTCACAAGGGGCTTTCTCCCAGTGATATTATTCATAGTATCCTAGAGGAATGTTACTTCTCATGCCACAGGGATTTTACAACCTGAAATATTATTCTTAATATCCTAGGGTGATGTTATACCTAATGTCACAGGGTGTACACCTTATCATATTATTCGTAATATCTTCGGGAGATGTTACTCCTAATATTACCAATGGTGTACACCCTGTGATACTATTCGTAATATCCTAGGGAGATGTTACTTTTAATGTCACAAGGGGTGAGAGCCCTCCGATATTACTGGTAATATTTTGTGGGATAATATCACCCACAAATGGTGAAATGTTACTCCTAATGTCACAGGTGGGAGAACACCATGTGTGTACATTCCCTGTGATATTATTTGTAATATCTTAGGGGGATGTTACTTTTAATGTCACAGGGAGTGTACACCATGTGTGTACACCTTCTATGATACTATTTGTAATATCCTAAGGGGATATTACTCCTAATGTCACAGGGAGTGTACACCATGTGTGTATATCCCCTATGATATTATTTGTAATATTCTAGGGGATGTAACTCCTATTGTAACTTGGGGTGTACACCATGTGTGTATACCTTCTGTGATATTATTTGTAATAACCAGTGGGATTTTACTTTTATTGTCACAGGATTGGTATATCATGTGTGTATATCCCCTAGGGAAATGTTACTCCTAATGTCACAGGGGGAGAACACCATGTGTGTACATTCCCTCTGATATTATTTGTAATATCTCAGGGGGATGTTACTCCTAATGTCACAGTGACTGTACGCCATGTGTGTTCACTACCTGTGATATTATTCTTAATATTCTACAGTGATGTTGCTCCTAATGTCACAAGTTTGTACACCATGTGTGTACACCCCCTGACATATTATTCATAACATCTAGTGGGATGCTATTTCTCATGTCACAGCGTATGTCCATCGTGTGTGCACAACCCCTATGATATTATTCATAATATCCTAAAGTGATGTTACTGCTAGGGTCACAGGTGGTGTGGCCATGTGTGTAAACCTCCAATGACATTATTCATAATATCCTAGGGAAATGATACTAGTAATTTCACAGTGGGTTACACTATGTGAGTACAACCTGTGATATTATTTGTAATATTTTAAGGGGGTGTTAATGTCACAGTGGGTGTACACCATGTGTGTAGACCCTGTGATATTGTTTGAATATCCCTCAGGAATGTTACTCCTAATGTCACAGTGAGTGTACACCATGTGAGTACACTTTGTGATGTTAATCGTAATATTCTAGGGGGATGTTAGTTCTAATGTCACAGTGGGTGTACACCATGTGTGTTCACCCTGTATTATTATTCATAATATCCTAGGGGGATTTTACTCCTAATGTCACAATGGGTGTACACCATGTGTGTAGATTCTGTGATATTATTTGTAATATTTTAGAGGGCTATTACTCCTAATATCACAGGGGCTGTACATCATGTATGTACATTTTGTGATATCATTTGTAATATCCTGGTGAGATATAACTCCTAAAATCGCAGTGAATATAGACTCCGTGATATTATTTGTAATGTCCTAGGAAGATATTACTTTTAATATCACAACGGATGTATACCCTGTGATAATATTTGTAGTATCCTAGGGAGATATTACTTCTAATGTCACAATGGATGTACACCCTGTGATATTATTTGTAATATCCTAGGG